>NC_043968.1:61050875-61793375 GCF_902148855.1 Sphaeramia orbicularis
AATCTGATCCGATCTTCTAAAAAATATCGGATCAGAACATCCCTAGGCTGAGACCAAATGGTAGACATTATTATTACAACAGTACTATATAGTACAAGTAAGTAAAGCCATTGGAGTTGTATAAGCTTCAGTTGAACATCATTATGTGTCTACATTTAAAGGAACTACATGTATTATATCTACTTTCAAATACTAAAAAGTGCCATTAGAGTTCTGATGTTATGCTAAAGATGCCAGTGTACTGGATTATAGAGGTATGAGCTGAATCTATTTGGATTCACATAGCTCGCTGGAATTATGTGACCACTACAGGGAGTCATGAGTCATTCCCATAGTGATGAAAAGTAACGCCACGCACTATAAGCACTAATGTTATTTTCACCACTGGACACAGCTCCAAATGAAAAGAATGGAGTTTGAGGCTGAAATGGCAGTGTTTCTTCTACTTGTGAAACCTATGAAGGTATAAAGTTACTGTCTGATGTTTTTATCTTTTGTAATTTTGTTTGTTTTTCCACTGTTCAGACTAAATTATGACAGTTCTGATCTTGTTAAGATCATTCAAGCGGATGTTTAGTGCAGCTATAATGTAAATTATCAGATAACGAAGCACAAGAAGATTATAAGATAGAGTTATTTAAAGAAGAAATCTTAATGATTAACTAATATTTTGTATGTGTACAGTCTAAAAGCTTTATACTTTATTCAGTGAGTGATACAGTCTGTGGATGCATAATGTTGATTCATTGCTGTTTTTTGTAGCTCAAAGTGCTACTTTCTCCTGCTGTTGAGAGTTTGGAATACTACACATAGCCCAGTGTTTTTCAACCTTGGGGTTGGGACCCCACGTGGGGTCGCCTGGAATTCAAATGGGGTTGCCTGAAATTTCTAGTAATTGATAAAAATAAAAACTTAGTAATAAAAATATATGATGAGTTGAGAGAGACAGTCCCAATAGATAAAAGACATGACAAACTCTGAAGCTGAAACTGAAGCACTGTGGTACTGTTTATCTTTCAAATGTTCATTTTGGCTGGTTCACGATACTGCAGCTCTTTCATAATTCATAGTTTGAGTTATTGTTTGTTCAGTATTAATTGTCAGCCTTGTAAATCCAAACTGGACTGACTGTACATATCCTGACCAAGGAAAATAAACTTCTCACTTTGTGCAGTAACCTACACCTGGCTTTTCTGCTTCTGTCCATAATAATATACGTTATGTAGACTAAATGTCGTCTAAAATTAATGTTTATTTGCAACATAGTATAGCAGACTATTACATGATCAAAAACAAATTAATTTTAGCAAAAAAAAAGTCTCTGTTTTTCCGTTTCTGGGGTCACCAGTAATTTGTGATGTTAAAATGGGTCACGAGCCAAAAAAGGTTGGGAACCACTGACATAACCCCTTTAAAAAAACAAAAAAAAGAACACCTCAGTAGCCTATTATATTTTATGTATTTTCATAAATTAAAGCTATAAGTTTTAGATAAAGTTTGGGTCTGTAGAGTTCACATCTGAAAGTCTTTACTGGAACTAATTAACAATATGGCATTATGAAGATGAGGCGATTATGAACTCAGCTCTGATAATCAGGAAGTACTCGGCATATTAGGTTCCTGATCAGTACAATCCCAGTCGCTCTCCGAAAACCGTGTTGCTGTTTGACCACAGGATGTGCAGAGCCTTTCCATTTACTCTGCTGTTACTGACAGCTCGTATGATACCAATACATTTTGACAGCTCCCAGCCTCCAGCACTTATTGAGCAAGTGCAGCTGACACATTCATTCCCAAAGTCATTGAGTACACGACACCCCGGAGCGCTCACATCCTCATGGAAAAGCAGTTCAGTGTCACTATCTCATGACCTGTTTCCAAAGTCCTGAATGCGTATTGTGCAGCGTCTCATCCTGTGCGTGCGTGACAGGATGTATGATACATTTCTGCTGCTACTGAAGCACAGTGCAGACATCTCTGCATGAAGGCTGAGCATCTTGTCCAATCATCAAGCTGTGTGTCTGTGGGCTGCATGACCACACACTGTAGCCAATCAGTGTTTACGGTCATCCCCCTCCCCCCTAGGTCCATTCATGCCAGCTATACACCAAATGACTTTTCACGGGATTTCACTGTTAGACAAAATTCCACTGTCAGAATAAAATTTTTGCAGTTTTGAAGTTTTGCCGGAGTTGTGTCTCTCCTATCGTGTTGTTTGTTTTGATGTGGTAGTAAAACTCCATCTGAACAGCCTTAAAACAGTCTCTGTATTGTAGTAAAGTCCAACCTGTTTGGTATTTAATATGGTTTTAGTCTTGGCTCATGCAAATAGTTCAGGGGCGTGTATTGATGTGGGATTTACCAATACTTAGCCGCTTAGTTTAGAGTTTTCAAGTAACTGTACTTTGACTTTTTGCTGGAACCTTTTCCTCCTTGTTCACAAAAATATCTTAAGTTTCTACTCTCAGATATAGGATTTTCACTTTACACACTTGAGGGGAATCACTGATTATTTTAGTTTTTTCGTCATTGTGTGTACCTTCCTGACACTACCTGAGACTTGTTTGAGCCTAAATGAATCTAAATGGAAACAGAAGGTTCTGGCACAACTTCACCTACTTCAAAGGTACATGGAGAGGGAGAAAAACTTGCAAAAGGCCAAGAACTCCTGCACAACTTGTCTTATGGAAGAACTTCATTTCACTATAAATTCAGACCAACATGCTTTGGATTGTGGCCTTCATCAGGAAATACGTAAACAGCTGCTTTTAAAAAAGACATGAAACGTCAGAGGAGAATTAAAATGAAACTGTATATAAATAGCAATTTTGGTTTTGCAGGTAATAAAGTGTTTCATATCAACAGTTTTACCATGAATCGGATGGTTTAAAGGCTCAAGTTTTTTGCTATACATGTAGGTTTTAAAGTAGATTAGACCTATTCTGCATATTTTTCTGGAAATTTAAGCTCCACCCCCTACTTCTACCAAATAAGTCCTAATATGACGCAACTCGACACTCCCCTTGAGTCTTTGCTAACATGGTACAATATCTGACCTGGAGCTGCCTATTCATATGCCTGAACCACGTTTGAATACTCAATCGGTCAGTGTATAGATGTATAGGTTTGTTTTTTTCCTTACGGATTTTTTTTTTCTTTTTTTGTCCATGTTTTATATCTTTTTAAAATGAGGTGATTGTGTAATTCCTGATGAAGGCCACAAACCAAAACAGTCTAACTCTAGAGTGAAATAAAGTTCTGCTGTACGCAAAGTGCTGGTGTAGTACTTGACGTAAACCTAAATAGATGAAATAATAGGAAACAGAAAAGATGGTGTATACACTGGCACATATCACACACATCAAACATATAAAGATGGAAAAAAAAAAAAACTATGTTAAAGATGCAAAAAGACAAAAAAGGCATTAACATAACATTGAGAAAAGACACTGTAATATTTTGAGTTGTTTTTGACATTGAAAACTGTTAATGTTAATCATTTCCAGTTTATATTTTTGTATCTGTACTTCTACAGGAGGATTTGTGCCGCCTCTGCGCAGATTGAGTCTTTAAGTGAAGTTGTAAACGATGTGTGTGTGTGTCTCCACAGGCGGAATCCCCTACATTTCCATTTCATCACAGACTCCATAGCTCAGCAGATCCTGTCCTCTCTGTTCCACACCTGGATGGTTCCTGCCGTCAGGGTCGACTTCTACGATGCAGATGAGCTGAAGGTAAGAAACAGCATTTCTCTACACTTCAGTCGCTCCTAGCTCCTCCAGCTGCAGTCAGTTTAACTTCACTTATGTCATATAAAGCTTCATGGTCAGGTTTTTCAAAGTTCTGCTTAAAAATTACAAGCTCAGTAAAGCCTCTTTTATTGTACTCTTACATGAATCGCACACTTTCACTTGTGTAAAACCGTCCACTTAAACATACTGATACCAGTCTTGCATTTTGTTGCCTGACGTCTAACGTGTCATGGCTTGATGTGGTGTTTCAGTCTGAGGTGTCATGGATCCCAAACAAACATTACTCTGGGATCTATGGCCTGATGAAGCTGGTGCTCACCAAGACGCTGCCGTCCGACCTGCAGAGAGTCATTGTCCTTGACACAGACATCACCTTTGCCACTGACATCGCTGAGCTCTGGGCTGTTTTCCACAAGTTCAAAGGTAATAAACTCACCTATTTATTCACTTGTGCAATTTTCATGTCTGTAATCACTGTTTAGTGTTGCACAAAGTATGCAGCTGTTTGGTTTACATTCAGTGTTTTGTGTTTGGATGGTTCCTCCTGATGCTCTGGAGTCTTAAGCTGTGTTTCCACTATGTGGTACCTGCTCACCTTAACTTGACTCAGCCTTTTTGCATTTCCATTACGTAAAAGTACCTGGAATCTGGTACCTGGTACTATTTTTTTTAAGTATCTGCTTGGCCGAGGTTCCAAAATGGGTGAAGAGATACTAAAATGTGAGATGTAAACACTGCAGACCACTGACTGGTCAGAGAGTTGTCACTAAGTCATTGCACCATCAGTACACGTCCCGCCATTTTTAACAAACCAAATTAAGAAGTTGATAGTTAATATACTGGTAGGCTAAATACATCCATGATAACAGCCTGTAAAAAGACACCTTGGTCGGTCGAGGAGTTTCAGACATTTCTGTCCTTGGTGGCCAATGAAAAGATTCAGTGTGAGCTTGATGGGGCAACACGCAACGAGCAAGTTTATTAGCAACTCTCAGAGCAGATGACAGCACACTGTTACCAAAGGACCTTCACGCAATGCTGGGAGAAACTGAAGAAATTAAAAAGCGTCGCTATGACGACCAGCTAGTCTGAAGTCGGTACTATCCTGCAATGGAAATGGCCTCCAGGAATAGTACCTGGTACACCAGTCGAGTTGAGTCGAGTCAAGCCGAGCCAGTACCAATCCAGCTTTAGTAGAGGTTTATGGTTCCATTGTGTCCATATTTCAAGCTCAGAAAGCTCAAATCTGATTGGTTCTTGATCCGCTCATGCCACTGTGAGGTTGGGTGACATTCAGCGCAGCACGGGCGGCTGTGGCTCAGTTGGTAGAGCGGGTCATCCAATGACTGAAGGGTCATGGTTCGAGTCCTGGCTCTGACTGTCCACATGTCGAAGTGTCCTTGGGCAAGACACTGAACCCTAAACTACTCCCAGTAGGGCAGCACCTTGCAAGGCAGCAGCTGCCCATTGGTGTGTGTGTGCATGAATGAGTGAATGTGAGAGTTTGTAAAATGCTGTGGGCACATTGAAGGTCAATTTACCATTCAACAATACAGCAGAGAAATAGACTGTTATCTTCTTTTCTCTTTTTTTTTTTTATTTCACTCAAGACTATTATTACTATTCTTGAGAAGCGAGTAACAGTACAATTGAATCTCTGGTAACTGCTTTTTTTTATTTTGAAAATATTATCATTTATAGATAGTTACCACCAGCATTAAAGGAGTTAATAGAAGAGTTACTTCCAACATGGTATTTGTTTGATGCCTTTCACACTGCCGTCCTCACCTGTATGACAGCTGCCTCTCACTGCTGATTGTTGCTAGTGTGTGTTCACACCCGCAGTACTGGGTGATAATGGTTTTGATACCCTTTGAGGTGGATTTTTGAGGGTGAGAGCAGTAGAGAAAAATCATGCAGAGTCTGTAGTACATTAAGATACTGTCTAGAAACTGTAATAAAAGGCAACAGTGATATAATATCACAGTTGGTATGATGTTAAAATGCCCATCAACAGGCCTGTTCTGTTTATTTTTTTGTCTGACTTCACATGTGACATATGGGTGTTGCTCCTACTCTGTTTGTGTCTGGTTTGACCTTGTGCTGCCTCCTCTGCAGCCAGTATGGGTGCTCTACCATGTTAACATTGTGCTTAAATAAAGTCAAAAAGAAATCTTAATTATTAAACAAACCTCTTTTTCTATGTAGAATTACTCTATTGGATTCATGAAAAACATCTATTGAAACCCAACCCAATGTATTGTTATATTAGGTAGTTGCAACAGGTGTTGTCAATGGAGAGACTTGGTGCCATGGAAACGATAACAGTTCCATGGATATTTTTTTTTAGCTATTAATTGATTATTTACACATAGCGTCTGAAAAGGGAAGGCTACTTTAGAGTTGATGGTTTCAGGTTGACTTAACAGTTTATAGATGTCGCATCACAGCATCAGCATCATAGTATGAAGTAGTCTGTCTGTAATCTATTATCTAATGAGTATCGAAATGCACCAATAGAGAGATCTGTATTGGCCAGTATTGGCTGATATTGACTAAGATTGATATATATATATTTATATATATATATTTTTTTTTTTTTTATTTTTTATTTTTTTTTTTTTTTTTGCTGATGGCAGTAATAGATATTTATATGTCATGTTTTCTTAAGGTTTTTTCATAAATTTGTGTGTTCTAATCTATTCATTCAAAGGTAGTGTCATGAAAGGGCGGAAATACTTTATTAGTAGCTATTTCTATATTTATAATGAAGATCTTTTCATTCCAGCAGGAGTAACAGTGACAACAAACTAAAGGGACAGAGAGTAACATCAGCTGAAATATTATTTTAAATGTCAGTATCTGTTTTGGCCTAGAAGTTTGCAATGGTGTATCCCTAATACAAATGTATCCTGAATTTGTGGTTAATTTTTGTCTTTCCTTTGTATGTTTAGTTTATTGTCATTATATTTATTTATTTATTTATTTATTTTGACTTTTTTACACTGAAGCTTGTTTATGCTAATAAGATCTATGATATGGGTAAATAATCCTCTGAAATAAAGTGGAATTACAAAAGCTAAATTAGAGGTAATGCCATGCTGTGCCCAGATGAGGTGCAACCAGTAGGTTCCAGGAGTCTTATGGATGGCTCAGTCCAGCTGAGCCATACCCAAACTCATCAAAGTCATCCCTTGCATCATACCCTGAACATGCCCCGGCACTCTAGTCAAATGGACTGAACATTTGGAGTCAAACATGCTCGGTTATGGTAGCGATTTCCAAGTGTGAGTGCAACCAAAGTGTTTTGTTCATGGATTTATTTCTTTATTTTTTTTTAGAAGACTCAGTTGCAGAATATGAGAACAAACTTAAATGGATGATGTCAAGATGAAATGCATCTCTGCTTACACACTAATGTAATATTTACATTATTCTACATCTCAAAAACTGAAAATGTCAAAAGATCACAGGCTGAAAACATTATGAAACACATTTTGCAGCGTAACATGTATTCAGCCTTTAAGTTCACGGTGGAAGAGTCTGAATGTTTGCAGCCGACTGCTTCACAAATGTCAAAGCTTTTCTCTGTCATGTTTTCCTGTGCTCTTTGTACAGTAAAGGCTGCTTGCAAACAAAGAGGTCTGACGACACCTGTTTACACTGTCGTATAGCTTCTGATAGATATTGACTGAAGAAAGATTGTGCACATTAAAAAGACGAATGGAACAAAAACAGAAAAAATGAAAATAATCACAGTAATCGTCATGGCAGCACAGAGTCAGAGAGAGGCTGTTTGTCCAGAGGTGGCCCCGTCTGTCCTTTGTAATCTCCTCTCTCACCACACTTTCTTCACCAACGGCTCTTTTATCAGTCATGTGGAGAAAATCACCAGCATGACTCACCGTGTAGGATTGCTCTGTTCAGACAGATGCTGTGTGACAGAAGCTGTGTGTTGTACAGGTCCTGTTTGGATGATGAAACCTGTGAATATGCTTTGTGTTACATCCATGGAAAATAGGCAGTAGTTTTGCATAGTTATATTTCATTTTTGTGTCTCTGTTTAATTTGGACTTGAAATGTTCTTCATATGACTAAAGGATAACAAAAAAAAAAAAGCAACAAGCAGCAATGATTAGACCTGTGCACACTTGAGAAGGTTGGATGTGGTGGATAATGCAGACATCTTCAGGGTTGGTCTCCTTTCAGTTGTAGTGCACTTAAATACAACCTCCTCTGTCAACAGAAATGAGCAAAAACCAGGTGGAAACCACAAAATGAAGCCAAAATGGTGGACTTGCTGATGATTGTAATGCATGGCTCAAAGAGAGGTGGAACACTTGGTGTATCTATTACATGTAAATGTGAATGTGCAATGGAAACTGATTAAGTTAATACCTCTGCATGTCATGTGCAGTATAGATCAACAAGGAAACTCTATCTTCACCGAACTGAAACACAAATGACATATTGGATGAGAAACTTCAAACGCCACCAGCCTTCGAAGACTGAAACATTGTGATTTAGATTAGTAGTTTGCTTCAGGATGCAAAAGTAAAAGTGAGCTTTAATGGTTTTTTTGTTTTTTGTTTTTTTGACAAAATGGTTTTTGAGCCTTGTACCTCTTCAATCAACAGGTTGGGTAGAATGAATTCTTAATATTCTCATTAAGGATGCACCAATTGCAAAATAATCTGGCAAAACTAATCCTGATATTTAAATTACATTTTGGCTGATGCTGATACCAGTGTGTATCACGCCATTATAGATTTAAAATTGGTTCCTACAGGGTGCCTGTGCAGGTCTTGAAAGGCATAAAAAGTCTGGAATTTTGAAATGCTGTTTTCCACACCTTGAAAAGTCTGGAATTTTGCGGGAAAGTCTTAATAAAGTATGGAAAAAGTTTCCCTCATATTTGAATTTTAGAGTATGATCAAAGGCACATAATCTTGTAAGATAAGAAATAAACGAGGAAAACATATAAAAAACTTAATATGATTCATCTAACCAGTCAGTACGGAAACTTGTTTGTGTGATATCCATGCACTTGTGTGATTTTCATGTGTTTTGAAAAAGTTTGTCAGTTAAACAAAATGTACTGCAAATTATGCATTCATTCATGCGTACATTTATTAAAATTAACTTTTCTACTACACTCAACAAGTAAAATCTCAACCAGAAAAGTAGGCACACAAGTAGAAAAGCAGATAAAGTCAAGGTCTTGGGGGGGGGGAATCACAGTTTTGGAAAATTCCTGGGAAAAGTCTGGAATTTTTATTTGGATAAAGAGAAAGCACCATGTACTCTTGTAAAGAGTATTAAGCTCTTCCGCACAAGGAAGACTAAACAGACTAAATAGATTCAAACAAGCAAATAATAAAACTAGAAGCACTCGGAGAGCACAGACCTCCGCCAAGGCAAATTAGTGCCCCCCTCCCCACCCCGGATCACCACCAGAATTTAACCATTTGTTCCTTGTGCCAGTATCAACATTTTCTGAAATTTTCATCCAAATCTGTCCATATCTTTTTGAGTTATCTTGCACACAGACAGACAGACAAACCAACGCCGATAAAAACATAACCTCCTTGGTGGAGGTTAAAAAAAAAAACTTTGATATAATATTAGACATAACTGTGTAATCTGCCACTGCCTTTAGTGAAAAGACATCCTATTGGCTGATCTCAACAAATATCAGCCAATTTCAATGTCTGGCCGATTTATTGGTACAGTCCTACTTGTTATAAGAGCACTGAATGCACAAATGTGCATTGTCTCTTTGCAGTTTTCTAAAAAAGAAAAGAATAGTTTAAAGTAGTGGTTCCCAACCTTTTTTGTCTCATGAACCCATTTTAACATCATAAATTTCTGGCGATCCCAGACATTCAAAATTTAGACTTGTTTTTTTTTTTTTTTTTTTTTTCTAAAATTTATTTGTTTTTGATCATTTAATAGTTTGCTATACTATGTTTCAAATAAACATTAATTTTAGAGGACATTTTGTCGATATATTGTATATTATTATGGATGGAGGCAGAAAAGCCAGGTGTAGATCACTGCACAAAGTGAGAATTTTATTTTCCTTGGTCAGGATATGTACAGTCAGTCCAGCTTGGATTTACAAGGCTGACAATTAATACTGAACAAACAGTAACTCGAACTATGAATTTTGAAAGAGCTGCAGCTTCTTAAACTGACCACAATGAACATTTGAAAGATAAATAGTACCATAGTGCTTCAGTTTCAGCTTCAGAGTTTGTCATGTCTTTTATGGATTATGATGTCTTTTATCTATTGGGATTGTCTCTCTCAACTCACCATATATTTTTTATTATTAAGTTTTTTTTTCTTCTTTTTTTATATCAATTACTAGAAATTTCAGGCGACCCCATTTGAATTCCAGGCGACCCCACGTGGGGTCCTGACCCCATGGTTGAAAAACACTGGTTTAAAGTGTGTGATGCATTTAAATGGAAGCCAGAGTACTGACAGGAGTATTTCTGTGAGAAAACAAGACTGTTGTTTTCCACCTCTGCTCTTTGCTGCGGAAAGAGAGAGTCATTGTCAGATGGTCTGTTTTGGAAAATTACATAAATGTCTCTAGCGCCATCACCACTTCGACCATTGGAAACCGGTTTGAGCCTCTGCTGGATGGCTGACCAGCTCTTTGTTTTGAAGGCTTCAGTGTGTGAGACAATGACAGAGGACTGGCAGGAGGTGTGGAGGCGACCGGAAAGGCAGGTACAGACAAAAATTGAAAAAAATAAAAATAAAAATTGAGAAATGTGTGTAGGCAGGAGAGCTGAAGGAGGAGGCTGTGAGTCACCTCAGAGATTTATGGGTAGTGGTGTCCCATAGTGCACCTCAGCCAGCAGGGGTTTGAATCAATCTTAATTAACAGTTGACTCCAATGCAGCACCTTTGCCTCCCGCTCCCTCTGCTATCTGCTCTGTCTGAACTGTCTGCCCCATTATGTTTAAAGCATCACAACCATCCACTTAGACAAACTCAATAAATGTTACTCTTCTTCCTTCAAATTACCAGTTGATACACACTTATAAAGATGGTTAGCAGAGCTGATTCAGCGCTGTGATTTAGCCAGCAGGGCTATTATTTTATCTGCTCTTTAACTTAACAACCTCATATAAGCCACCAGCATGCAAGGGAGGATAAATGTGTTAATCTGTTCACGAGAGCCGCAATTTCATACATTATCAGTGCATTCACATACATCAGCTACGCACTGTCCCTGCCACAGCAACATCTCCTCTTTGCTTTCATTGCAGCATAGTCTTTTTTTGCAGGAAGCAGTAAGACGAAGTTGGTTTTCATGTTATTTAGCCTTTGCAAATCAAGCCAGGTAAATATGGAGGAGGTGTAATTATCTTAAATTTATCATGAGTACTGCCAGCCCTGCATGTAATGTGGGGGGATTATTTATTTATCAGAATCAGAACACTTTATTAATCCCAGAGGGAAATTTGTCACATTGTGAATACTCCCAAGAATAACAGATACTGAGATATGCACAGCCTGGCCAACCCTAAAGTCCCACTCTCTAATATTTAGCCTGTAGCTTTGATTGTGACTTAGATTATAGCTGCATTCGCTGTGGCATCATTTCAGCAAGCTTATATAATGTCACAACATTTATTTTTGTCATTTTTATTTTGTAACCTCACTGCACGTAGACCTGACCAACTGAAGCAGCCCTAGCCTGGCCAGCTATCCGGTTTTCTCAGTGTATTCAGTACTGAGAAAATAGTCTGGCATTGGGCCAGTCAGTGTGAAATATGCACGATCTATTCTACACCGAACCAATCACAAGTCTGGGAGGTGGGTGTTTCACAATGCCTCATACGCACTGACTTCTTTTTGTCTCGAATCCAAGTTAGTTCCAAGCAAATCTCTTTAAAACTGTTGTTGGTTGTTTACTTGATTCAAAAATAGGGTTTGAAATACAGATTACACCCTGTATTCTGTATTCTTAAGTTTCTCTGACTACAGCGTCACGTCTGTCTTATCTGTGATTGGTTTACTTGGTGCCGGTTCGTCCCGCCTTCATATATGGATTCAAGATTGCAGACGGATTTCTCATTGAGAAGGACAGATAGCCGGTCAGGCTAAAGCAGCCCCATATCATAACATGTATCAAATTGTAGCTTTTGTGAACCTATTTTTATTATAAAGAGAAGCAAAGTTTAGATGGTTGGCATGACTTGGCTCTGAAAAAAGCAGTAATAGTAAATGGACTGCACTTATATAGCGCATTTTCTACACCTTCATGGTGCCCAAAGCGCTTTACAAAGGCTCACATTCACCCATACTCATGGTGCCATGGGAGCAATGTAGGGTTCAGTGTCCTGCCCAACATGTGGACACTCAGAGCCAGGATTCAAACAGCCAACCTTTTGGTCATTGGACAACCCACTCTACCAACTGAGCCACAGTGGCCCAGCAGTATAAGTCAGTTGCTGGAAGGGCTTTAACTCTTTAAGTGCCAGACAGTTAAGGGGCTAATAAGCCTTAAAAGTGCCACAGAATTTGGCAGTTTTTCAGTATTTCGCGTCGTTTTTATAATATTTGAAGAATCCTGCAGGAAACCGCTCGGTAACATCTGACCGATTGCTAATTAGATTCAAAACGCACCGGACGCAGCCGATTCATTATTGATTGTAATTTGCATAATTAATAATAATAATAATAATAATAATAATAATAATAATAATAATAATAATAATAATAATAATCTTTATTTATATAGCACTTTTCATACATTAAAAACTGTAGCACAAAGTGCTTTACATATCAGTTTAAAAATCAGTACCACCCCCCACCCACACCCACCCACTCACCCGCACACACACACACATATACATGCAAACCCACAAGCTCACACATACTTAAGAAGACTGACTGAGCACGGGTAGACCAGAACAAAAATGTACAAGTAAAAGTAAAACATCAATTTAGGAGGCGCTGTCTCAGGGAGCCATCTGCACCAGGATGCAGCTGCCGACCCCGGCGACCAGGCACCAGCAACACAGCTCCGCATCCCAACTAGTGGGAGAGGGCCAACTGGGACCCCCACCCACCAGAAAGGAGCGGACCCCGGTGAGAGAAGGCGCCACAGCCCCCGGAGTCCACAGCCGCCCCCTGGCATGGAGGGCTCCCTCTGATGAAACACCGGAGAATAAGAAACATTAAAAAGATATAAAAATATTATTCGGTCGCGTGACCTCAAATTCCTGTCTGCTTGGTCTCAAAAGGGGGACACAGAAAGAACGTCATCGAAATGTGAGAAAGAAATGGGGGTGGATGGTTTGTTTGTACACAAATGTGGCGTGTTCTCCAAAGCCGATCTGATCGGCCCGTGGCACTTTACAGGTTGTTTTCGTAAAGCCGATTTAATCGGCCCATGGCACTGAAAGTGTTAAATACACCTTTACATATCTCTGTCCCACGTTTGGTGACTTTTTGGCATCATATGAATAAGTGTAGGAAGACAAAAACAACAGCAGCTAGCTCATGTTGTCAAGTAGGGATAAATCATAGCAGACTATTGCGAGAGAATATGGACAAATAACAAACTTTAATGGATTTACACATACGACACTAGAGTTTGTGTCCCCTCAAATGTATTCTTAAATGCCTTAAATGCTTCTCTTGATCTAGCCCTTTTCCTGAGCTTATTTCCTAATGCTAACCAATTTGTTTTTGTGCTTTAAACCTAACCAAACTTAAGCCATGCCAATGTCACATTCTGGATACGACACCCAACAGAAAGGTTTTAACAACATGGAATTTTGTTTTCTCACATACCACTCAACCTGTGCTTTTCTTCAAGCATAAAAATAGATTGTTTTTGGATAAAATGTAATAAAACAGTTAAAAAAAACAAAAAACAAAAGGCGTTATTTATGTTTGTGCAGTGACACTGTAGGGGTTAAGTCAAAAATAGCAAAAATAGTTGCGTTTGTTCTTTCATGGAAGGCACGTTGTTCCAGTGACAATAAAAGCATACAGCTCAAACAGCTCACTGTGTTCGAAGTAATCATTACCAAAGGGCTCAGATGGGCAGATGAGCACCTAATGGGTTTTTACTCGAAAAAGCTTCAAGATCTGGAGGGAGAACTGGAGTGATTGATCAAATTTGCAGAACAAATTGTGGTGATTGGATGAAATTGCACGTAGCTCATACAGAATCCACAGGGATTGTTTGAAGTTGAATTAGTTCTTTAGATGTTCACAATATGCAGCTGTATAGATGCCGTGGCTCAGGTGGTTTTGTGTGTATCACAGGTTAAAGCATTAGTGTAGCCATCCTGGTTTGATACTAAGCTAAGGCCATGGGCTGTATGTCAGTCTCATATACTCTTTCTGTGCCCTGTTTCTCTTCTCTTGTCATGTCCAATAAAGATACTAAAACAATTCTTTAAAGGGGTCATATTTTGCTAAACCCACTTTTGTTAGTCTTTGGTTCATTTATTTGTGTATTTGGACCCTAATAGTTCAAAAAGTTTGAATTTGAACCCTCCAGGTGCTGCAAAGCTATCTTTATATTCATTTTGGCAAAAATCAAATGGATTTCTACAACCTATTTTAATTTCTTAATTTGTTATGTCTATAAGTAGTTACATCACAACATTTGCACATATAAGGTCAAGACTTCCAACGAACATTTCTCCAAGAACGACATAATTGTCAGCAGCAGTGGTTGTAGTCCATACTGATAATATGTCCAAACTTCGAGCTGATTACCTAAAATGTTCAGTTGTTGGTTGTATTAATGAACACAGATGGCTGAACAGGACAGAGAAGCACAGTCAACAACCTGGAGGGGGTGGGGCGTGAAGTGGCTCATTTGCATTTAAAGGGCCAGCGCTCAAAACAACCTTTCTGGTGTCATTATTCAGAATTAGGTTTGAAAATGGACCTGTGGAGCTTGATTAATGAAGAATTCAGACTCAAGCATAGCATTTACAGTTTATGTAGACCACAGGGAAATGTTTTAAAATGCATAATTCCATTTTAAAAAAAAGTAAAATATCACCCCTTTCAAAAATAAAACATATGTCTATGCAGAACTCTCCACACAGTACATGTTTGTCCAATACAGTGGTAGTCAGTGGTAGAATATTCCTATAGTTCGCACTGGGTTTGGGTATATTTTCATGTACTGATTTACTTTCTGCGTTTTTCCTGCTGCCTGCCTACATTTTCCCTTTGCTTCTCTTTTGTGTTCTCCATTTGACCTGCAGAGCTCAAGAAGGTGAAACGTCGAATGTATGATTGCATGTTCTTGCTGATGGGCTCCGGGGCCACTCAGACACAGTGACATGCACCATTTATTCATCCATTGTCAGAAATCACCAGCGCCTGCCTGGAATTTATTAGAGTTAACCCTCCAATTGTAATCAGCAGATATTCTGGGGTTAGGTGTGGAGCCCCGGGGAAATTAGTGCACCACTCAAGACCTCATATTTCATTTT
The DNA here is from genome assembly GCF_902148855.1 of Sphaeramia orbicularis. Lineage (NCBI taxonomy): Eukaryota > Metazoa > Chordata > Actinopteri > Kurtiformes > Apogonidae > Sphaeramia > Sphaeramia orbicularis. Next base: position 61,066,120 of record NC_043968.1, read on the forward strand.
CCTCTCATTCCCATTCAACACACCCTCCAGGAATTACAATCCATGACCCTTGCCACTTTGACAAATTTGAAGCCAGCAAGGGTGTGTACCAAAGGGGAGAGACCAGGCAGGTTGAGGTCAGGTGTTTAATGTAGAGGCGAAGGGAGATCGAACACTGCGCTGTAATGCATTTGAACTCATTCATTGTTAACCATGTATCAGGAGCTCTGTATAGTGCTCGGTTCTCTGCACAGCAGGATTTTCCTACACAACCATGTAAGAACATACTGTATATGTACCTAACTTTACTTCAAACACCCATACATTTCAACTCCTGACAGTCACTCTTACATGTAAATACTTCAAGTGCAAATACTTCATTACTTTAATTTTCAGGTATCTGTTCTTTACTTGAGTTTATTTTTCTGAAAACTCCTTACGTGCATTCCCTACACATTAATGCAAATGTCTGAACTTTTCACTTCTAAAACTCTGAGAGTGGATTTATTACTTTAATGCATTTGAGGGGAATTATTGATTGCTTTTTTTTTTTTTTTTTGCATCATTGTGTACCTTTCCAACGTCAAGACCAATTTCAACCTAAATTAATAGATCCATAACACAGAAAACATTACCTCCTTGGTGAATTCATTGGTGCATATCAAACACAACAAACACACTATCAAGAAAACATTGTAAACTACACAAGATGAAAATGATGTAAAAGACATGACATTAAAGGGGCTGTGTGTAGTACTTTGAAATGTTAAAAAAAAATGACCTAAAAGTATCATTAGAGTGTTAGTGTTATGAATAAAGAGCTCTGAAGTTTTGTAAAAGATGCCAGGATATTTGGAATATAGAGATAAGAACTAAATGTATTTACACTGACGGTCTAGCAGTTATGCCACCACTAGAGGGAGGAGTGAGTCACTAGAACTTTAGAGTCAAAGAAGGTGATAAAGTCATAAAAGCTAGAAACACTGTTGTTGTTTTCACCACTGAACACAGCTCTAAATGAAAAGAATGGAGTTGGCCACTTTTTTTTTCCCCCTACACAAATGAGTTTGATTCTGAGGTTTATGAAGGTATAACGTTATTATGTGTGTTATGATCTTTGCTAAGTTGCTGTTTGTTGACCCACAGATCTGACAGTTCTGACCTTGTTTAGACGGCTCCAAACAGATATTTAGTTCAGCTATTGACAACACAAACCGTACAGAAAATTGAGGTGATTTGTGGTTTTACTGTGGCTGTTTTCTGTCTAAAAGCAGAGCTAAGCTAACAGAGCTATAATGTAAACTGTCAGCTGACAGCATGTGAAGATTATAAAACACTGTGATTTTGACTCATTGTCAAAATAGGCAGCAACGCATTTTAGTTTGAAGAAAATTTGATGATACCATAACACAGATGTGTGTAAACAATGAGCTTTAAACTTTATTCAGTGTGAGTCACTGCTGAGTTTGGACTATCATTACCACAGATAACCCTTTTAATCAAAATAAACTAAATGACTGCAATCATCAGAGTTCTCACTCAACAAAATATTATGTAAAAAAGCATTAAAGACCTAACAAGATGGAGAGACACATTTTCTGACTGTGATGAAAATAAGCTGAATTTAAGCTGTTATTCAACAGGACAAACTTGATATGAAGGACTAAACAAACGGAAAAGGGAGACTCAGTTGTGAAGAAAAGGTGTCAGTGTTTTGAGTTCTGTTGCTAACATTAAAAACTGATTGCACATTGGAGCGAAGGTAATGTCCATTATTGTCAGTATATTATTTTTGTATTATGGTATTTTGAGTTAGCATTTAATAGTCTTCACATCATATTCAGTTCAGTTAACGTTGTACTTTTTCCCTTTTACTGTAGTATAGAAGTTGAATCAGTACTTTTCTATAATTCCGCTAGGTAAAGAAGGTGTACTTTTACCTTCTCTGCTCAGAAGCCCTCAGCAGTATTTCCATGTCCTCACATTTCCACTTCTGAAAGTCACCCTAATGAATGAGTTCTAATGGCCGCTGCTGAAATATAAAATAAGAGAGAATCAGCATGCAGTGCAGTTTGTAGTCATTTTAAACTACCGGGTCTGGTTTCCCAGATGTTTTAAGGTTAAAATGACTGTAAAATCCATTTTATGAATCTTAAGTTTAAGAGAAGTCCCCCAAAGGTGTTGTAAGTGAGGATGTTCTTGTGATCCTACTATAGATGAGTAATGAGTTCCTCCTTCACACTGTTCTCCGGAGGATCTGTAGGAACAACCACAAACTGACTAGGTGTTTTTTTTATTGTTTGGGCTCATTTTTAAGTCTATACTTTTGTCACAAACATTAATTCTGCAGGCAAAATTACATATTACACAGAATTACATGTATCTCAGCTAGTGATTTTCCAAACTTATGTGCCAGTTTCCAGTTGATCTTCCTCTTCTAGGTGAAAGAAAAGGGTGAGAAAAGACTTAATCATTCATTGACAGGCACCATCATTTATACGGTTTGTTAATAATGAATCACATCTGTAAAGTAGGAAATTTACCCAGAGGAATACTTTTGAGACTAAAGATAATTTGCCAACCCAGGGAAAAATATTCATCTGTCATTCCGTAATTGCAAACAATATCTTCTAAAGCATAAGCAGCCTAACATTAGACACTTATCATCACTATCAAATCTGATATTGGATGGAACAGGTAAAAGAAAATATTAATAAGCAGATTTTATAATGGTATATCTTACCGTGCAGTGCACAGTGTATCTTGTGTTTAAATATCCCAAGCAGTACATAGCAATGCTGTAATCTGGAATCACCAAATAGAGAATCGATATCCCACCCCTTCCACTGTGTCCCTTGGGACTATTGACCAATGGTGGTCAATGGTGAGAGACTTGTTTTTTTTTTTAATCCAATTTGAACTGTGTAACTACTATTGCAGTAAATGAGTCAATATAAAAAAAATAGTTGTACGAGCCAAGAAAGTTGGAGTTTGTGGCAAAAACGGCTTAATGAACTGCATCTCTTGTCACTCATAATGTCACTAACACTAAAACAGCCTCCACCTCAGCACCTTTGTCCTTAATCTTCAGGACTTAGGTGAAAAAAGATTAAAAGAGGTGCCAACCACTACAGTTCGGTCATGTTGAAGCTGTAGAGACATTTCAACAGCTCTGAACAAATTAATGGACAGAAACAGTTGATGAACAGATGATAAGACCTCTAGGACATTCAGATGGTTATTTTTTAAATTTAAGTATATTCAGTCTGATACCTGAACATTTTTACCACAAAGTGTGAATTTCTTTGCTTGTAAAATTAGCTTTTAAATTGATACATGTCGTATGTGTAAATGATGCCATAATTTGAAGGGGATCAAAACATAGCCTGTCTCTCACCATTAACTGTAAAGAAGTTTTTACCCCAAATGAGACAGAACCAGAAGGGGTGGGACATCTATACAAACTGAGACAGGAAGTAAGGATGCCAACATTAGTATTAAACAAATGTAAACCCCTGATCACCACCAAAATTTAATCATTTGTTCCTTGTGCCAGTATCAACATTTCCTGAAAATTTCATCAAAATCCTTCCATAACTTTTTGAGTTACCTTGCTAACAGTCAAACAGACAAACAAACCCCGATGAAAACAACCTCCTTGGGGGAGGTAACTAGTCAGCTACTAGATTTTGGTCAAGGCCTTACCCCAGATTTATTTATTTGGGAATCAGTTGCTGGTTTCAAATGCAGAATATTTGCAGGCATATTGTTGCCTATGATATTCTGTGAAATAGCTTTGAGTTTTACACAGCATTAACCTACTGTGCAAAACTTGAAGCTATTTTAACAGCAGATAAAATAACGTAATGAGAAATATTAGTATTCCAAAGACACCACCATGAACTGTTGGAAATTTCACTTTCACCCTCTTTCATGGTATTCGACATTATATAAACACGTATAAATGGAGAAAGAAAAATAATTGAGGAAAATACTAAAGTCAATAATTGCAGTCAATATTTGAATCGTCCTGCTCCTCTCTACACCCACGCACAGATGTGATTCTCTTTGTGAGTGGGTTGATAGCTTACATACAAAGACTTGGAGCAGCATGCCTGTATAGATGATGTGACCTTCAGAGGGAACGCTGGAATGTTTTACTCAAGCAGTCAATCACACAGTGTTTACAGGTAAAAAAGAAATGTATTATTGAATAAGTCTTACATTATCTCTCATAACCCCTCAGACTTTAAGCTGAAATCCGCAGTGCAGAAGGACGTGTCCTGAAAAGTTAACATAGCTACAGTATAAGCAGAGATTGTTTTTGTTTTAGCTTTATTATAATTGTTTTTAGATAAACAATACCAACTTGAGCAGGTAGAAGAAGAAAGACATTTTCACCCAAAATGGGAGGAGGTTTTCATTTTGGTTTTGTCAAATTTGGTAGGAATTCATAATATTACAAGCCAGTGATTCATCCAGTTGACTATAATAATGTATACTGATGAACCATCAAATGTGCAGCCAAAATAGCTCAATTTTCTGGATACAAAATACTTGTAAATAAAATAAAATGTATGAATGTCCTGCACCTACACCCCTGTCGCTCCCTGTCGCTCCCTGTCGCTCCCTGTCGCTCCCTGTCGCTCCCTGCTCCCCTACTGGTGTCACTATCCCCTCAGTTTATCTGTGCTAGCTTCTCTTATCTGCCTGCATGACCATGCACTGACCCGAAAGACCTGAAAAATGTACCTCAACATTGCCATGTAAATTTGACACGTCAACCCCAATTTGACCTTAAAAATTAAGATCAAGGTCGAAGGCCAAAGAGCTCATCCAAGAGCTTCCCAAATTGCACCTAAATGCCAAACATAAGCAGATGGGATGATTTGATGAGGAGAAATCATGTTGAACAGATGGACAGACACCACAGGTTACGACAATAGCCCTGCAGTCAGTGGTGGAGGGGGAAAATGTATGACCTAACTGTTGTATTTAGGTTATGATACTGTCATACTAAGGTTTAGACACAAAAACCACCTGGTTACATTTAGGAAAGGGGTCAGGAAAGGGCTAAGACAAGAAAGAAGTGTATGGAAATAGAGGACAGAGGAAACATTACCCATTGGTTTATAGACTGCCGTTTGAAAGCCAGTAGTTTGTGCTTCTGCCATCACCATGTTGGCTTTTTGGTGCTTGTGGCCATATTTGGACAAAAGGGGTGGGGTTCCCAGAAGAGTCAGTAGTAAGTACTGACTTACTGACTCAATAAAACTCTAAACTGTACTGCATAATAAAGGAAAGATGGAGGGATAAATTATTGGCTTTATATTTTAAGAGAGAAATTTAATGTAAGTCTGCGAGAACCATGACTTGTTGGAGCCCCCCAGTGGCTATCAGCTGTAGTACAACTTTAAGATTCTTCTACTTTTGCTGAGGTCTTTTTCCCTGTCCCATGTCCCTTGTCCACACAAAACTGCATCTTTTCCTATTCGATCTTTTTCTTTGTCGTGTGGTGAATATTGTTAGCTATGGTTGTTTGTTGCTCATTGTAATGAAAGAGTAGCCGAAGATTTGGATTCAGTATTTCCAATAAGCTCAATAGCTGTTGTAGCACGAGCACTACTCTGTAGTGCCCCGTTGTTGTTCTTGTGGTGAGGTGGCATCTTGCTTCCGGGGTGAAAGGTTAGAGAGGTGGGGCTATGACATCTACGTTTTAGAAAAGTTGTGGTTTGGTCGCACAGATGAAGATGCAAAACTGGCGTTTCCAAATGTATCCACTCTGGGACCCAGTTTCAGAAAGTTATGGTTTCAGTGACTGAAAACGCCGATTTCGTGTGGACGAAAGGCCTATCCGAAACAAAAGTTTTGTGGAAACAACCAAAGCCATCTTCATATGGACCAGGCCTAAGTCCACCAAGGTTGTTGTTGTTCTCCTACATTCTTCCCCAACCACCTCCTGTTAAGGATCCTGTCTATTAACAGCATCACGTGTTCTGTACTACAGGAACAGGTCACCAAACAGCCTGGTTTAAGCCATACAGTATGTGTCATAGTGAAGTTGTGATGCATAAAGCATGTGAAAGAGCTAACATTGAGATCTGAGGAAAAAGAGATGAAAAACTGATCTAAACTGAGATGAACTCATTTATCCACACCTCTTTATATACATGACCTGGTTATCTGGACTTGGCTGGTTTAGTGCTGATGTGGCAGAGAGGACAAACTCCCTCTATAGCATGCCTTTTTAGAGGCCAGTGTCCTATATGTATGATCAGAATGAAGAGTGAGATGAGAGGGTGCAAACAGTCCTTTTCAATGGTAATATAGCCTCTTCAGATGATGGCTATATTGTTGAGAGGGGCAGGCTAATAATTTGGAAGTGGTGTGTGTGGTGTAGGTAAGAGGTGGAGGTGGTTAAGATGAACGGGATGAACAGTAAAGGAGAATGGATCAGAGGATACTACAAAAATAAATAGGAAAAATAGGATATGGGGGGGCAAGTGACTGTGCATTAAGATTCTGGATTACAGAGTATTTGTTGGCAAGATTTATGGATGTCAGTGATGAGTTTGAGGTGTCCAAAACAGTCCACTGTTTCAATAGTTTCATTAGTGATGCAGGTGGGATTGTGGGTGGAGTTGAGGGCTATGCAGTGTGTTCCACAGGAGTTAATTACTAGTTCTTTTGCTTTTGTCATTTTCAGCTGAAGGCTGTTTCAACACTGTTGAGTGAAGAGCGAGATGGAGTCTGGAGTTTTTGCTGGACAGTGTGATGTGAGGATGAGAGTAAACAAAAGGGCACTGAGGACACACCATCGCTCCTGAGTTGATGTAGGAGGCTGAGGATATTACCAGTCCAATTTAAATGTCTGTGGCCTGTCAATAAGAAAGCTGCAAATACGGAGGATGAGAAGTGGTGGTCACGGTGATGTGAAATCTTGTCACATAGATGGCATCATCTAAACACAAATCCTGACCATGGTTACATTGCCTTGGGTAAAAAGCACAGTTTATAATAAGCAATGCCTTGTGGATTTGATATTACTGTTCTCTATTTATGTGTATTATCTTAGAAAAATAGCTGACAACATGGCTTTTCTCTGATGTATAGAAAATGTATGACTGAAGCTCTGCTCCAAGAAGCAACACAAAGGAAAAATTGCACTGACAATAAGGTGAATGTCACTTTGACTTTTTAAAAGAAACAAACTATTTATAAACCAATCTCTGCATGTGAGGTCAGATTTATTTGCTTGCTCTGCCTAAATGAATTCTATGCATAGTAAACACTGTGTTTCTAAAGGACCAAGTGCACAGGACTTTCAAGTGTTCAAACCAAACAAAACTCATGAATAGGATTTCTCATGTGTACACGGCCTCTGCATCGCCTTCCCCATCTTTGTCCAGCATATACAATATATCATTTTCCATGCATATGTAAGCTTTTGTTTGTACTCCAGTAATCACTTCTGTACGACTACGGGGGCATTTTCCCAGTGCAGCAGTGTTCAATGCAAACCTGTCACTATGGTAAACACACTTCTTCCATTCCATTTGTCCCCCATAGTATGTCTGTCACTTTTTTATTGACTGTGATCCAGAAATCTTCACGCACCTGGTGTATTAATACATTTGAGCTTGGCCTATTTCCAGCCTCTGCTCAACACTGCAGCATGAAAAAAGCTCTTTATCACATAACACTGTGCAAAAATGAAGTGCTTCGGGATGGAATAATGCTTAATATGTTCATGGGCTAGTGTAAAAGCACATTAGCATGTGGTGCTGAAGGAGATACAGTTATTGATGCAATGGAAAGTCGATGTCATGAGATGGATTGATTTAGACTAGCCTTAAAATTTGTTCAAAGATTCATGATGAGATGAACTGAAAACTTGCAAATACTAAAGTGCATCACACTGCAACATTCTGAAAACCGGTCAGTTCACACCAATGGAATTAAATGCAAAAAGGTGTTATTTCCATTGCAATGGCCTCTGCTTTTTTTGGCTTGAGTTGTAACTGGCTGTAATTTGCATCACTTTAAAATATCAATTGGGATAGTAGTAGTGGGTTACTTGCTGAAATTTGCGTTTTTCTCCCACTCCTAAAGCAAAATATGCACAGCAACAAAATATTGTTGATGCACTAATTAATATTAGTTCAGTTTAGGGACAAAAGTAACTTGATTAGGACTAGAAAAAGTAAAGGAAGGAAGGGGGGGGCAACATGATGAACATTACAAAAAATAAACACAGCTTTTAACTTTGCTTGAAAATAGGATGAAAACATTGTTTCTAATGTCCACATATTTTGTTTTTTTCACCATATATGTCCCTAACTGCCTTCTTGTATTGTTTGGGCTTATTTTGCTATTTCACCTACACATACTCATCTTAAAGAGCTGCATAAGTACAAGTTGTTTATAAGCCCCTTCAACTAGTTTTGTTGTTTTTCTGGTGAGTCATATGCATATGGTCTCCACTCCACACTGCACAGGAGACTTCTAGATGATGCGGTAGACCGTGTTCTCCACCACCATCATCCAAACACCAAAGTAGGAAATATGTGTTTGAAGAATAGTGCTTATACCATCTTGTAATTCACACACTGTAGAATCAATGCCAGAGAGCACTGAAGATGTTCTGGAGGGACATGGTCAAATAACACCTTACCCCTCCATATCGGTTTGTCCATTCCATCTGTATGTTTATCAGTAGTCTACTGCCTACACAGCACTGCAGCACTGGAGTAAATCCACTGGGGTAAAATATTTGGTGGTATGTAAGCAGAGTCAATAGTACATGATTTGTATTTAAAGTATTTTCAACTGCTCAGCAAAAAAAGTTAGAGAACCACTAAAGTGATCCAGTGTAAGTTAGACAGCTTCACAAAAGTCTAAAAATTAGCAAGTCACGTATAACTAAGGCTTATGTTTCTGTAGCAACAATTATGGAAACCAGCAGCAACACCTGCCAAAACCAGGAACGGGTGGTTCATAATTTGCAGTTTGCTGATATTTGTGTGGAGCAAAAATGAGATGGGAAAGCATTTTCAGAAACTGCAGTAACCCTTTGAGAATACACAGCAACAAGGACACTGTCAATTGTTTTCCCTTTAATCAAACAAAGCTTTACTGAATCTCAAGTAAGGTGTCATCCACTGTAATAGAGGCGAGATAACTTTCAGTTACAGCCTAGATTTATCTATGGTTTCTTCGCAGCATGGCAGCACTGAGAGCCCACCATAAAACCACTATAGTTATGCACATAAAATGAAAGAAAATAGACTTGAAGCATAAAAATACTCTTCAGGCCACGGTGAAATGTGTAAAGGACAAGTGGGATTTAGGCTTGTGTAGACAGATGTATGGGGGTAACACATTACAATAATGGTTCATAAATCAAGAGTAGGTAATGCAGTAATAAGCATAGAGTAAGAGTTAATTAAGTTAAATACTACGAATTTGTGTCAAATTATAAAAAATACTATGAACATTATTAAATATAGTAATGAAGATTATCTACCTTATTGATACAGTGAGAAGCATTAAGGAGTTAACAAATATTTCTTTTTAAAAATGTCTTGCAGGTTTACACTGTAAATAAGGTATTAGCTTGTAATATATATTAGTAATATATAATGGTAATGGTATAATGGTAGCTCAGTTAATAAGACATTTAACTAAAACTGTCATAAAACTTTTCATAAAAGTTGGGGGAAAGACTAAAGATTATAGAAAGAGCATCTGTGTTGCACCAGTCACTCCCTTTCAGATTTAGTATAAACAGCTCACTATTTCCATGTCTTGTTCACACACATAGTGGCAGGACCTCATGCCCCCCATAAGACTGGATTTTAATGACTTGTTAATTCAGGTTGGCAATTTCACCAAGCCATTTCCATATTCAGCAGTTACTCTCACCTATTGCTACAGTGTCATGTCATGATGAAGTAGTTAATTTCCCAACCATTGCTTTTGTTTATCAAGCCTTAACAGCTCATGAAAGTTCTATTATATTAAACCGGTGAGCCGTTGATTTTGACAAACAGCTTTTACATGTCTTTGATGTACTTTCACATAGTTGACTAATCCTTCAGTTCCCTAGGGAATCAAAACAGGCACGATTGGTCATGTTGAGAATGTCACACTTGTGTTTCAGAGGACGTTCCTATCACATTGATCCATTCCAAACTTCTCTACATAATGCCAAGTATTTTGAGACTTAAGAAGATGAGATGCTATGTTATTAAGAAATGACAGTCTTAGGTAGTTTCTGAATGAAACAGTAAATTAAATGGTAAACTGAATGGTACCTGAAGATTTTTTACAATTTTTACCACAAGCACCTCTCCTTCTAAAAAACAACATTCAACCAAATGGATTTATATAATAAATACTGTTCTTCTTCTATGTCTGTCTGTAAAGTGGTTTACATTTACCTGTTCACATACACTAGTACATACACATTCTCACACCACTGGGGCCAACTTGTGGATTCAGTTTCTTGCTCAGTGGCACTTTGACTTGTGGACAAAAGCTGGGATTGAAGAACTGATTGACCCTCCAGTTTGTGGACAATTTAGTTTCAGGAGGTTTTATTCAGTGGACGGAAGCCATGCAAGTTTGCCTCAGGAGTCGAGTGAGTTATCAATCAAATCTGTCAACTGAAGTCCAACATGGCAGATGCCAAAGTCCTCTATTAATCCCAAAATGTTAATGATGAAACCATAAAAGGACGAACAAAACATTTATTAGAGGGTCCAGATTGACCAAATGAGATCAAAATAATTTCTGGGGGGGGGGGACTTAGTATTTCTAAAGAGAGAATCAGTGGAAGTCTGCAGTAGCTAAGCATCCAGACCAAGAGACTAACAGCTGCTAGATGCATGCTTGGAGAAAAAAAAAAAAAAAAAATGAGAGTCACATCTTGAATCAAAACTGCCATGCATCAGCTTCAGCGGTACGAGAAGATACTGTCTCCAACACCTCTGGTAATAGGCGGTAGAATCATCAGTTGAAGTGGCCTCGGCCATCAGGTAGTCTTTGTCATCAGTCGTCCATTGAGTCTGCCTTGGCTGCTGCATCCTCTCATCACCAGAGCTCTGTGAATGAAAGGCTGCCAGCCACTTCTGCTCCCTGGATCTTTGGTGTGATCACACAGCTGAATATGACTCTTTAATAGCTGATGGCAGTTTGACAATGCTTTTAAAGGAGACCATTTTAGCAGCATTCATACAGGCTCTACTTTCACAGTCTTATCTTTATCCTCCATTTACAGCGAGACAGAGGAATGACAGAGAGGGGAGAGCTGTTGGCAAACAGGAACAGACCATATCAATGAACAAGGAATTGGCTTCATATCATTTTGATTGACACGAGCAATAATTGCCCATCACTGGACTGATGAAGTCTTTGCGCAGCTTTGCAGAGCTGGTGAGCTGGAACGAGCCCCATTCACTGATAGGATACAGGAAATGTTACCCATCATGCCTCATTCTGCCTCAGGGCCTGTGGTCCTCAAAATATTTCTCTTACCAATGCCAAAACTCATTCAGGAGTCACTGGCTTTTCATCATGATTAAAATGACATTCGATAGTTTTAACTGAGGACAGACTCAATAATATTTAAGAATAATTCAAGTACCTTATAAATATACTATTAGGTCCATAAGTACTGGAGGCAATACATCTAAAATGGCTGTAATTCCTAAATCGTTAATGCACTATTTTTGTTAGACCGCTTAAATCAAAGCTGAATATCCACACTTCAATCATATTTTGATTGCTTGGTGTCGAATCCTTTGTGGTGGTTTACAGACACAAAATTACAAAAATATGGGACACTGTCCAAATACTTATGGGCCTGACTACGTATGTAAGTGTCAACCAGGATGCGTGCCCTTCTACTAAAGGGTTCTTCGTCTGTCTTTCTATCCTGAATGTCATATTTATGCTGCTGGCTTTCATTTTTAAGTATGATCTTAGACCATAAATGATTTTCTACCGCTTCATCAAGAGTTAAAACCAACTATTACTGGTTTTATGTTTCCTGTACCTCCAGGATTTTGCAGATGTTTTGGGGACTGTTACCTGATTTCACAGTAAACAAAATCAGTCACCACACAATTCTGTTGTAGCTCTTTGCATTAAAATTACTTTTCAATAACAGTTTTATAATAGTTATGGCTAATTTTGATTTAGGGATCTTCAGTACTACCAGGTGATGGAAATCTTAGAAACTGTTACATGGAGCAGACATTTTACCACCTTAAGATCCGTATAGTGCCAAACATAAGACACGGGAACCTCCAGGTACTTCACAAATTCAAGTCAAATCCTTAAAAGTACTGTAAGGAGAGGAAGTCCAACAAATTCTCCTGGTGCAAGCCCAAGGCGACAGTGGGGAGGAAAAACTTCTTTTACAGAAGTAAAAACCTCTGACAGAATCAATCTACAGGTAGGTGTCCATCTGTCTCGACCAGCTGGGGTTAGTGGAAACAAGAGAGCGAATAGAAAAGCATAAAGACAGATCAACAAACAGACAATAGACAGAATGCACATCTTTACTCTAAGTAAAGTTGACCACTTGACACATGGTAAAAACAGCCGTGAAACACTACAGCACCATAAAATATCTCCTCTTCTGTGATGCCTTTCCATAACAGGCCATCTTTGTACTAATTTCAGCATTTCAGTCACATTATGAGGTGTTTTTTTTCTGGTTATTAATGGCCATATGAGTACATTGATAGGACACAGAAGTGTACTCAATGTGCAAAGCTTCTAAGATTAGCATTAGCTCTCTCCATTCTTTCCAGGGTATCAGCAGCTCCTTAAAAGGCTGGAAACTGTTAAATTATGAAAATTGTCTCCTCAGCTGTTTCTCCGTAAAGCCTAATCCTTCCTATTTTGTGGATATTAAAAGGTATTCACACATTCTTTATATTTTGGCCAAGTTTATTCCTTTAAGTGTCTAAATCTGCTGGGAGATTTCCGAGCGCATGAATATCTGTGCATTTATTTATGGTTTCGTCGGAAGGAAAATACTTGAGATGTTCAATTCCTGCAAAAATGGCAGCCGTATGTATGACTCAGGAGATGACACCGTGCTCCATGTTATGACATCATGCCTCGTTTCAGATCCCCTTTGTCTGTGATCAACCCGACTAATGGCAGATGATGCTTTGGCAGCGTAACCTTTCCAGCTACCTGTCCTTGAATTAGGATCACTTAAGTGTATTGCAGCCCTGTAAGTGCATGAGGCATCATTTCTGTCTTATTCAGCAGCTCAAACCTCATATGACAGAAATGCTTTTTAGTTGATCACTTCACCATCAAGGACACTGAGATGGTGACTTGATAGCTAACTGTGATGTTCTTTAATTCTTTAATAGTTCTTTTAATTTTAAAACTATTTAAGTCATGAAAGAAAATAGGACATATATAAAGCTATGTGATTCCTGTTTATATGCTAACTGTATTGCATTTCACAGTCACTTACTCTATGAAACTTTCAGTGTGTATTGATAGAATGGTTATCTACAACCCTGTGTATTTTGCATCTAGTTTAAGAGTTTTCTTGGCCTCTACTGTATATGCCATGTCCTAAGAAATACAGGAATCTATTTCATAAACTTCACTCTAAAACTGCTGCCCACTGTAGAGGATAAATGCTGAATATGCATTGTTCCCTCACAGTATATCTCTACCTTTTTTACAGGTCAGACTAAAGCAGAGTACACACATAAAGATAATCGGGCTGTTTTTTCCCCCTTCCCAACCAAGGACGGCAAATGACAGATTATTTTATGTCTTATAAGATTATCCTATAAGATTATCCTGTGGTCTGAGGTGTGTTAAGAGTGAATTTGTCCCGATAATCTGCTCCGAAACAGGTCGGGGCCGACAGTCGTAAATATTAAACCTGTTCAATATTTATGACCAAAAATCTTCATGTGTGTGGAAAGCCGACGACCCCTGCACAACTCCGTAAATTGTGACATGGAACGTACTGTAGCCAATCAAGAGCAAGCTGACTGAGGAACAAGGAAGCAGGCGTAAATAAAAACAAGCATGGCTGACCTGAAACATAAAGTTCAGTGAACCTGAGAAATGGAGGACCAGCCCGTGGAGCTGTGGGAAGCCCGAGAATGTCTATTCAACGTCTCCACCAAGTCGTACCAAAAATGAAACGACATGTTGCATGTTATGTTTTCTGGTTGTTGCTATGTTTCTTCTTCTTCATTTTTGTTAGATCACATTTGATCACGTGAGATTTCTGGCTTGGAGGATTAGCTTCTAGATCTGTGGTGGGACAGAATTGTTATGTGTGTGGTCTGCTGTGTTGAGATTATTGGAGCACACCATACACAGTACCTTCAAAACTGTTGAATGCCTGATTTTTTTATCTTTATGTATGGGGTCTGTAACAGATAAAAAATGTTTTCAGATGTAGAAAATCCTTATGTGTCTACTTAAGATTTTTGTACAAGTTTGTGTTCATCAAGAAAGTCTGTACAAACAATGCAACTTAAACTTTTATGTGTTTGGTTTTGTCTTTTTGTTTTTTACTGCAACAGTGATAATCTCATGCTATCTCTATGCTATATTAAACATAAGTCAATGTATTTTATTGTGCTATTGATGAATTCTGACATGTTATATCAGAGTGTATACAACAGCTTACTATAGTTAAAATTCAAGCAGGATACTTGCATCAGATTGTGTCATTTATATGGGATGATTTACATATCTATCTGGCAGTGACACTAGAACATCTGTGTGCAGACATTCCCTGATATCACACAGGGCCCAAGAAACACTGAGATTCACAAGTGTGTATGACAAAAACAAACAAGTACACATATATCTACAAAGAATATTTTAATGATTATTTCAACAGGAGGTTAGGGATATAAAGGAGATGTTTTATTTTCATGTGTCGGCAAATGAGTAGAGATGTGTATGGGGTGTATCACAGGCCAGATAAATTAACGCAGCCATGGTTGTAAATCACACTAATTGGTGATTGGACAAGCTGAAGTCGTGACCATTTGGATGAAAGGGGCTTGTGACCAGCTGGATTCAGATCAGTGCAGCGACTACAGACATCTACCTTATCAACACTACACCAGTCACAGTTCTGTTCTTGTTTTTCTTCTCGTTCTTTCACACACATTTACCTCGGATGTTATTGATTTTGAGACATTTCCATTAAAAAGTGTTACTTCGATGAATATTTTGCTAATGCATAACCAGTACAACACGTGGCTGTGTCTAACTATCATACCCGAGAGGTAAATTGACTAAGCAAATATCCAGACATAATTATTTTTGGCAATTATTTACTATCCTAATAAATAGATAACTGCTGTATAAAACCATTTTAACCCTCTAGGAAAGATGTGTCTTCTGTCTACACGCAGGCTTTGCTTTTATTCCCATTTCATTGCAGTATTTTTGTGGGAGTAGCAAGGCTGTGGGCTTTAAGCAAAATGTGTTTCTAAGAATGGTATATTATGCATTAACATTACATTTGAGTTAAAATTTCAGCAAAACAGTTCTCAGTGTTAGGTTTTGTTTTCTGGTTCGGAGGATAAAAGAGCATTTATGATATATCCTCAAATACCAT
Organism: Sphaeramia orbicularis; assembly: GCF_902148855.1. Classification (NCBI taxonomy): domain Eukaryota; kingdom Metazoa; phylum Chordata; class Actinopteri; order Kurtiformes; family Apogonidae; genus Sphaeramia; species Sphaeramia orbicularis. The sequence continues at coordinate 61,081,733 of NC_043968.1, forward strand.
TTGCTTTAATAATAAAAACACTAGATCCAATAAATATAGTTAACTTTTTTTTTCCACAAAGGCATTACAGTATCCCTCTTGGAAACAGGAAATTCTCTGTTCTAGAATGGCTCATGTCATCATTTTAAGAAAAACAGTCTCCTGACGAACTTCAGATTGTAATTGCGATTGTTACATAAGGACTGGAAGAGATTTGTTCATTTCTGTCGTGTGTAATAAGGTTGTTAATCAACGCTCCCATGTGAGGTGTAGTAGGAGGATGAGATGCTGGAGTGAAGAGTGGATGTTAGGCCTGCTGACCTTGGCATTCATCTTTCCTTGTATCAGCACCACTGACTCAGCAGTAAAAACTCCCACTGATCTCTTGGTACCTCTCCACAGCTAATTTAAGAAGTGCTCACTTTCCCCTCAGCCACCTGCATGCTGAGAAGTAGATTGTGGATCGCCAAAGGTTTACGGTGTATGAGGACTTGGATGCATATTGTTATGTCCCGCTCTGTAATACACTATATCCCAACTGTAATTAGTAAATAACCCATATTGGAGTTCTTCAATAGCTCAAAGCCAGATAGGCAGGCTCTAAATTACAGGATCAATAACAGCTAAACAGTGTAATGTGAATGAATCTGTTCTGAAGATTAAAAAGCTGATTCCATGGCTGACAGCTGACGCTTTGTTTAAATAAAGAAAAACAATGTGAATCAGTGCTCTGGAGCATATTTCCCTTCTATAACACTGTAAAACAGGGCCATCTCCTCTTTTTGTTGAACCACAGAAGCGCCGTATTGATTTTAGTTTTCTTTTTCTTGCCTGTCATGGATGTCTGAGTTGGCAACTGAAAGCTAGTGATTGAGAATTTGCGCTCAGCTGCACATCAGTTTTTCTCAGTGTGAATGTTTGGATTTAGTAAAGATTTTTTTGGAGAAATGTAAGCCCATCAAAGTTAATGTGTCAATGCTTTGTAAGTTTTTAAAACGGACAGCAACGTTTGGAGAATAATGACAAGATTAATGGCATGTTCATTGGTTGCTTTTAGTTAAAGCAGTACTAATTAAAGTTTTTGCCATTAATGAAAAGGCTTTGTATTAAAGTGATGGTGCTTGATAGTTTTTTTTAGCATCACTAGACAAATTTTCTGTAATTGCCTTTCTGCATTTTGTTTTTCAAGTGATCTGAGAAGACTTTCTGCATTCTATTCTGAATATAATCACAGACATTTTCAGGCAGGTAGAGGTTTGAATACATGATTGACAGGTGCAATTACCAATTGCTGATCGGATTCAATCTGGATGTGTTGGAGCAAAGAAGTAGTGCTTTGAAAAGTGGCTTCACTTTTCCATAATAACATAACAGTTGCAGTGTTTCTGCTGGATTTTGGTTCCTTTCGCATTAAGTGAGGTGTTACTCAAAACGAGTACAGTAAATATTTTGCTGAGTTTTTCAGAACATTTAGAGCCTTGATCCAGCATAAATTTTCTTCACCCACTCATGATTCAAAGCTTTAGCAGACTTTTTTGTCTAGGCTGTTACCTGCACATTCCCAAATAGAGCTGAGGTGCAGGGTTTAGTTGGTGAACACTTTCACAGGAGCCCAAAACAAGTTTACCAAACAGTTTGCACATGATTGCCAAGTTAATCCCCATTCACCAACATATTTTTTGTTTCCTGACAGACGGTCAGATGGTGCTGTACTTGTTTTTAAGACCTTGCAGCAACTAGACACTTAAAGATTTCTGCCAAAGCAAATGCTTCATGTTTACTGGTACTTGGTTACAATTCACAATCTTACAGAGTAACTGAGCTGACGTTAGCTACTGTTAGCATTAGCTTAGTACAGCACCATATGATCTGTCTGACAGCCTGCGAGTTAGGGAAACTAACACTAACCAGCATGTTCATACAAACACAATTGCATGTTAATTGTTAGTTGAGGCAGCCGTGGCTCAGGAGGTAGAGTGGGTCGTCCAATAACTGAAGGGTTGGCAGTTCAAATCCCGCTCTGTCTTAGTTGTGTGCTGTTGTGTCCTTGGGCAATACACTTCACCCTACAGTGCTGCTACTTAAACTGGTGTATGATTGTGTATGAATGTTTGGTGGTGGTCGGAGGGGCAGTAGGCGGAAATTGGCAGGCTTCCGACAGTCTGCCCCAGGGCAGCTGTGGATACATATGTAGTAAACCACCACCAGAGTATGAATGTGAGAGTGAATGAATAATGGATCCACTGTATGCGCTTTGAGTTTGCATTCAGAGCGTTATATAAATTGAATCCATTATTATTATTATTATTATTATTATTATTATTATTATTATTGTTATTAATCCAGCATCTTAAATTACTTAGTGACTTTTTGACATAACTGTGTTTGCTCTGTGGTCAGTGTCTTCAGTTAGCATTATGCTTTGTGAATCTTGTCCAAACAGATGTTGACAGCCAAAACACTGAAGTCAAGATATCAAAACAGAAGTTTACAAAATGATGGACGACGTCATGGTGGCTATGGCATCAAGATGAGACCAGATAGCATTGTAAATGTATGTGAAGTATTGTTGGCACAAGTGAAGTTTTGTAAACCAAAAATATAGATTTCTTTATAAAAATACACCTACAAAACTTTTTTCGCTCCCACAAACCCATTTTTTGCTTTTACAAAACACTTTCTGCATTTACAAAACTTTGTCTTCATTTACAAAGCTTTTCTGCAGTTACAAAACATTGTGGCCTTTTTTGACCTGGGGGCGTGGTTAGATGAGAGGCGTGTCTTGACCTGGTCCAGACAGGACGCAATATGAGTGGTGATGGACAGACATTGCCTCATTCACTACAGTGGAACAATTGTGAAGTTCTACCATAATGAGTCAGTTTCACCTAAAATAACACCATTTTTTTATTATCCGGCAGAGTGAAGGTGGTTCCGTTCTCCAAACCAGTTCCGAGATCCATAAATGGAACTAGTTTTGTTTACAAAACTCAGTGTTCCAAGCTCTAATCCCAGGCTCACAGCAGAACCCGACTGAGCCCATTTGACTTAAACGGACCTCGGATCCAGTTCCGAGTAAGGCTCTCCAACAGTTGCGTTCAATCGCTTCAGTGTAGTGAATGAGGCGATGTCTGTCCATCACCACTAATACTGCATTGTAGGATTGTATTGCTTTGCAAACACGGGTTTGTAGAAGCAAAATAAGTTTTGTAGGTGGATTTTTAAAAACTAATCTATATTTTTGGTTTACAAAACTTCACTTGTGCTTATAGTACTTCATGTATGTTTATAATGTTATCTGACCTCATCTTGCTGCCATAGGCAACTGTCCATTGCGTTTATACTGTCAATCATTTTGATGTTTTTATGACAAGGGAAACAGGAAGGAGGTGTTTAAGGTATAGATAAAACATTGAGTGAGACTACTGAAAGTCAGTATTGTAATCAAGTCCAAAAATTTCCTCTACATCAAAGTGTATTAATTTTGATCAAATTTTTCCTATAGCTAATTTCTATAGCTAATTTCCCTTACCAAATCTTTTCCACAATATAGTCCCAACATGCACAGGATACTTAGCTATGCTTGAGCCCAAGCATTAGGCCACACGAATGCCTCACACGTGCTACTAAATTTATCATAATTTTGCTGTTCTGAGACCAAATCTAAGTAGTGTTCATATGCTTTTTAACTTACCGACTGACAGGCTGTAAGCTATTGTCGTCATGCGGCGTCCATCGTCGTTGTCTGTCGTCGTCATCTGTCGTCCATTACAAGAATTTCAATCGTCTTCTTCTCCAAAACTACAATTCCGATTGACTTCAAACTTGGTATACAGCTTCTTTATGACGATGTCAACAAAAGTTAGTGAAATTATTTGGATCCGGATCTGATTCTGGATTTGGTGCAACTTTGAAAAATTTCCCCATTATAAGAGATAGGAAGTGGATCGATGCAATAACTCAGTAAATATAAACACTATCAAGTTAAAATTTCTACAGTACCGCCCTGATGGGGAGATGACCAAAATAAAACGGCCACATGCTGATCAGGATCTTCTTCTGGATCCAGGAACTTACGGAAAATTTAACTCTTATGGGGAAAAAATTTCAATCGTCTTTTTCTCCCAAACTACAGTTCTGATTGACTTCAAACTTGGTATACAGCTTCTTTATGATGATCTCAACACAAGGTATTGAAATTATTTCGATCCAGATCTGATTCTGGATTTGGTGCTACTTTGAAATATTTTCCCGTTATAACAGATAAGAAGTGGATTGATCCAATAAATCAGTAAATATCAATGATATCAAGTTGGAATTTGAATTTTTTACAGATCTGATTGGAATATGACCAAAACATGGGCTATTTCTGTAATATAATAAATACACATAGCTGGGTGATAATAAATGGCATCTGGATACATTTCCCAAAGCTTTTCATTTGGCCGGTAAGCTACAGGGCCTTTTTTTTTTTTTTTGAGTAAGGAGCTACTTCAACATAATTGTAAAAAAGCCTAGAAATGCTGTTGTGCAAACAAATTCAATAGTCTTTAGCTGTCTTTGTATGTTAATTATGTGTTAACTAAAGGAAATGGAAATTAAGTGGAATCACTTAACCTGGATTAAGGGACTTGCATGTGATTAGAGCAAATTTCGCAATGCTTTAACACAACAGCAGTGGGCTTCTTTTATGGCAATTCAGCATGATTTAAAAGTCATTAGTTGTAATTAATCACACAGTTCATTTGCACTCACCTGACTAAAAATATAAAGCAGAATATGCTCAGGTCTGCAGTGTAATTTTATACCCCCCTCTGCTCTCAGTAAGATAAAGATAAAAGCATTTTTTCCAAGAACTCTCAAACTAAAGTATCATCTGAAGTCCCAGGAAAAGGAGCAGTGTTGTGGTTCTGAGCTCTAATTGTCGTGCTCAGTCGTCACCTTGTTCACAGATCTGTGTTCTTTGTTTTGCAGCCTTTGTAAAGGCACTGGCTGCTCTCTGCTGCCTGCTCCAATAAGCTCTCATTAATCTTCCTTACAGCCTTCATTAAAGCTGCCACCGCTACACCCATACCGGCTCTCCAGGCTCCTGTCTCCTCCCTAATGCCTATCTCCTCGACCTTTATCTCTGCCCTGCTTGCCTCTCATAATCTTTCGCCCTTAAGCTCGAGGGTACACCTCGTCCCCCCACTATGCCTTCATCTTCTCAACCGGTCTTCTTACAGCTGCAACATCTAATCAATTTATCTATTAGTCTGACCAGGAACAATTTTAAGAATCAGTTCATTTTAAAGGTTCAATATGATAGATTCACACTGCTAGTTTGAAGTTTGTTTCTGTGTCTGTTTTGTGCTTGGAGCGGGATGTTTGTTCCCAGTAGCTAATGATATTTATGATGTTAGCTAACACCAGTTCTAACATTAGCTCACCCCAATTTCAACTTAACCTTCATTTCTTAAGTAAGCTAACACCATTCCTCATGTCAGCTCTCTTCATGTCTATTTATTCTTTATTTCCTGAAGTAAGAACCAGGCAGATACAAGCTGGATCTCTAATAATAACCAGGGACAAGGTTGATGTAAATAAAACACTAAACACTCAATACATATAATATAATCTGACTATTTTCAACATTTTATTGTTCTAGACCTCATATGAGGTGTTTTTGTCTGGTTTCAGTCACTGCAGGTGTGTGCCTTCCTTTTCCACAACCATTTATGTACGACAAGAGGACAATGTTTACACAATGAAAGCTCATTAAAAAATGAAAAGATTCTATTAACTGAAACACTAGAGGGTGTTTGTTTTGAAACAACATGATGCATTTGTAGAAAGGTGAATTACAGTACTTTTACATAGCAAATGGGAGCTGAACTGAATAAGGTTTGACAGTAAATATGACTAAGTCTACTTATTAAACAGAGGACGGATCAGACGATTAGGAATGAATGCCTGCCTCTAGGACAAATGCCTCCTTCAAATAAAGGCCTGGTATCTTCTGTAGCTTCTGGTCATTATTGGAGGACACTCTAGAGCAGTGTTTCTCAATGGGGGTGGTCCCGCTTCCCCAGGGGGCATTGGGAGAACGGCGGGGGGCGTTTTGAACGAGAAAGCTGAGGAGGGCGCTCAGACAGAAACGGGGGGCATAATTCACTGTTATTCATCACAATGTATAAGTATCAATATCAATATTTTTGTACCACCAGCATGTTATCTCAATGGCAACTTTAACCCCCCACCCCCCAGGTCACAAATTTCCTTTGGAGGGAGGGCGGCAGGAGGCTCATGATCACGTGAGGTGGCATTTGTTCAATAAAGGTTGAGAACCACTGCTCTAGAGCCAAGGCCATTTCTCAGTAGCAAGTTAGCTAATGTTGTCTCTAATTTTGCCAATATCATTTCTAATGTTGGCTAACATCCTTTCTATTAGTAGCTAACTCATTCTCTAATGGTACCCACAGGTATGTAAGCTAATTCAATTTCTAAAGTGAGTAAACAACATTTTAACATTAAGTAACATCATACCCATAGTGAGTAACCACGTTTCTAATGGTAGCTAATTCTGTTCATCATGGTAGTTAACTCTATACAAACCATTGTTTTACAAGACAATATTAAACCCAGTAAGACATTTTTAATTTTTGGACTGTTGAATGGGGAAAAGCTTTCAGAACACGTTTCTTTTATCTGTTTATATACAGGAAATTGTTAATAAAGAAAATAATGAACCATTTAATCCACCATGGAACTACTACTCTTCTTTTTTATTCAACCCGTTTTCTGATCTCTGTATAAATTTGTGTGAGCTGAGTATTCAGTTCAAGAGGACGTGGCAGTTAAAGTTCTCTCCCCGTTTGTGGTCGACTGAGACATTAAAGCCCACTTTATGAAGGGATTATGTTTCTCTTGGCTCTCTGTTGAACTAGTTGACCCTGAAGTGTCTGCTGCTGATCCCCACCAAACTCTATTTCTGTCTACACACAGACCAGACCGTAGGCAAGCAGAGAGCTGGAGATCACAGCTCAATTATCTCTTTATCTCAGGATAACACAGCAGCATCAAATTACATGTTTGTAATTAGTTTTTAAAGCTGCTATCTTAGTTTGATGAAAACAAATTCTTAAATAGTGGCTATGGCTTTAGTATATTGAATTAAATTGCCTGTAAAATTTTAACTCTTAGCTGAACATTCTGTTTTAGATTGAAGGGTTTACTTAAAATTCTCTTATTTGCTGTTTGTGTTAAAGTACATATCTGTACATAACACTTCCTGTTCAGATATATCATAATAGAAGCCTGCTGGTGTCAAAGAATATAATCCCAAATGCAACTTTTAATAGCAACAGATAATGTGTAAGAAAATGATCTAATAACCAGATTCTACCATATATCTATAGGTAATTTTGTCAAAGTTTCTATTTAGGTTATGTGATGTTATTTGATCGAGTTGGGTTAGTTTCTGGTTCAACAGGTCATGATGTAGGAGCTTAAACTAGTTTGATTTACTCAATCCAGCATTTGTTATTATGACAGGTAATGTAACATTTATTCTAACTTGTTGGGCATTACTAATTAGCAATATTTTTGTAGTGAAGGGAGTAACAGAACCACAGAAAAGCTAAATCTGCACCAGTACGGTAACATGTTGGAGTTGACAATAGGATGTGGAGGAGGCAACTAGTAAACAGTGCAGAAAAAACTAATGTCAAAACAGATTATGGAGATGGTTTGTTGTCACCTAAGTAGATTCTCTCCACACTTTATTAGAGCTGTGACAGTGCTGATATACCTGCTCCTGCTTCTTCATCTGATTGTTTAGTGTGTGCTGTTGGCTTGTAGACCAGCTTAGAGGTGCATTACCATCAAGGCACCAACTAGCTGGAGTTACTAGATTGTCATTCATGAATTCTGGTCAGGTAATGACCAGAAATGACTTCAACTCTGTCTTTTGTCGCTGCGTACAAATGTGACACCATCTCAACCCAATATGACGTCATATAAGGGAGAGCATTAAGAATTTAGCAGCATTAAGAAATATACCATTGATTAGGGGATGTTTTAATGGAAACTAAAGCATCTGTGAAGTCATTCAGTTGCATTTGGTGGCCTTTTCAAAGTCAATCAGTAATGACTCAGTAGTTTAAACAGCAAGTTTCGAGCTTGTGCGGTGTTTGCGTGGGTGTGGTGGATGGGCCGGCCAACATAATGACAGCTGTGCCTCCAGCATGACTAAAAATGAAAAATTACTATAGCCGATGGGAGGGGAAGATGGGTTGGTCTGAGGGAAGTGCATGTACCACAAGACAGAAATTATAATATTTCAGCATGAAATAACTCATGGAATATATTAAACTATACTTATTATTCAAGATATGCATCATTGAAATTAAATTCAGAAGTAATTTATTTTTTTAATACTACCACACTACTTTTCCAAAACCCCTCAGGACACAATGAATAACAAAACAAAAATAAATACAAGAAAGAAGATAATGGAAAAACATTACCGCTGTATTAGAATTACATAAATGGAAGCTGTAAAAAATATTTATTTATTTATTTATTTGTATGGCAAGTACTGATGGTAAGTCTTTGCTTTATTCAGGTCAGCAAGTTCTGGGACTAGTGGAGAACCAGAGTGACTGGTATCTGGGGAACCTGTGGAAGAACCACCGACCCTGGCCTGCCCTGGGTCGAGGCTTCAACACCGGTGAGTCCTCAAAGACCCGATGAGAACACCAGCACCACTAGACTTATTCAGCTGACTGTCTTTCAGTTTCTGCATTATTGTTATTAAATGATTTGTGAACATGGGTTTGATTCTCTAAAAGTTGAAGATGCATCTGTATGGAACTAACTACCTGCCAAAACAAACAAAATGTAACCAAAAAACCCCAGTTTAGAACCAAAACCTGCTTTGTTCTACAAATGAAAATACAGTTACTTCCCATCTTCCGACACTTTTGTAAATTTGAATAAAATGATATGTTTGGCTTTAGTATTGGAATAAAATGAATTAAAGTAAAGTTTTCATTAAATAAATATAATTTTTCTACTAATCAGACAGTTGAGGTGACTGCTTTTATCTAGATACCTGGAGGGTGCCAGGCCAGACTAAGATAAAATTACACAATGTCTGGATTAATTTAAAACACACCGAGTTCTTTGAGAAAACAGTCGTGACTTCAGCTCCAGAAACTACAATCTTATATCTCAATTGCACCATGTTTGAGACTTTCTTTACTAAGAAATGATTTCAATCCGATATTTCCCAATTAGTAATTGTAAGTAACTCTATAGTCCTGTCATAAATATCTACACGTGCCTTCCTTTTAAAACAGTACCATATGGCATTTGTGTCTTTTTGGTTGAATATTATGCAAAATTTCATGAAACCATCCTCAGACATATCATTTGCAATATGTAATGAGAAACATTCCAAGTCAGTCCAGGTAATTTTTTTTTTTTTTTTTTTTTTTTTCTATTCTCTATTTCCTCTCAAAACACCAGTTTCCCACATTGCAAAGCCCAGCTGTCAAAGTAAGGAGTTTGCACTGAGGCAGATTCTTTCAGCATGTGCACAGGCATTGAGATTGAAATATTCAGGCATCCAGAAGGCTTGGTAAAAGTTGTCTGGAAAAGCATTTTTTCAGAAAGGCGTGGGGTATCCTTTCAGCACGAGCCTCAGAGCAGCTGATAGTGAAATTGATTGGATTCTATTACACCTTGTTATTATTTGCCAGTGCCTATGTTTTCCTTTCTTTCCTTCAGATCCAGCAGGTCTTTTGGTCCTACAGACATATGGCTCTATGTGAGCTGCTGGAGCTGGAAGATAATCTTTCTATTGACTATAACCCAAAACAAACAGTGTGGCCCAGTACAGGAGTTCTGTGAAATTGACAGTAGAACATTTCAGTGGGAGCAGTAGAAAACTCACCTGAACACATTGTAAAGGTGCCGTGTAGTTCAACTCGCTGTCGGTGTGACTGACAGAAGGGCCAAAAGTCCACACATATATTTTTACTCCAATGGAAGTACAGATACTAGTGTAAAAAAAAGACTGGTGTTAGCAGAAGTATTGATTCAACTTCTCCAGTGCAGTAAAAGTGAGAATTTTCAGGCTCTGAAATGTACTTGAAAAGGCCTGTGAAGGTCTTTCTACTGACTGTCTGTACAAAGCTAAACTTCAAGTCAAACCATTTTAACTAAATAATGATTTATTAATAGTAGAGATGCACAATAACTGTCAGCACCAGTAATTATCAGCTCGATATTGAAAAAAATGTCATTCAGATAATTCCGATAATTAAAGTTTTCACCAATAAATAGAACCCATAATAATAAATCTAAATTGCTTAGATTTCACACATTTCACCAGTACACAGGGGACATTGTTGCCTACCAACCGCCATAAAAACCAAGAAGAAGAAGATGTCTGGATCACTACATTGTAAGTAAAAGGGTTTTCAGTTACTTACTCTCTGCTACAGCTGCAAGATGAAAAGGAAGGTCAAGCGGTTGTGGCTGCTGTTTTGGTCCAGCAGCAGAAGAAGAGGGACATTCTAAACCGCTTAACATAAATAAAGCTTAACGTAGTTTAATGCCCGAGAACAGTGATCAATCATCACCAAAGTTCGACTCGGCAGCGTCCAACTCCGAGACCCGAAAAATCGGTGTCGTCCGTGTCACTCATGCTGGTTTGTTGTAAACTCTTGTCTTCCAGTAACTTCCTCGCAAGGAACAGTACCTCGACCACTGAGAAGAGCCAGATTCTGTTTTGTCATTTTGTGTATGTGTGTGCTGTTAGCTCATTGGTCACAGAGCAGGAGTGGGTTGGGAATAGGTTTACCGTACATTTTATTTGAAGCAGCCTGTCTTTCATTAATTCCCTTCACATTTTACAGACCATTTTTGATTCTCATGGTGACACCGGACAATGTGTGTCCCTTTTCAGCTCTTTTGTACATACTTTTGTTTTTTAATACGGGACAGTTTAATTTTTTAAGGGACTGTTGGCAACCTTAGTGTGGACATGCCCACTTTCACCTCTGCAAAAATCACGACAACCCCAATTTCAGACTGATCACATGAAATCACTTTGTATATGACGCCAGTTTATTGCATTTGGCGAGCTATACGTACGCATTTTCATCCTTTCACTTGTTATTTAACGCCATTTGATGGCGTGTCAATGTGCTAGCTGCTAATCGTTAACCCTAACTGCTAATCGCGCTAACCGCTAATCACCAACCCTAAACCTAACCCTAACCGCTAATCACGCTAGCCGCTAATTGCGCTAATGGTGTGTTATTTTATGTGACGGAAATATATACGCTGAAACTTATAATGCGTACAGATAACACACCACTTTTAATTGGCGTGTTATCTGTACGCAATTCATGATATCATGTTCCCAATTTTATGGATTTTAACCATGTTAAGCTGTTTCCTCACTAAAGGCGCAGATTATAGAGAAAAAGCTTAATGTAGCTTAATGTCTGAAAACAGCAGTCGATCATCACCAAATTATGTATGTGTACATAAAAAGTAAATAACTGAAAACCCTTGGTCTATTGTCATTTTCAAACAGCCATAGGCTTTTGGTTCTGTAGAAGCCTTTATTTTACTATTAACTGAGTTTTACCACTGACTTGAAATAATAATAATAAAAGAATTTGAAGAATGTGAACTATCGTTGTTTGTTATTGGTTACAAGAAGCAGGAAGTTATCAGTTATTGGTATTGATTGTAAAAAACAATTATCGTGCATCCCTTATTAAAAGTATAGTAGAGTACTGTATATTACATCATAATATATATACAGTATATATATTTTTAATCTAAATAAAAAACTAATTAATATTGGAAATAATGAACATTGAACGTATTTGCAAATCATATGTAAGTTTCTATGACAGAAATCAAAACTTGAAGAAGCCTTTCATCCACAGTCCAGCTGACCTTTCACGTCTGTCTTGTTACATCTTTGACATTGTCTTTATGTCTCATGGATTATTGTCGCCTTGTCTTATGACATCTCATTGCATCTATTATCTCCCTCTGTCATCTTTTGTCTTTTATGTTTTTATGTCATTGGCAACGTTTTCATCTTGTCTTTTATGTCATTTCTTCTTCTATGTCATCCTGTTATGTCTGTCAAAGTGTTTCATCTCATGCTTCCATCTTATTATGTTTGTTGTGTCTGATACGCTTCAGATGCATACACTAAGAGCTTGACTTTTCTATGCGTTATTGGTCGATCCAGTTTGCCTGAAATCACCAATTGGTGTTGGAAAGGCAGTCAATGATGCAAAGTAAAAATAATCAATAAGTCCACTCAAATACATTGAAACTAAAGAAACAAGCCTGAAAATGTAAGAAACAGAAAGTATAGGTAGTTGTGGTAAGATCGAAGTACAGATACCTAAAACTCTGTTGAAATACAGTTGCATTTAACAAGTGTTTTTAGTTTGTTATGTTCAGTAAATTGCATATTTTGAAGACAGGAAAGGCAAGTGTTGCATTTCCACACAGCAGCAATTTGACAGAAAGCCTCGGGTTCAGCTGCGGTTGGTCGGCTTTGCGGTGGTGGCGGTGTGGTAACAGATGGAGCACAGCGGGGTGTGAACGATGGTTTGTTTTGTTCTGATCTGAAAAAATTATTCACCATGTCTCTCCCTCTGAAAATTGGCTGCTTGATTTTATTTGTAGCTGCCAGAGAGAGACTTCTTTTAATAGGGAGGGAACAGACACAAAGTTTCTCACGTTTGTTTGTGGAAAAAGTTAGCTGAGCAGCGTGTGAGCTTCTCTGAATGATTTGTGTTTTCAGAAGGATTTGAACACGTTTGCTACATCCATTGCCTGTCTGTCTTTAAGCTGAAAGTCTACTGCTTTATCTCACAAAACACAAGGCTGTGATTCACAGCCTCATGGAGGGACTTTATCACCTTTGCAGGCAGGGAGATACTAATCTGTCTTTTAAGCTACCATATCACTGTGTGTATATGTTGTGTGTTTGTGTGTGCGTGCGTGTATGTGTCTGCTTTCCAGGAGTGATCTTGCTTCTTTTGGATCGGCTACGGAAGCTGAGATGGGAGCAGATGTGGAGGTTGACTGCAGAGAGGGAACTAATGAGCATGCTGTCTACGTCCCTAGCAGACCAGGTAGAACACACAAACACACATGCATGTCATCACACCTCACAACAACCAAATCCTCATTATTTGGCAACATGTTCAATTTTTACTTTGTTTTATAGTGAATGTAGGGATGTACATGCCACATGTACAGACAGGAACAAATTATATGCAACATATTATGCATCTGTAACCACTGTCAACTCATTTTACTGGATTGTGACATCTCTTCTCGAGGGGGTTCAATGTGTAAATAACGTTTTATCATGTTAAGACTGATTTCTAATTGTAATGTATATCAGCAAAATACAACCATCTATATCTGATCAAAATGCTTATGATAGTATATAATTTGATAAAGCCACCAGTTGGACAAGTATCCATTAACAAATCTTAACGCAGTAATGATAAACATCAATCGTTAACTATGCTTTGTCTTGTAAGGTGGTAAGGTATTCATTTATACTTTATTTAATGATTTAATAATACTAATATTTGTCCTGATAAGGGCTGAAACCTGACTGAAGAGGGTTCATTTGCTGTCAGCTCTAACATTCTGCATTTCTGTATCTGTTCTACATGACAAATTGAGGCCTATGGTTTTTAGTTTAGTTGAATTAACAGGGACCATGTACAAAATAAGTAAATATAACGTATTGCCATGCTCACCACCCTCCAGCCCCCGCAGTTCCTACAAGTAGTAGGGTTATAAGTTGCTAAAATAGTTTTTCCAACTAATGGTAGCATTGCTGATATCCCAAAAGGGATTTAAACAAAGGAAATAAAAAATAATATATATTTTTTTACTATTTTCAACAACCTCTGTGGCCATTTGCATATAAATTTACAAGGTGCACCTGAATGCACCATCAAGTCTGAGTTCCTGTCTCTGTGCATTAAACACTGACAGGAGGAAAGAACTCTCAGCAGAGATGTTTTTGCTATGTGTCTGCTCTGCTACACACATTTGTGTGTCAGTGTATTGAATAGCCTTCTGATGTTTGTCCTCAGTATATTATAAGGCTTCATATCATCCTTCACATGAAAGAATACACATGAAGTCTTCAGCTCAGTGACACTCAAATATTCAGTTGTTTTTAATGGTTCAGGACCATGGACAGTACACAGTGTTACTGATGTTGGTTTATATATATATATATATATATATATATATATATATATATAAAAATATCTACAGTAATATAGGTTATAGTGTGGAAGTCAGAATGCAGTCCTATGGTCACCTACAAATGAATAGGTCTTTCTGTATTTGCCTCACAAGCAGTAGTGTTCCAGGTGTAACCCTTTTTTCAGAGGTTAGACTGTGATTTTGAAGTATTTTACTGCTGCAATTTTACCTCTGTGTTGTTAGATTATACATTCCTTCACCATGCTGTTTTGTTTGTGACCCTATGATAACTTGCCCTACTCTTGGTAGAACTTGAAATGACCTAGTCACATTGTTGTTCTTAAATTTGCATTGTTACTAAATCCTTGGTCAAACTGGCTGCTCCCAAAAGTGCTTTTTTAAGACTGTGGTATCACTTTAATTTGCCCTGTTCAGTAAATCTGGCCGTTTAGATCAGGAATGTCCTGTCTCTGCACACTTGGTCCTGAAGGTCATAAATACATCTTATCTAACCATGCAGTATTCCATATCTAAGATTCTAAGGGCACACTGCAAGACCTTGGTTAAGGGTCTCTCCATTATCTTCAAACTATTCAGAGCTCATCTAGATGAGGTGCGTTTATGAGATTTTAATTAAACCTTCATTAAGCAAAGTCCCGCAAGGTACGCAGTTTGGAAAATGAACGGGGGCTTTGGAAATCGTTTCGGCATTCCATCTGCCTTCTACCGTATGAGCTCCTCCAATGGACTGTCAGCCCTCTTTATCGCAGCATTCATTATGCGGCTATAGAGTTTTTATGTCTCCCATTAAGAAGCTGGAATCTGTCACTGAAACTCTTATCTTGTGAAGCAGCAAAGATCTCAGCAAGCCATCCAAGTGCCAGAAACTCCCCTGGATATAAACAAAGTACATTTCCTCAAAGCAATGTGAGGTATTGGGTTTTATGACTGTGATTACACTTACAGTAAATATGAAATAAAATCTTGAACATCTGGACGACTGCAGAACACTAATGAGACGGAAGAGGGTTGAAAATTGAACTGTCCCCACAGCAGTAACATCTGGAGAACATTTGACAGTACAAGTGTGTAGACAGTGAAACACCTCAATCAGCTGAGATCTCAAGTAGCGGTGTGGACATCAACAGAGTAAAGCATCTAGAACCTAAGGAAGGACAGGGATGTATACTTCAAAGACAGCTCCAAAGACTCCCAAAACACCAACATGTCTCCATTATTCTATATATCTACCCAGCAGAAATACCTCTAACATCAGCAGGGATTCCAAATTAAGACTGATTTCTATCCTTTCATTGGTTTACAATCCTCTGTATAATAGCATTTAGCATGGAGCACCATTTTAAGAGGTAGACTAAACATAGGACGAGGAGATTTTGTAATAGGTATGCATTCTCTGTGATAGATCAAACCATAAAATCCCTCAAACGGTACATAATCTAATGTCAACAAAATATGAAACTATGATATATGCTATAAAAATGCTAACTCATCCAAATTTGACACTAATGTAATAGTGTTTGTAAGCACCTCTGTAGTTAACAGCTACTCATTTCTAACTCTGTCAATGCAGGTGAGGGCTGGGTGGTCACATGATGATCTTTTGAAATAGAATCACCATCAACGATCAGAAATTTGTTACCTGTTGTAAAATATGTGCAGACTTAGCTGTGTGTTATGGCCTTTGTCATTAACTGACTAATACATCTGCATTTTTGCATCATTTTGGTCCAGCTTTGTTGCAGTTTTGACAGTATCTGATGAAGTAAACTCTAATCCACATTTTGGTGTACATACTGCAGCAGTGTTTCTATTAATAATCATAGACAGTGGCAGCCTCATTTGTCCCGCTAGAGTTTTACAATGAATCAAAATGTTTTTACACTAACATAACTCTAAAGCGCTTGTGTAAATCAGACTCAGTGTTCATTGGAGGTGCCAGTCCTGCAGCTGATGGGTCGAGTAATTCTTCATCATTATTTCTTCATCAGTAGCAAAACAATATGTTAAATTAACTCTCCTGAACATTTAAAGAGTGGACAGATGCTAAAGTGTTACTTATAAACAGACAATCAATCAATCAATTTTTATTCACATAGTGCCAAATTGTAACAAAAGTTATCTCATGACACTTTACATATAGAGCCGGTCGAAACCAGACTCTCAAGGCAATTTATAGAAACCAACAGAATCCTCCAGGAGCAAACACTTGTGACTGGTGACAGTGGGGGGGATAACTTACTTTTAACAGACCCAGACTCCTGAAGGATGGTCGTTTGCCTTGACCAGTTGGGGTTAAAGAGAGAGAGAGGCTGGGGGGAGAAGGGGGAGACACATGGATGCAATTTATGCACAGCAAACTGAACTAGAACTGTCAAAAAGTAGATCAGCTGGTACTTGTATAATTATCAATAACTAGAGCAAATGTCCGTACCTGTTAATACTACTACTACAAGTACAAGTATTAACAATGGATATACTACTACTACAACAGTTAGTAAAAATAATAGAAACCTCTACCATCTATGGAACTATATAATAAACGCTACCACAACTATATGGATAAATGAGTGATGACAATAAAGGCAGGAGAGACTCACTAACCTAGCCGCTCATGCTAGGGACAACAATGCGGCAACAATTTAGTACAAGGCTCTCTGTAATCACACTAGACTATTGGACATGTTACTGTGTAGAATAGCTTTGACAGCAGTGTTATTTTATTTATTTTTTACTCTAAAATCCCAGTTAAATATAGGTCGTCTGACAAATTAAAACCGACCATGAGCTAAGATTTTGATATCACACATCCCTGGTGTATAACCCTGTATTTCCTGTTCGTCAAATGGCCTTGGGCTGGAAAATGACACGTTTTAAATATAGGAGATGATGAGGATTATTGTGTTTATACAGTATGTATGTGTGTATATAATATGAATTTGTCATTATCATTATTAAATACTACTCTGCGTGTTATATTTGTTAATATTTCATTGTTTGCTCTTTCCCGTCTCCATTGGACAAATATGGTCACATCTGACTGGGGGAAAGAAACCCAAGGAGACAATCAAAACAGAATCACTTGATCCCACTGTTGTTATTTTTACATTCGCTGTAGATTAATCACCATCTAGTCATAATTCTTAGTCCTATATTATGTACATTTTGTTGTTATTAGACAACTGGGCATGAGACAGCTTGTAAATAAACTAAAGAACCCATATAGACTTTTATATACTGACAGTCAATAGAAACTTTGAGGTAGAAATGTATGCATATTTCTACTTGTAGGGGGTTGTAATTATTCATTGTGGATTTATTGATGACTTAGTGCTCGGGTAGTTGAGATCATGATGAGTTGTCATGTTGTCACGGTTCATTGCACATAGGTTGGTCTCTTTGCAAAAGTGGACCAAATACACATTGAGCAATACTCAGTGGGTATCTGCACAATTTGAGGATTGGTTTTGAAGGCCTATATAAAGGCCCAAAAAGGCCACCATTGTTAGTCCAGTGAATGGCATCATGCCACGTCTATCACGTGAACAATGTCTCCGGGCACTGGATATGGTGGAGGCCGGTTTGAGCTCCAGTGATATAGCCAGGCGTATGGGCTGTTCCCAACCCACAATCAGAAACCTGGTTGAACGCCACAACACCACAGGCTCTGTTGATGACAGACTGCGTCCAGGGAGAGAGAGAGTGACAACTCCCGACCAGGACTGCTGTTGTGACTTTGTGTTTGGCAGGTGCCATTTTCTTTTGTTAAGTTTTTTTGTTTTGAAATTATTCTTGAAACTTTAGATTTTTGTTTCTGTATGCCAATATCCTAAACAAATGATTCATATGAAAAAAATTCCAGTCTAGGGTTTCAAAATAAAAATTATGTCGAAAAATATGGTCTCAAAGTTTTCATTGACTGTGAGTGTACTTTTGACACTACTTTAGAATTGTGGTTTTCACTCAGTAATTATTTGGCTAGCTCACACTTTATGTAAAAACTATCAAATCCATTCTTCTACTAAATTATTATGTCACATATGATAAATGAGGCTTTCTGTGGTCATCAAATAACCCAGTAGCAGGGTTAGAGCAGACTGTATGCTGCTGATGTCCTGTAGTTGATGTAACATATGGCAAAGCTTAACATTGATGTATGTGTGTGTGCGTGCAGGACATCTTCAATGCTGTGATCAAACAGAACCCCTTCCTGGTTCACCAGCTGCCCTGCTTCTGGAACGTCCAGCTGTCAGACCACACCCGCTCTGAGAAGTGCTACAAAGACGTGTCAGACCTGAAGGTGAGACCCTCCTGTCCCTGCTGTTCCAACACTCAGTCACTTCAAACATCTACAAAACTCATCTACAAACTGTCTCAGAGAGGAATGTGTACTTTTCACCAACACAAATCTGGTGCTGGTGTAGAGTCGGATCTCCTTTAAGACCTAAGAACTGCTTTGCTTTTTCCGTTAAGCCATTTATTTATCTATATTTTAATATTTGTACTATCTATAATGGATCCTGTGAGTCAAGCAGTAGATATACAGTTGCAGAAAAAATTATTAGACCACCAAGTTCTTATTCATTTTAATGCCTGGTACAACTAAAGGAACATTTGTTTGGACAAATATAATAACAACAAAAATAGCTCATAAGAGTTTGATTTAAGAGCTGATATCTAGCCATTTTTCATGTTTTCTTAGTAATAAGCAAAATCACTTCAGTTCTTACATCAATAGCTATGGCACTGTACTGCCAAAAACAGTGCTTTTAGAAATTCCATGTTTTCTGTCTGTTTTAGTCATATGATGCACACAGGAGTTAGTACTTGATTGCATAACCATTGTTTTTGATGATCTAATAATATTTTCCACGACTGTATTTTAGCTTTAGGAGAATGTGTCATAATCTGTCTTTTCTGAAGCTAAAAGACACTCAAAGCTGAACAGTAGTGACCATTTTATTTATTACATACAGACTGAATTTAGGAGGTTCATTACTGATCATGGACACAAAAAAATTGACTAAAAACAATATACTTCATGTACTGTAATTCAAGAAACATGAAGGGATTTTCTCATTGTTTTATGATATTATAGTAACTAAGTTATCAGTCAGATATAGCTAAGATAGGTCAGATGTACTGAAGGGAATTATATCAAATTTCTGTTCCAAGGTCAGATACTGGTTAACGTTAGGTGGTTTAGCAGACACTTATCAGCAAACACTGAAAATGTTTCTGAAATCAGTCTTTTTAAAGCTGTCTTTTTTTCAGCTTCAGTTAATGCAACACTGCAAAAAGAGTTATTCAGATGTTATTCACAGACCTCCTTAGTCAGAGCTTTTATCTGGACCTCATCTGAGTGCATGTACAACCCAAAGTTTAAAGAGCACTGTCTTAAATTGTCCATTGACCAATTTTGGTGTCTAGTTTTGGATTTTTTAAAAACCTTTTTCAACTGGTATGAATGCATTCCCTGTATTGTTCAGTTCCTCCCAGACCACGTCACTGTTTTTACTTAGATCACATTTAGTTTTTTTGACCTTTTTATAAAAACAGGATTAAAACAGTATCACACCTTACTGTTCAAGTCATTAATGTAAAATATATGGAGCAAAACTCATGACGTACTGTACTGAGATGTGATAACTGTGAAACGGCGGTGGAGAAAAACGCCTGAAGGATGGACTGTACATGAATTTCAGCCACTCCCACTAACAGAGTGTACTTTTTCCCCAACATCAATTTGACTTAATGTGTCAGTGATTAGACTACATCACCAGCAGCCATCTGTACAGATTTAGTTTGGCCTCAAAGCTTTGAATCTAATCAAGTATAAAAAGGCCCAGTGGTGTCTTTTAATGATTTCGTTAGTGTTATAGCTCATTAATGTAATTGCTCAAAGCATAAATAAAGATGCATTTCAAATTAAATGATATCAAAATATTAACAACCTGAAGACTGATGATCCTTGATGTTGTGGTGCATGTGTGTGAGTGAAGATGATGTTCCACTCAAACAGCTGAAGTGTTTCCTTAAATATTTGTTATATAATGTAAAAATGTTGTATAATGCTACAAAAAAAGAGAATAAAACAACTACAGCAGTGGACAGAGCTCAGCTAGTGGAAGATACTTAAACATGAGCCTCCTAGAGGACAACTACCTTTTATTTTGTTTCCCTGCATTAAAATAATCAGGTCACACTATGTACCATGAATTTGTTGAATCTGGAGTTTGACTAATTCTAAAATGTGTAATCACAAATGCTATCGAATCAGCTTTGTCGGCTGTTCTTCATTCTACTAGAGTGAATTTTTGATATGATAAATAGTTTGACCTATAAATAAGAAACATTATCAACTTGATTTGTTTTATTTGCACGATAAAAGTTATGTTTAGTTATTTGTTTAAACATTTTAAAATGTTTTTTATCTACTATAAAAGTTTCATAACAATAATTTCCACAGAACTTTAGAGACTGAAGAGGATGCTAGTTGCTGTTGTGATTTAAAGCCAGTTTCATGACTCGTGCTGGACATACAAACTTCTGCAATTCTGTTATTAACCCGTCCCCCAAAAGAGGAGGCAAGGAGTACTGTTTTTGGTTTGGTGTGTTTGTTTCTTTGTTAACACTCTAGCAGCAAAACTATTGGTTGAATTCATATCAGATTGGGTTTATAGATTACCAGTGACCCAGAACAGATGTCATTATGTCACCCTTTTAAACTGAGTAGTCCGGGAAAATCAAGATTTCTAATAATCTGGTATCAAAACTTAAAAAAATGTCTAAACTCTACTCAATTTAGGTTCATTTAGATTCGTAAGGAGATTGGGCAATGGTAACTCTTCAGAGTAAATAGGAACCTTCAACCGAAATAACAGACACATACAACATCATAAGAAAGAATTGAATGTATTAAAAAAATTATTTTGAACAATTAAATTCGGCCACAAAAGAACATGGGCATGAACAAAAAATATTATAGACCCTTCCATTTCTCTTTTAGTTCACATCAATAGTTCAACTTTTTTTTGTGTGTGTGTTCAATACCGTCCCTTTAAGTGTCCATAAATGCACCGGATAACACTGTCCATTTCAGTTGTGCACCTATTTTTTCACTACTTGGATGGTATTTCAATGTTGAGTTGTTCAGTATTCAGTTTTTCTGATGCATCAGTTTGTATGGTATCAGATCTGACCCAAAAAGTAACAAAATAAAATTGAGATCTCAGAGAAAAAATGGGAATCCCCTAACGAACTCGGGAACCCTTTTTGTCCTACCACCCTCCTAGAAGACAGGTGGCCTTAGGATTCGGAGCATCCTTTGATGACATCTCCGGTGGCATCCAGTCCTTAGATGGCACAGTTCAGTCCTTAGCAGCAGACTCTACCGACATAAAAACCAGCCTGCACACAAATGTACAGCGCAATTACTTCGTTTGTAAATAAAAATATGTAATCCACCTAAAGTAATTATTCATAAGATCACAACTGTTCAAAAAAATAAAAAAATAAAATAAAATGCAGTTTCCAAATTGTTGTCATTCATTTTCATGTCTGTAAAATTCTAATTGGCTAATAAACATATATTCATGAAAAAACACATCTTTGTCCACATCAAAAGACTTGTGAAACTAATTGCACATTTCGGACTCATAACAGGTCCGCAGCAACATCACGCACATGGGTGTGTTAGCTAAAACCTCACATGCAAGTGCATTAGCTTAAGAAGCACATGTGGCTGCGCTAGCTTACTTTCCACATGGTTAACAGGGCTAAAAAATCATTAGCAGCTTACAAAACCATATTTCCAACAAAAACACATCCTGACTGGTTTTATATCTCATGAGGTACTCTGAATCATATTTCACGATCGCAAAAAGTACAACACTCACCAGGATTTTCTTCAACAAAAAACATTCAATCTCCTTGGCTCAACAGGTTTACAGGACTGACTTCCACAACACCTTTGTGCATCTACAAAACAGATTTAACGCTCCAAACCATGTTTCCAGAGAGCTATTTTACACATTCAACCCAGGGAGAATGTACAGAAAATTTTACTCCGCTCCGTGCAGACAGATGCCGGGAAAGAAAGCTACCTAGCTCTGAGCAGGAACTTGCCGTGAGCTGCGCTGTGGTGCGTCCCCGGTACGTAGGAAAAAACAGGACTTAACGAAAAAATGTAACCTTTGGTGAAAATAAAAATAAAACTAGAAGCACTCGGAGAGCGCAGACCTCCGCCAAGGCTGATCAGTGCCCCCCCCCCGTGGGCCCCCCCACCCCCGATCACCACCAAAATGTAATAATTTCTTCCTCATCCCATTTCCAACAAACCCTGAAAATGTCATCCAAATCTGTCCATAACTTTTTGAGTTATGTTGCACACTAACGATCAGTGCCCCCCCCCCCCCATGGCCCCCCCACCCCCGATCACCACCAAAATTTAATCATTTTTTCCTTATCCCATTTCCAACAAACCCTGAAAATGTCATCCAAATCTGTCCATAACTTTTTGAGTTATGTTGCACACTAACGGACAGACAAACAAACAAACAAACAAACAAACCCTAGCAAAAACATAACCTCCTTGGCGGAGGTAATAACAACGTGGACAATAAAATACCCATGGGTTACAATTACATTTTGGGAAATGTAGGTCAAAGTTACAATTTTTAATGAATTTTTTTAAATCTTTTTTTTCCCCATTCCCTTATAATGGGTGAAATTTCAAATGTCTGTAGCAGCAAAACTATTGGTTGAATTCATATCAAATTGGGTTTTAAAGATTGCCAGTGTCCCACAATAGATGTGGTTACATTTTGCAAATGTTTTAAATCTTTTTTTTTCTCCCATTTACATATAATGGGAAAAATTTCAGATGTCTATAAAAACATCAAATTTGTTTGAATTAACGTCAAACTTGGCACATATATAGACGCAGTTGATATGCTGACATCACCACACACATAGACATGATGACATCAGCTGGATCAATGCCAAAATAAGCTACAATATGTGCAAGAGGCGGAGTTTGTTGTCCCTGGCACCACTTCTTGTGTCTGCTGTGCACACCAGGCAGGTTTATCATCTCCAACAGAAACAAATGACCAGATTTACTTATTCACTGCTGTCAAAATTCATGCAGATTGCACAGTCAAAAGTTTGCAATGGAAAGCCACGGATATTTGTTGAACTTGTTGCTGTGTTTCTTAAAGTTTCTCTTTCCAAACATAGAATTTGAAGAGCAGAATATGTCTCATGAATGACTAATGTTTACAGTGGTACATTTACATGTTGCATGGCTGTGACAGTTGCACAAAGAAGAGGCACAGCTGAGGACAGGGAGCAGGTTATAGAAGGGACAGAATTTTCTCCACTCATGTTAATTTATTTAGAATGCCTGAGGAAGGTGTTATGGGAACACACTGAATGCAAAACAATTCACATTTTCACCCAGTCCTGAGGTCGTTAGTGAGACGAGTGGAGAGGCACATAACACTCCCAAATGTACAGAAGTTAAATGAACTCTTATTTTCACACAAAAATATTTAAAGTTCATATTTAGTTTTTTGACATCCTTTACACCATGAAAATTGCTGTTCAGTACCATGGATGGTGCAGTCTCTTCTCCTGTTTTATCAACATTTAAAAAATCAATTACTCATTAACTATAATTCCTTTCTTAAATAAGGCACCAGTCATGATCTAGAAGCTAACCCTAGAGGATAAATTCATTTATTCAACTTAAATATGACAATGAGTTACCATCAGTGTTTTACCTGCAGTAGATTTTAAGTGTCTTAAATACTGTTTGCGCTCCTGGTTCTTCATCGCTGCATGTGCATTACTTTAGTTCATGCATAGCTGTGTGTGTGTTGACATAAATTGTTACTTAATTTACCTTCTCATGAGCTGGACACCACAGATAAAGGTCTGACAAACAAAATACAAAATGTTAAGATCTGCAGCACCTCATAAAAGACTCAAGCCATTAACATTTGACTGTACAGATACAGTGGGAACTAATGTAAGTTAGCTAAAACCATTTTTTTTTTTCTCTTTTTTTTTTTAAGAATTACAACTTTATTCATCAGCTTTATCCACTTTCTCTACCCTTCATCATCACATGTAAAGTGGTAGAATGGCAACTGGATGAGACTATTGCAGTAGATTGAGTACATGTAAAGAACATGAGTAGCTGAACAACCAGATAGTTTACCAACTATGTAGACTAAATGTGTAAAACTGTGCTCTGTGAGTTTCCACCTCTATCTCCACTGCATTTACTCCCCTACAGATGTTCCTTTGTCAATATTTCACTCAACTCTCAACTATTAACACTCTGCCTTCCACCTCCTTATTCTGTAGTGTCACGTTGTTTCCATAAAGTGCTTTCTATTATGTTTCTCAGATTATGTTTGTCAGTATCAAGCTGTTTCTTTATTGTTAGTTGAATACCCCCGTTCTCATCAGTCGACCCATGTGCTCTGCTAAACTGTGATGTTTTTTTCTTGATTGTGTCTAATTGAAATGAAGCAGAGCATATGTGGCTGATTAGGACTGAAGCTACCGTCTTTGTAAAAGAATCTCATTGCCAGGTTGTGACAATACAGAAAGCAGCTAACCTTTACTCTGCTTTGGTTCTGCAGGTGATCCACTGGAACTCCCCCAAGAAACTGAGAGTAAAGAACAAGCATGTGGAGTTTTTCCGGAATCTGTATCTAACCTTTCTGGAGTACGATGGGAACCTGCTGCGGCGTGAGCTGTTCGGCTGTCCCAGCGAAGCCGACCACAACAGCGAGAATGTAGGTGGAAGTGACTTAAGATTGTTGACCCATCCACCCACACTAACCCCCCTGCAAACACTTTGTCACACTGTAATACACACTGGCAAAATACAACCCAACAGCCTGTGGACCATCTCAATCTGGCCCACAGTACACTCAAGGAACAAAACAACCCCCCAGAAAAATAGCAGCCTCATTTTAGTGAATCTCAACACAAATGGTTAAAATCCTTCCAGACTGTTATTTAATTTGATTCCAAAAGAAGCAGTATCTTCAATCAGTATGGACTAAAATATGCCTCAAGTGTATGTAGCCACCTGTGCTAACAGTAGTTAAACTCACCTTGACTGGGCATGGACCACCAGGGATTCAGATACTATTTCCAGTACCAGTTTCACCAGGGTCCAAGCAGGTCCAGGTGATCATGATGTATAATCATGCAGATCACAGATTGGTTGAGTCTCATCAATATGTAATGTGTCATCATGTGAGGATGTGGGCAGCTGAGCCAACCTAGCAAGTTGGTTTTAGCTTAAGAAATTGATCACAGATGTCAAGTGTAAACAGCTATGTTCTCACCTTAAAAATATTGACTTAGCATTTAATTTCAGAAATAATTTTCACATTTAAGTTTCATCAAGTCAACCCGATAGCAGCAGTGGAAAAGTAACAGACACACATTTCTTATGCCGGCTAAAATTTGCTTAGAGGTCTTATTTATGTCTTTGTGCATAAGAAATCAATATAAGTGAATCCCCAAAGGAACTTTGTGTTGGTAAATGCCAGTTGTGTAAATTTACAGGATTTCAGTTCTGTTACAACATGTTGATGGTCATATGAACTATGCTTTCAGGTCAAAAATGTCCAGTTTCATCACAATTAATGCTATATTTTCATGTCACAAATGGCCAAGTTATATTTGAACTGAATTTACCTAAAAACAAATATTCTATTCTTTTAGATTCCCCAATTTTTCTTACAAGATTATATACTACATGTCACGTTTTATTTTTACAGGTTCCAGTATGAAGTATGGTGCTGATCCATCCTGCTTATGTTACGCCAAAACATACATTAAGAATGCCACACGTCACTTTTTAAATCAACAGTTTTCTAATAATAAGCATTTTTATAAAGAAATAACAATTCTATATTGTTATTTACTCTTTGGTATGATGGTAAATTATACAATAAATAATTCTGATACTAGTTTTTGCACAGGGATCATTTGTGGAAACAGTGACATGGCTGCCGAGCATCAGTATGATGGGATCTGTAACAACCATGTCACATCCGTCCACTGCCACATTTTGTGTTTTTGTGTTAGCTGTTGTTTTAGATCCACAATACTAACATTTATGAATAAGAGAATAATTAGCAATAGTAAGTATACAAGTTTATTACTAACAGAGTACTGGTACTGACCAGATCATCATGGGTAATGTCACGTCCGTCCACTAGCAAAAGTTTTCACATATACGTGCTATTCAAAATCCAATATATCTGAAAATATAGCTTCCACTGTCAAATAATATCAGTAGTCTGTGCACAAATGTATTAGCATTATTTCAACACAGTTCTATGCATTTCTTACAGCTGTTTTTTTTTTTTTTTTGACAAAAATGGCCACTCATTTGACCCCCTAAGTAAATTTTAGCCGATGCACATAACAGACATTGAATGCAATTTAATAGATGTCACTTTACGATAGTCTATAGCTTTTTTTTTTTTTTCAAATAATACAAAAAAATATGTTTCCAAGTAAATGATTACTTTAACAATGCTGTAATTGGTAAAATAATTAAATTACTTTTGAGACAAGTAAGTTCCAGTTACTAATGGCTTATTTCTGTTAACTTGCACAACACTGCATCACAGAATCAAAGTTTGAGTGAATGACACAAAAACATGATCAATTCTAACATTTTTAATAAAACTATTTGTTCAAAGATGTTGTCTGAGGTGGTTAAAGAATATTTTAAAGCTGATTGATTTTCATATCTAATCTTATGTGAATCAATCTGTTTCATGTCTGTTGTTCAGTCATTTTCCTTTATCAGTCACTGTGATCCTCTTGAAAAAGTCAGGTTTGTCCTCATGTCTGTGTAGGCAGTTAAGTCAAAAATAAATTTAAAAAAGATATCATATGAAAAATACTTAACCTCAATTCCAACACCAGTCGATGGGGGGGGGCCCTTACCTTTCTGTGTGGAGTTTGCATGTTTCTCCCTGTGTCTGTGTGGGTTCTCTCCAGGTAGTCCGGCTTCCTCCCACCATCCAAAGACATGCACTGATAGGTTAATCGGTTAAACTAAATTGCCCACAGGTGTAAATGTGAGAGTGATTGTCTCTGTATGTCAGCCCTGCGATGAACTGGTGACATGTCCAGGGTGTACCCCGCCTTCACCCATAAGTAGCTGGGATAGGCTCCAGCGACCCCCATGACCCTAGTGAGGATAAAGCAGGTTCAGAAAGTGAATGAATGAATGACTGAATGAAATACTTAACCTCATATTTATTGAATAAAAGGGATTTTAGGAGTCATATAGTTTAAGTGACTATAACTTTGGCCCAACCACTGCCCTGTTTATCCAGATGGAAACATATTTTTCTTATCAGGTGTAGACATCGTCTCTGTTTTTGTAGGGAGAGCTGCCAGTCATATCTTGTACTTAGAGACAGTGCTGGTCCCAACACACTCCCCCTGAGTCCTACAAGACCACCAAGTGAGAAGAGAAATGATATGCTCCACAATTATATTTTCCTCATTGTGCAGAACACAACTTGCAGCCTTCTGAAGTATTGAGTTGCTGCAGCATATGGCGTATTGAACAACTGCCATACTCTGTATGAGTTTATGAGCATGGAAACAAACAAACAGTAATAATTAGCTGTGGGTTCTGGAGGCAGCATAGGCTCCACACTGTGAGACATAGAATACACCAGAGCTCAGCCATGAGCAGCGTTTGTATGATGAGGACACCTCTGTCAGCAGGAATACAATGCTGCATTTCCACTGGGGGGAAGGAACATTTTGGAGAGAGCATTTAACGGGGCTGCTCATGCACTCATTCCATCAAACTGTGCACGAGACACTGAAAATGAGGTTAAATAGGAAGGAGTCCAGGTCATACACCCTATAGCTGAATTCTTTATTTGGACTTAGCATCACTTTCCAGTTTGACTTCAGGAAACAGGTCCTCCTCCTCCTCCTCCTCCTCCTCCTCCTCCTCCTACTCCTCCTCCTCCTCCTCATTCTTTTACTGACACTGCACAGAAGGAACACTATTTCACTAACATTAACCTGATTTAGTTGTGGCCCCCGAATGCAGCTAAGTACATTTATTGCAGTACAATTTTAAAGAGTATCTAAACCTCAGACCTTTGGCAGATGTTTCTTTAAAAAAATCCCTCTAAAATAGCAGCAGAGATGTGGAAGCTAAGTCACACAGTCATACACACATACCCACACTCACATAGCCTACTGATTAGCTAAGTTATCTATTTTGAGAATGTTAACATGCTGACATTTGTATAAAGCTCAAAACCTAAAACTAAGACTAATTATAGCTTCATGCAGCCTCTAAGTACTATGTTTGTACAATGCAGTCCACTCTAGTTAAATTTCTGCTTTTGTTAGGCACAAGAGACCATTTTAGCCCTCCCAAAAACCATGTGAACATTATGTGTGATATTCTACTTTAACCCACGATTTAAGGTTTAGTAGTTTGAGCATACCTCACCTATTGTATCAAAGTGTGGGGAAACAATTATCAATGTTCCATACATCCATTATTCATACTACAAAAATGAGCTGTGAGGAACATACACAAGGCTGAATTTCTAGCACATAGTAATAATCTCTTTTATTCAATCCAACGTATTTAAGATTCATGACCTTGTGAAATATTATACCTTGTTAATTCTATTTAAAGCATTCAACAAATCACTACCAAATAACATACAAAGGTGTTTTACACTTAGAAGGAGTACTTATGGCATTAGAGGGTTTGGAAATTTTTCACTTCCTAAGGCTCAAACCACCAGGAAGTGCTTTTGTCTGCCTGTATGTGGGGTGAAACTCTGGAACAGTCTGGATCTTCACCACAATCAATGCCAAAATATCCACAGTTTTAAATCACTTTACAAATGTATGGTCTGGTCACAGTACAGGGAGGGCGGGGCTTATTGTTAATTGCTGGGCCATTCCATCCTTGGCTCTTTCTTACCTTTGTTGGTATGTGCTTGTCGTTGTTTACCATGTCAGTATGTGTCACTTCCATTACCATTGTTGGTATGTAATTATTGTTGAAATGTATTGTATTATACATTATGCAGACTATCAATCAGATAGCTACTATGTGTAATATACATCAGTTTTCCTAATCTGTTTACTATCTGTTATTTACATTATTAGGACTCTAAACAGATGAAACTTTATCATTAAAGAAGCAAAAGTAATTATGTTGTATAAATGAGAGTTGGAGGTGGGATTTAATACGTTTTCTTCCTTCCACTCCTTTTTATCAGTACTTATTGAATTAATTGTATTACTAGTGTACATGGCAATTGCTATATTGTCTTGATCACCTATATTTATTAATGTATTTGCTCTGATATTAGTCCTTTTTACACATAAAAGTTTGTTTTTTTCTTTGGTTTGAAACAATTAAATGAATGAATGAATACAGAGCTGCAATCAATGGAGAAACTAAGTAAATCAGTAATATGGGCTTCTTCCTCAGTTCTTCTTATTTATATGATCTAAACTGTCGTATTGTTCAGCCTGGTAACTACTGTCTATGTGTGTGATCCCTTCATCTCCTTCAGAGCTGACCTTGTGCACTGAATGGAGAGCTGCTTCATGTATTGCTTTGGAGGGAAAAGGATGTTTTATTGGTGGACGTGTTACAGACAAAGAGTCCTGTTACCCCCAGAACAGACAGTAAAACCCCCTGCTAACCACTGCAGAACTGGGGGAGAGCTGCATCCAACAATTCTTGTCCCAAACGTATAATCCGACAGTTGAACCCATGGTATTCTACAAAAGGCCAGTATGCAATGATGTGAGTAGTGTAGAAACCAGAGAGACTTGTTGGAGAGAGATGGAGAACCAGTGGGATGCAGGAGGAACAGGAATAAACTTTTAAACCTGCAGTTGGATAATTTATACGAAGCACACAGAGACCTTAACTGTGTTCACTGAAGGCTTAGTGTGAGCAGCATTTCAGCCGAATAAGAGCGTGAGCCTGTCATAATTCAGGTTTAATTCTAAATGTGTCACAGATGTTAACGGAGGATCCACTAGTGTTTTGCTAATATTTATGTTAGTTGGTTCATCATCATCATTTGAGCTGGTGATTGAGGAGCTCATGTAGGATGTAGGAGGTATTTTTTCAGATATTTTTTTCTTTAGCTTTTGCCTCTGAACTGAACCACTGATCGGGATCATCTAAGACTTCAGCCTCATCCTCTGGCTTCTCTTAGTTTGACACCGTTGGCTTTTGTCAAACATTCCTTTCTGCAGTTCTTCATAGATGTTGCCATTTAATTTTGTTTCCATCTAATGTTTCAGTGTCTTGTGTTAAATCACAGATGCAGTTCTCTTATTGATTCACACATGAGCACAAATACATAATGAAGTCACAAAATCTGAATCCACTTATTCTCTTTAGCTTTTATCAATACGCCATTTTTTTTGTTTAATCTCTACCAAATGTAAACACATTTTTTTGCAATATTTTAAGCATTTTTAAATTTTTTATGCACATCTTGGGTGCTAATATGTCTACAGATGCAAAAATGAATCTGTAGACAGTATGAGAATATGTAGCCACTATAGACAGCAATTTACTTAAGTTTGACCATGGTTATGGTGTGGGATTTTTTTTTTTTTTGGAGCGAACTGTAGGTGTCAAAAGTTCCATTGTCAATAATATCATTTATCAATTACGATTAAACTGATTAAAAACATGAGTAAAAAAGTTTTACTTACTAAAAAGAATTAATGAAGCGGTGAAAGACAACAATGAGACATTATTCATCCACCTGTTACTCAGAGCAACTACATGCTTAATTATGCATAAATTTATACCTGAATATATACTGCTGTCTGTCTAGTCAGAATTAAATACGTTGAACTGTGGTCAGAAGAGATTACTGATGTGTATAAATAGGAATTGTGTTTATAAAAACTACCGTACTTTCCGGGCTATAAGGCGCACCGGAATATAAGCCACACTTGACTATAAGCTGCAGCTGACTTTAAGTCGCACCTGACTATAAGCCGCAGGTGTCCACGTTGTGACATGAGATATTTACACAGAAAGATGGTAAACAGAAAGATTATTGAAATATTTATTTCCATACCTTAACTGCTTTTTTCCAAACAGTGACGGTAACACGGCAGTAAAATGGCAGTAACACGGCTGGTTAAAAAACCCAGAAAAGTCATTGATCTCTATCTTCATCTTCCTTCTGCTCATTGAAACCACTGAAGTCATCATCTTCAGTGTTGGAGTTGAACATCCTCAGAAAGGCTCCGTCACACACCTTCTACGTCTCTCCTCCGTTGTTGCTCAATGGCACTTCCATGCTGCAACTCTTTTTCCTTCTTAGACAGACATAGCGATTGCTTTTAACTTAAAAGCTGCAAAATATGCATTTCTTCGTGTGTTTTCCATGATGAGGGTTTGTGCATGACATGCAAAATGATTGTTAAAAGTTAAGATTAAAACTTCTCCTCTTCGCATCACCTCTTCCACCCATCTGTCTCACTTTTGCGCTTCCTGCTAGAGCACCCCCTGGTGGCGTTAGCCCATATAAATCTATACTGGAGCTGCATCGCTGTATAAGCCGCAGGGTTCAAAATGAGAATGAAATAGCAGCTTATAGTCCAGAAAGCACTGTATATTAAAAACTAGAAGCACTCGGAGAGCGCAGACCTCCACCAAAGCAGATCAGTGCCCTGGATTTGGATGAAAATTTCAGGAAATGTTGATACTGGCACAAGGAACAAATGATTAAATTTTGGTGGTGATCGGGGGTGGGGGGGCGTCTGCGCTGTCTTTTCTAGAAAAGCACTCGTAGAGCGCAGACCTCCGCCAAGGCAGATCAGTGGGCCCCCGTGACCCCCCCACCCCACCCCCGATCACCACCAAAATTTAATAATTTGTTCCTTGTGCCAGTATCAACATTTCCTGAAATTTTCATCCAAATCCGTCCATAACTTTTTGACTTATCTTGCACACAAACAGACAGACAAACCAACGCTGACAAAAACATAACCTCCTTGGCGGAGGTAATAAATTTCTAAAAAAGTTCACCCACTGTACATTGTTGTGAATGGGGAAAATTAGCCACAAACCACTTTGTTTCCATCATATATTTCATTATCACATTCTTCTTTCTGTTTCAAACTTAACATGGTAGACTTAGTTCTGGATTTTTCAGTCCTGGGCGTTGCTACATGGAGGTGTTCAGGCATAATGTTCATTCACATTCGATGAGTTAAATTTCTGAATTGTACACACTCCAACACACAGAGCAGTCACACAAATAAAATAAAAAAGGCCTGCATGGTTCTATAAGCATGACACAGGAGCCCTTTAGTGACCAGTGTAGACAGCCAGACTAATTACAGCAGCAGCGTATCTGATCAATGTGACACCAAAGTAAAACCAGGATGAAATGCTTTCTGTGTAGAGATGGTGCAGTCCTGAGTTTTTCTTCATACAGACTCGGTTTGTCATCCGGGCTCTGATCCTTCGCTTTTCAGCTTCTCATCTGATGAAGGTCACCAGTGGTCAGGAGTTGGGTTTTTCAGGAGCAGCCACCATGGGCAGGGCAATCATTTAAGTGTCAGTTCTGTGGTCAGTTAATCACATTATAATTTTTCATCATACTGTGCCAGAGTCCTTTTTTTTGCCAACAGTCAATTCTAATGTGTCCTTAACTCAGGAAATAGTTTGCTCACTCAATTTTTCAGAGTTTGAGCAGCGATTTAAATCCCATTAAAGTGATGATTAGACTAATGAAGTCACTGAGGGATTGGCTCCAGCAGCACATTTCAGACTGGGCTCCTTCAGGGCCACGGTGCCACTACAGCCCAGTCACTCACTGCCGCTCGGCTAATCACACTGTTCAAAGCCCAACGACGCCACACACCAAGCCCTCTGCTGACAGACCTTCAGCTGTTTTTTTCCCCCCGAAGCAAAGTGCTTTGTAGAGCCACAACAATTCTTTTGTGTCAAGCACGTCTTCACTTCAGCTGAAAACAAGTCACATAGACTCAAGGACATAATCCAGTCCTACACTGGCTGATGTGCTGCTCTATGAACACATCAAGTACAGTCTGTACGCACTGTGTAGAAGGCTTCAGTTTTCTCCACCAAATCCTGTATCACTGCTTGAATATGACATTTCATCAGAAATTTAACAAGAGCTAAATGGGGAGAATTAATTGGAAAAATGCAGTTTATTTTCATTAAATTGTGACAGCCGCTAAATTGACTTATGTGGGATTAGAAGTCCGAGTCTGTGGTGCACAGTGGCACACAGGGACACAGATGAACCCTCAAAACATGACCCATGATGCTCAGTAATGACCAGATATCGGCCACACAGTGCAGGTGGATGTACGTGTGCGTGTTTATTGTTTGTTGTTTCTCGTTTCATCGTTTACAATGTTTTCATCCTGTTGCATCTTTACATAGTTTTTATCTGCTGATCTTCTACGCTGTTATCAGTGTTTTCATCATATGTTTTTGACATTTGTGTCTTTTTTTGTTTTTGATTTCTTACATAATTATGATTTAGGCCTCTCAGTACTCATCTGGCACCCAAAATTAAAAAAAAAAAACAAAACAGCTCAGTAACCTGCTTTGTGGTAGAGAATTCCATGTTAACACTGGAATAAAAATGACTTTTACTCAATGTGCTTTTGGTCTGTCCAATCAGCAGATGCTGTTGCAGATGCATATAATGTGGTGTCATCTACTTATATTGTTAATTTGGGATGTTTAAGAATAAGTACTACATTGTATTTGTGGAATTCCACAGGCGAGTTGCTCAGGTCTATTTTTTATGGATATAATCTTAGTAGTTTCCATTAAAGAAAGCAGTCTGTGATCTATTTACAAGATGACCTTATATCCAGGTGAAGACAAATGGTTTAAAACTGAAATACTAAAGATTTTCTAGCTGAAGGTAGGGGTCAGTTACACCTGCGCATCTTAGCTTTTGCATCTATACATCTGTCTAATCGGTGTGGTGCTCCCTTCTGCCTGCAGCTCCAGAAGACTCTGTCTGAACTGGATGAAGATGATCCATGCTACGAGTTTCGGCGAGAACGATTCACTGTCCACCGAACGCACCTCTACTTTCTCCACTATGAGTATGAACCCAGCTCTGACAACACCGATGTGACGCTCGTCGCTCAGCTGTCTATGGACAGGTACTATTCTACCCAGACACCTCAGTCTGTAGTTGGATCTCTCAACACTGAAGCATATGATATGAGCTTCTATTGAGAAGTAAAACTGGTAGGGGGTAACTAGTGTTAGGTGACCTTAAAAGTCAGTGGGTTAAGAAAGTTGATCAAATATATAGGTTATACTGCACTAGATATGAAATACTGATTGAGACAGAATATATAATTTATGCTTAAGTGACTGATACATGTCTGTGAACATACAAAGTAAAGTCTCCTCTGAAGCTTTTTAGTAATAAACATCTGATCACAGAGCCAAAAATGCTTAAGGCTAAAGTTTCAGATTACACTTCACTGTTATGTTGTTTACACTTGCGAAAACGCAGCGTTCTGACTGCGCTACAAGCTTTGATTTGCATCACTAAACTGCTCTTTACCATAACTATTGTAGGCTTAAGGGTATCATTGTGTTTGGAGCCATCTGCCATGCCAAACGGATTGAAACAACATTGTACTGCTTCGCCATCAGCACTGTTAAATAAGACCAAACTAAAGCTGACATTAGAATGTGCTGGCAATGATGACATGAACTTATACTGTACTGAATTGAAGGTATGGAATTAACTGTAAGTAAACTAAAGAAAGGAGATATAGCAACAAAAAGAGTCCTAAGAGTTGAAGGAGGCATTACATGTGAAAGCTTACTACCATTTGACACAGTGTTTTTCAACATTGGGGCCGGGACCCCACGTGTGGTCACCTGGAATTCAAATGGGGTCGCCTGAAATTTCTAGTAATTGATAAAAATAAAAATAAAAACGTACAAATAAAAAATATATGGTGAGTTGAGAGAGACAATCCCAATACATAAGACATGACAAACTGTGAAGCTGAAACTGAAGCACTGTGGTACTGTTTATCTTTCAAATGTTCATTGTGGTCAGTTTCAGATGCTGCAGCTCTTTCATAATTCATAGTTTGAGTTATCGTTTGTTCAGTATTAATTGTCAGCCTTGGAAATCCAAGCTGGACTGACTGTACATATCCTGACCAAGGAAAATCAAATTCTCACTTTGTGCAGTAATCTACACCTGGCTTTTCTGCCTCCGTCCATAATAATATACATTATATAGCATAAATATCCTCCAAAAATTAATGTTAATTTGCAACATAGTATAGCAAACTATTACATGATCAAAAACAAATTCATTTTAGCCAAAATGTCTCAGTTTTGAATATCTGCGGTCGCCAGAAATTCATGATGTTAAAATGGGGTCACGAGCCAGAAAAGGTTGGGAACCACTGATTTAACAGCTGAAGTTTGACATCTTCAAGAGGAAGTCAGTATTTCACCTTTCATTTGCACCTGTCATTTAGAAAGCCAAGCACTTCGTCAAGGCTACAGCTGTGAAAGCACATGCTGTTAACATTAAATGTGCTGCTCATGATGTTACTATTATTGGTCATTTCCGAGTGTCAATGATAAAGTGCAGAAGTAGTTTCCTCTTGCTGGCTATGCTTTCTGCATTCACTAATATTTTTCCTATCTGAGGTGTTTCCATCAGTGTGCATACACATAAAAAACCCCGGAGGCACAGTGTTATACTTGAGATAGTGGGCTTTAACATGGGCAAGTAATAAGGATTACATTATATGTGATGGGTTCATTTAAAAGCCGTGAACAGTATCCCACCAACACCATGTTGTAAGAAAGGGGGGCTTATTGACAGATCTACAGTATCTAATGAGCCATGTAATATTCAGCTTTCATAGGATTTGAAGCAACCCACTGTCAGATCTGCTTAAATTTAATAATTAGGATCATGGTAGCTCAGCATACAGAGAGAAAATTCACAGATTTTACCACTGAATGTGATCAATCTGCTATTATATGGTAGTTTGGCAATATTGTTTCATATAGTGAGTAAATTATTAACATGGTTCTGCAAGAAGCAGTATGTTCATATGAATTAGCAGCTTCTCCTAAACTTCAGAACCTGTATCTGACTTCCACTTCTTTTTATTGACTTAGTGAAATGAATACACACTTGTTTGCATCAGTCTGAATGAATCTGTTAAAGTCAGTCTTCACAAGATGTGTTTAGGTCTTTTAAGTGGACAGGACTTGGTGGTGCCCAGACATAGTCTGAGTACAATTCCACTCATTTATTTCTATGTGTATTTTTAAAGTTGAGTGGGAACACTGATAATTTGTAAGAATATCTAAATTAATACCATATTTCCTCACGTAGTGGCCTGATCTTTTTTTCTCTCAGCTACAGAAGTTACCAGGCCCTTATTTGTATTAAAGTCAAGCCTTAATTTATAATTTACTCTGTTTAATAAGTACAAATGGTTGTATTTTGTACAAAACCATGTTTTTATTCACTTCTGTTTGCAATATTAAATGTGCTGCAAGGTCCTACAAACAAGTCTTTTTCACAATATTTCAAAATAACAGCCCCTCCAGGTGACATGGTGTTGCAGTGGTTAGAACTATCAGCTCACAGAAGAAGGTCATGATTCCAACAAGCATGGGCAAGCGAGTAATCCTATATTATAAAAGGGAAGTGGACTCTGTGTCTGTGCGTGTGTGTGTGTGTGTGCGTGTGCATGCGCGTGTGTGTCAGGCATCACACAAAATCTGGACAGAGCTGCAGTTTGTCATACTTATGTATTTTTAGTCAAGGAAGAAACTAGTGAAAACAGCAAGTTGATAGGACCAGTATTTTGGGAGATAATCGTAATTTTGGATTACAATGGTCTCCCGATGGCCAATTATCTTGCTATGCTCAGAATCATCATTGAAGTGGGTTACCTAGCAACAGACAAACAATAAGGCCACGTTGCCATGGTGTCAAATTTCATGTGCAGAAACAGACATGCCAGCTGAGAAGTTATTCAACTGAAAATGCCAGTGAAATTTACCAAGAAAGTAAAGGAATGAACTGTATCAGAGGATCTAGACACACTCGTTAATGGATTCATTGGTCAATCTAATTCACCCATAGGTGTGAATGTGAGAGTGAATGGCTGTTTATCTTTATATCACAGCCCTGTTATGAACTAGTGATACGTCCAGGTTGTACACCACCTCCACCCATAGGTAGCCAGGATAGGCTCCGACACCCCCGTGACCCTCACAAGAATAAGTGGTCCCCTCGCATTTCAGTGGATAGAAACCATTCATTCCTTAACAGAGCTATATTACCTAGATGGAAACAGTAATGAATTATTTCCATTAAGGAGAAGCTACAGAAATACTAGATGCTAAATGTTAAACAACAAACCATGAAAGATAAAACATCACTGTATGAACAAGAAGCCCCATGTGTCCACCAGCGGTTGAGAAGGAAAAGCTAAAGCCAGTTTCATGTTTTGGTGCAAAATACAGTACATTAAATTTTTATGTCATTGACCTCAGTTACATTTGTCAGCTCCTCAATCTGCAGCTCAGGTCATATGTTAATGTGACACTTTACATCTGCTGATGAGGTTTGAAAATCCAGTTTAACTTACTTTATGCCGCAATAAATAAATAAACAAAATAGTTTCGCTAAATATCAATAAATCCGAGCTCACATCCCACTTTGGCCATGAAGTGTCATTAGCTGCACCTCTTACTAATGCTCTCAGTGCACTCAGATCATGATTTTTAAGGCATCACAAAGTTAAACACCGATGAAAGTATTTCAATTTGGTCCCAAATGTAACAGTGATGTTTATATTAACCCGTTTTTTTTGTCCTGGTAAAATCAGAGGCCAGACTATTTGTGTCACAGAAATGAACAATTTACCTTCAGAGAAAACTCTACCAATGTATCAGTCAGCTGATATTGTGTGTTTTGACTAGGACTGTCAAAA
Organism: Sphaeramia orbicularis; assembly: GCF_902148855.1. Classification (NCBI taxonomy): domain Eukaryota; kingdom Metazoa; phylum Chordata; class Actinopteri; order Kurtiformes; family Apogonidae; genus Sphaeramia; species Sphaeramia orbicularis. Next base: position 61,120,082 of record NC_043968.1, read on the forward strand.
TTAACACGTTAACGCAGATTAGTCCATCATCATGATTAATCTGATTAAACATTTCAGTGCAATTATCCCATCTGCAGCGCAGAATGACTGAATGTCTCTGCCAATGCATTTCAGGCAGTTTGTCCAAGAGTTAGCATTGCACATTCGCAAATGGGCAGTTGATCTGATAGTGACAGGGAGCAGAACCAACCCATAGCAGTGGAAGACACTAAACAGCACATTGGCCCTCTGAATGGAAATATGAGAACAAAAAAAACCCAAGATGGAGCAGTCGACCAACATAAAGTATTATACTCACTCTGCAGGAGGGAGTTTTCTTTTCACTGACGCACTTCCATCTTAAAATGCCACATTAACGCAACGTTTACATCAGTTGGGGATTCTGCTAGCACTTCGGCTAACACGTCGCCAAGCTTGCGACAGACACGTTAAGTGCATATGTAGTCCCTTCTTTCTTCTTTTCTTTCTTGCTCATGGGAAATGAAATGCGATTAATATAGATTGAAAATGAATGATATTTAATTGTGATTAATTGAAACTAATCCACAGCAAGCCGATGATTAATCTGATTAAAAATGGTAATCGTCGACAGCACTAGTTTTGACACATCATAAGCCTCTTTATTTGACTAAACTATGCCTCCCATTTTCATTATTTCATTTAATGTTGCCATAATCTGCAACATCAAACAGGGCTGTATGATGAACAAAGTTAAGGATTCTGTGATTGATTAAATCAATTTAATTAAAGCTGAAATCCCTGCAATGTTACTGTTATTATCATGCATGTGTGTGTTTATTTTGTCAGATGACAGTTCATTTTTATCACTAGGTGGAAAATACAGAAGGTTAATGACTGCAGGTTAACATATAAATGTCAGAATTTAATTATTAATTTTCATACTTGTTCATCTCTCATAGAAGTAGAAAAGATATTGCATTACTTGTCAGTGTTCATTATTGCCAAACTGATTTGAAGTCATTATTGAAAGTATGACAAGTACATTTTAGATTTTAAAATCAGTTTTTCATGTATATCGGGTCTAAAAATATAGATTCTTCTCATCAGCTCATTTCAATGTGTTGATTTATTTGAGGTCATGACAAAGCATAAATTGAAGCTTTAACCTATTCATACTAATTGTTTCATTCTGAGCTCTTTTTTGTCAGATGGCAGATACAAAATTAAACAACTCTACTATTAATATGCATGTACTGCTGATCTCAAGAAACCTACTACTTCTAGTTGCATAATAGTAGTGGATGGAAACACACAGTCTTGTTTTCTTTTGCCAGTTTTTTGACAATTTGACTAAAATCTACAATACTTTTGGATGGAAAACTGTAATAGTATTGTAGCATTAAACAGGATTGAAAATAAAAGTGGCTACAGTATGAAGAAGCGTTTAGAAGAGATTAGATCTTTATCTCAGATTGTCTTTGGTTTCTTACAGATACACATCCACACCAAAGTCATTCAGTCAACCTGCTCACTCCTGTGTAACAGCCTATGCTCTGTTCACATCACTGCAACCCAAAGTGGCCTTTACACGTTTTTTCTCTTCTCACTGGAATGACAGTGTTATTATTGTGAAGTGGTCTGTGTAAGCGTCAGGACACCTCTGAGCTCACAGTGGTGATGCAGCTAAACAGCTTCAATGTTCCAACGATGCAGGAGCTGCTTAAGTAAGCAAACGGTGTACGCAAGGTGTTGAGTCAGTGCTCTGTTTGACACACTGAGCGCTTATGTAACCAAATAACTATCATTTTCAGGAAATGAGTCCGTATCTGCTGTATACAGGTATATGTGTATCGGCATGGGGTACCTTGTATGGTTTTTTCCCCATTTAACCTCATTCTATGCAACTGCTTTGGCAGGCGGTTTATATACCTGTTATGTACAACTACAGGCAGAACATATTGTTCATCTTCAAATTTCATCTTCTTCTATACAAGTTTCATCCTGCATCCATGCAAATTGTACACAAAAAGCATGCACATAATTGGGAGTGGTTTGCTATCATGTGATTTTCAAGTCACAGATTACAAAAAACTGAAAAAAAATCCCCATTTACTTCCCACTAGAATACACTGTGAAAGGGTCCTTACTCATAAATATGAACCAATGTAGAGGCATGGTTGAAACTGTAAAGCAGCATATGACATTCAACACCAATTTTTCATCATATTTGTAAAACCCGAGTGATAGCCTCAGTATCACAAATCCATTAGTTTTTCCATGATTATGCATCTGAATCACTCCCCGCTCCATGCAGCCGCAGTATGACTGCAGCAGCAACAAACACAGGAACGGCTTCATTGCTTCTTGGTGCTGCTGCTGCTGCTGCTGCTGCTGCTGCTGCTGCTGCTGCTGCTGCTGCTGCTGCTGCTGCTGCTGCTGCGTGGAATTTTGAAAAGGCCCAAGTGATGGCTTGGTTTCGGTTTGGTATGTAAACAAACAGACGGCTTGCAATGGAGTACACTTCGAAGTTGTTCATCATGAGGGGAGTGATTCAGGTATGTAATCATGGAAAGACTAACAGATTCTTGATACTTAGGCTATGACTCGGGTTTTACAGATTTGATGAAAAATTGGTGACAAATATCATATGCAGCTTTAATTGTGTCATAAGATTTTCTTTCAGTTACCAATCCAAGCTTGTAGCGCAGTCAAGATGCTGAGCCTTCGCAAGTGCAAACAACATAACAGTGAAGTGTAATCTGAGACTTTGGCCTTAAGCATTTTTGGCTCTGTGATTGGATGTTTATTACTAAAAAAGCTTCAGAGGAGACTTTATTTTGTATGTTCACAGACATGTATCAGTCACTTAAGGATAAACTATGTATTCTGTCTCAATCAGTATTTCATATCTAGTGCAGTATAAAACATACCATTTTTATTGTTGGATTTCTTTCTCAAAATCTGCATTTTGTGTAAAGTTTGTGGATGTGTTGTGAAGACTGCAGAAAGTCAGCCCAACTTACCAAGAAAAAGTTTGTGAACACCTTAGATTGGATAATTTACAACAATAATTGTGGATCTTCTTTTGTTTAATTGGGTTTCTGTTATCCCTTTAGTGCCTTTTGCCAATTTGTTGATATTTTTTGATCATATTGAAGCAGAAAAAGTTTAAATTTCAAACAACTAACAATCTTTTTCTTGCATCTGTAAGTCTGGCATGTGAAACAAATATGAAATAAATATATTACCATTTTTCCATATCAAGTCCAAGGTTGAGAAACTCATTATTTCTTATCTCAGAAGAAAGCAGTCAAATCTGTGGACAACAATGGCTAATTGTCATGGTCACGTTGTGCTACATATCTCACAAGTCAAAGACATTATGGAAACTGAGCGGTAAGAAACAGCTGAAGGGCTCAAAACACTGCCACAATGTATACTGTTATTGTAGATAATCAACAGTGACCACATGGAGGCAGTCCTTTAGTCTCCCAGAAGAAAGACATCATTTTTGCACTCATTTGTACCATATCTGTCTTTTATTTTTGAGAATGTCCTTGTGAATCAGGTACTTGGTATCGGGGACTGGGTTTTGGATATAACTAATGGTTACAACTGGGGGTTGAGACATTGTTGGACATCATCAGGAATCGACTGTGTGTTCAGATTTAAAGTTTGTTGAAATCTTAAGGCATGAAAACCCAATGTATTAAGTTTATCTTGTACAGGATTATTAAAAATCATTTAACTGCGGAGGCATAGTGGTTAAAAACAGGTGTACGTAGGTTAATTCCTCCTGTCCGCGCCATAGACCAAGGTGCCAGTGAAGATCTAGAGTTGGTCCCGGAGCACCTTTAATGGCAGCTCATTGCTCATAATATACTAAGTGCTAAGGCTAATCACTAATACTAATGGTAGGTGTCGAGTGTATTACTGTGGGTAAAATGCAGAGACTGAATTTCCCAATGGAAAGTGTGTTGTTAGCCTTTAACTATTCCTGTGCAGTGTCATATAGTGCAGTATAACGGTAGTTTATTTTTCTCCCCTGCAGGCTCCAGATGCTGGAGGCCATCTGTAAGCACTGGGAGGGCCCCATCAGTCTGGCCCTGTACCTGTCCGACGCCGAGGCCCAGCAGTTCCTGCGCTACGCTCAGGGCTCTGAGGTGCTAATGAGCCGGGGGAATGTTGGTTATCACATCGTTTACAAAGAGGGACAGTTCTACCCAGTCAACCTGCTGAGAAACGTAGCCATGAGGCAGGTCAACACACCCTACATGTTCCTGTCAGACATCGACTTCCTGCCCATGTACGGATTGTATGAGTACCTCAGGTAAGACGAGACACACTCAAACAAGACATTTCATATACCCTCCTAGAAGTTTAGGTTTTTTATATTAAATAATTGTCATGATTGTAAACAGCATAACAACAGTTTTTTAAATGAGATGTCCTTTGCAGTGGACAGTGTTCTTGTATTTTTTTAAGTAAAGCTGTGAAACTCTTGTCCCCTACAGAGGACAAAAATGCATTGCTGGGTCTCCAGAGCATATGTAGTTTCCTATAAAAGTTTGAGGATTTTCAGGCCTTTTCCTGGGGTATTGTGCATGTGTAAGTAACAACCCAACATTTGTGTGATTGTAGGAAGTCTGTGGTTCAGCTGGACATGGCCAACACAAAGAAAGCTCTGGTAGTCCCGGCCTTCGAGACACTGAGATATCGCCTCTCCTACCCAAAGTCCAAGGCTGAGCTGCTCTCTCAGTTGGACATGGGCACACTCTTTACCTTCAGGTGAACCACCTCTCGGACACACATTTTCCACCAACACAAACCTGGTCCTATTTTTGATTTGGAACAATTTCAACTGGCAAATATTTAAGAAACTGTTTGTTATTCCACTGGATCAGAGCCATATCATTTGCACTACATGATTATGGTCTAGTATGTGATTGTAGGTGAGCCAGTGGCAGTGTTAGAAAGACGCACATTAACATTTCTGACTTGGCTGTAAGTTCCTGCTGTTGATGGATCGTATAATCTGTGAAATCTGCAAGGTCAGTTGTTTAACCTTCAAATCTTCTGTTCAGGGTTCCTACGCAAGTATGGAATTGGATTTTTAGAAATTTCAAGGTCTGGAAAAGTACGGAAAATGGAAACAAATGTATGGAAAAATATTCATGTTTCCAGGACTGTTAGCACTCTTCTATTTTCTAAAACATAAAATTATGAATATCTAAAGAAAGAACTGGATTGATCTGCTTTTTTTAAGGCAGCTAAAATGTTTCTGAGAGCACATACAGTAGGCTACTCGTCCCAGAAAACATTTGGGCAGATTGACAAGTTGAATGCCAGCTCTTATTCTCCTCCAACCCATTTTAAGGCCTGCCCAGGTGTCGTCAAGTTTCACTGCTGCTTTGACGGACAGGTGATGTCCACACTGTTCATGAGCGAGCTATTCAACACACCTTGTATGATCGTTGGCAGATCTCATAATGGGTAGATGTAAATTCTCTGACAACCGACTCATAAATCCTAAATATAAAGACTGGTTGGAATTTTTTTACCATGACATCTGGAAATTAAGGTCTGGAAAAAGTGTTGAATTTTTAAATTTCAAATGTGTAGGAACCCTCTCAGTCAGTTTAACGACACATAGCCTTCTTGGTGATGTCATTTGACTTTTCAGAGACATGTTGTCCCACTACCTAGCACAGCAGTCCACCAACGTTCCTCAACATCTACATTCCTTAGTTGATCTTACTGGTTGCAGCAAGTTGCACGTCTTGAATTTAGCCATGTTATAGCTCAGCATGTAGTTGATGCAGCTCTGGAACCAGTTTTATTCCAGCCAAGAGCTGTTTGTTTGGATGTTGAAACAGAAAGAACTGGTTTGAGATCTGGCACAAGCTCCAAACCAGTCCTCAAACTACCTCATTGGAAAAGGGTATGGGTGGCATTTGGCTCTAGCTCTTTTCAGTGCCTTCTTGTCATATCAATTCATATTTCTTTCATTCACTATTAAAAACAGTTAAAATTAGGAAGCAGATAATTAGTTATTAATGTAACAGATGAGGCTGTTGGAAGTCCCCTGTCAAAAGCATCCATCAGTTCACCTATTTTAGAACGCTGCAGTTTTGGTGTGTAGTTTTTCATCACATAATCTGAGTGTGAACACAGACTGTCACACAGCAAACACTGTGGTCTTTGTGGTATTACTTTTATAGGGAGGTAGGATAAGAGTGGGCTTATATTCGTCATGGTCCCTTCAGTCACACTCACTTTGCTTCACCCTCCTTGAATTTTCAGCGGGTAAATTCCTTTTTTTATCTTAACACTCGGTGTGGAAAGCGGAGGCATGATGGCAAAAGGCAGAAAAAGACACAACAGATCTATAACCAAACACAATATGAAGAATGTTTAAAGTTTCTATGGTCGAGGGAGGATTTGTAATACGGGAAAAAGAAGCTGAAGTAACAATATCTGCAGATGAGTGGTCAAATATATGGAAAACGGCAATGACTACTTCTTGTTCAGGTCAGTGGAGGGAATTTATATGGAAAAACACTACGTTTTTTTTGTAACACCTCATGTCAAAAGTAAACAGTGTAAGAATCCAAGCAAAGCTCACTGTTGGAGGACTTGTGGCTTTGTGAAGGCAGAGCACTTTCACATTTTTTGGAACTGTGCTAAGATTGTATCCTACTGGTCATAAAGGAAATTAACAATATAATAGGAATGGACTTGAAATTTATGACATGGAAAGGCTGACCTTCTCATTAAGACTCACTGCTGATAAATGTAAAGAATATTGGGGAAAATGGAATGTGTCTGTTAACCAAAGAAATCCTTGAACCTGTATAATCTTATCCTAATTTGTCCTTAACCTGTCTGTATTTTGTTTGTCTGGAGTTTCAACCTAGATGCTCTAATTCAGGGGTGTCAAACTCATTTCAGTTCAGGGGCCACATACAGCCTGATATGATCTAAAGTGGGCCGGACCAGTAAAATGATATAGATAATAGGATAAGAACTGATAAATAATGTCAACTCCAAAGTTTTCTCTATGTTTTTGAGTGAAAAAAGTAAAATTCCATTATGAAAATGTTTACACCTATGAACCGTACTTGAACATAACATGAACAAATATGAACAACCAGAAAATTCTTAAGAAAAAAAGTACAATGTTAACAATATTATGTCTAAGTTTATCATTTATACATGTGCATCACAACTTTAAGATTTAGTAACAGGCAGAATATTGTGTAAAATTCCACATACTTCTCTTAAGACATTTCAGATTGTTCATATTTGTTCAGGTTATTCATATTTTTTGTAAAAGGATAGTCTGTAAATGTAACATTTTTCTAATTTTACTTTTTTTACACTAAAACAAAGAAAACAATTTGAAGTTTTCATTATTTATAGGTTATTATGATAATATTTTACTAGTCTGATCCACTTTAGATTGAATTGACCTTCAATGATTTTAACATCCTTGATTATTAATATCTTCAGTGTAATTTTTGCGTTTCACAAATTCATCTTAGGGGCCAGATTGGACCCTTTGGCGGGCCAGTTTTGGCCCCCGGGTTGCATGTTTGACACCTGTGCTCTAATTGTTGTGGTCTTTCTTTTGTTTTTGTTTTTTTTGTTTTTTTGGGTTTTTTTGTTTATTTTGTCTATTGTAATATATGGAGATAAAAATAAATTATAAAAAAAAAAAGAGGGAGGATTTGTGAGCAACACTGAGTGATTTTTAAACAACAAAACATTCCTTCCAGAAGTAATAGACCACACTGCTCATGAACAGTGTTGGAATTCATTTGTTATTATTTATTATTTCGTTAGTATTATTATTAAGGGATTTCTATTATGCTGTATTTCTTAGTATTCTGACTGTGCTCTAAAGAAAAGATGTACAGAAATAATGTACAATTCTTACACCTAAAGGAAAATACTAAATTAAGTTTTTTCACTAAATTTGCTAATTAAATAAATTTGGGGGTGATTCTTTATAACATGCTTCTCAATATTTATCAAACATATTGTGATTTTTTTTTTTACTCCTTGTACAAGTTACATGACTTTGCTACCGTAGTGACAAAACCCCCAAATGACTTAAGAGGTTATATGCACTACTTGTCAAGTATGTGGTAGTATGATATTAGTGTAAGTGCACCTCTAGGGGGTGCTGTAAAAATGTAATTTAATTTTAATGTTCTATTTCAGTGATTTTCAACCTTGGGGTCGGGACCCCATGTGGGGTCGCCTGAAATTTCTAGTAATTGATAAAAAATTACAACTTACTAATAAAAATTTACACTATATAGCCTAAATGTTTCCTAAAATTAATGTTTATTTGCAGCATATTATAGCAAACTATTACACGATCAAATGCAAATTAATTTTAGCAAATAAAATGTCTCCGTTTTGAATGTCTGGGGTTGCCTGAAATATCTAATGATTTATAAAAAAAATAAAATAAAATAAACAAATTAAAACTTACTAATAAAAATTTACATTATATAGTCTAAATATTGTCTAAAATTAATGTTTATTTGCAACATAGTATAGCAAACTATTAAATGATCAAAAACAAATTAATTTTAGCCAAAAAAATGTCTGTTTTGAATGTCTGGGGTCACTAGAATTTTGTGATGTTAAAATGGGGTCACAAGCCAAAAAAGGTTGGGGACCACTGTTCTATATCAGTACCTTCCTTGACCTGAAGTGTACCTGCTGATGTAGGCCATAGCATTTCCTCACAACTAACATGAGTTTGAGGTAATGCATTTCATAAATACTTAATAAAATATTTTGCATTGCCTATAGTTTTCACCGGAATGTAGCTGTGAAACACCATTTTTATTATGGTGCACATCCATAATTCAAATGAAACTGGATCGAAGACAACACAATTTCTTGACAGAAATGTCAAAGAGCGTATTGGTCTTGACAAACACGTCTTCATCATCTACATCATAATACTGGAAGGTCTCAGAGTGTGTGTGTGTGTATATGTTTGTGTGTGTCAATGTGTATCTGCATGATTTTGACAAATTTAGACATTTTTAACTGGCCATTGGTACCTATGGTTGAGGAATAGTCAGTTCCATCTCCACATTAAATATCTCGCCAAGTTGATAGGATCAGTATTTTCAGAGATATTAGTCATTTTGTAATACAATTGCCTTATAATCATGGAAGTGCAGTACCATGCTGCATGACTGGAAATTAAGTTAAAAACAGGAACACCGCATTTATTCCCACAGTCCTGACATGTCTGTATTAGCATTGGCACCTGCAGCCATACGGCCTGTGTGTACCTCATGCATACAGTATGTCCATGCACTTTGTGTGTACCTGACAATTTCACTCTGCAGGTACGCCTGGGTATTAATACTGTATGTTAAGTGTTATTTACATTTTAAAGAATGATTTACCAAACAATTTTTATGTCACTACTTATAAAATATAGACTAGCATCTTTTCCCAAAAGTCTGCTCTTCCCAGCATAAAAACTACCACATCTACAGCCCATTGCTTATAATTCTAGTTCAACTTGTGTTTTTCCTCCTTGTAGGTATCATGTCTGGACTAAAGGACATGCACCTACTAACTTTGCCAAATGGCGGACGGCCACTACGCCCTACAGGGTGCAGTGGGAGGCAGACTTTGAGCCCTATGTCATGGTGAGGAGAGACAGTCCCGAGTACGACCGCCGCTTTGTCGGCTTCGGCTGGAACAAGGTGGCTCACATCATGGAGCTGGATGCACAGGTGACGGACTCCACTGCCCGACTACCAACATCAGATTATGAATGAATGTCGTTAAGTAGGCACAGATTCTACAGTTGTAAAAGGATGAACATCATTCTGACAAATGATATTCCCTTATTTGGTGTTTTGATGATGTGAGAGAGAGCGCTGCTGAACACATTGATCCAAAATCTCCCATAGGTGTTCATTTGGGTTAGATGTGGTTATGCTGAAGGCCAAAGTATATCATCTACATCATTTTCATACTCATCAAACCATCCGGTGTCACCTTGGAAGAAACCACTCCCATCGGTGTTTTCCTTTAATCAGTCTGAATGTCCCTGGAAAGGGCACCATGCCTCTAATTATGATTGCGCTGTGGTGTGATGGCTTTATTAAGATGGTTTAGGTCGGGTTAGGCTGATGTACTCAGTGATATCTATATTTGCAATGACTTATTTAGTGGAATGTCATCTTATAATAGAAGACCCTTACTGGCCTTGTCAAAGTCAAGTGATTACTGCCGGTGCTGATTCTGCATTAAAGATAACTAATGGACCGACAGGTTTAACTAAAGCTGCATCATTACATTAACATTGAATGTGATGTTTATATAACACTTTGGACACCTCTCACCAGCAGTGGCATCTGTCGAATCATTAAATGTCACCAGTCAGTCTGTTTGTGAAGGGAGGGCATGGTTTACTGTATATAGAATTGTTGACATAGATTAATCATGAAAATGTTCTGAAATTCAATCATCCAAGCACCCACCGGCAAAATACATTCTGATTCATTTCTTTCACTTGACTGGTACATTCCATTCAGTTAACCAATCATTTCATGCATGTAAAGTTCATGAAACATCATGTCATTCATGCCTACGGGCCTAACTGTGTCCTTCATCTCTGCTCAGATGTTCATTCGACTTAACCGCATTAGATTTATACTATTAGTTTTAGGACTTAAGTATAGCACGACATGAGTTCATATGAGGGTAAATACTGCATTAAAATGTGCTGGGTCAAATTAATGATTATGTTGTTTTATGTCTTGTGGTTTATCTGCAGCTTTACCATTAGATATCACAACGTTTTACACAATGAGGCTGGAAATAAATACACTTTTTCTTCTTGCTTTTAAAGAATGCTTAATATATGGTACTAATGCTTAACAGGCTTAGCCCCATTTTCTTAATTAAATAAACACTTGACTTCTGGGGCTGCATTTAATTTTATTTATCCAGTAAAACCAAGTATAACATTTTATATAAATCCCCAAACCTGCCATAAATTGTGCTTAATGACAGAAGCTCAATGTATTTTCACACACGCGTAGAACAAATCGGGCTGTTGTAGATTAATTGTGAAATTTGCATGTTGATTTGAATGACTCTCTTACACTCTTCTCATCTATTCTCTCTACAGGAGTATGAGTTTGTGGTTCTGCCAAATGCCTACATGATCCACATGCCTCATGCACCCAGCTTTGATATCACCAAGTTCCGCTCCAATAAGCAGTACCGGGTCTGCCTCAAGACCCTCAAGGAGGAGTTCCAGCAGAACATGTCGCGGCGCTACGGCTTTGCCGCCTTGAAATACATGACAGCTGAGAACAACAGCTAGCCACCACTGCAGAGCCTCTCACCCCCAGCCCTGAACTACTGACACTCCCCCGGCTGGGGAAGGGGGCACTAAAACAGGTGGCCTATCAGGGGCCATGTGGAGCGTTCTGGATCCTTTGAGACTTGAGTCACTCAGACTTTGTTCGAACATTTGACCTTCAGTCGTGGACTGCAGGGGTCTCTATGTCCATACTTTGTCTTCTGCTTTGGAAGGAGGCCATAACACAGGAGGCCATAACTCCAGGCAGGATGTCAAAGCTGCACATGAGTGACTGCTTCAGCCCAGGCCCAGATCTGTGGACCCTGAACCCAGACCCTGGAGTCTGACCGGCAGCAGCAAAAGGAACGCAGACATTCAGTGCTTTGCCATATTTGTAAGACCAGTGACAGAGCTGTGGGGTTGATGTAACGTTATGTACGTATGCGTGTGTGTACATGCAGGTAAAAGTGTGACTGTGTGTTCCTCTACGACGGAGCTTAACTAGAGGCTTAAGCAGAGCTGGAGGTGTGAAGCATTGTGGGCTTACATTCTGTTTGCACGCTGCACCGACGAACGCATTCCAAGTGCCACAAAGTAACAAAACGCAGCTGCAGTTTGACTGACAGCTCACCCCAACTCCAATGCAAATCGTCACCGGGCGGCAAGATAAGACAAAGCAGTAAACATGTCTCCACAGATTTGGAAAATCTCATTGCGAAGAGTGACACACACTCAGATATTCCGGCAAGAAGCCAGCCAGGCGACCATCTGCTGTTGCTTAATTTGTTTCATAGCTGATACAGATCAGAATAAATCCTCCTCCTCATATGACAAGGGAAGCTAAATGCAAGGATGGCTGGAGGTCGTCCACACGGTTGATATTCAGGGTATCTCCAGCATCAGCCAGCGAGCAGTGGGTTTTGTTACACAATCTGACAGCAGTGTGCTTTTTTTGTGTGTTTTAAATTTGATCCTGGTGCGGTGCGCTGTCTACTGGAAGTCCTGTCAGTGTGAAGCTCCCGCACACAAAGTGGAGCACGAGGCAAAGCTCCAATCACTGAGCTCACTGTTTACTTTTCTTTGCAACAATCAGTATTATCTCTCAGTGTGTTTACAGTCCTGATGTGTGGAGCAGCAAGTGCTAAACCTAAAGTTTCACCGTCTTGTCAGCAGAGACATTCAGACACTCTCTATCTTTCTCTATTTTGTCTCTTTGGCCTCCAGTCTCATGGTGTAAACTGCATTAGGCACCACAAATGGAAGTTTTGAGTAGGAATCCACCAGAGGACCACAGTCTAGTTACTGGAGACATCTACAGACCTGGGCTCCTCTTCACTGTTCAGAGGAGTTAAATATTATTTCTTTTGTCAACAATAAAATGGCTGAAAATGGTAAAATCCAAGGAAAAATGCATATTCAAACCAAAATGTTAGACTTCATGTTGTATGTACGAGGGCTGTTCAATAAGTTCATGGCCTCACCCAGAAATACTGGTTGTTATAATACAGGATGTTACATTCTTTCGTGATGGGATAGTGATGCTTGAACATCGATGGACCAAGTGCATTGCTGTAAATGGAGATTATGTTGAAAAATAAAATATAAATTATCAGTTTGTGTTGTTCTGTTCTGGGTGAGGCCATGAACTTATTGAACAGCCCTCGTAAGGTACAGCCCAAAGACCCCTAAAGAAATGTCCTGCCACTTCTGACATGTGTGCAGTTCAGTGTAATGACTTCAGTGAGTTTTCAAGTACATTTAGACTCAAAACTACTAACTGACCTCCAAGTCCACATGTGGAGGAGGTTGTCATGATTGATTGGGTGGAGACTGGGCTCCATATCCCCAGTGAAACTACAGTTTTTAGACTGATTTTTTATTTTGAGGCTTTTAAATTGTCACATTAAGGTTGACCATAAAAAAACAACATCTCCCATGTGCAAAATTATATTTAAGGAGTTATTCGCAATTTTGCGACTGAAAACTTAACTTCCATCAACAGCAGGGGGCAGTAGTGTAGCAGACACCACCATCTTATAACATCCTCATGTTGCATTAGCCTGTTTTCTGTTTCACATGTTAACTGATTTTTCCATAAGTCCTACTCTGTACATTATGACAGAAATCATTTTGTTTTATCAGATAAAACATATTTTATTATTTTATTTAAACAGAGATTCATAGTAGGTTTTGTTCATTGAACTCAATTGTGACAGCTCAACTCACAAAACACAAAGAAGATGAACAGGCGTGAGTCTGAGGTCAGTGAATCTATGGTGTGTAATGGGTGTGAATGTGAGGACAGAGATTACAGTTCAGTTTAATCAGCATCTCATAAAAGTAAAGTTGGGACTAAGTTGGGAAACAAGCTGATATAAAACTACTTGGTTATAAAACAGAGTTTGATCTCCCTCTGCGACATATCCTTATTTATGTGCTTGGATATGGCTGTGATATCGTCTGCATGAAGGGGAGCTGTGTGTCAGACAGCAGGAGGGGAGGAGACACAGAGACACTGCAGGTTTCTTGGAGAAAACTTAATGATGTAGTTAATAAAGATTAATTATTAACAGCAGTGACACAAAACTGCAATCTAAGTCTGCGACTTCCTACAACTGGCAACATTCGCAAGTAAGCAGAATTAGCATGGAAACAAAGCAGTTTGAGTGTAATGTCACTCTGAATTTATCCCATTTTCAGTCAAAGAATTGGACGTACAGTAATATCTATTTGCTCCTGACATTTAAGTCACACTATGATGGTGTGTGCTAACCTTTACACCAGTGGATTATGCTGTATAATTCCATTTGATCTATGCTAATGAAACATTTGTTGAAACCAGAAAAACATAAAAACATACAACTACAACCATAAAAAGTGGCACCCAAGTTTAGACATTTCAGTCCATTACATGTATACATATATGCATAATGACGGGAGACTCAAACCTCCTGTTATTGTGTTGTGCTCACATTTGACTGTCACTTTCTTTATTTATACATGTGTAGATGTATAAGAACAAAATAAATCAGATTAACAGGTTTATATGTACGAAGACATCGGAGTAGTGGGGAGAAATCTAGATGTCTCAGTCAGATTACTGCTGTCATCTGATGAAGCATATCACATTATATTGTTTACATGATCACTTGAATACTCTGATAAATCCAGAAATTTTAAGAATGATTGCAGTTCTAGTGTGTATGTAAACAGGCTCATTGTTAAATAAGTTAGTTATCTCGATGAGTTAAATAGTCCAGCGAATAACCTAAACTGAAATGTTTGCTTCGTATTGTGGAATAAGGTGGATTAACTAACTTTGCATCACCACCCAGCTAATGGCGCTAGCTCCTTAGCTAATATTAGCTGCTGTTAGAATATGGGCCTGTCTAAACATTTTCACTAAACATAAAAACAATAATAAAAAACGGGGTGCTCCTACAACATTGTTAAACACATTAGCTAGCTCAAGGTGGATTAACTAATGCTGCATTGCCAACCAGGTAAAAGGGTTAGCTCTGTAGCTAATATTAAATGTTAGCTCAAAGGATTTTGTAAACATTGTCACTAAATAACAGCCACAAAAACAGGTGCTGTTACAACATTGTTAAATACTTTAGCTAGTTAACTGAGTTAAGCAGTGTAGCCTAAGTCCAAACTGAATTATTTATTCCACATTGCTAACTTTACAGACTAGGACAGTGGTTCCCAACCTTTTTTGGCTCGTGACCCCATTTTAACATCACAAATTTCTGGTGACCCCAGACATTCAAAACGGAGACATTATTTTTGCTAAAATTAATTTGTTTTTGATCATGTAATAGTTTGCTATACTATGTTGCGAATAAACCATTTTAGACAACATTTAAACTATATAATGTATACTATTACGGATGGAGGCAGAAAAGCCAGGTGTAGATTACTGCACAAAGTGAGAATTTGATTTTCCTTGGTCAGGATATGTACAGTCAGTCCAGCTTGGATTTACAAAGCTGCAAATTAATACTGAACAAACAATAAATTATGAATTATGAAAGAGCTGCAGCATCTGAAACTGACCACAATGAACATTTGACATAAACAGAACCACAGTGTTTCAGCCTCAGAGTTTGTCATGTCTTTTATGGATTGTGTTTGTCTCTCTCAACTCACCAAATATTTTTTATTAGTAAGTTGTTTTGTTTTGTTTTTATCAATTACTAGAAATTTCAGGCGACCCCATCTGAATTCCAGGCGACCCCACATGGGGTCTCGACCCCAAGGTTGAAAAACACTGGATTAGGAGAATGTAGCGAGTTAAGCCTCAGATCTCAGTCTTTTATTTCAAATATCCAGCAGAGGAAAGCAACACTAACACTGATTCTCATTTTGTTTCTGTTTTTATCACTTATTTTCTATGACTTTGAGCATCGTTTTAGACGGTGGGAAAGTTTCAGCCATTGTTGTGTTGAGTGTGGACTCACTTTCTGTCTAATCCAAAGGACTGAAAAGAGGCTACAATTGGCTTGGTGAATACAACTAGGCTACCATTTTGTCCCACATTGCACTGAGGGCAGACTAGATGCTACAGTGGCTCACTGCTCACTCTACTGGTACAAGGTGGCATTACAGTGTTGTCATCCAGGCCTACATTTGTCTTCAGTATAATATATAAAAAATTTTTTTGCATAATATCCAAACTAAAAGCCATGTGTGAGTAGAAATATTACATATTACTCCTTTAAACATCCTTTATTTCCAGTTAGTATGCAATCCATTAAAAATTAATACCAAATTAAGATTTCAGTAGTTTTCTCACAACAGCAAGTCATTTTGATTAGTCATTAATGCGCAGATTATCATCTAACACAATGTTACCCTTTATTATACCACATCTCCTGCTTTGTTCATGCCAGAGAATCTGAATCAATATTCTATTTCACATTAAGGCTAATTGTTCTTTCGAATGCACACTGAGATGGAATTAGTTAAATAAAGCAGAGGAGAAAGACAACACACTTCATTTCAGTCCTTTTTTACTTCTTAACACCATGATACTGGAGGCTTCTCTTTCTCCCCCTCATTCTGACGGCAATTTCTCGCTCTGCACAGAAAAGCTCCGGCAGGACTCGGTGCAGTCTGCAGGTGTGTGTGTGTGTGTGTGTGTGTGTGTGTGTGTGTGTGTGTGTGTGTGTGTGTGTGTGTGTGTGTGTGTGTGTGTGTGTGTGTGTGTGTGAGAGAGAGATTGTACATGTATGCTTGGTATGCAGATGTGTGTGTGTGTATGTGTGTGTGTGTGTGCAGACTCGATGTGAATGTATGTGTGGCTTTGCAGGGCTGGGAGGAGCTGCAGTGTGGAAGTAGGACAGAGCTGACTGATGCTGCTACCTGCTGAATAAAAGCAAACGACTCAAACACTGCGCTGGTGCTCCGTTTCATCATTTCTGTCTGCGTGAATATCAGTTTAACCCTGTGAACCCGAAGTACAGAGGGATTCATGGAAACACTGATGCTCCACACACGCACACCGGCATAATAATACATCTGTGAGCAGATGTAGATTTCAGGGGGGGGATGCAGGGGATTTGTTACCCTCGGTATTTAGAACATGTGCATTTGTCACAGCAGTAGAACATGAAAAGAACAGAGGAGGCTGGATTACACAACTGTAGTTTACTCATAGACAAAACGTGGCTGACGGGAAGGTGTTGTGTTTTGCTTTTATGTGTGAAAAATCAGTGGTTTTCAGTTCATACCAACAGTGATTATTGAGGTACAAATCTATTAACTCCATCACAGATGCTTTAAAAGGGTCTCATTCTCTAGTGTTGTAATTCAGATTGGTCAAAGTTTTATAAACAGTCTCAAGTTTCACAAGTGTTTGAAGATCACAGCTCATCACAGAATCCTGTATTTTGACTGTCAGAACAAGAAGACTTCAGATTATTAAAGGTTAGTACAGGAAAATCACTAAACTCACTACGCATTATCTGATGATTTGGTTATTACCCCGCCCCCCCCCAAAAAAAAAGAGGCAAGGGGGATTGTTTTTGGTTTGGTTTGGTTTGTTTCTTTGTTTGTTAACAATACAGCAGTAAAACTGTTGGTTGAATTCATACCAAATTGGGTTTATAGATTACCAGTGACCCAGAATAGGTCTGATTACATTTTGGAAACAGTAGGTCAAAGTTCAAATTTTTTATGAATTTTTACCATCTTTTTTTCCCCCATTTATTTATAATAGGCAAAATTTCAAATGTCTGTAGCAGCAAAACTATTGATTGAATTCATACCAAATTGGGTTTATGGAGTGCCAGTCACCCAGAATAGATGTCATTACATTTTGGGAAACATAGGTGAAAGTTCACATTTTTTATTAAATTTTAATTTTTATTTATTTATTTATTTATTTGCATTTACTTATAATTTCCATTTACTTATACTTATAAATTTCAAATGTCTATAAAAACATCAATTTTGTTTCAATTTATTTCAAACTTGGCACGTATATAGAAGCAATTAATATGCTGACATCAGCACACATATAGACATGATGACATCAGCTGGATCGATGCCAAAATAGGCTACAATAGGTGCGAGGGGCGGGGTTTGTTGTGCCTGGCACTACTTATTACTTTTATTGTGATTTGATGGAAAAGTCGCTGATTAACCCATAAAGACCCAAACCTCCACCTTTAACCAAAAGCATCTACTGATATAAAATGTTTAATGCCTGTTGATCCACTAATCCAGGGGTGTCAAACTCATTTTCTTCTGGGGGCCACATTCAGCCCAATTTAATCTGAAGTGGGCCGGACCAGTAAAATAATAGCATGATAGCCAATAAATAATGACAACTCCAAATTGTTTTAGAGCAAAAAATGACTTTAAATTATGCCAGTATTTATGTTTACAAACTATCCAAACAAAATGGATGTGAATCACTTGAAAAAAATGAAATTTGTTCAGAAATCTAAGTACAATTTTATCAATATTATGCCTTGACTTAGCATTTATACGTACACATTACAGATCAGATCTACAAAGACACAAAACATTTAGTAACAGGCAGAATATAGTTAAAATTGCACTTAATTTTCTTTAGACATTTCAGGTTGTTCATGTTTGTTCAGATTATTCACATTTTATTGTTAAAGGATAGTTTGTTAATGTAAACATTTTCAGAATTTAATGTTTTTTGGACTAAATCAAAGAGGAAAAAATTGGTGTTGTCATTATTTATAGGTTATTATGATATTATTTTTGAGTTTGATGCCCTAACTTGCACTTTGTCGATTCATCCCGCAGGCCGGATTGGAACCTTTGGCGGGTCAGTTTTGGTCCCCGGGCCGCATGTTTGAGACCTGTGCACTAATCCTATTAATACATGTAAATAATTACATGTAAAATACAGTTTGTCATCTTTTCATCATCATCAGATATGACCTATTTGTACGTTCAGAGGCTCCGTAGTTACCATGGAAACACTGTCATTTTCTACAGCACTGATTCACCATTAAAAAACCATGGAGTTCAATAAATGACAGTGGATGGAGACACACAGTTTTTGTTCATTTTGTTATATCTTTGCTGCAAAACTCACTTTTTCTTCAGTTTTTTTCTGTTTTAATATAATAACTAAGTTTTCATGACTATCTAAATCAAATATTGGAAAATACATGATTTACAGTGAAAATGCAAAATATAGAGGATAATATCATAATGAACGGTGATAAATGACTTAACAGAGGTTAAATATAGAGGAAAATTCATCTGGGAACTGCTACAATAGTAGCACTGGGTCTTTATGGGTTAAATGGAGCCATGAACATAAATCTAAAGAGAAGGAGCTATGGCCAAATGTTATCTAATACATTATGGAACCTAAACCACAATGAATTAATCTGTAAGAGCATCCAAAAGAAAATCCAGCAGTGTATAAATTCTGAAATTGCAATGATCACTGATGTGGAACATGTCACTGTTATCAGCATGTGGGAGTCAGTGATAAAGGTGGTGTAAGTGACTGGTTTCCTTTGAAATCATGGACAAAAGCCATGTCGGTCTGTAAGACGTGGCTGTTTATATCCTGAATAAGAACAGAAAATATCCTGGTCAGTTGTAATGAATGGCTCATCACAGTCTACGATCTCAGTCCACTATAAAAGACCATCTGTTAGTTTAGCATAGATGCTTCTGTGCTAACGTAGCTCATGATGCCATTAACTGAACATTTTTAGGACTTTAAGCACTCTTTTACACTCTTCATTGACATTTTGTTGACACGGTGCACATAATGTTCACGCAATGAACTTAAGGACATAAATATACAATATTTCTATACACTGTTTTACCCGGCAACGCGCCCAACGCACGCCTCTCATGACCTGGCAACAGTGCTAAGGCTGCCAGTGGCATTTACTCTGAAGAGACAGCACCACCGAGCCAATAAATACAGTTATGGCAAATGGAATCACATTAACTATAAACCCTGTAACAGTAGCTAACATTAGCAACCTGCCTCAGTACCAAAACTCTCCATACTTTGTTGGTGCCAGTTCATCCCTGAGGATACGTCTGGCACCATCAGACTATTATTCTGGAATAGAGGGAATAAATCCTTCCTGCATTTAGCAACTTTGAGGTTATTTCTTTTAGCTAATCATATGTAACCTGGTGATGCTCCATGTAGGATGCAGCGATGGTGCCTTAGCAAAATAGTAAATGATTAAAATAATGAATGTTTTATTTTTTTGGACATATAAAAATCACAATACACCCACCAACCAAGTAAATGTCCAAAGCAAATTATTAATACAAAACAACCAAAACAAGTGGTGTCAGGCACAACAAACCCCGTCCCTTCCACGTATTGTAGCTTATTTTGGCATCGATCCAGCTGATGACATCATGTCTGTGTGTGTGCTGATGTCAGCATATTAACTACCTCTATATATGTGTGAAGTTTGAAATAAATTGAAACAAAATTGATGTTTTTACAGATATTTGAAATTTCGCCCATTATAAGTAAATGGGGAAAAAAAAAAAACATTTTAATAATTCATAAAAGATTTGAACTATTCTGGGTCACAGGCAATCTATAAACACAGTCTGGTATGAATTCAACCAATAGTTTTGCTGTTAGAGTATTAACAAACAAACAAAACCAAAAACTATACTCCTTGCCTCCCCTTTGGGTGCTGGGGTAATTGTCGTGAAAAATTTATGGCCGCAGGTGGGAGACATCTTTGGTCTCTTTGACGCTCTTCCTCACTGTACTCTGGCATGTTGAATTTATGTCTCTGTACTCCATAATCTATGTAGTGCAGCTTCGTCAAGTAAATGCACACAGAGTCAAGTCAAAGTCGGAGATCGAGCAGAATTGTCGCTGCATAAAGTGTTTATTCATGCATAAAATAAACACTGAGTTGACATCCGCAGAAGCAACTGACTTTTCGCCCTGGGAGACCATTTTTATATTGTTAGAATTAGGTTGGGTTTAGCTACAAACCATACCCATTTTTTTTATCATATTTTGAACATTAATCTAGTCACGTCGGAAACCCCCCTTTTTTTAGCTTGTCTCCAATAGGGTATGGTTTTTTGGTGTCTGTCAGGATTGGTCAGAAAATATACATATGCAGCTAATTCCCAGTATTAATTCATGATACATTAATATTAAACTTTTTCCCAAAAAATGTAAATTACACTACCAGTCAAAAGTTTGGACTCACCTTCTCATTTAAATGGCATGAGATGGACCACAGATGGTCAACCAGTGCTCAGCATCACTGGGAACTCCTTCAAGACTTTTGGAAAACATTTCAGGTGACTACCTCATGAAGCTCATCCAGAGAATGCCAAGAATGTGCAAAATAGTAATAAATGCAAAATGTGGCTATTTTGAAGAATCAAAAATGTAAAAAATGCTTTGAGTTATGTCACACTTTTTTAACTACATAATTCCATGCGTGTTTATTCATAGTTTTGATGCCTTCAGTGAGAATCTACAATGTAAATATTCATGAAAATAAAGAAAAACCAGGTGAGTCCAAACTTTTGACTGGTAGTGTATTTCCCAGAATGTCCAAAATTTCCACTCACATGTATTTCTTTTGTACACCACGTTTGCCGAAACTTTCCATGAGCTCACATGCTCGTTCTGCCCACCCCGGTTTGTAACTTTCCACAATTTCACGTGTTCGTTCTTTTGTGGGTCTCCCAGGAAAAAAAGTCAGCTACTCTGGTACAATCCACACTTTACAGTAAGAATAACTTCTGGCATGCAAATGAATACAAATTGAATACTTTTGATTAAAATACTGATTTTTTGACTCCACATAATAAAAAAGGAAATGTATTCTATTGTGTAAAACAAACACTTCATACAATTTTAGTGTTATTTACACATCTGAAAAGTAAACACGTATTTGGTCCTACCCCCTTTTCCCTAAATCATGTATTACAACATTTCATCCTCCTGAAATTACTCTAATCTGCAAGTACATAGTCACCAAAACAATGACCCCCCCATTGACAATAATAATAATAACTATAGATAAAAATAAAAATACCTACAACAATAGTATTCTTACAGTGTCAGATAGAAATTGTTTTAGTGGAAAATTTGCATTATGTTGTATTAAAATAACTAAATCCCTGCAAAAGACAACACATTTTATGATGTTACTTTGTTATAAGTTGTATTTATAGAATGTGGCTGCAGCTAAACGGTTGTTCACAGACGACATTAATAATGTTAAACAGTCGAAGGGAGGATAATACCAACTGAAATAATTTCCCAATGGTAGGGTAATTCCTGCAAAGAACACACAAGCAATGTCTTCAGCCTTTATCTGCAGACTTTCACTGAGGAGCTGTACATATTAAACACCTACATACTGTATATAGTGTTTCAGTTGTTTGCTAGCTATTTACCACCTGGCTAAATATGCACGATAATGGATTTAATTTAATTAGCACATATTGAAGGTTGGAGCTAATGCAGTGGTAGCTTTATGAGAGATTGAAAGGGACAAAGCATGTGGGTGACAAACTTCTGTTTCTGACCCTGATAAACAATGAGACGAGCAGATCACATATGATATGGAATGGATTTTTTAAGTCACATCAGTGTTAGACTGTGGAGACACAGGGATGCACCTTAACTCAGAAAAGCAGCTGTACAAATGAGCGTTCCGTATCGGTTCATGGTCATATCTGGAAAACAATATGATCATTCTCTAATATTTACCTCCGCTAAGGAACAGCAGCGGTTATGTTTTCATCAGGGTTTGTTTGTCTGTCTGTGTGCAAGATAACTGAAAAAGTTACGGACAGATTTGGATGAAAATTTCAGGAAATGTTGATACTGGCACAAGGAACAAATGATTACATTTTGGTGGTGATTGTGTGTGTGGGGGTGGGGGGGGTCTGATCTGCCTTGCCAGAGGTCTGTGTTCTCCGAGTGCTTTTCTAGTTGATGAATGTTTTCATCTGTCATGGTCATACTGTGTTGCAGATGACCTTCAGTGGGCCTAAATCCACCCCAGAACACACAGCTGTGACTTGTTACTTCCGCCAAAGAACGGTGGAGGTTATGTTTTCATCTGGGTTTGTCTGTTTGTTTGTTTGTCTGTTAGCAAGATAAGTCAAAAAGTTATGGACGGATTTGGATGAAATTTTCAGGAAATGTTGATACTGGCACAAGGAACAAATGATTACATTTTGGTGGTGATCGTGGGGGGGGGGTGACTGATCTGCCTTGGTGGAGGTCAGCGCTCTGAGTGTTTTTCTAGTTTTGAATATGAATTTTCTTTTCATTACAGACATTTCCACTAAAACCTGATACAGAAAAGGCACAGATTGGTACATAAAAAAAAAAAATCCCCATAATGCACGAAATGAAGTGTTTGACGCTCAAAATTTCCTGGAGGAGGAACCACAGACCCCTGCTTAATGTGTCCCGCCCAGTGTACACAACAACGCCCATCCATCTGTGCATTAATATGTGAGGAAACTCCCAGGAGTTTTAGAAATAAAAGAAGGGTATCTAGCCATATCATCACTGAATTTGCTCTTTGTTCTCTCCTCCTTACCAGGTGTGAAGTGACCCTTTTGTAAACCCACGGAATATTACACAGATCTGGGTCTTTTTACCGTGCTTTTAAAAACGATAGGGGAAAACTAATGTTAGACTTGAGCAGTGTGAGGTATTAACGTCAGCGCTGCAGTCCTTTTAGAATAAAATTCCCTCTTTTTCTTTCCCCAGACATTTTTCTACTGCTGAGCTGCAGTTGAAGGGTTTAATATTAGCTTTAGAGAGAGATCTGAACAAGTGATTGTACTAAACACACCAGAATGGTACTTTTAATGGTTAGAATGAACAGGAGAATGAATCCAGCAAATACAACCGGCCTGTGTTTGTATGAACAGGACGGTTATAGGCCAGTGTTTCTGAAGGTCCAGTCTATTACATGACTCTATTTACATGGTCAAATGTTATTTTATTACTCTGCCCCCGAAGGGGAGGCAGGGGGTATTGTTTTTGGTTCGGTTTGTTTCTTTGTTTGTTTGTTAACACTCTAACAGCAAAACTATTGGTTGAATTCGTACCAGATTGGGTTTATAGATTACCAGTGAACCAGAATAGATCTGATTACATTTTGGGAGCAGTAGGTCAAACATTCAATTTTTAAATCTTTTTTTTCCCCCATTTATTTATAATGGGTGAAATTTCAAATATCTGTAGCAGCAAAACTATTGGCTGAATTCATACCAAATTTTGTTTATACATTGCCAGTGACCCAGAATGCATGTCATTACATTTTGGGAAAAGTAGATCAAGGCTAAAATTTTTTATGATTTTTTTTTTTCTTTAATTTTGTCTCCCATTTACTTATACAGTAATGGGTGAAATTTCAAATGTGTATGAAAACATCAATTTTGTTTCAGTTTACTTCAAACTTGGCACACACATAGACATGATGACATCAGCTGGATCGATGCCAAATTAAGCTACAGTACATGTGAGGGGTGGGGTTTGTTGTGCCTGGTACCACTGGTTGGTATTATTATGTGTTTCTTCTATCTTAAACACTATTGTTCTCTCATGGGGCTGTCACAATATTGGAATTTGAGTTGACAATGAACTGTCATAAAGGATTCACAATAATATTGCCGTTTCTGTTAACTTCATTCCACCTTTGTTTAAGACTAATAGTTACACTTTATGAAGGAGAGGCATAAAATGTAGATGAATATAAAAGTTTACGATATTTTTATTTTCCTTTTGTCAGTGGAGTATGGCAGATATGACATGATGTATATACTGTATATACCTGAAAAATTCCACCAAAGTGTAAACAATGTTCTACCAAAAATGTTATTACACAACTGAACAGCGATTTTACAGCCGTGTGGAAAAATTTCAGATTTTACCCAAACTTTTTGTCCGGTAGGTACTGGAGAAAACTCACAAACATGGATCCAATTCTGACTTCAGAATTTCTCCATCAGACCAGGATGTTGACTTGTACAAGTCACCAGTCTGCACATGACACCAGTGTTTTAATAATAATCAATATTATGATCAATATTCAGGTTCGTTCAAACTGGGAAGTTAAATGTGGTGAAGTGCAAAGCTGGACTTGCTATTGGAGAACTCATTGGTGATCCCGTATTCCCCTCAAAGGCTCAGCTCTCTAGAATTAACATCTTGGAATTAATTTTTGCAAGTGGTGCAAAGTGTTCTGGGCAAACATAGAATCCCAACAGATGGGAGAATGTAGGGAATGTTGCTCAAATTAATTCATTTTACTTGCACCTTGATTTTTCCACCCAGTTTGGATGATGTAAGTGGTGAACACAGTGAAGGATTTCATCTAGACATTTCTGAAATGGAAAAACATACCAAGGGGCTTCAACCCAAACATGACAGTGATTACTGCTGGTTTCTACAGCAGGAAACTGTCACAACTGATGAACACACATGTCTGAATGATTCTGGAACAATTAGGCCCAGAGCTGATGGGCTCTGGTCTTTGTTTGGCTCAAGTCAATTTTAGAAATTTAGCACATATTTTCTCCAGACTGTGAATAAATCATAAAAGGTGTTGGTACAAAATTGGAAAAATATCTTGTTTAATAATATTTAAATTCTTCTTCCAGATTTTGACTGTAAATAATTTTGATATCACATCTTTTTCCACTTCATATGGAGAAGTTATAGCGTTATGTAAATGTAAATTTGCACAGTTCATTTATGAAACGGAACTGAGGAAGAAAATCTAAATAAACAGCAGGTTGTGCATTGAACTCATATTGGAAGAAGAATGAGACATGTGATGAAGTCACTATAAGGGACATGATGGTAACTGATGTTGAAATAAAGCTACAATTACTTAGCATTAGCTTCTGTTAGCTTCACCAACTGCTATCCATAAAGTTGGATAAATAGATAAAGTGTAACTGAGACTCAATATGTAATCATTACATGTGGTCAAAGGTGATTTCTGATGTGTAGAAATTGGAATAAAAAGAGGAATGTGTCTGTAACCTAAATTATCTCAACTTTATGGGCTATGTTGTATATTGATGAATACAGCATATTATCCCAGTTAAGTCAGATTAAGTTAATCAGTCTGAAATAACTGGGTGTGGTGGTTGTGTATAAACAACCTCACACAAAGTTTAGTCAGATCATCATGTCAACACTAATACTGAAGAATACAGGCCTGCAGGTGGACTTTGAACATGCCTTTTACAAAAGAAACAGCATGTGGTGACTAAAATAGAACCAAAGGGCAGAAAAACTTGGACTCACACTGAGACTCTGCTGTCAGTCTGGTGTTTCACTGAACGACACAGTCAATTCATTGAGTTCTGATCATGTAACTGAAAGGCTTTGAGAGGAACTGAATTTCTTTTTCAATTTTATTCTCATTTTCTGTGTCAGGAGGAGCAAAAATAAGGAGCCGAATCTACCTGTGATATCACTGATATAAGTATTTATGTCTTTAACCCAAACATCCACTGACGACCAAAAGCATCTACTAATTTAAACTGTTTAATACTGTTTAACCATTAATCCTATCAATCCATGTAAATAATTGGTGTAAAATGCAGTTTATCATCTTTTCATGGTCATCAGATATGACCCTTTGGACGTTCAGAGACTCCGTCGTGAACGTGGAAGTCAAGGTTGTAATAGTTTTGGATTTTTCATTATAGTTTACTTTTATTTAGTTTTGACTTTTTTTTCTCTAATTCAGTTAGTTTTAATTAGTTTTTAGAGCAGGTTTGCTAGTTTTTATTAGTTTTTGTTTTTTTCTAAATGCTTAGTTTTAGTTTAGTTTTAGTTTTTCATATCTTTTATCTTTTTCGCCGTTGTATTCAAATAAATCCCAGACAGGACTCTGCTGTTTTCTCCCAACTTTAGTCTCCATGTTACCAGGTAGAGTGGGGACCAGAAGACGACTCTAAACCACAAGTGACGGACCATTAAATATCATATGGTGCCAGCAGTTAAAATTGCTTGAGGGAAATAAATCGATTTTGTATCAATCTGACATTGACAAAGACGAAAACTAAGGGAATTTTATCCATAATTTTATACGTTGTAGTTAGTTTTGTAAGCACACAATACAGTTTCAGTTAGTTATCTTTTTTTTTTTCTTTTAATTATTGTTTTTATTTTATTTATTTATTTATTTATTTATTTTTTCAGTTGACGAAAATGTTTTTTCAATTCTAGTTTTCGTCATTTTGTTAGTTTTCATTAACAATAATAACCTTGATGGAAACACCTTCATCTTCTACAACATTGATTCACCAGTGAAACCCATGGAGCTGGATGAATGACAGTGGATGGACACACTGGATTTATGTTCAGTTAATGATAGATTTTGCAGAAAAAGTCACTTTTTCTTGTTTTTTTTCTCTGTTTCTGTTATAATAACCTTCAATTTTAATCTAAGCTTTTAGGAACATCTATGATCAATAGATTAAATATAGGAAAATACCTGATTTTTACTAAAAAAAAAAAAAAATGCAGAGGATAATATTATAAGAAATGGTGATAAATCACTTAAGAAAAGTTAAACATAGAGGGAAAAAAACAAATTGGAAAAGTAGCTCTCGGTCTTTATGGGTTAATATATTCAGGGCTATCGTGTGTAATTCTCATTTATGTAAACTTCAATAAATAAACACGGGTTAATTTCTGAGATGGAGGCTATTCAGACAACTTTCAGAACTGCGGCCTCAGACCCTCAGTCCTAACAATGCCTCTTTTATTTTAGCTTTATTCTGTGCGTTATCAGGAAGAAACCCAGGCTGTTTTTAAGGAGTTTCATCTGTTGAAGCTTCTTACATTTCAGCATGTATGTGATTTAATTATATCCTGTGGCATTTTCTGTGAGGATGAAAGCAGTACCCTTTGGAATGTGTTGATATTGTGACATATGTTGTTGAGCCTTAGAAGATCTCCCCATAGTATTATTATTATTTTACCCATAATTCCATAAATGGTTAGAGGGGAGTATCAAAGGGACTGGTGGGTTTTCAGAAGCGGTCATTGTCCTAACAGTGATCACTGCCTTTTTATGTAGTAGTTTGTGTGATGTCAGGAGGTTGTGCAGTGTAATGTGTGGCTTCCTTCCTGCTGTTGGGACGTTTCAGGATGAGAGGACGGCGAGATGACCTGACTCCAAATGAAATGAGAGCACGGAGTGGCGAGCACCCAGTTTATCAGCTCCCTGGAGTCTGCCTGTCCCCGCTAGAGCCATCCTTTAACTTCCATTTAATGAAGGTCCCACGACACCATTTCTCTTATCGGATAGGCTATTAAAAGTTTTAGAGGAGCCGCTCATTAATTCAATTTAAAATTTAATGCCTGAATTTCGGCTGACTTTCAGATAATACATTCAGAGGATTGGAGGAAGTTAGCCTCCCAGTGATGTACAGCAGCCTTTAATAGTAAAAGAGGGTAATAAGTATGTGTTTGTTTGGCTGAACTCTGCTGACAAGTAAACCATAGCTTTAGAGGAGTAGCAGCCTTCTATTAGACTGGACCTCATTGTGCCAAAACAGACTTTAAACGAACACATCAAATGGAATTCAATCCATGTGAACTGAAGTCTGTTATTTCAGTTTATTCCCACTGTGAAGGTGACAATATTAGTCGATCACTGACAGGGTTTAAAGCAACCTATGTTTATGCAGTTCAGGGAGAAAGAAAAGGTGGCATGACCAAATGACAGTGTTAAAGAAGGACAGACCTTAGGAGGGGGTAGGGATGTAACGATTACCGGTATAACGATAAACCGCGGTAAAATTGCCAATGGTTAGTATTACCGTTTAAATTCTAATTATCATGATAACCGTGTTTGATTACCGCTCTTTTCCGGAGAAAACACCTATGTAAAGATCTGCTTTTATGTCAAATATTTGAGTATAGTTTTAATTTATTACAATTTTAGTTTTATATACCTAATATTTGGAACCTGTAATGGAATTTTCTGATTCCCTTCTTTGTTTCCATATCCATTCCTGACTACCCTTCCCCACTACATGCTAACTTTCCCGAATACCCCCCACTGCATGCTAATTTTCCCATATCCTTACACAAATCCCTCTACTGTGTGTGTAAATTTTCTTGCAAGGTAACAAAAGGTGACTGATTGTTAAAGCCGTGAGTTCATCATTCAATCAAAAGGCCCTTTGAGGAGACTAGAGGTGTCACTTGCAAATGTGATTCACCCTATAAAAGGTGGACCTTGTGAGAAGCTCCTTGTCTTTTCTTCACAATCGCCGCTCGTGTGCAGAACTGACCTTTCTTGACAAAGAAATAAAATATTGTCGGCCGGCAGATGTCTCTATTTCATTATTCACCAGCAGCAGAGAAAAACTCCCATAACAAACCGATATTCACTTTTAAAGTCTTTGAAAAGGTTCGTTAAGCATCTGTGTGTTATTTATGCAAAACATTATATTCATTCATTTTCTGAACCCGCTTTATCCTCACTAGGGTCACGGGGGTCGCTTGGAGCCTATCCCAGCTACATAGGGGTGAAGGCGGGGTACACCCTGGACGAGTCACCAGTTCATTGCAGGGCTGACATATAGAGACAAACAATCACTCTCACATTCACACCTATGGGCAAAAACTTATATACATTTTTCAAGTCGGATTTTATATATTTTGTGTTTTTTTTGTCCTTTTATGTTGATATAGTCGGTTAAAATGAAAAAAAAAAAAAAAATAGGCAGATGATATAGAAAAAAAGATACCAAACATGGGTATAGTAAACATTTGTTTATATAGTATATAAAGGCAAAATCAAAAGTACTGAAAAACGGACAAAATAGGCTCAGACCACTAAGGGTTAATATTTGAATGTTTCTGCCAACAGAAAGTACATTGTGCCAGTTTTTTGTTTTTCAAAATACAACTTGGTCAAATTATTTCAGTGTGTGTATAAGTACTTTTTTTGAACATTTTGAGCACAATTTCAACAAAACCATGATAATAATGATAACTGTGATAATTTTGGTCACAATAACCGCGATATGAAATTTTCATATCGTTATATCCCTAGGAGGGGGTGGATGTGATGAAACCCCCCTCACCTCTACCCAGGTAAAATGCAACCCCAATGTATTTCCCATAGTGCTCTCTGGGACACAAATGGACTGACTTGTAAAACATGCTCACTTACAGTATACTATCTGTTTCCATGTGTGGGTTCGAGGACAGAACACGCCAAGAGGGAAACAGCAACAGAATACTCTGCTTCATTTACATCGACAGAAAACCAGAGTTATCCCTCTGCTTAAAACTAAATAACATGGTTAACCCTTTAAGTGTCTTTTTTTTTTTTTTAAGTCAATTTTTATATCAAGAATTCAAAAAGCTGTAGTCTGTATACTGTAAATGACTATGACCCAAAGTTTATGATGGGAGTAAATGTAGTCATCTAATTTCCATATTGTGACATCATAGGGTGGCAGCCATATTGGATTGAATAATTTTCAGTAAAACTGGACTTTTTTTGGTCATCTTATCTTATCTTATCTTATCTTATCTTATCTTATCTTATCTTATCTTATCTTATCTCTACTTCACGTATGCTGTCAGTGTAAACAGGTGCACCAACACTTTCCCTCTCACCACACAGAGTTCTCTTTCTCACAAGACAAACAGCTATGGTTTGTTTCATTCAGTTATGGTATATTCACAATATTGCAACTTTGGTGCTTAAAAGGTTAAACAAACATGAATTGACAGTATTTTTTTCAGTGAAAGGGCTGGTGAGAATATTATCAAGGAGTTTTTCATTTATTAACCCTTTCATTCATAGTGGTCACTACAGTGGACAGTTATTCAAAGCTGTTCATGGGTTTTGTTGTTTTAGCCCCTCTGCAGCCGGTCTCATCAACAAGGCCCCTGACCCCCACTGACCACCACCACCCCTCCCCCCAGAGACACTTGTCATGAACATTATTGCACAGCTGCTTATTTTGCACTGTTATGCACTGCTGTCACTTAAAGGAAACCACAGTTTTCACAGTTATGTCTCTTTTTCACTTTTGAAGGCAAACACTTCTGTTTTTCTATATTCTTATTTTTATTTTTGATATCTGCTTCTTTTAACTGTTTGCACCAACAGAACCAAGACAAATTTCTTGTAATGTAAAAATTACTTGGCAATAAAATCTGATTCTGATTCTGATATCAACTTTTCTGTTCTTGAGAAACCTGATCTGCAGTAACATGTTTCGGAGTAAATCAATTACTAATTGTTATTAGACTGTAATTAACAGTTTTCAAAACAAAAAGTTTTTTTTTTTGCATGTTATCTCAATGAAGTGAGTAATAACTAGTATTAGAGTATGTTAAAATGCGAGAAAACATCAGATTAGCAGCATTAAAAATGTTTTTATTGCATAGTTTTCACACAGTATGTCACTTTCTGATGATGGGTTTTAAATATGTGTTTCTTTGCTTTAAAAATCAAACATATGGTGTCCATCTGAGTGGACATTTTTGTAAGTCAATGGAAAAATAGGTTCATTAAAAAAATTTCAATTGCATTGTTTTTTTTTTCCACATGTTTAAAGAGGAATAAAATCACTCAAGAAAAAAATACTGACTAAGGTTCTCATAATTCATGCATGAAAGGGTTAAAACATGCCTCTGAACTAGTTAATGCATTAACAATAAGGTACCCTCAGGGTTTTTCAAAACCTATCAACACAAACAGATTCAGGCAACACAGTGCACTATCAGCGCAGAGGAAAATACTAGTTATTGGATACAACTGCAGATTGATCCTTTCTGTCCTTTCAGAGTATATATAGGATCAGGTCCACAGTGTCCATATTTAAATCTACATTCTTGGGTGGAACAATGAACTGCTGTTTATGTCCCATTTCCAACCAAAGGCTGAAACTGAGTTTATTTTTCTTCCTTTCTTTATTTTAGTCCATTCTCAGCTTCCTTAAACCAACCTAAATGTTTTATGTTAAACCTAATAAAACCCAGGTTATGACATTTTACTGCCTAAATGCAACAGTCACTGAATTAATGGTGTTTGTGTCTTTTGTGCAAATGTGTAGAACACTTTGAACTCGTCTCTGGTGGTCAGTGTGGAAGTGGACCATATAAAGGGCCACATCATAACTCGATCCCCACGGCATCTTTAGGAGTTTATCTCTGCTCACAAGACACAGATGTTGTCTGAGTTGTACCTCCCTCGTGCCACAGGGATGTTACAGCCAGGTTTGTATATATGACACTTCTGTAACTAAATCTACACACACATCTACACATTTGGTCTTGACAGTTTTCCACAGCGTGGGTGTCCACCAAGCCTCTGTCCTCCTCCAAGATGACCGAGATCTGGATCCAGATTCTAGCAGAGCCCCGAGGGAGTCCATGTTCCATGTGCTGGTGTCTGTGGTGAGTCCCTGGCTCACTCTGATCTCAGACCAGCTGAGCCAAGACGACACTGTGGCTTTAAGACAGCAGCTGATCACAGCAGCGCCGCCTCTGTGCTGGGACCAGTAAACCTCATTACCAGCCTATTTATTCACACAAGCCCACTTTAACTCTAAAAGTAATTCTTTAAGGACTAACTTTAATTGGTAGTTTCATCAACATACATGATGTGACAGTTGAACTGACCACCTGAGGAAAGGGCTTTTTTAAAGTCTATTCTCTGAGGCTGTTTTTTTTTTAGTGCTCCTGGCTTCTTCTTCATACAGTACTATAAACCTCACTGCCTACAGTCATTTATATTCCCACATGGTAACTGTTCCTCATATATACCAAATGTTGAAGTTACACTCCACATGTTGAAATTCATTTTCTTCTAGTATTTAGTGTGAAAATGTCAGTGCTGTCTCTGTGGAGCAGCTTTCTGCTCACGCTGACTCATGGTTCAACACTGACACCTAGTGGTGTGTATTCAGACACTGATTCCTCTTTGGATTGTTTGTACTGAACTGATCTGATCCACAACCTGTGCCAGGTTTGAGAGCAGATGATATTTACTATAAAATCTAACATATGTTGCTGCAGTGCAGTTGGCTTCTGATGTTTGGTTCAGTCAAAGACAGGAGGCTGCAGTTAGTGCTGTACTGAATCACAATATTCAGTGTTGACTCATTTCACATGTGTCAAATACTATAGGGGACAAGGAAAACACACCTAAAACTTTTTAATAAAAATGTACCACATACATAAAAACAAGCACTGATATAAAAACCATCATATAAAATGTGCATAGAACATGAAAATTGAAAACATTTGCATCCTCTCATTTTTGGCATTTAGAAATGACATTCATATGCAACTGAAATGTAACCACAAATGTTTACAAGCATATATAACCTGTATTCTCAGTTTTAACGTTGTAGTCATTTCTTAATAAACAGAATTTCAAAATGCTCCTGAAGTAAATGTGAATCGTTCACAAACTGATTTTGTTCAGTCAAAAGACGCACCAACTCGATTTACAGTTTCATCTAGTTCTGAACGTCATGCTACTAAACAGCTGATGGTCCAGACACTGACAGCACATGTTTATTCATATATAAGCCAAAGCCCTAACCAAAGCATTTGTCTGTCGTCTAAATCTGAACATGTACAGGAGCTGGATGTGAACTAATCCAGAAAATCAAACCGCTGATTACATTTCTAGCCAAACATGATGCAGGCAGCATTATGTTTATTATGATACGTAACTGGATTTGAAGTTTGGTTTTGACATTTAAGGACACAAAGAAATGCTATGTCAAGCATCAATTCCTCTCTTACAGAAGCTGACATTTCAACAGATTCTATTGACAGTTCTGATTGTAAACATAAACAACAAAAGGATTAACCCTTGTTAACCATCCGGTATCCCGTCCAGCAAGGCCCTTACTAAGCACCAAGTGTGCCATTTTGGCACACTTGTGGAATAATGTCAAAAAAATGTTCATACAGTTTGTTTTTAATTCTTTTACACTTTTTTTATTTCATCAACTTGAGCTGTAAATAAAAATACCAAATATTCAATAATTGTGACATTTTTTTTTAACCCTTTAAATGCTATGTTTGTATTGTAAACAAACCATTTTTTTAGATGCAAAAAACACAAAAAATTATTTTTTTTCAAAATAGTACATAAAAAGTGGATCACATATTATTTGATTTTTGCAGCCTGGCATATGTCAATGATTAACTCCAACACTGGTTAATTTGCATTATTATTTTTGGCGCTAAGTCAAATGTTCGAAAATACTAGCATCTGTCACCAAGTGTGCCAAAAAGGCACACCTATAAATCAAACTATTAAATATTATATATTAATTTATTTTTCTGCTCTAATTTGATTTTAGTTTTGTAAATCCAGGTCAGCCCTAATCATATTCATCAAATAGAAGAAATAGTGTGTTTTTGGCACACTTGAGAGACAGATGCTAGTCTTGTAATTTTCTTTTGTTTACAATGTGCACATTTTAGTTGGTGGACAGAATTTAAAAGATCATGCAAAAATTAACAACTTTTGAATTCTAAGCTTATTTAAATTGTGAAAAAATAATATGAAGTTTTTTAACACGAAGCGCAAAGTGTGCCTAAAAGGTGCACCCGGATACTGGAGGGTTAATAATTAACATTAGACAAATGTTTTTTTCAGATGGTTCCACACCTTCTCATTTGGAATATTTCAACTTGTTATACACCTTAAAGCTCTATTTTTCAATCAGTCCAGTTTGTATTTACAAGGCTGCAAATTAATACTGAGCAAACAATAACTTAAACTATGAATTATGAAAGAGCTGCAGCATCTGAAACTGACCACAATGAATATTTGAAAGATAAACAGCATCACAGTGCTTCAGTTTCAGCTTCAGAGTTTGTCGTGTCTTTTATTTATGTAATGTGATTGTCTCTGTCGACTCACCATATACTTTTTATTAGTAAGGTTTTTTTTTTTTTTTTTTTTGTCAATTACTAGAAATTTCAGGCAACCCCATTTGAATTCCAAGTGACCCCACACGGGGTCCCGACCCCAAGGTTGAAAAACACTGTCTTAGTGGATCACAATGATATATTGTATAATTATGATCCGATTTTATTTTACTCCAAGTTCATTCCGGCTCCTAACTATGACTTGCACACGTAGCTACTTTTATGCGATGGAATTAAATTGTAATTTTTTTTCTAGTTTTGTATTTTTTTTTCCTCAGTGGCTGAGGCTTTTATTGTAGTTTTAAGGATTCTAGCTCAATTAAATTCAACTCCAATGACAGATTTTTTTTTCAGCATCATACATATTTAAGAAATGTGATGTCTAGCACAACCCCAGAATCTTACTTTTTCAGCCTTTTGTTGTGTCTGTCCCAGCGTTACGTTGCAAACTCAAAACCACATTTTTCTTTGTTAAATTGTTTAATTTTCTCTGTGTAAATGTTACATATGTTTTCTATGTTCTATTGTGAATAAAATATGGGTTTACGATATTTGCAATTCATTACATTCTACTTTATTTACAGTTTACACAGTGTCGCTTCTCTTTCAGAATTGGGGTTGTAGCAGTTTTGTATAAAGTTCTGGGAAGTCACGCAACTCAAGTTAAAGTCTTCAAGTGTACTTAAGTATATCAAGTAATCTACAATTGAATGTACATACACACATCAAGACAACGGCAACACCACAGTGAGACAGGATGCCGACAGGTTTAGTGTGGACTGTGATTTAGACCCAATGACAAATCAGCTTCCTGTCTTTGTTGCGGTCACAGATAATCTCAGTGGTGAAAACACTAAATTTCCTTTAATTTATTTTTTTTGTTATGAATAACGATACTGTGCATTAAAAATGTATGGGAGTAGAAGTATGCAACTGAGTTAGGAAATGTAGTGAAGTAAAAGTGAAAGTAAACAGAATAAACTAGAAAAGCACCCGGAGAGCGCAGACCTCTGCCAAGGCAGATCAGTGCCCCCCCCCTCCAATCACCACCAAAATTTAATCATTTGTTCCTTGTGCCAGTATCAACATTTCCTGAAATTTTCATCCAAATCCATCCATAACTTTTTGACTTATCTTGCACACGGACAGACAGACAGACAGACAGACAAACCAACGCTGGGAAAAACATAACCTGCTTGGCGGAAGTAAAAATACTCAGTGAAGTACAAATTTACTAAAACATACTTGAGCACAGTAGTGAAGTATTATTACTTATCTACTATACAACACTGGGTTGTAGTAAGCTACCACTCTTTGCATCCAGATTTATTTTCCCAGAGACTGGTATGTGTTTTTAGCCACAGAACCAACAGATGAGAGCACAGCTCTGGAGGTGGAACATGGACCGTCAGGACATGCCGTCCTGCTGTCTGTTGATGAATGTTTACAGATGGCTGTGACAGAGGTGGGTGGGCAGTGGGGGCGTAACGCTGGGTGCTGTCTTCCACCGGGCCAAAGGCAGTCTCCTCACGTACGCCTATAATGGAGATTGTCTGGAGCGGTTCGATTGAAGCAATCAATCACAGTTTGTAGGCCTTCCCTCATGGACAACACAGCTTGCAGCAACATGCACACAGTTTATTACCAAAGCCAAACTCCTCAGTTCCTTTTCCAGGAGGTTCCTCTGAGAGTTGAGGATCTCCACCTTCTCCTAAGGCAGTGGTTTGTTAAGATACTGCAGAGTAGATCCATATATTTGTGAAGTTTTAAAGACCACAGATCACAGGCACAGACTGAGTCAGAGCCTACTGTCACTACATTCAGAATTGGAAGAATTCCTTTGACAGCGAAATAATTTATTAAAAGACTTAAAAACCTCCATCAGGTCACGGCGATGCATGGAAGAGTTATGGAAAGAACTGGTTTCACAGGTGAAGCTACAATCCAATGGCACTGGATTCTGTTATATGTTCATAATGTGAACGTTTGTGACATAATAGCTCAAAATAGTTTATTGAAGGAAATGTTTAAATGGAAACACATTAATAGAAATGAAATCCTAGAAATTTTGGGGTGTTTGTTGAAGGATTTGAAGGATTGATGGAGACTACTTGATCACTAGGCTCTGGTGGTTTAGTAGTGCTAAGTAAAGGCGGGATCTAGGTTGAACCAGATAAGGGCACTATCGATTTGTTTTATCACACCTTAAGCTACAAAATAGAACAAGAGAAAACAAAATTCTGCCCTTTCAATGTGTGTGACAACCTCCAAGAACTTTCATGTACTACTAACCCTTCAAAACCAAATTCCTGTGTTGAGACAACTAATGCATCAACAGTGTTTTACCAAAGCAACACATATTACTAATATAAATGTGAGTAGATGTACTGAACTGACACAACTGTTCATACTAGAGCGTTGTAGCTGCCTTCAGAGATTCATTGAAACGGTGCATCTGTGGCTAAACTGGCATTTTGACCCAGGATGGTTCAGTTTGGTTATGAGAACCACTGTTATAGCTAAATGCAAATACTGGGACATTCATATCAGGACAAATTAATATTAATATTGTCAACACAAATGACTGCACCAAGTTCATTTACAATCCATTCTCTCCATGTTGAGACCATCCGTAGTCTTGTGTTGGATCTTTTTCTGAGCCTATTTTGTGTTTTAGGAGAAATCACTGCCCATCTTGGATAAAAGAGTAGAGATTAAGGACAGATTTGGTGAAATTTGCCAAGCTAATGCTATCTTCTACTAACAATGACCACAATACTAAGTAATTTCAGCTTTCTGATAAATGCTCACACAAACAGCTGTATCTGCTAATGGTGCTGTCATCTTCTGGTAATGTAGACCATGTATTCCAATGCAAATTCATGCTAATACTGGCTAATGTAGCTAAGTTACAGTAACTAAATTGAGTATTGTAATTAAGGACTGATGACAGAACTCTTTCACAGACATATTTGTGTAACTTCTCAGGTACATGTAGTGCTGTCTGTCAGGGAAATAAATGTTTTATTCCATATGTAGAATCTCCAAATGTCTGATAGTATAGAGGGTATGCACATGACGTCACCGCTAGTGGAAGTCACCGCGGTTACGTCCACTGAGTGGCAGAAAGAGGGAGATGAGTAGCGGCTTTGGCTTGAATACTGCGAAAACTTTAGAACAATTTAAAAAATGGGGAAGAGCTGTTGTGCCATTGATTGCACAAATAGATTTAAAAAGCACTCGGAGCTATCGTTTTAGCGGCGACCTAAAGGCAAAGACAGAAGAAGCAGATGGATCGCTGCAATTCATAGAAATAACTGGAATCCAGGCAACGAAACCTGGATTCGTGTCAGGTAATGTTCATTTATGCTGTATTCTTGTGTAAAATCATACCTTAAATTACATCTTGTTTTGGCTAACGTTACGGCATGGCATGGCTAACGTAAAGCTCTTAATGTTAGCATCTGTCATTTAGTTCTAGATTTCATAACTGAAACGTTTTTGCCTTCAGTTGTGTGATTCTGAACCTTGTGCTCTACATGATTTGTAAACTAGCTTAAACTGAGGCTAACCTAGTTTTCCAAATAAGGGGGTACTCTGCCACAAAGCTGTTGTAGCTGTGTTGTATCAAGTATTTGATGTTAACCCTACTTAAATATCCACAGTACCAGTAGATCATCCACTCACTTGGGTCAATACTAAGGGTTCAACTCCAGTAAATCAGTAGTGAACTGTGAGCACTACTGCTGGGCCTTTACCTTGGAAATCACTGCCAAGAAAATGCGTCTGCACTGACAGAAAACCTCAAAAACAATAGTATGTTGAATTGAAAGCACTCACCAGCTGTAATCCTTTAATTAACGATGACGAGGATGTCAACAACTCTTTGGCTTTTGTATGCTTTCAGCCTTTGCATTGGGGATTTTCCCAGCGTTGAAATCAGGTTCATATAAATGTCAGGATACGTGATTTCTGGACACATATCAATGTTTGTTGACCACTTGTTGTTTGGTAGCTTGTATGGATCCATGTCCAGTCCAACTGTCTTTAATTTCATGTTATATTCCACATTTTTCCCGGTCTCGCTGTAGTTACTGCTATGCTCCGCTGCGTTGAGCCGGTTTGTTTTTGCCACTCAGTCTGACTTGGAGGGGCGTGGCCCAGGGGTGGAAGTGACGTATGTGCCATTCCCTCTATAAACTCAGTCAAACCTCAAAAAGCAGCTTTAAAGTCGCTACATCCATAATAATACATACCTTTAAGTTTGTATAGTTTAAAAGACTGAGTTATATAGAAAATCCTCTCCTGCATAGTTATTATAACCTGTAGAGGCACTGTTTTTGTTCCAAGTTGTTGACATGATGTTGGACATTTTAACAAGGGGTGTTTGAAGGCTGACTTATTATTTGAGCCACAATTGTTTCAAAATGATGTAAGGAACTGTAGTTTTTGTTACTTCTGCTTTGGCCTAGTCTTCCAGCCTTGATGAACGATGACACATTCGTTGAGACATTTTTGTTAAAACTACAATAAGTCCTTTAGGCCTAAATAAAAAACCATCTGGGACATCCTTACAGTTGTTGCTATTCATATATATAATTTCCTTTTCCATTTTATTTCCATTTCCATCACTTTTGGATCTTTTTTTTTTACTGTGCATACATGTATTTTTGTCCAGAAGAAAATGGGTTTGACTTGTCCTCTGTGGACCAGAATATTTACAATAAATTTAATGACAGTAATAGTTTGGTTTTTTTTTTTATCAAAGTTTGGGCTGCTACACTCCACTATCCACAAAATTGGCTTCACCTCTGTGAATATCTGTACAGATCTGTTTTGGGAAATACATTTCATTCATGAATTTACCCATACCTTCATAATTATCCTATTACCAAGGCTTCCCAGTATCAACACACACAAAGCTTTCCTGTAAGATCAAACTGTCCATAGAGTCAAACAGGAAGGAGGATATGACCATGGAAACTACTACTTTTATTACATATCCTATTAATTGGACCTCACATCACACACTGTATGATTCAGCTTTGACTGCATCCAAACACACAGTTATATACCTGCACACAGCCTCACACCTTACAGAGGAATCAATAGTAGAGGTAAACAACATCTGACAAATGGGGTTTTCTCTCCTTTGGCTCCACATGCTGCTGTAGTAATCCCTGATTCGGTCACATCATATTGGATTTAAGTGAATAAAATCCAACCTTAGAGGCTCTTTGTGAGATCTTTAGCAGCATCTTGTGGTGACACTGCAGATTGCAAACACCCTTGCAGAGTAAA
The DNA here is from genome assembly GCF_902148855.1 of Sphaeramia orbicularis. NCBI lineage: Eukaryota > Metazoa > Chordata > Actinopteri > Kurtiformes > Apogonidae > Sphaeramia > Sphaeramia orbicularis. The sequence goes on from NC_043968.1 coordinate 61,160,143, forward strand.
TCCCTTTACGCAACTACAGTTTTCTTTAATAAACAAGAGCACAGAATGTCCAACTCATTAGCTGAGGTAATGCAGATGTCAATCACAGTGGACACTCCCACTAATGAGGCCTTCTTTTTTCTTCTAGATAATCTAAATAGGTGAATTATAGGCCCTTTTCCACCAAAATACCAGGAACTTTTATTACCAGGAACTTTTTTACCTGGGTAAAAAAGTGAAGCATAACAGCCTCGATAAAGCATTCCTTTGATTTTTAACTGCTTTGCTATAATATGACAAGTTTTATGATGGAGCCGTAAGATGAGCTTCCCCTGTTTTAACACGTAACAAACACCTGAATGCTGCTTTGGACTCATTAATGAAAAAACACCCCCCCAAGTGTATGTATTTAGTTATGCAATGCATCACTGCTACTTACTACCAAACAGATTCCTCAGGATCTGGATTCTCTAACATCCATCCATCCATTTTCTGAACCAGCGTTATCCTCACTAGGGTCACAGGGGTTGCAGGAGCCTATCCCAGCTACTTCTGAGTGAAGGCGGGGTACACCCTGTACGAGCTGCCAGTTCATCACAGGGCTGACATATAGAAACAATCACTCTCACATTCACACCTACAGACCATTTAGATCACAGGTGTCAAACATGCGGCCCGGGGGCCAAAATCGGCCCGCCAAAGTTTTCAATCCGGCCCGCGGGATGAATTGACAAAGTGCAAGTTAGGGCATTGAACTCAAAAATAATATCATAATAACCTATAAATAATGACAACACCAATTTTTTCTCTTTGATTTAGTGCAAAAAATGTGAAATTATGAAAATATTTACATTAAGAAACTATTCCTTTACAATAAAATGTGAATAACCTGAACAAATATAAACAACCTGAAATGACTAAAGAAAATGAAGTGCAATTTTAACAATGTAATGCTTGTCATTAAATGTTTTGTGCCTTCGTAGATCTGATCTGTAATGCACATGTAGCCTATAAATGATAAGTTGAGGCATAATACACTGGTCTACAATTTTTTAGAAATGATTTGCTTCAGAGATTATATGTGCTAAATGTTACGTATTTTAATAAGGTTAACTGGAAAATAAATGACAAAAGTGCCGGTTTGCTGATGTTTTCAAGGTATATGATTCAGTGTTATTACACATATATACTGGCTTATGTACATTTATATAATAGTTTTATAAATCTTCCACTAAATAGAACCTGTAAAGTGAATGTATTCTAATGCGCAGACAGTGTTTTGAAGTAGATCTTGTAGCTCTGAGACAAATATTCCTTTTGAGTCAAACCCATTCTCTCGTTAATTCTTGAATTTCACATTTTGACCGAAGGCTGTATCTTGGAAAGTTTAGCCAACCAGCATTTTTTACTTGATTTTTCTTTATCAGTGACTCTCATGTGGTAAAATGTCATTACTTTTATTCTGGAAGCATTTTCCTTGTAGACCAGTGATATTGATAAAATTGTACTTAGATTGCTTAACAAATTTCTATTTTTTCAGGTTATCCACATCCTTTTTGTTTGGATAGTTTTGTAAATATAAATATTGGCATAATTGAATGTTATTTTTTGCACTAAAACAATTTGGAGATGTCATTATTTATTGGCTCTCATGCTATTATTTTACTGGTCCGGCCCACTTCAGATTAAATTGGGCTGAATGTGGCCCCCGGAAGAAAATGAGTTTGACACCCCTGATTTAGATTAACCAATTAACCTAACAGTGCATGTCTTTGGATGGTGGGAGGAAGCTGGAGTACCCAGAGAGAACCCACGCAGACACAGGGAGAACGTGCAAACTCCACACGGAAAAGTCCGACCCCCATTGACTGATGTTGGAATTGAACCCAGGACCTTCTTGCTGTGAGGCACACGTGTGAGACTGTGAATCCCCTCCTTTGCACAAACCAGCTGTTGTACATTTTACAGGCCAAGATCCAAGCCCCTTTCAATTCATTTTAACAAGTCAGAGTGATGATAGAGCCAATTTATTCAATATTTTCAGTTGCATCAATATTCATTGCGGCATTTCTTCAAACTCTGTTGTTCAAGTGAGACGTAATGTAATAACCCTGCTGCTTGTCTTGCAGAAAAGGCCCTCCAGTGTCAGAGTCCAGGGAGCTTCTGATAAGAGAACAAACAGGGATGGAGAGTCACTCTGCATCACTAATCACTACACACACACACACACACACACACACACACACGCACATACACACACACACACACACACACACACACACACACACACACACACACACACACATACATACACACAGACACATTCCAGCACCGAGTTTATAACGGCCCAAAATGATGAAACAACAATTCAGACATTGAGCTGTAACTGTGCACCAGCTGGATTCCAGCAGTTTGATGTTATTGGTTAGTGACTTCCCACAGGACTCTGAGGAGCTGGTAAAAATGAGCACATACAAAGGAAACAATGGTACTACACGTCATACTGTGCACTTATTATGTTGCTGGGGTGTAAATTGTGTGAAGCCAGCTTGCAGTTAGCATAGTCAGTTACAGAACACAGCTTCATTATGGGGACAAAACCCATGTTCCCCTGATATAAAGCACAGAATTTCAGTGGCAAGAGTTGTGTTATGGCTAGATTCAGTGTATGAATGAGGAGGCCTCTTCCTGCTGCTATGGAAAGCAGAAGCCTAAATAGAGCAGATACAGCAGATCTGTTGATTCTGTGACTCTTGACAGTAAAACAGTAAAAACACAAGGATGTGACGTCCACCAGCGGACCACCTGATCGATCTCCTCCAGTCCTGACGGCAATTATTCACTGGGGAGACATTTGGGTCAGAGCTTATTAAAAGAATTCAAGGTATGACTGTAAGGTTGCAGTTTTTCCCAGTTGCTCACACACTAAAAGTAAAAGCAACAAAGCATGATGTACCCTTGCAGTGTCATTTCCACACAAGCATTTGCACTTGGTTTGCAAATCTGCAATGCACATCCAACTAAACACAACCGGTTCCTTGTGTTAAACGCTGCATTCAAAAGTCAAATCTCTTGCAATAATAACTGGGAAAATGTCTCTATTCAATATACAAAAGATATCCTATCTGAACACCACTCACTGACAATATGTACATGCATGTAATGACAGGGTGTTTTTTGCTCTTATTCTGAAAAAGACAAAATTCCTAATGAGCTGTTGTAATGACTAATGGAGGAAAATATAATACTAATTTAACTTTTAACATACAGCTGTGTATAACTGGACTAAAAATTGTGGTGTGTGTGTGTTTGTTAAAGTCTTCCACAGATTTTGTTAAAGTCTTCCACAGATTTTTCAATGTGTGAACACAAATTATTCAAACAACTTCCTGAAAAATCAGCTTTTTGATATTTGCTGAGATCAAAAAAGTCTTTTTGGAGTTTTCCTTTGGAGCACCATCATCTCTATTGGTAAGTTTCTTTGTTTTTGCCCATGCTGAGCATAAACAGCTGCCATATGTGTCAGCCTGCAGTAAAATGAGCTCATTGGATTTGTTTTCCAAATAACCCAAAAGGAAAATGTATATTGAGAAATTCTGAATGATAATGAAATAGTAGTGTGCATGTGACTCTGATAAGTAGACCCCAAGTAAAATCAACTCCTTTGTGTGAACGCTGCAAAAACAAAGGTGAGACAAAGAGGAAGAGAAGAACAGGGAATGACATGTGAGTTTACAGTAATATAATCATATATTCATTGTATTGATGGCTGTGTATACTTTTCTTCTTAGTCTTCTTCACCAAAATCATCAAATACTCAATTTCTGGTTAAATTTTTTTTGTTTCCTGAAAAATCTTTTTTTTTTTTTTTTTTTTTTTTTTCAGGAGGGTGACAATTTACAAACTGTAAAGCACTAGAAATTGGAAAGATTCTTCCTTTGCGCCCACAGATTTGCTCCTTCATTCTTATACACTGGCACCCTCTAGAGGCCAAACTTTTACTCTTACCTACACCTGAAACCTCATCACTGCTAAAGGACTCCCCTTCACTGACAAAAACCTGGAAAGGCATCACTAACACAACATCCATGTTTTATCTTGTAAAACTGGCAGAAAAACAATGACAAGCATGAGCACAAGTCTTTTATTTTGATTTCAAAGAAGCATTTCAGGGAAAAATGAAGAAAAAAAACATGATATAGCCTCTCAAAGCTGATTCATCTCTTCCTGCCAAAGCCCCTTTGTACTAAATAAATATCAGTACCACCGTCATGATGCAGCGGAATCATTAAATCATAAACATATGCATTCATCCTTTCACTGGGTTGATGCTAGAATGGATGAGTTGTTATTCTGTTTAGATGCTAACGCTAACAGCTGATGGATGATAATAGGGCTCTATGGGTTGACTGCATTGATTAGGGTTTTTTTTGTACCACTTGACTAAACACACAACAAATCAAATGTCAAACATGACACAGTTTGACTACTATATTACAGAGGAAAAATGTGTTATGTGTTGTTAATAAAATTAGTATTTTATGTAAGTATGTAATATTGTTTAGATTAAATTGTACCCATACATACATCTGAAATACCTGGCCCACAGAATGAATCAGAAACCCTTTTGATAAATGTAATTTTTCATGTGAACATGAAAAAAAAGTGCTGCTTTTCCTTTAGTCATTTGGATAATTTAGAGGTTTGGGCTACTGGTGGGACACTTTGAGCTCTGAGAATACATTATTTTCCAAAATAGTACAAACCATTTAATGTGGAGACCTGCTGAACTTTGATGAAGTTAATTTGAAGTTCATGAACAACCAGTATGTTCACATTGTATGGACATAAAACCAGCAATTCTGCACATTAAGGAGTTTCACTGTCAGACGTATTACAACCTATAAATCTACTGCTTCATCAACAGAGTGAGTCAGACTATGATCATGGTATTAGCACATAAGAAACCAGTGACGGTTCCATTCTAGCGTCAACCTCTTCACAGCTTAGTGCCATCAGTCAGAATCAGTTCACAGTTTTCCAGTGAGTTGAAGTCAGAAGTGATGAAGACCCCATGATTATGACTGTTCTGTGCAGGGATCATCCCATCATCAGCTCTATATCAAAGACAGATGGCAGAGTGTAAAAACTCTAACCTGAAAAATACCTGAACTAAGCCTGAGGGGTTGAGTTTTCTCTTAGCCTTCTGTTTTTTCTAGGTTTCAGTGATGCAACTGCTAGAAATCATTTTCATCCCTGTATTTCTGAATAAAGAAAACTCCACCTTTGATGGAATGATAAAGTTCGACTTGAGTGTGAAAGAGCACAGAGCATCTGAGAGGACTGTCTGTTGAAGTTACATCCAAGCACTGTCAACTAAAATAAGAGGACATTTAGAATACTGATGTACTGTTGGTGTTTGGAATGCATTGCTTAACTTTGTGCTTATCAAACGAGGGATAACGTTACTGCATTAAAATTTTTTACATGCAGAAATACAACATGAAAAAGGAAAAACAATGGGAAATGATGTGTATGAAATGATTTTTAAATTTACTGTTATGCTTTTCTACCATCATGAATCTGGTTCCAGTTCTGGTCTGGTTCTACCTGGGATCATTACAGTACAGTGTAGGTCTGTATACATTCAGAGGACAGCCGCTGGTAAAGTTCACTATACAGGGTGTATCAAGAAAACAATGCATTTTGAAAAATTACCCCCAGTTCCGCATTTGATAATTTTTGGAATTTTCTTTTATGGTTGTCGGTAGGTAGGGGATTGGTTAACCCTAGAGGTAACCCTAACCCTAACCCTAACCCTAACCCCAACTTGGCCTGTCCTCAGTGAATTGTTCAGGCCTAAACAAGTTGAACTAGAAGCATTCGGAGAGTGCAGACCTCCGCCAAGGCAGATCAGTGCCCCCCCCCCCAAACATAACAACAACAAAAACATAACCTCCTTGGCGGAGGTAATTAACTTTGAAAGGTAGGAACAGCTGCCATGGGTAAAGAAATTAAATTGACATGATGGCCAAAGTGTTAATGCTGTAACCTGGCAATTTTGTGGAAAACAAGATGGATGCCCATTGTCCCCTCCCATGACCTTTGATTGGATTTAAATCCCACCGTTACTTCGCACAAACCAGTTTTAACTGGGATTGCACAATTTGCCCTTGCTTGCTCATGAATGAAAACCTGGGTCTGTAAATTTAGACAAATATCCATCAATCCCCTACCTACTGACGTCAAATTCGGAACTGGGGGTAATTTTTCAAAATGTACAGGTTTTTTTTTTATACTCCCTGTAGTTACCAGAGCTCTATGTTATGCACTACCAGTCAAAAGTTTGGACTCACCTTCTCATTTAAATGACATGAGATGGACCACAGATGGCCAACCAGTGCTCAGCATCACTGGGAACTCCTTCAAGACTGTTGGAAAACATTTCAGGTGACTACCTCATGAAGCTCATCCAGAGAATGCCAAGAATGTGCAAAAGCAGTAATAAAAGCAAAGGGTGGCTATTTGGAAGAATCTAAAATAGAAAACATGCTTTAAGTTATGTCATACTTTTTTTTTACTACATAATTCCATTTGTGTTCATTCATAGTTTTGATGCCTTCAGTGAGAATCTACAATGTAAATAGTCATGAAAATAAAGAAAAACCAGATAAGTCCAAACTTTTGACTGGTAGTGTATATATATATTTTTTTGTAATACTACTGCGCTTGGATCATTAAATATAATTGTTTAAACTTATTACCTATAGTTGCTTTATCTAATGTGACAATTTGCTGTTAGGTTTCTGGAGCTGTGTTGTTCTTCACAACACTCCCATTTGCATCTTGGTTGCCAACATGCGTTACCAATGATCAACATAATCATACATTCATTGCTCTTTGTACAGCCTTGTCAAGAAATAAAAGCTATTTTTCTTTTTATCTCATCCAACAGTTCAGTGACACAGGTTGTCTTTTCCGTGGACTCCTTCTTTCTCTGCACATCCATGGGGAAGCTCTGATGAAAACTTCTTCTGGTACTAATATTTCTGCTCCAAGCACCTGATGTATGCAGTTCATGGTTCTGGCTATACAAAGTATTGGTGCCACTCTGGAACCAGTTTTCCTGGCCCAGAGCTGGCTCTTTGGCTGCAACACAAAGAACTGGTGTGAGATTAAACACTGGCTCTGAACCGGTCCTGGAACTGCAACGGTGGAAAACTGGGAGCTTCTGTGTGTGTAGAATCTGTTTGTGGGTACAGCATCTATCCAATAATGCAAACTGTGTTCATGTTTGTTATTGAACATATGTTTGCTTTGTTGAACAAATTGGCTATTTACAGTCTGTGATAGTGTCAGCTTTGGTTCTACAGCTGAAGCACAATAAAAGCTGTGTTGAAATTGCAGTGGCATGAATTACATTTAAAAAAAAAACAAAAAACATTTAAACACGCATCAGCTGTGTCCCATGTCAGGTGCAGAGTCAGTCACGAATGCTGACCCATTAAAAAACTTCCAAAGCTGACACAGAGCTTACTCCTTCAATAAGTCTGAACAGAACATAAACCTGTTCAACTCATAATGTATGTGTAGAAGTTCCAAAGATCTAACTTATCCCCAGTGATTTGGTTAAGGTCGCCTTCTCATTGTCAAACTAAGATGTTTCTGTGAACTCTTGGTCCAGGCAAATGCAACTAAACTGTGAATCCAATTACATTTTGTAATAAATGGAAGGCTAATCTGTGCCTTGGTTTGATTGCACAGAAACTTTATTTCTCCCTTAAAGATCTGCAACTATTTCCTCAGGACTTTGGGAGACAAGTTGCGAAATCTGGTCTCTGCTAAAATAGGTGTATAGATATAAGCTTTGGTTAGGGTTAGAACATATTTGAGTTTGGTTAATAAATTCATTGTGAGACATTTTTATATCACATCTTTGCTGATTCTTCTGTACTAAACCATATCCTGGTGTCGAAACTGAACCATAAAAATAATATAACTGTCCAAACACGGAAAAGGAGCTGTCTGGGAAAAATGTACCAAATGTACTTTAACAAATGAGTTGCATGTGAATATAATTTGTGTGAGACAGGGTTGTGGTTGTATCTTGACACAAACAGGATTAAAGGATCCTTCTACTTTTTTTTCTTTAATCTATTACTGCTCGTATTCCCTTTGTTTTGTCCACAATAAAGTCTTACTATGTAGGACACCAGTACACCTCATAGTGCTGCAAATAGAGGAACATGTCACATGAGTCTTAAATTAACTTTATAGTAGTTTTCATACATCTGAGTCTGTGTAAATTAATTTTTGTAAAACTTGTTAACATATATTTCAAAATCTGGAACCCATTAGTTTCTCTCAGCTAAAAATGTACAATATTGCTCTGTAAAGCTATGATTAGAGATGTTTTTGTCAGTGTGCAGGGTTTGCATCCCCTCTCTGATGCATTTGTCATTTAGTAGTAGCCTATGTTATTGCAATTGACCAAAATATGGCAATAAAGGCAAAGTTGTAATAACCAGAATAATCCTTTAGGTAAGTGACTGGAATAATACCAGCACTAACAGCATCCAAGGATAAAACCTTTGCACATGCATGTGATATGTACATAAGGGATGATAAACGTATGATGCATCAGACTGTGATTGTTCAACAAAATGCACACATTTACACACAATAAACACAGGTCAACATGAAAGATTAATCTAGTCATTCACTACAATGATAATGGATGGATGAATACATGGATAAACAGTGATTCAGTCACATTCTGTGGCTCTGCTGGCAGTAGTGTCACAGTCTTACAAAGCAATGTCAGTGTGATCCAGGCACTCCATCTCGAGGCATTGTGGGATGTTTGTGGAGGAGGAGGTCCCTGTGTAAGCCGAAGCATTAAGTCTTGAAAAGTCCCTGCTTAAGGGTCAAAAACAGTTCCAGAGGTGACTGAGGAAGTTAGACAGGAGGCACTCAAGACCGGTGTCTGCTGGAGGATCAGTGATCAGCAAGAGTCTGCACCACTGCACAGAAAAACAGGACAACATGGACCGCTGACGAAAAGACATGGAAAAGTTTGCCAACTTAAACAGACCATAAGACACATACAGCATATTTTCCGAGATGAAAACAGGTTTTGAGGAACTTTACTTCTAATTCCCTCAGAGAACCACCATGTAATCAGATGCATTTGCATTTTTATATCAACAATTGTAGCAGAAATACTGTAACCAGTGGAAAATTATTTTATGCAGACAACACTGTGATCTCCACTGACAGTAAAAGGTTAATAGAAAACTGAGCATGAGTGAAGTAAACCTGAGTTCTGTGTTTTCATATTGGCATCTTAAAATAGTTGGATAACAGATGTATTTTTGCTACTCACACTGTTAACAGTAAATAAATGCAGTTTTCATTACAGTGTGTATGCACACATGAGAATTACTAAAATGCAGAAACCTGATCTGTATAAAACATTTATTCGGAATGTTGTATCTCTAACTTATCAGTGCAATGGACTGTCTAAGCTGAATGGAAAATGCTGAGGAAGATTTAGAAATGAAACACTTTCTTTGTTTCAAATGATGTGACTTAATAACCTTCGTTGCCACGGCCTTTTCTGAAAATGACATCTGCACACAGGAGTTTGTCAAAATTTGTAATATTTCAATTAAATCTACATCAGAAATCAAATAATTATTTAAGGAAGACTGTGATTGATTTCAAAAAGTCAAGCTTGTTTCTAGGTCTCTCCTTTATGTCCATGTTATGGATAAAAACACATGTGCATCTTCTTTTTAGTCACAGTTAATAAGACAAACAAATAGACTGTCTATGATGGTCTTCATTTCAGTTGCCTGTTAATAAATTGGCCGTACATAGATACTGTGTCCTAGAGATGTCGAAGTCTAGTAAAGCAAGCATGTCCACCACTCTATTGTACTTCCTAAATAGAAGGGCATGCATTGTATTTGGGAAGAAAATGCAATATTTCTGTTACCTGTGAGAAAGCTGTGGGAGATTTAAACCCTCAACTCTGAGGAGGGTATGAAGAACGGCACTGTGGCAGAAGGCTACTGACGATCTGAAAGAGACTGACTGTTACAGATGGACACAGACGTACAGGATAAAGGCTCAACGAAAACCATAGAGACTTACCCACACATCAGTAAGGTTAAGGCTGGTCTGGATTTGGTGTTTACACTGTCATCAAGTCTGTTCTTTTTGACAAATGTTTGTGTTGAACGACTCTACATAGTGTTTGAAGTGAGCTTCCAACCACAGTCAAGCCCAGCCGTAACCTGAACCCTGACCCCTACCCTAACCCCCAACGCTAACACCACCCTAACCCTAACTCTAACCCTAACCCTGACCCTAACCCCTAACACAGTGGTTTCCAACCTTTTTTGGCTCATGACCACATTTTAACATCACAAATTTCTGGCGACCCCAGATATTCAAAACTGAGACTTTTTCTTTTTTTTTTTTTTTGCTTAAACTTGTTTTTGATCATGTAATGGTTTGCTATACTATGTTGCAAATAAACGTTAATTTTAGACAACACTTAGGTTAGGTTATATAATATATATTATTCTGGACGGAGGCAGAAAAGCCAGGTGTAGATTACTGCACAAAGTGAGAATTTTATTTTCCTTGGTCAGAATATGTACAGTCAGTCCAGCTTGGATTTACAAGGCTGACAATTAATACTGAACAAACAAGAACTCAAACTATGAATTATGAAAGAGCTGCAGCATCTGAAACTGACCACAATGAACATTTGAAAGATAAACAGTACCACAGTGCTTCAGTTTCAGCTTCACAGTTTGTCATGTCTGTTATGTATTGTGTTTGTCTCTTCGAACTCACCATATATTTTTTATTTGTAAGTTTTTATTTTTATTTTTATCAATTACTAGAAATTTCAGGTGACCCCATTTGAATTCCAGGCAACCCCACGTGGGGTCCCGACCCCAAGGTTGAAAAACACTGCCCTAACACTAACATTACCCTAACCCTATTCTCCCCCCCACATACTCCCCACTTGTGTACCCTCACATTGGCTTCCTATACAGTGCACACTGGCATCTTCTAAAAAAAAACTAATAAAATGTCATTGAACAGCCCACTGACCTGAGTTCTCCTTGTCTGTATACTGTAAACTGACACTTTAAATGCTCCCGCACAGGCCCATCTTGACTTACTTTACACGTATTTAAAGTGTGCTCCTTCTCCTACTTTTAGTGTGATGCAATTTCTTATATTTTTAAATTAGTATTTGTTTGTTTTTTAGCCTACCATGGTCTTCTATAGGAGTTGGGGGTTTAAGGTTTTTAGGTGGAATTATTAGTTTTGACTTTCCATAACCTATGTACTTTACCTATTTTATCCTATATTCTATACATATTAGTTATTCTTTACTTTCTACTTTTTAATTATTTTTAGCCCTATTGGATTTTATGATTAGCTCTTCTGGTTTTGTCTGCAATCTGAACCTCCAGAGGGATACTCCCTAGCTTTTAATCTTACTACATTTTAACCAAAATCTAAATTCCACAGTTTCATAATCCATTTTTAATATTTAATTATTACAAAAATGTCATGGCCTGTGGGCCTGTGCGGTGCAGATGGTGGCCTTTGTCCTCCTGGGGCTAGGGGCTGCTTCAGCCAGGTCTTGATCCCAGGCCCCCTAAGGGAAGGTGACCAGAACTAGACCTTACTATCATACTATCACGACTTCACAAAACCGGCTAAGGTGGACCCAGGTCTGTAACCCCGCACACATAAGGCCCATTTGTGACTCAAAACCCCAACCCTAACACAACTCTACCCTAACGCTAATCCTATGAACACCACCCCTTCACAAAATATGACACAGAAAACCTTATTCGTCGATACAGTTTATATTAATTGAACACTGTACAGTTAAAGCTTTAAAATACTTGGTATGTACACGTGCATATAAAGTGGTCAGAAAGCAAACAGGCATCAGACACATTCAGTGGCATGACATTTAACAGTCTGGATGTTGGAACAGCAGGGCTTTAGCGCAGACGTGCTGCTTATAGAGAGGCCGGGGCAGAGCTGCCAGCATGACCGAGAAAGCTTTACCCAAAATAAAGTAAACCCAGGACTTGAAGGGATGGATGAAACGCTCAGTATTGTCAGGTGATATTGTAACGTGTGTTTGGAGTTTTAGCTATACAGACATTTCTGAGAGGCTGTGCTAATGCAGCGAGTAAAGCTGCAAAGACAGTTTTCTATTTGAAGAAAGATAAGAAGCCCAAAGGATAAAAACTACAGCCTACACAGAGGGAACCCACAAACAGTATCCCACTAATGTCACTGTGGATGGATTTAACAATTCATGAAATCTCAGCGTATTCTAAACACACTGACTGGCAAGGCTTAACATTTAGTTTTCTTCTTTTTGTTCCCATTGTTACCACCATGTGAGGGAATTCTGTTATGTAAATTAACTAGATAATCAAAGTACAATTAAAAAGTACACATCACTATTGTTGAGTCCAATCATTGTAAATATTTGTTAATATTATGCATATTATGAAAATACAGCTGATTGCAATTATGTTTTTTGCCAATTACACAGAACTGTAGATCTGGTTTTTGTTTATGTTTATGCTATTGCAGTCATAAACACAAACTAAAGAGGCAAATGTACCATAATGTTGAAGGTGATATTCAATTTATTCGATCAAAATATGATTTTGCACTGTTTATCCCCAAAATAACATGGATACGTTCATGTGATGCCCTTTGAAAACAACATCAATAATCGTTGTTTTCACTGAATTTTGGATGTTATACTCTATATAATATAGGATTTCTGCATGTGTTACTTGACAAATTTGAGTTTTGTTTTGATGTGTTACAACAAAATTATGTCAAAGAGGCCTATTGATCATGAACACCTAACAGAAGTGTGAATCCCGTGGTAAGGGGTTGGCTGAAAATACTAAACTTCTCAATCAGTGATACCTTCCATGGGCAAAACCTTGGATATGTAAATTGACAAAATGTTCTCAAAATCAGAATTACTCAATGAAAGGTGTGTTGAGGACTTGCTCTGTGAAATGTCTGTATAGTAAAGTAACTTCCTGAACTTCAGTCTAATATTGTCGCTGTCTTCCAGAACTCAGGAACCCGTCATGATTAATCTATTGGCTATAAATGATCTGCGCTACATTTTTGTACCCAGGGATGGCTGCCAAAATCAACAACTGCACCCAGTGATATAAATGTGTCAGTGTCGAAACATCTTCTAGGTAATAATTTGTGAGAAACCCAGGCAGACGAGAAACCTTAAAACAATCAGTAAGCAGAACACAAATAAACTTCCAAGTGAACCATGGGGCAGAAATCAACATTTGACAGACTTTTGGATTCTAAAAAGATGAGCCGAATTTAGCGCAATTGTGCATCATGTTTGTATGTTGCAGAACAGGGTGATGTTTTTGTCGTGTTTGGTGTGTTATAGTTGTGTGTGTTTTTAGGCAGAGCGAGGGGATCACAGAGAGGAGGTCACAATAGTTTCCTTTATCTTTCCTTAGCCGAAGGAAAAGTTTCACCCATTTAAAATACAAATATCTTAGCATTTTCTTAGCTAATGCTTCACACAAAGTCTTTGCTTCAACTATGGAGAAATGAAGACATGCACCAGTAAATTTAGATGTCAAAATGTTAAGACACTGATCCCAACATTGATTCATCATTAAAGTGATGGTGTAGCTAAAGAACTATTTGAGTAATTTAGCCCAATATCTATTGAAATCCTTGATTTTTCCTTGAATCCTTGAATAAATAATCCTTGATCCTTTGATTTTTATATGTTAAGGAGCCATTAGTTGCCAGTTATTTTATTATGTGTGACAGACATAAAGGTGCATTTGCATTTTTGGAATCTCTGTAGTAGTATCTCCAAGATGTCTTGGCCTTACTCAAAACATTTATGCACCACATCATAGCCCTTCATTTCTACCTCTTGCAATATGAGCATTTTTTCAATTTGTAACACACCAACCAAGTACAGTACTATGGACAGGATAGAGATGCACCCACATACATTGGTACTGGGCAGTATTCACATATTTGACTGCCATCAGCTTATCAGCAAAGACGCTGACATTCACCAATGGCAGGGGCACTAATCATACAAACACCCTGTCTGATTACAGCTCAGCCATAACATCTAACTGCATTTAGACTTGGTTATTTTGGCTTTCTATCATCTGGTGTGATTTTATGAGCTGCTTAGTACCTAAAATGTCAAAATTCAAGAAAAGAGAGTTGCAAATCATGATATCTAGTACAATGGTCATGGATCAGTGCTAAAAAGTTTCAAGTCACTGTCATTGAGTCTCGTTGATATTGTGCATATATCGTAAGTCATTTTGGGAGTGAATTGAAATTGACCTACAGTATGTTGTTGCTTAGGCATGATGATGCCTTCGGAGATCACTGATCTAGCAGGAGCATACAAAAAGGAAAGACAGCGCTCCATTACAATAACACTGTCAAAAAGGAGCTCCAGTTTCCACAGTAGAAAAAAAGGCAACAACAACTATCATCGGAGTGGATCATCATCCAGACCAAGACGGTGCCTGTCAAATGAGTTTTTGCCCCATGTTGCATATAAAAACTGTGTCCTGCAGGCAAAAGGTGCAACTGTTTACTGTATTAGACAAGAGTCAATAACCAAAAGAAAATAACAATCGTCTGCATTGGTAATGAAGGAAGGACAGAAGAAGAGTGCGAATTAAAAGCTGAAAAAGGCAAAAATGGAAAGTACATTGCAGAGAAGTTGAAGGGCACAGGGGTCAGTAATGGCCAAGTCTGACAAGAACATCCACTGACAGTTACAAGAGTTATCCGACAATGCTGAGTCATTACAGACACCACCAACTGAAGTCTGATGTGCAGGTATGGAAAAGAAAAGAAAACAAAGCACATTAAAACTGTCAGCCAGAGCAGGTATCTGTTATGAGGCTATACTGTGTACAGTAGATATACAGTAATAGGTGCTGTAAGGCACACACAGACACAGGGAATGCGGTATCATGTGTGCTGAACTGACGTCACATATGAAGTTTGCCAACAGTTAAAAGTGAAATTAGGTTTTGTTTGGCATCTCAGGTCAAATGAGGAACTCCATGTCAGCTGTTAGAGGTGTGGATGTTCTGGCGTCTATTGCCAGGTTCATCAATTTTGATGGAGCCACATTCACATCATATCATCTACACTCTCAGAAATAAGGATTCCCCTCCTTAAGGGCTGAGGTTCTACCCAGAACCATGTGATTCTGAAGAACCCTTTCATGAAAAAAGGTTTCCTCAAGGGTTCTTTCTAAAATTACAGGTTTCATTTAATGCATATAACCTTGTTTTAGAAGAAACAGGGTTGACTGGTGTTACAAGATCCCAACCCTCAAATCTTCACATGTTTACTCCTGATTCAAATGGGCGCTGTGTTTAGTGAGGGAGAAACCGGGTTCTACAAGAGCTCAGTCCATGAATATAAACTAAACTGTTTCACTCATTCTTATGTTTTGCTTTGTTATGCTTCCACTTCTGTTTACATGTTGTGTTTCATTCACTTCAAAGTTAGATTATTGAAAACATAACACCATGAGTGCAGTAAGATCCTATGATGGATGCATATGATCATTAGATGGGGTTCTGGGTAAAACCATTACAGCACAGAGGGTTTCTCTGCAGAAACTGTCCTGTGAGTTCTGAATGGAACCTTCCCCTGATGATTCTAAGTACAATCCTCAATGTTGGGCTCTCTGTGCCCTTTGAAAGGGTTTTGGGTGGAACCTTCATAAAAGGATATCTCCTATGTGGTTCTACTTAGCACCTTATTGTAAGTGTGTAAACCCTAAATAAAATAATCCATGTAGGGAAAACTGTTCATGTCACACATTTGACAGAACAGTTTTAACATACTAGAAAAAACCCACAAAAAAAAGTAAATATAATCTCACCATTACTGACAGTAACATTTAAATGAAATCAAATAATACTGTTTATTCCAGTTTTGGGTTCTTAAAAGGGAGCTGTGCTGTTTGTGTCAATCTGGTGTAACTAACAAATCACAGTTAAACAAGAGCATAGTTAGAATAATGTGTTTCTACAGGGCCTGTATAATCATGGAATAATGCTTGAATGCTCCCAGGCTGGATTTACACTTGGAGCTTTTTTCTCCTTCTGCATTCACTGCATGAATGCAACATAATCCAGTAGTTTCCAGTTTCTGCTTCCAGTCTTTGGGCTGACTATGCTGCACACATCTCAGACCTCCGCCTCTACTGGACACCCAAATCATATCAATCTCTCAAGTGACTCTGGATAATATGAAAAGAATCATATTTCTCAGTACTTAGTACCTACAGTTCTTTACAGTTTCTTTGACTGAACTTCAACCTAAAGGGAAATCCAAAGTTGAAGATTCTCCTCATGTTATTATGGTTGAAGTTATTGTGGTTTGTTGGTGAATGAAGTGTTGCCATGTTCCCTGAGTTTTGGTGCAGTGTCATGAATGAACCTTCACATAATGAATACATTCATTCTGTGTTTCCAGATGAACTGTTGGCCTCACAGATACAACAGTTTGCTACATGTACCAACAAAACTGAGGTCAGTCTTGCCTAGGATTTGCTTCCTCTTTCTGTCACCTAAGTATTTGTACACTATAGGGTACGTGTCTCTAGTCTATATTCAGTGATAATTACAACTAGGACAGTAGAACATATTCACACAGCAGCCATTTTCCTCTGAAAGAAGAATCCCATACTGCTCTATGTCCTATTAATAAATGGAATCTGCGGGATCATTAACAGCAACAAAAGACAATGAATAGAGAAAATCTGGATAGGCATCAGGACAAATTTCAAGATTTCAACAACATATTTAACCCTTTAACTACCACTAGACAACATGTATGTTCACTTCTCTGACACTATTAGATGATTTTATGCTAGATCCTCTTTATCCATTGTCTTTTCAGTTGCTAATCAATTAGTCAGCGGTTATCAATGTGATAATGATTTGTCAGATATTGTGTTTATATGACTTGACCATATCTAATTCTATTCTACTGATAGCATCATTTCCACCAGTGTGACATCAGTGGAAAATATCTGCTGTGTGGATATAATCTACTGTGCAAGGGTCAAAACTTAAGTTGGTGTCAGGCCAAAGAAAGGGACTTGAAATTACTCTACGATTCCAATTTTTCTTGCAAAAAAACTCTTTCATTTGATACTTTTTGTAACTGCAACTACAGCAGTGTAGGTGCATCAGACATCTAGCTGGTATCTGCATCTTGCTCAAAGGCACTTCAGCAGGACGCAGCTGAAAAACAGTTGACTTACTCACTAAGAAACCCTGCTGTGTTTGAAGTAGGTGATACATTACAGAACTTTGGTTGGCTGAATTTGAGCAGTTTTCAATGGTAATAATTTATGTTATAATTTAAATCTAATTAATTTTATGGAGAGAAAGCAACTTCAAATTATTTCACACATGACAGAACTAATGTCGAGTCATATTGCTTAGTTTTTCAATGACTTTACACCATGGCGTTTAGCTGACTCCGTACTGGCCATATGCCATGTTGGAAGGCTCTCTATCCTGCTTTGTCCCAGGTGTAAAGGGTTCTCCACTGTCACAACCGTTGATAACACCCGCCATATGGAAGGATAAAGTTTAAGAGCATCCAAACATGACCGTGCATAGCTGGGTACAAGGTTATAACTGAGGAAACCATCAGATGGTGCTAGAGGTACAGAAGAACTGTAGGGGTCCAACTAATGCCAACCAATAAGAAAAGAAGTGAATTAGCTGTACTGGAGTGCAACAGAAAATGTACAGTGAACCAAAGACAACCTGCACAGAGTGAAATCGAAGCTGAAACATTAGAAGATGTCAGTATGCTTCAAAGTCTGAAACACCTTTCTCCACCACTCTGGAAAAAATGAACGAGGCCTCTCCAAATTTCAAGACTTCCAAACCTCTGGAATGGGATCCAGGGGAAGATGGATGTTTACAAGCCATCAAACACAGAGCTCCATTTCAGCTCCAGCAGTGGCATCAACCTGCCAACAGCAACAGGAAATGCCAAGATGCATTAAAGACATGATTGAAAACCAGAGTCATTCCAGGAGCTATTGATCTGTGAATTCTTCCTAGTATTGTGCCACTTCAGCATGAAAATAAACGTGCTTGTACTATTTGAGGTCTGAAAATTTTGTTCTTTTTTAGTGGTTATCTCTCTTGAAACTGAAAGGGTTATTCATCTTTTCCTAAACAAATCACGTATTTGAGGTGATAAACATAAGTCAGAAAACTTTGCACAAGTGTCAGAGATAGAAAAAATTGTATGTTTTATGGGTCTTAGAAATGATTATGCCAAAATGGCTCCATAGTGTTCCTATGGTAAGTTAGGTTAAGCCCCTGCATTAGAGTGTACCAAAAAAACACACAAAAAAAGCCATTTGGAGCCACACAGTAAGCAAAACAGGAAGTAATTTTTGCCATTTCCTGTTGTATTTTTGACTCAGGTAATATATAACTCCTTTATACAAGATCCAATAGGAGAACAGGCCTGAAAACATCTACACGGCTGTGATGAAACCTCTCGACTGTGTTGCTTCCAATCATCACTGCAGGTTTAGTTTTAGTTGGGAAAATGTAGTTAGTAGTTACAGAGTAAAGCCCTAGTACTTCTTCATTTCTTCCAGAGCTGTATAACTGCTATGAAAATAGGCAGGGGACTGTTTGATCACTTTGTGACCATGTGTTTTTCATCTATTTTCACACAGCTACTTTTGTCACTACTAGTGTGTGACACTTTGTAATGTAACAATTTTTAGACACTGTTTTTTTTTTTTTTTTTATCTTCATTTGTCTCTTTCTGTGACAGTTTGAAGCATACTGAGCACATTCAAATAACTCAATGACACAAAAAGAATGCTTACACTTCCACACTAATAGGTTTTCACTTTAAAACAACATCTCAGAATAAATATCTGTCCAGACGAGTGGTTTAGCACAGTGTCAGTGGTAATCCTCCATTGGTCAGATTCACATGGTGGCCATTTTCCTCTGACATAAGGCTCAGGGTTAAAATGAAGCTAAAATTCATATCCAGTTCATACTACTGTGTTTAGTTCCTATACATCCAGAGAATCTGACACATTTTTTTGACATTTCACTGCGTTCAGTTTGATCAAAAACTGAAAAGACAATCCTTGGGCCACACTTACAATTAGAACACTGCATTTGATAACTATTCAAGTACTGTTACATGATCCCGTAGGTATGTAATTAAGTCTGTAAGGAAAATATACTTAATATAATAAGCCACAATGGAATGATAACTGTCTTGGTGGATGTAAACATCATCATCATAATCATCCTGTTTCAGTTAATAGTAACATATTGTCACATAGCATTACTTAATCAGAGTGTTACTGACCTTGACTGAAATAAAGGCACAGGCTGTTTTCTTTTTTATATTTCAGAATCAATTTATCCCTTTACTGTTATATCATGTAAAAATAATGAAATAGTTATATTAGCTAAAAAGTGGATGGATGCTTATGTAATCTGGTTATCACATACATTGTTTTACCTGTAAATATCGCCCATTTTTCCTCTGGATTTTCAGTACATCTAATGTATTTTCAATTGTAGATCAATCAGGAAGCAGTGAAACTATAATGATTTGAACCTCTGTTTTGTTGCATTATCCTTGAGCCTCACATCCTAAACATGAAGGGTGTAGAAAATGGTCACAGCATGAAAATAACATACCTGCCTTTATATATGTGTAAGTATAAATATAGCAACATGGTAAAATGCTAAATGCAGTAGCAGTAGTAGTAGAGACATAAAGACAAAAATGGCTTTAATAGCTTGTTTTTGGGAAACGGTCCCGTGATATGAGACAGTGACTAATAATAGCCAGTCAAAAGTGTTTTAAAATAAAAATGTATTAGTGTGGACAAAGCTTGAAAGACATTGGGGTTACAGTGTTTGCACATACAGTATATGAGACTGGCTACCATAAAACATAGTGGGTAATACACTGAATACAGAGGATGGTATTTTTACGTGTCATGGCCCTCATCCAAACCTGAAAAGTGCCCCTCAAATGTTCCAGTGAATGTCTGAATGTCTGTGTTCTTAATTTCTTCATGCATTTGTGGTCTCAACCTGAAGAATCTAAATTCTAAAAACTCTCATTAAAAAGTCTATTAGTGTCCTCCTGTGGACCAATCATCAGTCTCAGAATTAAAGGAAGGCGGGGCCGCTTGTGCTCCTTATGTCAAATCCCTGAGCATAGTCGCTGAACATTCAGAACCCATTGGCCAAGGCTTAGGCACAGGAAAATAGGAAATGGGAAACAGGAAACCACTTTGTCCTCATCTCTGTGAGCCCCCACTCTCTACGGTAGCAGAAAGAGAGGGATGATGGGAGTTGCAGTTTTAGTGTCAATAAGGAGCCTGGCGGAAAGGCGTATGGTGAAGGTTTTAGAGTGTCAGTGCCGGGGGCGGTAAGAACTGTAGGATCTGGGGTAGAGGGGAGTATAGTGAGAGGCGTGGCTGTGGGAGGTGGAGGTGTTGGAGTTGGTGAGGTAGGAGCTGGAGGGGGTGAAAGCAGAAGTGTTGTGGTAGGAAGGTGAATAGCTATAAGAGGATGAGGGGGAATGGGTAGATGAGTAAGCAGAAGATGAAGAAGGTGTGTAAAGGACAGAAGAGCGTGTGAAGCTAGAAAACGGACGAGTTCGTGGTGACGGGCTCCAGGTGGAGCGTCTGAGCCCTAAAATGGGGGATCGGTATGGAGATGAGGGGGCAGATCCAGGCTGGGTGGGCCTGGTGGATGAGGAAGAGGAAAGCGAGTCTGGGGTATAGTGCCTTGAGAGGCCTGAGCTACGGGGCGCGATGTTGACACTGAAACTGTGAGAGTCAACCACAACCGTCCGCACCCCCAGAGTCCACTGGGAATGAGCCAGCCTCAAAGGGGTTGAGGGCGGGGTTCGGGCTGACGGAGACGAGGGGGCCTCCAGAGATGGGGGGCTCTCTGGGGCTGCAGGCAGAGCTGCTGATGCGACAGCTTGCAATGACGGACTGCGAGGGGGCATGTGTGACATTGGGGAGGTGAGGACTGAGGCCAGAGCTGCAGCAGCTGCACTGACCACAGATGGGCTGAGGGGCACAGAGGGGCTGTCGGGGAGCAACGACGTAGGACTAAAGAGGCTTGTAGGGGGGAGGGGACTAGGGGGCAAAGCTGAAGAACTGCCCAGGGGTGAGTCGGAGGCTGAAGTCGAGGCTGGGGGACTTACTTTAGGGGTGCTGGTCTTCCCGCGGGTCAGTCTGCTCCCGCGGGTGCGGTGGGTCTGCTCCTGATCGAAGGCCAGGTCCTCTAGGCGCTGGGTGAGGGCCAGTTTCTGCTGGATGGCCATCCTCAACAGGGAGTTGAGCGTCTTCTTCTCGTCCTCTGCTGCAGCCAGCTGCCTCTGCATCTCATCCAGCTGAGTCACATACTCATCACACCTGAGGACAGTGGATTAGGAGAACTCAGAGCCTACGCTCAGACTGCAGCCAAGTCAGAGCACAGGTGGAAAAAATACAAACTACTTCACTCCAGTAAAAGTACAGACATTTGAGTATGAGAAACACCTTCTACATCTATAGTCTTTTTTAAAATCTGTACTTCTTTATGAGAAAACTGTGTCTTTTTCCACCTCTGCCATTAAGAAATCCCCTCCAAATGTGTCTCCACTAGTGAAGACACCAACATCAATTTATTGCTAGTTTTGATGACAGCAGAGCAGAGTACTGAGGCTAAGAAGTCCCATGTGTCAGTTATTGTGCTGTCTCTTACCTGGTGGCGAACATGGCTCTCAGGGAGGAGAAAGTGGCGGCGTCCTCCTTCAGGGCTTTCAGCTCATTCCTCAGCTTCATCATGGTGTCAGTCACCATGGACTTCTCTGCCTCATACTTACTCTTAAGGTTAGCTAGAGCGACCTCTGCTGTCTGTTTTAACACACAAACACAAATACAAGTCACACATTTTAATCACAGGTGAGGACTGATAAAACCTGTCCGATCTAAATGGTATTGGGTATGCTATCTTCTAGTGCAGTGTTTTTCAACCTTGGGGTCGGGACCTCATGTGGGGTTGCCTGGAATTCAAATGGGGTGGCCTGAAATTTCTAGAAATTGATAAAACTCAAAATAAAAACGTACTATTAAAAAATGTATGTTGATTTGACAGAGACAATCACAATCCATAAAAGACATGACAAACTGTGAAGCTGAAACTGAAGCACTGTGGTACTGTTTATCTTTCAAATGTTCATTGTGGTTGGTTTCAGATGCTGCAGCTCTTTCATAATTCATAGTTTGAGTTCTTGTTTGTTCAGTATTAATTGTCAGCCCTTGTAAATCCAAGCTGGACTGACTGTACATATCCTGACCAAGGAAAATAAAATTCTCCCTTTGTGCAGTAATCTACACCTGGCTTTACTGCCTCCGTCCATAATAATATACATTATATAGACTAAATGTCATCTAAAATTAACGTTTATTTGCAACATAGTATAGCAAACTATTACATGATCAAAAACAAATTAATTTTAGAAAAAAAAATGTCTTGGTTTTGAATGTCTGGGGTCACCAGAAATTTGTGATGTTAAAATGGGGTCACGAGCCAAAAAAGGTTGGAAACCACTGTTCTAGTGTGTAAAACCATAGTAGAACAGTTGACAGTTATGTTCAGACATTTTGTTGATGGATGGTGTTAGCTCTAGCCTTCTAAGCAGAATGGTATGTAAAACAGGCAAAAAAAACCAAAACAAAACAAGAAAACAATAGTGATTGAAAAAGATGTGTCCCTAAATCAACCTGTATCTTGTGACAACAGTTGGACAATAAATAGTTCAGTTCATTCCCAGAGGCTACTGTTAAAAATCACCCTTCTGGATCTCTGCTGGTTTTGACCATTTTGTATATTTGTTGGTGAAATATAATACAGAAGAGGCTATTTGAGCCATTATGATATCCCACAATTAATGCACAAAACAGATATTTGACAGCAGTACAAAACAAAGTCAACAGGATATGTACTGAATGATATTTCTTTGGAAATCTGGCTTTATGTGAGTACCCACTCAGGTTTTAACTTTCTTCTGTCATACATCTTGATAAGGAAGAGTGTAATTAGATAGGAGCTTTCTTGAGTTAGGGGTTCATTATTTAACATCTGCTGTGTGTGTATCTCTGTTTCCCTGAAGCTGGAATAATACATTTCTTCATCATGTATAAACATAACTGTCCATCCTAAACATTAACTACTGTCCTAGTCTGTTTCCTGATTTGGATCTGTATAAATTATATACAGTTGTGGTCGAAAGCTGACTTAAATGCAAGTCAATAATTTTACTCCAGGAATTATTACAGTCTGATTAACCTTATTTGGTACCAACTGGTACCTACACACCCTGAATGCGCACATTACTACAGCAAAGGGACAATTTAAAACATGGATATTTGACAAAACAATACCTTAATTTATCTTTAATTCATCTTTTATGTGTGAATACTTTAGAGCACTATTTACTAATCAATTATCTTCTTTGCAGCCTTCTGATCATCTGACCATTTGTATTTTTGGCCTACGACACAGTACTATGTAATTAAAACTGTTGGACACCTTCTTTAGTTATTGTACCAATGAACTGTCGTATATCACATCAAATACCTACAACTGGTATATTCAAAGTCTTGCATTTTCACTGTTGCCCATCAAGTTTAACCCATAAAGACCCAAACAGCAACTGGCAACTCAAATCATCTACTGATATAAAATGTATGAAATCTGTTGATCCACTAATCCTATCAATACATGTAAGTAAACGATGTAAAACACAGTTATTCATCTTTTCACGGTCATCAGATATAACCCATTTGGAAGTTCAGAGGCTCTGTGGTTACCATGGAAACACTGTCATCTTCTACAACATTGATCCACCAGTAAAACCCACGTACTTTGATAAATAACAATTAATGATAGGTTTTACTAGAAAAGTCACTTTTTCTTAATGTTTTCTCTGTTTTTGATATAAAAACCCCAAATGTAATATCAGCTTGTTGTTTAAAGTACATGATCAATGACTGAAATATTGGAAAATACCTGATTTTCACTGAAAAAGTGCAAAATACAGAGGATAATATTGTGATAAATGGTGATAAATCACTTAAGAAAGGTTAGATAGAAAGAAAAATTCATTTGGGAACTGACACAAAAGTAGCACTGGGTCTTTATGGGTTAAACAAAATTTGGATTTTATTTTCATGAGATAGTTTTGAGAATGTGATTTATTCTTGATGGATAAAGTCTAACTGGGATGTAGTCAGTATGTATTCATTGCACCTGGTTAAAGGTCATTATGGATTTGTAGAAATAGGAATAAAAAGAGGAATGTGTCTGAAAATGAAAATAAAATGATTCCATCGTCATGGGCAACAGCGTATTTACTTGTTTGAGCTGATAACGTCTGCCTCCTCACCTGTTTGTTGGCTTTGAGCACCAGTCTCAAAGTGGCGATCTGCTCTCTTTTGGTGCTGAGCAGAGACTTGAGCTTCAGGATCTCCTCCATGCAGCTTTCCTTGTCCTTATCCAGCAGAGGAGCCAGTTCCCTGGCTGCAGCTCTCTGTCTGGACAGCTGGAGAGACCTGTCCACCGCACGCTGGAGGTGCTTCACCTGGAGGAGCACAGGGGAGAGGGGAAGGGGAAAGAGGGTGAGGACAAGAGGAGATAAGAGGATACAAGGCAGTCTACTGGATACTGGAGGTCCGTAGTGGACAGGAGAAAGGGGTGAAGAAGAAGACAAGGAGTAAAGGATGAGGAAGAGGAGAGAGAAGAGACTGCACAGCTGAGAAGGCATGATAAGAAGGAACAGACAGACCTCAGTTTTTATAACAGTGTCCCATCTAACTGAACAGAGGAGGTAGGGGGGAGCAGAGAGGAGCACTTCCAACAGATGTCAAACTAACACCTCTGTTGAGGAGCAACAATGAAAACTTTTACTCTGTTTTAAACTTCATTTTAATATGTAGAGGACAATGTTGTTTTTGGTCAGGCTGTGTAACCCCCCCATATGTTTTTATTTCAGTTTTGTTACTTTTCTATGCTTTTTTTACGACCTCCGCCAAAGAGGTTATGTTTTCATCATGGTTTGTTTGTTTGTTTGTTGGCAAGATAGCTCAAAAAATTTATAGACAGATTTTGATGAAATTTTCAGGAAATGTTGATACTGGCACAAGGAATAAATGATTAAACTTTGGTGGTGATCGGTGGGGGGGGGGCTGATCTGCCTTGGTGGAGGTCTGTGCTCTCCGAGTGCTTTTCTAGTTCCATATGTAATGATTTATTTCACTACAGAGAGAAATAACTGTAATATATTTGGGCAGAGTAGAGTTGACCTGTCATGCATCTGTCAGGAGTGAGGTGGATGTCCTACACAGACAGGTAGGGGAAGCCTGGGGGCATTAGGGGGTCTTTCATAAACAGAGCTGCTGATGACACAGTATGTGGTTATCCCAGTGTAATTTCATGTGTTACAGTACTGGTGATAATAAACACACAGTTACTACACCCTGAACACCTGGTTAATCCACCCATTGGTGCACTGCTACACTACACAAACTGCATCTGCCTATAACATTTCTGTTATGGTGGAGTGCTCTAATGTTTTACTGATGATCATAATGATGTACCCTTATTGATCTGTTTGAATGAAGGCCACACTAAGAGCAGACAGTGAACAGGTGAAGGGAACTCGAGTAAAAGGTACCAACAGTGGTATGTTTATTCACTTTGTTGGTCACAAAAGCCAACAGGTGAACAGGCAGCAGTCACAGGGGCCAGTATGTCATCATCAAACCACATCTGACATGCCCCATAACAGATAAATGGTTTTGATTGGCTGAACCCTTCAGTGGAGATCAGTTTTTAGTGGGTGAAGTACATCTAGTTTTCAGGCCACTGCTGAAATAATGTCAGCGTAACATAATGTATATTTGCTGGAAAGGAAAAGTTAAAAAATCAATAGAAAAGACTGAGAAAATGCATAAAGAGCAGTATATTTTACCTGGTCTCTGATAATGGCATTGAGGTTGTAGATGTTCATCGGCTCCCTGCGCAGCTCTCCGGGTGGCTCCAAAGCAGGGGATGATGATGATGACGATGATGAAGAGGCACTGACGCTGGGTGAGCGGGTTGGAGGTGTGCAGGGTGGCAGGCTTGGGTCAGAGGGCACCTGGAGGCTTTCCCTGTCCCCCTCCCTGTCCTCTCTGGTCACTTCCCCAGACAAGGGCTCTTTGGATGGAGACTCCGAGGGGCTCCGTGACTCCCCAGAGGTTGAGGTTGTAGAGGCGACAGCGGCCAGCCGCCTGGCGAGGCGTGGCGTGAGGAGGACTTTGCTGTTGTCTGTAGACATGGCTTTGAGACTGGCACTGAGGCCTCTGAGACCCCTGCCTTGTCTGGAAGAAATAGGAGAATGAACTTGAGTTTTTCATAGAGGAAGAATAGTAATATGATGTAGAATGAAGTCAAGAACCCTAAAAAGAATTTACAATGTATAGAGTTTCAGGATTGTTATGTCCTTACTCATGATCTTCCAGCCTCCGGCCTCATGCAGTAACCAGCTGTGACATTTGGGAGCAGGACTGTGTGTCTTAAGAAGGATGTTTGTAAATTCAAAGCCTTATATGTGGATTTTTAACAGTGTTCTGTCAGGATTTTTAAATGACAGATGTGAAAATCCTATAGGAAATGTCCTTCTATATGCTGTAAAATACACATTTGTAGGATTTCTATATTGGACAGAACGAATTGAAGCTTATTTGTAGCTGTTAATGGTAACAGCTGTAACACGTGATAACATTTTTCATATTTGGAACCTTAGCAATTCATTCTAAAAGAATATTAGGTCTTTAATTCAAGTCCTATGGCACCGCCTAAAAACACTGAGCCTCTATCTGTGGCTGAGAGTGTAACGCTTTGGCACTTACAAGAAATCTGTCTCTAATACTCAGTTTTTACCCCTCGGCTAACTCTGGACAGAGGGGTATTGTAATTGTTTTGTCGTCTGTCTGTCTGTCCATTCTGGCCGATGGGGAATTTACACAGCATGTTATGTGGTATTCTGTGAACATGTAATTGTTTGACTGTTCTATAGTTTAACTCTGCATCAACATTGCACTTGTGTCATCATGAGTCAGAAATCCAACTGTAAAACTTTTTTGTGTAAAGCACTAAAAACAATGAAATACATTCTCCATATGACATTTCACTGTCAACACATTTCATTGATTAGACATTTATTGATCACTTGGTTGTAGAAAAGAGGACTATAACTTTACTTTGTCAGGAATACCGGACTGTTTATGGGTTTGTGCCTTATCTAGTGGTCTGGAGACCCCTGGAGGTCAGTGAAACAATTTGTTATGAATTCTAAAATAGTGCTGTAATATTCAAAATGCAGATATCTGTAGATGGGGACCATTTGTCTCAGTAAAACAGGCATATTGTGGTGCACTGAAGATTGTATCCAAAACATTCTAACGATCATTAACTTTAACTCAGAGCTAAAATGAGACCTGTAATAGTCCAGCATCACGCGGTTAGGCGTCTCATTGTTGCACAGACAGACGTGGTGGTAGAGTTGGGCGAGCTCCTCGCTCAGCGTCACCAGCTCGTCCTGAGCTGCGTTCAGGGCCCCCTGACTTTCACTGGCTGATGACTGAGCTGCCTGCAACTCCAGCTCCAGACTGGAGATCTACAAGGAGAAAAGAGACGAAATGAAAGCAGGGTCTTTGTTGATATCACAGCTCATTATCATCAATAAAACCAAACAAATTAAGATACGGCATGTGAGACATTCTACCTACAGAGGAACCGTGTATTCACTGAAGAAAAACAAATCAAACACCTTATCTTGTAATTATAAGATTAGGATCTCATAGATATAATATATCTCTTCTTATGATTACAGGATAAGTTTCTAATTTGTTTTGTGAATGTAATATGCTTCTAAACTACCAAACAGTTCTGTTCAGGAGCTTTTTGGGTTGATTACATGTTCATTTGGTGCTTATTTATTTATCTTTTTTTTTTTTTTTTTTTTTTACTGTTCATTCAACGCAACATTAAATAACTTTTAATTTACAAGTTTTCATTTATGTTTTGTTTTATTTTCAGCAGGATGAAAACATTGTGTGAAGTAGATCTATTGACACATACTTGACCCAAAGTATATGTTTTCTATCTATATATCCATAGATATTTCAGCTGTTTTTTATTGCATCTTCTATTTGCACTTAAAAGGTGTGAAGAAGGTTTTACACTTGGCAGAGGTGTAAAAGTGAGTGTATTGATTAGCAATAAAAGGGATTAGGTGCAATGGACACAGGTTAAGTGAATAATTATGTGTGTCTGCATCTGGATCAATGAGGAGACAGAAATGCTATATTCGATAGTATTAGAATTAGTATTATTAGTAGTATTAGTATTAGAAAGACAAATCCAGTGAAACAACGCTGTAGTATGTATATATCCACACCGGCGTTTTGGTTTGTGATGAAATATCATGTAATGGATAGAAATATTGGATGTCTTTGCCTCGTCTAGAACTGTCTTTTGCAAAACTCAGTGAAAGTTTCACTCAGTTTGGCTGAAAATCTAATTATTAATATAATTTTTAAGGGCTTTAATACATGATGAGAATAACAGGTGAATATATCCAGGTTCTTTTTCATCATTTTCACTATCTCTGAGTGTCATAATCTCTGTGTGGCGTTACCTTCCGTTGGCCTTCGCGGCAGCTCTTCCCCAGTGAAGTGACTTGTGCTTCCAGCTTCTTCAGTTGAGTGTCTCCTCTTTGCTTCTCCACCATCGCCCCCTCCCCACACTGAGCCAGCCGTTCTCTCAAGGTCTTCAACTCTGCTTTGAGTTCCACCACCTCTGTCACAGCGACCCGGTACTTGCACTGAAGGATCTCCAGACCCGGCGTCTGGTAAGAGAACACTTGACTTTTGTTTACAGTTGCATTCTTATCCTCCTCGTTTACACCTGCCTCCTCCTCATCCTGGTCCAGGTCCATCAGAGCCTCGCGGTTGAGCTGAGGCGTGGCGCTGCATTGGGCTTCGTAGGCCAGGTGGGCTCCTCGATGTAGGCGGCGCAGGGTAGTAACTTTCTGACTAAGGCGAAGGGCCTTTTCGTGCTGCTCGTTCAGGGCCCCCTGGGTGTGCTGGAGCTGGGTCTGAGACTCCTGCAGGCTGGTCATCAGGGCGACTTTCTCACGCTCAACCTGAAGGAGGCAGCAGAGGACACGCTGAACAATCACAGATGTGTCATATACTGTTTTATATGGAAGCACAGTGAATTCACTATGCAGTTAAGTTAGGTATTAATCAATCACATAACATGGAATGTATTGAAAAATGCTGATATATAAAACCAAAGCAGCAGTAAAATACAATAAATGACAAGTGTTTTTATTGATCAATTCGATACTACAGTTTGAGACAAGTTTGGAGACACTGGTTCCCATGACATGGATGTTATTTAAAAATTATTATATATAGGTTGGTTAAAAGTTAATAATAAAGTACATTTTAGCTGGTGAATTTGACTGTGTTTTACAGTAACAAGTAACACAAGATACATGTTAAACTGAATAGACCTGGCTTTAACTCATTCAAATATTGGAAAAATGTGTAAATCGTGACACCAATGTCACAACTGGATATATTTATGGCATTATTACTGTCAAGAAGTTATTATGGCTTCACACAGGGGGGTGTACTCTGAACAGAGGCAGGATTTATGTGACCCATGACCTCTACAGCTGAGACAGTTCTAATCTATTTTAGTCTGGCAGTGTAATCAATGAATATACCATCTGACATTTTAGTAAAAAAATCTAAATTTACAGTCACTAATAAACACCTCTCTAACCAACTGAGCTCATGCCTACAGATACACTTAGCAAATTAAACACATATTTTGACAAAAGGAGTCTGAGGGTTTTTGGGGTTTTTGTGGGTGTTATCACTTTCTGTCACACTATTTTTGTCAAACTACATTTTTAAAAAATGCCCTAATCTGTGATGAATACACAATTTGGCTTGATTTTGTGAATAAAAGTGTATAATATATATTTTTAAAAAATCAACTGATAATAATAATTGACTACAACTATGTGACTGTTTCACCTTTTCATTTCTCCTTAAAGACCTAAACCTTTCCTAAATACTTGGTCATCATTAATTATAATATTATCTTTTGCACATTGCATTTTTCTGTGAAAATCAGAAATAACTGAGGAAAAACTGACTTTTTCAGCAAAATATATCATCAATTGAACATAAAAAGAAGCATCTACGTCCACTGCTGTTTATAAATCTACATGGGTTCCATTGTTGAATCAGTGTTGCAGAATATGATGGTGTTTTCATGTTCTCTACGGAGCCTCTGAACGTCCAAACAAATCATGTCTGATGCCAGTAACAAGATAAGTAACTGAACTGTACCTGAATTATTTAAATGTATTGATAGGATCAGTGGTTCAAAAGTTATTAAACATTTTAGATCAGTAGATGCTTTTGGTCACCAGGAGCTGTTTACGTCTTAAACACAAACACACAAAAAATTGTGAGCAAAAATCTAAAAAAAACAAAAAAAAAAAAAAAAAAAGACTTTAGAGAGAACAGCAGTGGCGGCACCAAGGGGGGGCATGGGGGGGCAAATGCCCCCCCCCACCCAAGTCACAACCTTTGCACCCCCAGTTGCCCCCCCACCCAGATTTGGGCAAATCTTTGGGAAAATTCAGGCAACAAAGAAATATGAAAAATCTGTCAATGAAAGCGTACATAACACATTTTGATACACTTATAATACAACCAGGCAGACAGCCCCCCCCCGCCTCCATGCACGCATCTATAGAAGGTTCTCTCAAAGGCCAGCTGGTCAGTGTCCAAAGCCCCACTAGAGAAATATGTGAAAGTAGATTGTACCTATTAATAATCATAACAGAAAGTCTGAGTTGTTCATGCTGTAGTTTTTAACAAATACCCTGAATACATTAAGTGTTACCTGATTTTACCTAAAATTGTCCTCTATATAAAGTGTAACGGATAGGCTATACATTATTTATTAATTTATTTATTTATTGCAGCCGCTAAATCGTAAAGTGTTAATTTTGCGCTATGCGTGAAATTTTTTTGTCTGCCCCCTCAACATTTTCTTTGCCCTCCAGTTGCCCCCCAACTTTTAAAATCCTGGTGCCGCCACTGGAGAACAGATTAATTCAAATTTGTTTAAACACAAAAATATAATCAAATACTTGTTTTTACATAACATTACACTCAGGTAGGGCTGCAAAAACAATCACTCAATGATGGTTAATGTTGAATAATTATTATTTTCTCCATAAATCAATAGATTTTTACGCAATAACCGAAAACAGTGAAAATGTTTCCCAAAGCACAAAATGACATCCTCAAATATTATTCAGACCAAAACCTCTAAAATATTAAGTTTACTCTCAAAAGAGTAAAAATTTAAAAAAAAACAAAACAAACCTCAAATCTAAGAGGATGGAATGTTTACAATTGTTCAGACCAATTATCGATCATCGAAATGTTAATTAATTTAACAATTGACAGCTAATCAATTATTCTTTATACTTTACATTCAGGTATTTAATACTATTATCTATAATTATCTAAAATCCATCCATTACTAAATCTAAACTCAAGTCAAACACCAGGATTGCCACTTTTCTGTACCATAAGTAAATACTTCAAGTTCAATCGAGTGAAGAAAGAAACAATACTGCAGTAAAAGATGGTATTCATTAACATTTAAAAAGAGCATGCAAGGCATCAGTGAAAGCCACCCCGCTACAGGAGCGTGGTCGATAGTGTAGTGTGTCAGCTGAGATATAAATAAGCTCTTCCTGCAGACCAGCCTATCAGAGAGTCTGCAGACAGCAGGGATGGATGGGATTACACCTACAGGAACTGAAGCAACCAGATGTGTGAACACCGCCACACACACACAGTCATAGAGATACCCAAAATATACAACTCTGCGGCGATTAGAGTATGATTTGATGCACCTTGTATAGCAGCGGTGAAGTCAGAAACCCAAGTAAGGCAGGGAAGAAAGGCATAAAAAACAAAAAAAAACAAAACAAAAACAAGAATATATGCCAACATGAGAGGTTGAAAAGGG
The DNA here is from genome assembly GCF_902148855.1 of Sphaeramia orbicularis. NCBI lineage: Eukaryota > Metazoa > Chordata > Actinopteri > Kurtiformes > Apogonidae > Sphaeramia > Sphaeramia orbicularis. The sequence goes on from NC_043968.1 coordinate 61,192,449, forward strand.
GAGAAAGTGAAAAACAGATCGTTGCGCAGTGGGGATACTGTATGTCACTGTGGCTTTACAGTAAATTATTAAAAGCTTTGTTTAGTTCAGGAGTCTGCTGCTGGATTATAACAGAACATACTTGAAAGAAACAATGAAAACTGTCCTAATATGAAGGGTTTGTTTGTCTTTTTACATTAAACCAGACAGAGATAAACCAAAAGTAAATTTTTCAAAGCTGATATAATGAAGATAGTTTATTTACAGCTGTCTGAAAGGAACAGTCTCTGAGTTCATTACATGGCAGCAAACATGTTTTCTTTTGTTTTTAGAATGAATTTTGGTCATACTGTCAACTAATACTCTTGGATAGGGATGCAATGATTCCATAATTCTTAGCCAAGGCCGATGCTGATTTCTGTTATTGTTTTTGTTTTGTTTTTGTTGTTGTTTATTATTCTTAGTGCTTTCATACAGTGTGCAGGACTTCAGACAGGTCTTCCAGTCTTGTGTTGTTCTTAAAACAACACACTTAAACAAGGTGAAAATATGTCTAACACATCATGTCCTAGCAGGTCTTATTTACTTAACCCATAAAGACCCAGAGCTACTTTTGTGGCAGTTCCCAAATTAATTGTTCTCTATTTCTACCTTTATTAACTAATTTATCACCAGTTTTTTGGATAATATTATCCTCTGCATTTTTCATTTTTTGATGTAAATCATGTATTTTCCTATATTTAATTCACAGATCATGTAGATGTTCATAAAAACTCCAAGTCAATTCAAAGTTAATTCTATGAAAACAGAGAAAAATGAGCAAAAAGTGTCTTTTTCAGTCCAATCTCTCATTAACTGAACAAAACCCAGTGTGTCCATCCACTGTCATGGATCCAACTCCATCGGTTTTACTGGTGAATCAGCGTTGTAGAAGATGACGGCGTTTCCACGGTAACTACGGAGCCTCTGAACTTCCAAATATGTAATATTTAATGACTGTGAAAAGATGAATAACTGTATTTTACACCAATTATTTACATGGATTGATAGGATGAGTCAATCGACAGGTATTAAACAGTTTAGATCTATGGATGGTTGGTGTCGCTGGTGACTGTTTGGGTCTTTATGGGTTAATAATGCACCTTCTGTTTATTGCTGCTAAACGACTGCTAGGTCTAACGTGTGTGTGGAATGTCTGTTCATTGGTTTTTCTTGGTAGTTCTCCTCGTAGTAGTTCTTCTCCATTAACTGTTTATTGGTTAGTCTTTTTCTCATCTTATCATCGTTTGATAATTTCATTCTAGTATTTGTTACTAACGTCTTTAAAAGGCAGTGACCAACACATTTTAATTTCAGCCTGTGTATCTAAATGAAATGACACAGATAATCTTGAATCTTGAATCTTACTGTCATCAGCTGCTGCTTGAGTCTCTGGATCTCCGTTATGTTCATCTCACTGAACAGGTCTGACGTCGAAGCCCCCTCAGCTTTCCGTCCAGACCCTCGGCAGTCTCCATTAGATCTGGGTAGGGGCCCCGGGGTCGTCCCAGCTCCGGTCCCAGCTCCAGTCCCAGCTCCGGTCCCGCTTTGTAGATGGCCGTTACATCTAAAGGATCAGCAGAGTGCACTGGGATTTTATCATATGCATCATTTTATCAACTCAGACATCTAGTTTACAGCTGCCAAACCGGTATTGTTCTTTAACCCATAAAGGCACAGCTTTTCTGGTGACGTAATTTCTCTCTACATTTAACCATTACCAAGTGACTTATTAATATTTATTAAAATATTATCATCTGCATTTTGCATTTTTTCAGTGAAAATCATGTAGTTTCCAACATTTAATTCACTGATCATGTAGATGTTCATGAAAGCTCAGAGTAAATTCAAAGATTATATCAAATTTTGAAAGTGAAAACTGAATAAACCATGACTTTTTCAGCAAAATATATAATTAATTCTACATAAAAACAAACGTCTACAACCACTGTCATTTATTAAACTCCATGGGTTTTACTGGTGAATCAGTGTTGCAGAAAATGATAGTGTTTAAATGTTTGTTACAGACACTATGGATGCATCTGATGCTGCTGAAAAGCTGACAAACTGAATTTTAGCTCAATTATTTCCATGTATTTACAGGGTTAGTGGATCAACAGATATTAAACATTTTAGATCAGTCGATGCTTTTGGGTCCTTGAGGGTTCAGTTATGGTAAATAACCTTGATGGCTCCTCTGAGTTTGGAGAGAGTACAGTGGTTGGGGTTGCAGTGCCACTGGGTGGGGCAGAGGTGAACGTCAGGTGGGCGCTGCCGGTGTACGCCACGTCGCACATGCTGAGGTGGTGGACGAGCTCCCTGCGTAGGTGGTTCTTCTGCTCACGCTCACTCTTCAGAGACTCCAGCGCCTCCTCCAGCTGAGTGTCAGAGATGTCCTTCAGACGGAGGGCATCCTGGAGTTGGCTGTTCAGGAGCTCCGTCTCCTCCTCCAGGACCTTAATCTCATGCTTCAGGCCTTCATACTCCACCTGAGACAGGTACGAAGGGACATGGAGCTCAGTGGATGAACTCAGGAAACCAGTGAAGTGACAATAACATGGAGCTCACAGGCACAAGATAGAAGATATGACCTGTGAATTTACCCTTAAGACCTAGAACTTTTGTTGTAGTGACTTCAAAATGATTTTTTTTCTCTATTTTTGCATTTCCTGGGTGATTCATCACCATTTATTTTAGTACTATCCTCAGTGAAAATCAGGTCTTTTACTAAATTCAATACAGTGGGGGAAAATATTTTTGTACACCCCATGCATTTATCATACATTGCATTAAGAATCACTCTTACTTGAACCCCAAGTATTGTTCTGTTCTCCAAACCCACATTCTCAATTCTGCACACCCACTGTTTCATTGAGGTCAAAACTGGATGTTTCAGCAGATAATGAAACACATCTAGGACATGACATGTTGAAAATGTCAAGAATTCAGCATGTTTTTTTTTCATGTTAACAATGAACAAAAAAAGCATTTGCATATGTTTGTGACCGATGCAGCCACACCTTCTGAAACACAAAAAGGATGTTTCTGCAAATATGTCATGATAATATTTGAGATTGCTTAAACTTTTAAGGCTGTCCAAAAACTTATGTCATTACTGTAGTTGTTCATAAAAGGTCAAGTTAAAACAGAGGAAACTGAAGAAAATGTGACTTTTTCAGCAAAAATATATAATTAACTGAGCATTAAAACAAGTCTACAAATCTACAGCCACTGCTATTTGTCAAACATACATGGGCTTAACTGCTAAATCAATGGTGTACAACATGATGGTGTTTCCACGTTCACTATGGAGCCTCTGAATGTCCAAATAGATCATACCAGATACCAGAAACAAGCTATGAAACTGAATTTTATCTGAATTATTGAATCATATTAACAGGATTAGTGGTGCAAAAGGTATTAAATATTTTAGATCAGTTGATTCTTTTGGTTGCCAGCTGCTGTTTGGGTCTTTGAGGGTGAAGGTACTACTCTATATTTCAATCAAATCAATCAAATTTTATTTATATAGCACCAAGTCATAACAAAACTTATCTCATGACACTTTACATATAGAGCCGGTTGAAACCAGACTTTCAAGACAATTTACAGAAACCAACAGAATCCTCCAGGAGCAAACACTTGTGACTGGTGACAGTGGCGAGGAAAAACTTCCTTTTAACAGGCAGAAACCTGGAGCAGACCCTGACTCCTGGAGGATGGTCGTCTGCCTTGACCATTTGGGCTTAGAGGGTAAAGGAAGAGAAAAAGAGAGAGAAAGAGAGTGAGAAAGAGAGAAATAGAGAGAGAGAGACTGGGGAAGTAGGGGGAGACAGATGGATGCAGTTGATGCACAGATAACTGAACCAGAGCTATCAAAAAGCAGATCAGCTGGTGCTGGCACAACCACTAACAACCAGAACAAATGTTCATGACAGTTGATACTACTACTACTACTACAAATCGAGTATGGATTCGGGAATCAGCAGTCTTAGATCGAGTCACTGGACCTCAGGTTGGTTCTAGTTAGCCCACTGTGAGGTTCATTACATTATTTGACAGCTCAGCTTTACTTTGTGGTGGTTTGTGTTATTTTGTCAATTAAAGGAGTGATATTTTACTTTTTTAAATGAAATTATGCATTTTAAAACATTTCCCTGTGGTCTACATAAACTGTAAATGCTATGTTTGGGTCTGAATTCTTCATTAATTCAACTCCACAGGTCCATCTTTAACCCTATTTCTGAGTAATGACACAAGAAAGGACGTTTTGAGCGCTGGCCCTTTAAATGCAAATGACCCCACCCCCTCCGGGCTGTTGGCTGTGCTGCTCTGTCCCATTCAACCAACAACTGAACATTTTAGGTAATCGGCTTAAAGTCTGGACATATTTTCAGTATGGACTACAACCACTGCTGCTGACAAACGATTATGTCGTACTTGGAGAAATGTTCGTCGGAAGTCTTGACCTTATATGTGCAAATGTTGTGATGTAAGTAGTTATAAACATAACAAATTAAGCAGGAATTAAAACAGGTTGTAGAATTCCACTCGATTTTTTTCTAAATGAATATAAAAATAACTTTGCAGCACCTGGAAGGTTCAAACTCATACTTTTTGAACTATTCGGGTCCAAATACACAAATAAATGGACCAAAGACTAATAAAAGTGGGTTTAGCAAAATATGACCCCTTTAAGGACTTAGTGCATGTGTCCAGCTGATAATGGTTCAACTTTCTTGCAGATTGTCTAAGCTGTTTTATTTACACAACCTGTAAATCCGCCCTGCTGAAGGCCAAATGTTGAAACACGTTAAGGTGATCATTTCAATTAGTCAGCGAGAGACTTGTGCAGATTTAATACCTGGTTCTGTTTGAGTGTTGACACCAGCTTCTGCAGAGAGATGTTCTCCTCCTCCAGCTCGGTGTAGTCCTGGAGCAACCGCGACTCACGAAACTTGTATTCCCTAATCTCTTCTCGCATCCGACTCCGCTGCAGCTCCAACATCTCATTACTCTGCTGAGACAAAGCACAAAGACAGCTGGGGTTGAATACTGTTTTATACTGATATACAATATAATTAAGGAAATCTACTGGGGTAGTGAGAGAGACAACAGTGACATATTCCCTTGGAAATGCTCTCAGTTTGTGTTCATTCCACCACATATGAGCAGATTTTTATACAAGCACACTAGGTGATTTTTAGTGTTTTAGATCATCTTTTTTAACAGTAAGCTTATTTAGTAAACATTCTATGACTGTCAAAGTTATTAAATATTCACATTTATTTGAGCTAACTGCAATTATTTTGTATAATTATCTCCATTCGACTGTATGAAAACAGCCTGATAAAATTAACTAAAAATGTCAAATTTCATTACTACTTGCACATTGTTTTCTAACATGTGAAACTGGACAAACACTTTTATAATAGCATTATCTTGTTGCACCCTCTGCACCTTGAGGCACTTCACTTCTTTGTATCCTTTACCTTTAAGACTGGATGCTTGCTGAGAAATAAATATTTTAGTGAGCACTGACAATCCTGTTTTCAATGCTGGTTTCAGAAAAGCCTCAGGATTGTTATAGGAGATGCTTTTTGAATAATGCTTTAGTATTAGAATTTTTTTTTCTACAGATTTGTGGTAAAGCAGGTGAGAATGCACCATATGAATCCCCAGTTTTCTGCAGTCCTCATATGCTTAGATTTAACAGTGTTTGGATTTGACTGTTTAGCCACAGAGCCAACATTCTACAGTTATTTCCACACAAACAGATACCCCAGCTTTGTTTTTTTTGTAATATATCTGGGTAAAGCCATGCATGGGGTAGGAAAACATTTAGATTAATGTCGGTTTATATTAAGCATAAAGCATGATGTACTGTACGCTGTTTTTAGAAATTGGAATAAAATTTGATACCCTTTGTCCTGAAGGGACACATGGTGCAGAGATTTCGAAATATTACAGTGGACGTCTTAGATTTATGTTACTTTAACTATGACTTGGGTTTTGTTGACTTAAAGGTGCTGTATGTAAGAATTATGCTCCCAGTAATCACGAAATGACCCTGACTGTCACCAGACATTAAGGAATCATGTTCATTTCAAATACTGATATCACTGACAGTAGTAGTCCAGCCAGACTATTTACATTTGAAAAGCTAAGTGTCAGCCCCTAAATAATGCTTATGTTGTCATTTTGTGTTTTGGTCTGATGCTCCGCCCATCACCTATCTGCCAATCACCAAGTCAGTAGCGTTTGGGCATCCAGGTTTCCAGTTCCCACTGAGCTGCAGCTGGAACATTTCTGATCATAAATGTCTGATGTTACTAAACCTAAAAGGCCTCTTATTATTCCCAAATACGTCATGACAAAGTAAGAAACAAAATAAGGATATGTATAGTGGATGCTTTTGAAACATGGAGACGGCTGAAGAGGAATTTGAGGAACCGAAGCCAGCTCTCCTGTGGTCTCCCCAGGTTCTCAGTGAGACTGTGGGTCCAGGCCGTGATGTCTTCACCTGGTCCGAGCCACGGTGTTTTCTCCCAGGTGAGAGACCGTGGTCCGGCCCCAGGAAAAACCACTGCGGCCCAGTCCCGGGAGAAGAGACCATGGCCCATGTGAAGAGACTGGGCCCAGTGTAAGTACCAGTGTAGGACTCATCACTTGCAATGGTAGCTCCTTGTACTAGACGCTCATGCTGGATCTGGCAACCCTTAGTCTGGGGGGAGGGGGAGGGGATACCGCACTCTGCAATATTTTTAATGTGACTGCAGTACCAGGTTTGGTCACAATCCTACATACGACTCCTTTAAGCGTTGTTAGCTTTGTAATTATTGCTTTTGTAAATATTTCTTAACACTTGAGTCATAGTGTCAGTCACTGCAAGCAAGTAAATTCACATCATTTGCAGTTACAGAACCTTTTTTGTGAATCTGCAGCTTATTTCACCACTGTAGTCAGGTTTCCACATAAGGGGGCCTCAGGTCTTAATTCACCAAAGCTGGTCAACATGAAGGTTCACTGTTTTGTGGGTGTGTGTAAGTGGCGCCATCCATCTGTTCTGTCCTGGTCTTTGTGGTCCCATCCACCTGTTCTGTCCTGGTCTTTGTAGTCCTGCCCATCTGTTCTGTCCTAGTCTTTGTGGTCCCATGCATCTGCTCTGTCCTGGTCTTTGTGGTCCCATCCACCTGTTCTGTCCTGGTCTTAGCGGTGTGGGCCTACACTTCTGTACTGCTGTGCTGTCCGTACCTCCCGCAGCTCCTGTAGTAGAGTACTCAGGTGCTCATTGTCGGCCTGTGCATTGGCGGCAGTAGACCTGCTGTGCTTCAGTTCTGACTGCAGCTCCAGCAGGCGGCCCATGTAATAGGCCTCTTTGGTGGCAGACTCCTGCAGGAGCGTCTCCTCGTTGGTCTCCCCATCCTCTGCCACCTTCCGCTGGGTGGAGTAGGCCTGGCCAAACGCCTGGATCGGAGCAGGGACAGACATGAGGACAAGGATGTTTAATGTGTTAAGAAATGGCATTCCTCAAGAAGAAATGTTACACAAGGCTGAATGATGCAGTTCAAATCTTATAGAATCTTGTATGAATCTTGTGAATTTTATGTTACAGCAAGGATATAAATCACAATACCATCTATTTTCTTTTTTCATCCCTTAAGTTTTTTTTTTTGGTAATTCCAAAGTACCTCTTCATAAACCAATCCATGACACACTGATGTTTCCTCTATGCAGTTTGCAAGCATGTGGAGTCACCAATAGGACCAAACTGCTGACAGTATTGCTGAAAATGCATTGTGACATGATATAAAACAGGGGTGTCCAATCCTGGTCCTCGAGGGCCGGTATCCTGTATGTTTTAGATGGATCCCTCTTCGAACACACCTGATTCAAATGATAAGTCTATCATCAAGCTCTGCAGAAGCCTGATAATGACCGTCAGGTGTGCTGGAAGAGGGAAACATCTAAAACATACAGGATACCGGCCCTTGAGGACCAGGATTGGACACCCCTGATGTAGAAGGTAAAGCATAATCTGAAACATAACACATAACATGACAGACTTCAGCATAGTGTTAGGTCATGGTGTTAGGTCAGTGTCTCTAGGCAGCTGATCTCAACACCAGCCCACTCAGCTGACTATCTTCCATGAATCCCAGTCATTTATTTTATTTAAAGTATCCTATTTAAACTGCATTATCCTCCTAAACTACGAGCTTTTTCTATAAACTGCCTCCCAACACATCCACCTCTAACTCCTCCTCCTCACACTGTGTTGACTTAATCAATATCATGATGCTGATGTTGATTCCTGCTCTGTTCTGTTCCCTGTTGCGGTCTTGCTGTTGCTCCCCCTGCCTTAGGCTTTATGTCCCAGAACAAAAACATACTAAATATAACTTCCTGAAGATAAAATGACTTTTCTTTGACAAAAGTGGTCCTGACTGGAATTATGAGGACTATTAAAAGGAACCACAGAATATTTTCTCATGTATCATACACTAGAAATGCATTTGCCCTCCCCAAAAAACATGCAGGGTTTTTAGGCCTGTTCCAATAGGAAAACCCTTCCTGGTTCCTAGTAAAACCTTTTATAAAAGTTCCATCTGAATCCTTTCCACAGTCTGATTCCAGAACACATAATGACACACTTCTGTAGTGTAATGATCATACCTAGAAGCTTCTCTAAGGGTTCTATTCATAGCCTTTCCACTTTATAAAAGTGCCAAGTGGAAGGAACCCTCTGGACAGCTGCTGGAACAAAAGTGTGGTGATTTTTGAGAACTACTATCAGGCATTAAAATACCTCTGTTGCTGTGTAATTCAGTTGCAATGGAACGATATATGGGTTTGCAGTTCTTGTGAATAGAAGTTCTTTGGCAGAACCTTTTTATATTACAAAGTTTCCATGGTGTTCAACACAATTCAGACATACATACAGAAATGGGAAAAAAGGTGTTTGGATACCCTTAGAAGACACCCAATCTCAAATACCATCTATGTTATGAAAGCAAAGTGGCCTCTGTGTGCATGCATACAAGCATGCATGCGTGTGTGTGTGTCTGGAGATTCACACAAAATCTGGAAGAGGAAGAGACTAGCAAAAACAGCAAATTCATATCAATGTTGTTCAATCAATGTTTCCATGTTCACTATGGAGCCTCTGAACGTCCAGATGGGTATATGTGATGACCATGAAAAGATGACAAACTATATTTTACATCAATTATTTACATGTATTTATAGGATTAGTGGATCAACAGGTATTAAACATTTTAGATCAGTAGATGGTTTTGGTCACTGGTGCATATTTGGGTCTTTATGGGTTAAACACAGATGATGAACACTTGAAGAACTAAACTGGTTCTTTGGATTAAAATGGTTATTAAAACTCTTCAGAAAAAACCCTTGCAACCCTTACTTCTAAGAAATAAATCCGAATGGTAAATCCACTCTGTTAAAGAGAGGTGAGCCATCTTCGGTGACCTCATGCTCACTGTAATGTTCCACCAAACCACTCCACTCCCTGCTCCACTGAACAGAGGAAAGACATATATTGAACTGAGGATCAATGAACGGAGCCACGCCAGACTGAGCTTAAACTATAGAGAGACAGTGAAAGAGTGTGTGGGAAACTCTCTCTCTCACTTCTTCACATCCTTCTCTCATCTTTTCTGTGGAGGCTCAGAGGGAATCTAGTCGATGTGCAATTTGGCTTAGGTGTGACTGTGGGACTCATATATTTGTATATAGGCAAATGGAAGCTATGCATTCCCCCATAGTAGCACTACTTAGTTTTAACACAGTCAGCTGGAAGATCCACAGCTGTCCCCTGTTCCTCAGCTCATAGACCCAGACTATAGCCCTGTAAAACACCAATATATGATTTTACAGTGCCAAAGTTGTTGCATTGTAGTGTCCTATGAATTATGTTCTAGTGCAGAGAGGTATTTCATTTTGAAGGGCATAGTAGGTTATGTGGATTGGTAGCAGTGTTCATTTATTATTTATAGGAAATCCCTTGGGAATAAAATTTTTTTCAAGGGAGACCTGGCCAAGAAGGCACACCACACCATACAAACTTAAACAACTCAAGCTTGACAAAGATAAATAGAATATAATACACATAAAAAATAAGAGGGAAAAGAAGGAAAGGTACATGAGACAACATCCAGCTACAAACAATAATTACACTCTTCAGTTACATAGCTTCTTAACAGAATTTGAAATTCATTTGAGTGGACAAAATTATTTAGTTGTAGAATATTCTGAAGGTTATTCTAAGACCAGGGAGAGAAATATTAGTACACTGATGTATAAATCCTGATAAATTTGTATAGAAGATGTCTAAAGGAAGGAAAGCTATAACAGCTATTGACAGGTGATAGAACATTACACAGGTATGACAGGAGTTTATCTGGGAATGATTTATAAATGAAGTGATGTTGACTTCTCAAGTATAATGACAGTAAAGAAACCATATCATAGAGTCCAAAGTGAGGGGTTTTGGATGATGCACTGGATATAAAAGCAAAGCAATTAATTAATACACTTTATTGCAGACACAGGTCTTTAAACCACAAGCACACAACATACAGAATAAATAGAATAAAAAGGATAAAAAAGAATAAAAAGGAGATAAAAAAATTAGTGAGACAACAGCAGAATACAGACAATAGAATGTAGAAGATGCAGGGCTTTTTCTGCCTATCATTATATTTCTTTACCAGGTGTTCAATACGCACTCTAAAAGATGGCTTATCCCCAACTCAGATACCCAAATATTTACAGGAGGATTCTTTTCCATCTAAGTTTGATCTGACACTAAGCTCTGTACATCTGTTTCATTTGTATTGTACTGATGTGCCTCTTCCCCTCGAAAAAGAGATTTTATCTCAAGGGACTTCCTGGTTAAATAAAGGTTAAATAAATCTGCTTTTCATTGCATTAAGAACCAGTTTCTACCTCTCGGCCAACTTCTGGACAAAGGGGTGTAATGGCAAAATTACTTATATCCATATATTCATATATATTTCATATATATTTCATATATCATATAGGCTTCTAACTCTATTTCAGATATATTCATGTCACTGTGTATTACAGAGCAGTTTGCACCTCTTTTGTGTTGTGTCCAGAGTAGAAGGCCAAGCCAACATTTCTCACAGGGGTCTTATCTCTAAGTTCCTGACACTAACCAAAACACTTTCCACACATCATAATTTTCTCATGGGAGACAGAAGACTAAAGGGTGATTTGTATTTTTGGGTTCAGACCGTCTCAGTCTTTGTCTGAGGGGTATCTCTTTCTATGGAGCTCCAAATAAAGGGATTTCTTTGACACTGAACGTTTGAACTTATCCTTGTTTATTTTAGACGAATTAGTAGAGTAATATTTTTTCCATAACAGGGGTATTGTAATTGTTTTGTCATCTGTCCGTATGTCTGTCCATTCGACGACATAATCACATTATCTGAAAAATGCATTGACATAACTGCACCAAATTTATACTGTGGATGCATCTTGGCATGGAGCAGAAGCCTGTTGAAAATAGGTAATCTTGACCTACTTTTTCAAGGTCCAATGGTCTTGTGCAGTTATAATATCTGAGTATTTTCCCATATAAATATGTATGTAATAACTCTTACACAACGACAATCTAATCAAAATTATACAGTATTAACTTTCAAAAGAATCTTACACTATATGTAGCCGAGTGGTATTAAAAATGTGCAGCATGTATGTTTACAATGAGGCCTGTAGTTGTTCAAAAGTAGCCTGGAAATCAGCAACAGCCTGACAAAGAGAACAGGCAACTGAATATATTGTTAGATTATCTGCATATACATAGATGCAGTTTAGCTGTAAGTTGGTTCCTCTTAATGTTATTTCTAAGAATAAAAAATAGGACCAATGGCCCTGTAGCTTACCAGCCAAATGAAAAGCTTTGGGAAATGTATCGAGATGCCATTTATTATCACCCAGTTCTGTGTATTTATTATATTACAGAAATAGCCCATGTTTTGATCATATTCCAATCAGATCTGTAAAAAAATTCAAATTCCAACTTGATATCATTGATACTTACTGATTTATTGGATCAATCCACTTCCTATCTGCTATAATGGGAAAATTTTTCAAAGTGGCACCAAATCCAGAATCAGATCCGGATCAAAATAATTTCAATACCTTGTGTTGACATCATCATAAAGAAGCTGTATACCAAGTTTGAAGTCAATCAGAACTGTAGTTTCGGAGAAGAAGACGACTGAAATTTTTTCCCCATAAGAGCCCATGTTAAATTTTCCATAAGTTCCCAGATCTAGAAGAAGATCCTGATCAGCATGTGGCCATTATGTTTTGGTCATCTCCCCATCAGGGCTGGACTGTAGAAATTTCAACTTGATATCATTTATATTTACTGAGTTATTGCATCGATCCACTTACTATCTCTTATAATGGGGAAATTTTTCAAAGTCGCACCAAATCCAGAATCAGATCCGGATCCAAATAATTTCACTAACTTTTGTTGACATCATCATAAAGAAGCTGTATACCAACTTTGAAGTCAATCGGAATTGTAGTTCCGGAGAAGAAGACGATTGAAATTTTGTAATGGACGACAGATGACAGACGCCACCGCTGCCGCCGGACGCCGCATGACAACAATAGCTTACGGCCTGTTGGCCGGTAAGCTAAAAAGGCACTACAACTGAACCTTGGGGGATGCCCATAGAGATCTCCAAGCCACTTGATACACTGCAGTTCCCTCAGCCTCAGAAGTAAATGACATTTTATTCTCTGGCTTAAAAATAATCTGAAAAGGACTCTAATAGATGAAAAAATGTAAGGCTGTATATCATTTGATTTGTATTTGATGATTTGTAATTTGATTTGCATTTTTATTGTTTTTACTTAAGTTTATTATTTCAGTTATATCGTATTTTTACTTCTTTTTTCTCTTTTTTTCCCCCTGCGTATAGTTTATTTCCAGGGAGGTATTCACATAAGCCTTTTTGGCTTCTATCCTGTCCTGCAAAATGATGTTACTTGTTTGAATGTTGTTTTTTTTTCTCTTGCTGTTTTATGATGTGCAGATAAATAAACAAATAAATAATTCTTCTCAGAAATGGTAAACTTACTGTATTTGAAGGCAACGTAAGCACCCACTGGGAGGCAATTTAACAGCAGCAGGAAATAAGGCAGCCTTGACACATGTAAGGGACGACATATTGATTGTACCTATGAACTACCTCATGGTAAAAATCCCCTACAGTTAATGAAGCCGGAGAGTCGTTACTGCTTTAACAAATGGGGTCCAGCAATCTGTTCATGGTTATGACTCTTCATACTTTGACACACAATACCAACATGCACGTTAACATATGGTGCTATAATGTTATTTATTCAGTAAGCATGGTGTAACCTCAACCTGCACCATGAAAAATCACCAGCACTTGAATTAAACTGCCATCCATCTGTGGGTAACATATAGCACACCTGAAAAGACTGCCTGCATGCTTTAAAAATAAAACCTGTCTGCAATTTTGCTCCGTAAAAAATAACCCTAATGAAACAATATTTCCTCTCTGAAGGCTGTAAAGTGGCAGCAAACTGCAAGCGGCGGTGAAGGCTGCTCAGTCATTTCCTGCTGCCGCTGACATAAGGCAGGTCATTCTGTACACATCATGAAGACCGAGTGGAAACAGGTAGAAAACACACGCCGAGCCTCTCCGTTATTTTATTAACTCGTGATTTCAAGTGTCCTGAGGGGCCTCTATCTACAGGAAAAGATGAGCGGTACGGTACAATGGCAAGAACATTTAAGCTTTGAGATTCATGGCAGTGATGAGCCCACATTCCTTATACATAAAAACTATAAGATTACAATGAAATTAGTTATTGATTGCGCCTATAGACAACAGAAAATGAATAATACAGCAATTCATAAAAAAATTATGCAGTAGGCATGTGGAAAAAGTACTAAAGCATCATAGTATCATATTTTTGCATATCAGGCGTATTTTATCATGGTCATATGTCAAAAATGTGAAACTGGAACAATTTTGAAAAATCTTTTTTATCTATAATAAATGTAATGATTCCAGAGAGCAAAAACAGGTTACAGAGAAAATATGAATAAGTTCAAAGCAGTGCTATGCAAAAGTCGACCTTTAGCTTTGTTGTTTTTGCAGTTTTGAAGAGTATAAACACTGTTACCCATAAAGTTGGAATAATTTTGTTTTCAGATTCATTTGCCTTTTTATTTATATCAGTATATCATTAATCATCTTTCATCAGGTACAATGATTACATACCAGTTACACTTTATCTACCAAGAATAAATCACATTGTCACAATTATTTCATGAGAAGAAGTCCAAATGTTTTATTCCAACTTTATGGGTAAAAGTGTATAAATTATTTCTGATTCTGACAAAAAACTGAACTAAATGGGCTGTAAAAGTTAAAGTCACTATTTAGTGTGACCCCTGTCCCCATGACAAGAAGCCAAGACAAAAACCATTAGAAACATCTGATGCATATAAAACCTCAGAAAATTAATACCATAAATGTCATATTGTCTGAACAAAGGGTTAAAATCATGTGAAGTGTAAATGGAGGTCACACGATAGATAGATAGATAGATAGATAGATAGATAGATAGATAGATAGATAGATAGATAGATAGATAGATAGATAGATAGATAGATAGATAGATAGATAGATAGATAGATAGATAGATAGATAGATAGATAGATAGATAGTGTAAGGCAATTTTAACTTCTTTATTTAATCCCTATCTCTGTTCCTGTATTCTTTCCGAAATACCTCCCCACTGCATGCTAACTTTCCCGTACCTTTATCCAAACCCTCCTACTGTGTGTGTTAATTTTCTTGGAAGGTAACAAAAGGTGACTGTTTGTTAAAACCTGGGGCTCATCACTCAATCAAAAGGCCCTTTGAAGAAACTGGAGGTGTCACTTGTAAATGGGATTCACCCTATAAAAGGTGGATCTTGTGAGAAACTCTTTGTCTTTTCTTCACAATCGCTGCTCATGTGCAGAACTGACCTTTCTTTGCAAAGAAATAAAATCTTGTTGGCTGGCAGAAGTCTCTATTTCATTATTCACTAGCAGCAGTGCAAAAATTTCCATAACAATAGACAGACAGACAGACAGACAGACAGACAGACAGACAGACAGACAGACAGACAGACAGACAGACAGATAGATAGATAGATAGATAGATAGATAGATAGATAGATAGATAGATAGATAGATAGATAGATAGATAGATAGATAGATAGATAGATAGATACTTTATTAATCCTGAGGGAAATTCAAGATTAAATACAAACACTTTGGTTTATAGAAGTAGTTTTTTCCCCGAAACCTTTGTTTTAATGCTGTAAATACTTCACATATATACAGATTGTATTCAAATACAGAAACCAAGAGATGCATATGTGTGGACATTAAAAGTGTACTAAACCAACAAACCTAATGTTGGCTCAGGACTTTTACCTAGTACTGTATGTAAAATATGCGTACATAAATTGAAAAGCTGTTGTTGAAAAAATAACACAAAGTATTTATACAATAATAACAGTGACAAAGACATTCTTGAGAACTTGCACTTGCACTTAAACCTATAACATTTATTTTTGTTATGAAATACTACTCTATATTTTCGAGTGATTTAAATGACATTATTAGAAATCTTATTCTCGTCTAGTAATATGAACACATCTACTTTGTGTTTTATGATGTAGTATCAACAATGGATGTCTTATATTTATTTCATGGCTTAATCATGGATTTGTAACATTAAAAATTGTGAATATTGTGAAATATCATGCATAAACATCACTGCCACCACCTTTTCTAAGACACACAGTCTAAATACAATAGTCTTGTATTTTTAACAGCTTAAAGGGATTTTGAGTCCCCATATTGTTAACTGACTTATTTTGTCTTTTATGTGGGAGGATGTGTTGAATACATGCCTGAATATAGACACAGTAAGTATATATATACGTTCCGATGAGTCCATCCCAACAGGACTTGAGTGTTTATGACCAAGCACAGAGTGTTTGATAAAAGGATCCGCTCATATCCTGTCACGTCGGCCTTTCCCTCCACAGATACAGTAAATGAAACCAAGCCTTTATTGGCCTCAGTGAGTCAGCGCTATTGTTGGGAAGCAGACAGAGAGATTACAAAGAAATTACTATTTCAGATAAATGAAAAAATGTTGTGCGTGACTGGTTTCATGTGGCACAAACAGCTGTCACATCACAGAATATGACTGTGCTTTATCTGGTTCTTCGAGATCATAAAAAGCAGATCGGAGCTCCTGCTATTCTTGAAGGCTGCAAGAACTGAAATACTGATAATAAATGTGCTTTATGGTCTGTTGTTTCTTGGTAATCTGCAGAATCCATGTGAAGAACTTAATGTAGTGACCTGCAGTGAGTATGAGTAGTTTTATTATTTGTATTTCATCGAGCAGATAAAGTACAATATAATCTGTAACTAAATACTTCTGGAACTGACATTTCTGATAATCCATGATCTTGTAAAATATTATAAATCAATAATCTTATTTAAAACATTCAACAAATTACTACCAAGTAATATACAAAAAACCTTCACAATTCGGGAGAGCACTCATAATTTGAGAGGCTGTGGAGATTTCGCATTACCCAAATTTCGAACCATTTGTAAATGTTTTTGTATGTCTGTATGTGGAGAGAAACTTTGGAACAGTCTGGACATCTAACACAAGCAATGCCAAAATATCCACACATTTAAAATGTTATATAAACATATGGTCTGGTCCCAGTATAAACACAGAGGGTCCTAATACTTATGTTATATTAATATTCTGTCATAAATGTTAACGTGTGCTTGTTGTTCCTCATCTGGTTGACATGTGCTGTCCCTTACCTTCTGATATTGTTCTTACCATTGCTGGTATTATAATGTAAGTTGACGGTTAACTGTTACCTGTGGTAACACCACCAGGAATGTACTATGTTTCGATTTTTCACACACATTTTGGTTATATACTGTTAATACTGTCGAATGAGTTCATTCTACTTGGGTATGGGCCTATTTTGTTCATTGCTCTGGCTTGAAGTTTAACCTCCTAAGACCCAGCTATGGGTTTTCTGTCCACATTTGTGGACAAGAGTTTCACAACTTTATACAAAAAGAAAAGAAAAGAAAACTGTCCACCACAAAGGACATTCCATAAAAATTTTAAAAAACTGCATCTGAAAAAACTGTTGCATCATGATGTTTCCAATATAAGCACTTATTTAATAAAAAACAAAAAAAGCTTGTACTTTGCTGACATTTCCTGGGTCTTAGGAGGCTAAGGACAGGAGTGAGTATTTAATACATTATTATGTTAAGTTATTTGATGATGAGAATGGGGGTAGGATTAAATAAGTTTTTCTTCTTCCCACTCCTTTTCGAGTGTAGATGAATGATTTTTGAATTTTGAATTTGCATGTATTCTGTAAATGCTCGAAATAAACAAATAAAATAAATACATAAAAATAAACATCCCTATATGCCATATATGAAAAAATATGGATATCTGCAGTGGATATTGATTACAATTAGTCACAAATGAAACATAAATGACAATAACAAAAAGACAACAAAAAAAACAACAAAAAGAAAAAACAACAACAAAAAAAAAACTGTACATGTAGTTGACCTCTTCTGTAAGCTTATTTCATATTTGTGTGTTTTAAACAAATATAATTCAGGATTTCATATGTCATTCATACATTCATTCATTATCCAAAGTGCTTCATCTTCTGGAGGGTCTCAGGGGTGCTGGAGACTATCCAAACTAGACACAGGTTCATCACAGGACTGATATATACAGACAAACAACCATTCACTGTCACATTCACACCTATGGATTATTCACGCTGATCAGTTAACCTATTATAAGGTCAATGTCTTTGCACGGTGCAAGGCAGCCGGAGTACCCAGAGAGAACCATTTAATATGTTATTTTAATGTCAAATAAAACATATTTTCATCCCCATTGTCAAGTTGTGTTGTTTTTTGTTGTTTGGCTTGTATTTTCCCCCCAAGTTGAAAAAAATAATTGACGTCTGATAAGTGATAACTGGATAACTGGGATTCACTCAAAGACTTCAAAAGACGACTTTGTTTCCTCTTTTCCTGTTTTTTTTATTTTTTTTATTACACAGTGCAGACGGTGAGCGACTTCACCACGGCTCAGACCTGCTCGTAACATGCCAATAGCACGTTCTCTCTGTTGTATCATAAAGCGTGGCATTTTGAGCTGGCAAAAACATTTGGGCATTTTCTGTGCTGCCTTTATATCAGCTACTGACCACACCTAAAGTTACCAGTTAAGTGTGACTGTACAAGAGATTCGACTCAATGTCCAACATTAAGGGATTAGTCCAAATACCGACACTGCACACATCAAGAATGAAAAAAATACAGCTGTTAATTGTGTTACTCATCTCGTGAGCAACATACGAGGGGCAACTGAAAAGTTTTGAGCCTAACATGGAAAGGATTAAGATATGAAGACCAAATTTGGTCCATGAAATCTTTCACATATCTTAATCCTATCCACTAAATTTCTTGGTCATAGCAATCCTTTTCCCTGTTTTACAGGTCCCTGAACTTTCTGTATCAAGTGTTTCCTGAAAAATGGACAAACTTGAGTATGGGGCTGATTTGTGACTATGGATGAGACTTGGGTCCATCATTATCAGCCTGAGACCAAGGAGCAGTCAAAACAATAGAAACATCCCATGTCACCAACCCCAAAGAAGGCAAAGGTCATATGTGTACTTGATGACAGCCTGATACTCAAGTTTGTTCATTTTTCAGGAAACACTTGATACAGAAAGTTCAGGGACCTGTAAAAAAGGGAAAAAGATTGCTATGACCAAGAAATTTAGTGGATAGAATTAAGATATGTGACAGATTTCATGGACCAAATTTGGTCTTCATATCTTAATCCATTCCATGTTAGGCTCAAAACTTTTCAGTCGCCCGTCGTATACAAAATAGGCACTTGAGAAAATCATTTTCTGGAATTACACATTTGGACCACGCGTTTTTAATGGTGCTAAGTATATTAACTGAAAATGTGTTTCTCCAGTCAGTATAATCTTTGTATAAAAAAAAAAAGTCTATTTTTCAGCAGCATGGTGATACAGTGGTTAGCACTATCACCTCACAGCAAGAAGGTCCTGGGTTCAATTCCACATGTGGGTTGTGAGGGTTAATTAACGTTAGATTGGTCAGTAGGTCATTGGTGCAAATGGTTGTTTGTCTGTATATGTCAGCTCTGAAATGAACTGGCGATACATCCAGATTACATCAGATCCAACTAATCCCATATACCAACAGATATTAAAAATGCATATAAAATAAAAGCCATGATGTGAGGTTTTAGGATACTCAGTCATTAATGAGGCGAGATAAAAGCAGTTGATAACCAAAGATGGGCTGGTGTGACATTAGAGAATAGAGTAACTGTTGCACTGATAGAGATTCACGAGAATAACATTAAGATAAAATATTTATGTATTATATCAAACTATTAATGTGATCATCACCCAGGCATAAAAAATAACAAAAAAATGTAGTTTCAGCAGCTTCATCTTTATCCTTAACTTGGACCACTACCTTCAACCAAACTGTTTGACCCCAGAGGTCACTATTAATAGGGCAGTCTTAAAAATTAGCATCTTTTATCATCTGTTCAAAAGCCAGAGGTGATGTGACAGCGTCCTGAACAAGCCAGTAGCAATATGTGAATGTGTCTCTGCTGTTGCTTTGAGACCGGTGTCCTGGATAGCTGACACAGTGCCTTACTGCCAACTCTGACTTCATCCTATCTCCGTCTGAGAGAAACAAGGACAGGGCCACCGAACCAGAGGCAGGAGTCGGGGACACACAGCGTCCTACTAGCCTCAAGGGAAGAAAACACTGATGATTAATCTCACACCCACAAAAACACACTTCATTTTGTCATCTCCCAAACCTTTGTCTGACTCTAATTCACCTTCCTCCTCCTCTCTATCTATTTATTGTTCTCATTTTGCTCGGTCTGTCTCCTCTGTGTCTTCAGTCGGCTGCTCCGTCAGCATACTAATGCAGCCGGCTGAAGATTTTCCCATAAAACTGTCCCTGGCTGAGTGACGCAGAGCCAATGGCCAACTCCTCTGAGTCAGTTTATGGTGCAGCAACTGGGACGGAGTTTGGGTTTAATAAAAGGAAAATCACTCGTGCATGTTATTCAAGGATCTGTCTACATATTCTGAGTAGAGAAAAACACAACTGCCTCTGCGTATTTTATTCAAAGGAAAGGACCAAATGGAACTCAAAATTAAGAAATCAACCAAAGAAATATTCAGAAAACATACATATAATATAGAAGTAACAGGTATTGAGAGTGTTAACAACAGTGTACATTGGTTGTATAAACATTTGTTTTATTCCACAGTGTATTCCACCTGTTTAATCCTCTCAAAATAAGGCCAAACATCTTAGCCTGCTAATATAAACCAATTATTTACTATATTAGAGGTGGAAAGTACTAACAAAGCACAAACAGTTGATCATTGTACCTGAGCAGATGTACTGTACCTCAGTATATATTTTTTTGATAACTATTCACTTTTAGTCCCTACATTTTAACTCATATATCTGTACTTTCTACTCCTTGCACTTTAAAAACAAGACAGCTTTGTTTTTAATGCATTTTTTTTCCCCCCAACACTAATTTCAACCAACATGAATAGGACAATAACCATGGTGTACATTTTTTGGTGAATTATCTTCAGCGACAAATTGTATTAAATCATTCATATGTGATAAGATGAACTAGAAAACAAATAATAAAAGTGGTGGTTGGTGAATGTATATCATACAGTGTTACATAAGTTTATTTATATTTACATAATAGATGTAAGTAGGAATCTGAAAAGTGAATGTATTGTAATGTGCTGAGTGTTTTGATGTCGAACTTACAGCTCAGAGACAAACATTTCTTTTGCTGACACAATATTCAACCTTAAAAACTACAACCAAGTAGCACTTTTAACTAACTTTTTCCTTATTTGAGCCTTGCGTTTAGTAAAGTCTCACTTCTTCTATTCTGGAAGCATTTTGTTTGTAGATCGGTGAAACACAGAAAAGATGACCCTCATAACTCCAGAGAAAAGGCTGATGACAGCTCAAGACTGATTAAAACTGCAAATAGTCAAAGAGTGATCACACAATCATGCCTTTGGCATTAATGACTGCCCATTGTATATACAACATTTTCATACAAAGTAAAAGTATTGCACATGATGATGACTGACCCACTTGGCCGCCTCAGGAACTGCAATTTTTAGTCACTTCCAAACTGACTTAATCTTTTGGTTACTGTTTTGTTCATCTAATTTTGTTAAAAAAAAAAAAAACAACAAACAAACAACTGAAGATGTTTGGGTAATAGCATTAGCTGTCTCTGAATTTAAAAACAATAAAACAAAAAATTATATATTTAATTTTATTTTATTTTTGGGAATTCTGATGCATCCATTTTACCATTTACCTGTCAAAAACACTTAACTCAATCTGACACCAACATGGAGAAGCAGAGTGGTGCATCATGTGCATCTTCTGCCTTTAATCTAATCTGTCTAATCTGATTCAGTACACACTGACGCAAACAGAAATCCAATTAGTTTAGGGTTAGGAAATTCCTGCATTCTCTGTTCCTGTCGTTCCTCATTTCCCCAAGTATCTTATTCACATTCTTGCTCTCTCACTTTACATTCTTTCACTGCACCATTCCAAACATGTAAAATACTATTATCTTGCAAATGACTGCAAAATAAATGGTGTGTATATAAAATAGCATTAAATATATGGAGCAGAAAGTACAGACTTCTGTGTTAATGTGTAGGGAGTAAAAGTAAAAATACTTAACGACTCCTCTACATACACTGACAAAGTATTTGTACATGTAGTTCTCTACTGACTGCTCACGTTGATTAAAATATAACAACTAGTGATGCACCGATACCAGTATCAGGTATCAGGTCCGATACTCAGCCTATGTACTTGTACTCGTACTCATAAAAGTATTCCGATACAACCGCACTGATACCACTTACGGCAGCGTGACATTCGCATTTAAGTGCAGCAGGTACTCGGCGGAGGAGTAATGTCAGCAGTGTGGAGATTTTTCAAAATAAATGATGGTGACAATAGTAACGCTGACTGCAAGTAACGTTAAAGACACAGACGGATATGAACAGAGCATTCTTTCCGTCCTCCACGTACATTTCATCCGTTTTCCTGGTGCTCGCGGATGGGTACCCAAACGAAGAATACCACCGGGAACAGTGGAGGTAGCTGATCTGTTCAAAGAGCGACTGTGTGAGTTAGAGAAAAACTACTGACATATTTATGACAACTACCCAGGGTTCAGCCAGTTTCCGTCCTACTTATAATACTATGGGGTTACAGAGTGGTGCGGACCGCCGCCAGCGGAAGTGAAAATAAAACTTAACATTCATTTATCTTTTCCCTACCTCCTGAAGCTTTTAAACCTTACCAGCGGAAATGCTGCAATATTAGTATCACATTAGCGTTACCTCTGTTGTCTCCATGTTTGTTATTACTGACTTTCTTCTTCTTCTCAAAAACTTTACTCTTCTTCATGGTATTTGTCCAGTATGGTTAATCAAGAGTGGCGCCCCTGGTGGATTGATTGAGAAACGTTCATTCCAACGCGTTAAATGTCAACAGCAGCACTTTGTTACAGTCAGACTAATGACAATGACAATAAAGTACATTTTCAAAAGTAACTAAGAACTGTAATGGTATTATTAAGTACTCATATCGGTATTTGGTATCAGCAAGTACTCAAATGTAAGTATTTGCACTCGGTCTGGAAAAAAGTAGTATCGGTGCATCCCTAATAACAACATAATGAAACAGTCTTATTCCAACTTCCTGTGGTTTTTAATTATACAGTAGCATAATTACAGAATCTGTTGTCAGAGTAGGATGGGAGTGAACATACTGTAACAACTGGAGGTATAGGGCTGCAATGGGCATGAAAATGAAAGTAAAAATTTACTTAATCTCGGCTCCCGGCTTCTATGCCTCTCTTTTACTGCGGAGCTTACATGAAATTTTCACAACTTCTAAGTTATATCCACTGGGCCCCCTGGAAATGCTGGGCCCCATGAATTTGTCATGTTAACCCCCCCCCCTTTACAGCACCCCAGCAGCAGTATCAGAGAAAGTTACATATTCACTGGGATTTTCCGAGATGTTTTGGCCTTGAGTCTGTTGTGTCATTTCACCTCCCAGTAAGACCTCTGCTCAGATGAATAGGTAGTACAGGTTTAATATCACTGCCAGAGACTGTGTTTGTATGTGACCCCGGCTGGGTGAGTAAATGCTGACAGACTGGCAGTATTCCGAATCAAGGTCACTTCACTGCCAATTCCACTGCACTACATGGAAGAGAAACACAGACATTATTATTTAAAGCCCTTCATTCCATGCAGAGAGCGGGATTTAAAATGCAGGCAGACCCCAGGCATCCAATGACCTTTCCAACCTCCGTCTGTCATCTGAAGACATTTCACAGTTTGGAAAGAACAACCCCCTTCACTGGATACTAGAAATGCACCAATATGAAAACAATACCTTCAAATGTTTGTGTTAATGCAAGTGTTTGATGAAGTCCCCTGTAATAGTAGTTTGCATTCCATCACCCTTTACTCTACCTTAGCTATGGACAAATATGGTCACTTGGGAAAAAATAAACCTCAAGATGGAGACAGCCAGTACAAACTCAAGGCTTAAACGCAGTAGTCCATATACAATGACTTAGTCCAGTCGTTTCACCTCTACTTGTCTCTCAATGAACTCTTCTAAAAGAAAACATCCTCCTCCTCTGTGCCATACAGCTCCATTGTTGTCCTTAAACTATTAATAACGTCAGCGAGACAGAGATCTATTCCATCAAGAATAGCATCATTGGGTCAGATCTTGAAAAGCTGGTTCCAAAAAAAGAGTAAAAAAACACTTTATTGTACAACATCCTGTAGTGATAAGGGACATCTGATTTAACTGTCACCCTCAAAACTGATGTAAACAAAGGTAAGTAAAGGAAATGCACTAAAATTACAAGAATCCTGAACAGAAGCAAAACAAGAACCTGTGCTAATCTGATGGAGAAGGTTTTTTGGTGACATAGCACACTCACTAGAATTTGGCTGGACACAACAGAGCCAAAGTCCCGCCTCTTCCAGTGCACCCCATTGGACCTAACTTTGGAATAAAATACAAACTGAGGTCAATGGTAAGAGATAATTTTTGGATGTCATTTGAATTGTGCCACCATTTACACATATGAAATGTATCTATTTTGTAGACTGCTGTTGCAAATTCACCACAATATTCCACTGTTTTTGTAAAGAGGTGGGGCTCAATACTCTTTGTGATTGTACATATGTTACCTGGTTGTCAATGATCCCTGATGTTCATGGATCAATTTTGTTTTGTTTTGATTGTTGATTGGAATAGCTGATCAATAGTAGCATCAATAAAATAATCTACATACCTGAAACTGGAAAATTTGTTTAATTACCATTATGCCAATTATACCAAATGTTACTAATTTGCATCACAGCTGATGTATTTACTATATTCAAATCAACAATCTCCACTTAATTTAGCATCTGCTTGACCGCAACAACACAAATAATTATTTCTTTTATATATAATCATAAATAACTTTGGGCAGTAAGGGGTTAAAAGGCAGTTTTATGAGACAAGAAAGTCTTTCTTTGTAGCAAAGATGATAAAGGAACATCTAGTTTTGTGGTAAACTGTATCTCCAATCACACATGATACACCACCAACATCAAAAAGTATTGAAAGCTGCAAAAATCCCAACAGTCTGGTCATTTTGAAGCTGCAGAGACATCTTCGGTGATTTGAAGATGGATGGAGGATATGGGGTGGTTATGGCTCAGGTGGTAGAGTGGGTCGTCCAATAACCGAAGGGTTGGCGGTTCGACTCCCGCTCTATCCTAGTCAGTCCGTTGTGTCCTCGGGCAAGACACTTCACCCTCCTAGCCTCCAGTGCCACTCACACTGGTGTATGAATGTGTATGAATGTTTGGTGGTGGTCAGAGGCACCAATTGGTAGCCACACTTCTGTCAGTCTGCCCCAGGGCAACTGTGGCTACATATGTAGTTTACCACCACCAGAGGGAGAATGTGAGAGTGAATGAATAACGGATCAATAATGTTATTATTATTATTATTATTACTATTACTATTATTACGATAATGTCACAGATGCCACTCTGATACGTCTTTTAAAGTGACAAACATATGTGTAAATGATGGCATTTTGATGCACACCTCTCTATTTTGCTGCCACAAATACTCAGTACAACATGTAATGTGAAATAACCCGTTGCTGGGAAAAAAAGGAATATTTCCTTGTACCTGTAACTTTCTACAAGTGTTACTTGTTCAAGGAGAGGCGAGACAGACAGTGTTTTAAAGTTTCCTACTTTGTCCTATAATAGCACTGAACCTCAAAGTACAAACCATGACCTTGGAAAATCACTGTAGCTCCTGTTAGATCTGGAACAGCTCCAGAGGATCTCATGATGATATCACTCACTACAGATTTCTGGAGGTCATTACTGTGCACCAAGAAACACAAAAACACCCGTGACACCCTGAGTGACTGGATTTCACATTGAGCCCCTGAGGGAATTAGAAGAATTACAGCTTTAATTTGTAGGAAAGGGCGCTGTCTTTCTCTCGTCGCTCCAGATTAGTTGTTATCTGTGTGCACAGCTGAAGACACATGGATCAATATAAACCCTGCAGGCGTGGGAGAACAACGTCCTCTTTAATCTGGGACCAGGAGACGTAGACAAAGATGGCAGCAGGAAGGAACAACCAGGGTGAGGAAAAGATGACCAAAGGCATATAGAGGGGTTAACACTGTATGTACGAACCAAGAAAAGAAAATAGGGAAAAAGTATAAAAGCTAAAAACAGCACTTCATCCATAACAGCAGAACTTTACATTACAGCCTGGTCCTAATATGGTAATAAACAATAACAATAAGGAATTATTCATTAACCCATAAAGACCCAAACATCCACCAACCACCAAAAGCATCTACTGATCTAAACGGTTTAATACCTGTTGATCCACTAATCCTATCAATACATGTAAATAACTGGCAAAAATACAGTTTGTTATCTCTTCATGGTCGTCAGATGTGACCCATTTGGGCGCTCAGAGGCTTCGTAGTGAACGTGGAAACACCATCATCTTCTACAACATTGATTCACCAGTAAAACCCATGGAGTTGAATCAATGATAGTGGATGGAAATGCTTGTTTTATGTTCAGTTATTGAAATCTTTTCTGAAAAAGTCCATTTTTCTTCAGTTTTCTCTGTTTCGGATATAATAACCTTCAACTTTTATCTGAGCTATAATGAATATCTACATGATTAGTAAATTAAATATAAGAAAAAACTTGATTTTCACTGAAAATTTGCAAAATGCAGAGGATAATATTACAATAAATGGTGATAAATCGCTTAGGAAAGGTTAAATAGAGAGAAAAAAGTTTTTGGGAACTGCTACAAAAGTCACACTGGGTCTTTATGGGTTAAGTAACGTCACAGAATCAATATTCTACATCAACAATTGCAACAAATATTCTGGGGTTTTTTTTGTAAAAAGTGGCCTGTTAAAAAGATGTAGTGGACATAATGCATAGTGTGATGTGTCATGTTATTCTGAGGAACAAATGAAGTACAAGTGTGCTGGTAAGCAAATCCATCCTCCTCCTTCAGTTTTCTTGTGTCATCACACACAGAGTGTGTGTTGAGCTGCTACACGGTGCTCATATCCAGGAAACATTGTGTAATCCTTATGGGATGAGCAAGACAAAAGAATTGATATCCACACCGCTCTATCCATCTCTCTCTGTGAGTCTGCAGTGCTGTTTCCACCAGGGCACAACAGTGTCTCCTGTCAAATTCTGGTCAGTTCTGGTGGAGGACACAGAGGTTGATAATCGTATCTGATGACGCTTCGCACACATCCTTTGGCACAGCTCCTTTGTTTTCATTTCACCTCATCTCATTGGTCACAGTGCCCCGCCCTTCCATTTTACTCCACTTCTGTCTCCAACAAAACACCAATGAAATATTCAGATATGAGAAGTCCTCGTACAAATGAAATATGTATGCATTCTCAATTTCTATATGGAATTAGCTCATCTTTTCTTTTTCGATGCGTCCATTCTTCTCTATAAGACGGCCTGCCAGTCAGTTCTGTTATGTTTAAAAAAGAACTAAGGAAGAGCTTGACACAAACTCATCAGATCTGACACAAAACATTCACTTGGACTCAAGGATAAACTAATTACATATTGATGTTGAAAGGTCACAAGTCAGTGTCAGTGTCACTGTGACTTCACTACAGCTACGGATAATTGACAAAACTGTACGAACAAACCATTAAACAAAGAACGATTATCCGTCTGACTGAAGTTATGGTACTTACTTTATAATTTCTCTGTCTTCATTGAATTTATACATTCATATGTGTTGATAAATTGATAAGTTCATGTGTATGTTTAAAATAATATAAAATGTTATCTTTGTTTATTATTTACATGTTTTATGCTCATTTTAAGCTTTTTTTTTACTTACGTTGTTTTTTTTTTCTTTCTATAGTCTATAGTTAAGGTTGAAGAAAATTGGAAATTAAAGGATAAATTGCTTGATTTCATTTTCTTTTGTAAATGATGAATTGCAGCAGTAAGTAATGGCAGATATTGTATTAAGAGGTTTCACAGTTTTGTTTGAAATTTCTACTATAAGTAAGTATTTTGTTAAAGATGGGTAGAAAATATTATAAAATATTGTATATAATATTCTTTCTGCTCCTTTTTATTCATAATGTGATTGATTTTCTGACATGTAAAAGCAGATTTTCTTTTATCTAATGAATGAAATAAATTAAATTATTCAGTTTACCATTTCAATTTGTCTTCTCAGCTTATGAGGACACAGGCAATAGGAAGCAATAATGAAGCTTAAAGTTTCAATATTAAAGTGACAACAATATTATATATCAGTTGCTTAATTACAAAAACTTAGTTATTTTAGGAACAATTTCTGTGTAATGCACCTGTATACCCTTTAAGTAAAAGTAGAGAAAGAAACTTGGTCTGTTTTTATGTTTGTACTGTTTATCTCTGAGGAACAGCTCATATCAACTATGCACTGCTTCCACGTAGAAGTCTATGAATCTCAGCCCGTTACACTCATTACGTCATCGTCATATTACAATAATTTAAAGATTCCTTATTTCAGATGATTGTAAAACTACTCAGCTGTATAAAAACAGCTGCTGAAACTAACAGAAATAACACATTTTATCATTATTTCTACAGTTAATGTAGTTTGACCAGTTCCCTTTTAATAACATCATCTCATTGTGTCCCATTCTTCTTCATCTATGAACTGAACAGAGAAATAGCACCTCAGTGGTTTATTTTAATTTTGACTTCGAAATTTATTTTCAAATATTCCCTGTAATCGGATTTCTACATGTAAGTTATGTCTGCCATTTTCACTTTTTGTTAACAAAAAACAAAGAGAAATGTACTTTATATGTCTGTGCATAACCAGATTAGAAGACTCTGCTATTGTGGTGTCATAAATTTAATAGAACAGACAATAATATGGGCATTAATTGCATCACTACTAAACTTCAATATTGTGACTTATTACCATTTCTCATTGATCATAATGGAAGTTTAATATTACACAATCACTTTTGCATATATTACATGTTCATTGCAGTCAAAGGTTAAAGCAACTTTAAGCTTCTTTTCCCGTCTCAGCAATTGCACACAATGAAAAATGGAGTCTTCAAGATGCCTCATGAAAACATCATCACCTCATGCTTAATGAATAATGTAGCACGTCCTCCCAGTGTGAGCACATACACATACGTCTGCAGACATGCATCTTTCAGACATGCAGTCTGCTCTTAAGCGTCTGAACGCAGTGGTAGAGACCAGACAAAGCATGTGGTGCAAATATAGAGCACCATCACATCCACATCATAACAATCTGTTCCACCTCAGCTATGAACCTCTCCTTGATTAACAATTACAAAGCAATGACCGTTTTTTGCTGCCTTCATGATTTTCTTTTCCCATATTGACAGAGGCTCAATTATACACCCACTTCACCCTAAACGTCGGTGAAAGCTCACTTGATGTGAGTGTCCAGTGTCAACTTCAGCAGGAGGCGTCCTATTGGCTGTGTGACGTCACAGAGGAATAATGGAGCATCCCTGGGGGTCGCCTGGCTCCGTTCCGTTTTTAGCTTTGACGGCGGCATGTGATGCACTCACTGCATTTTTCATCACCACCCCTCGCGTCACTCCCCTCTCACTCACCACTTCCACATAGCTCTCTGTGGAGGAAAAGACCTGCAGCACCTCTGGCTGTGATCAGAAATCAGCAACCCATATTTTTAAACCATTAGTTTAGGAAAAAAATAAAAGATTTAGTTGTCAGGACCTGTATTGATTAAACCTTTAACCCTAACGTAACTCAGTGCTTCATATATTTTAATGTCTGTTAAAGATAAAGATACTGATGTGTGAGGCTTAGCTTCAAAACTACTTCAGTGTCTTCAAATGGAAGTCAAAATCTGCTCTAAAACACACTCGATATGTGTCAAGACAAAGCACCTGTGACAACTGATATTTATCCCTATGGTATTACACCACGCTTTTGTCAACAGAACGCTGACACTAAGAGATTGATATTCAGGAGGCGCTCCAACAGAGGACTTGAGATATTGGTGCTACTTAAAATCACATAAATCAGAGGGGGAAGAGACTCAGATGAACAAAATCTAAAATAGAATTTAGGCAGGTTTAGTGGAAAGAACAAAACTTGAACTTTACTTTTCTCATCATCACTGTCATATTTAGGCACATACTTTAAATATTGTAAATCACTGGGCTTTGATAGATATGTGATCTGAGAGTGATTAAATGTGTCAAGGTGTGGTAAATATGATGTAATGATGGTAAACAGTCTCAGAGTTTTAAAGATAGTTTTAAATATTTACAAGCTCCTCTGATAATGACATTATTCCCTCTATGGCCACACAATATGTTTTTCACATGTCTTGCTGCATAATTTGCATATTTTCTTTAACTTGTTTAATAAAAATAATACTAGAGAATTTTTTTTTTACATATTTCTTAAAAATAACAAAAGTACAAACATTGCTACAGGCACATAGCTATTATAACTTGGTCACAGACTCATCTGTTTGGGGTGGAGATAAATATAGAGACACACAGATAGTCGCTTCTGTTGTCCAGGGGACTGGAGTTGTCCATGAAACAGTAATGTCTCAGTCAGCCACAGTTCACAGAGTTCACATCAGCACTGAAAGTATGCTACAGTGAATCATTTATAAAGATTATATAACCTAAGATATGCGCTCAGTCTCATTTTATTCATTTTGTGCTCTAAGACAAACAGCTGATGTATCTGCTCTGTTTGTGCAGTTCATAGAGAGTTCACACTGAAATATCAATAAATACGGTTTACCTCATGTTTTTATTCAAGAAAGTGTCCTTGAAAATCACCTGGTTTGTAAAACTGAATTGCTGAGCTTTATGCTTCAAATCTTCACCAGGATCTTAGAGGACATGTATTTTTTCACAAAATATAAATTCATTTGTGACTTATGTGCAGTAATATATACTGCAGACTGGTCACTACCCTGTCTGTGCTGGTAACTGATTTGTTGAATGAATGTGTAAAAATGTGGCTTCTTCCTGTCTGACTAACTGGTCACGTTGAAGCTGCAAAGACATCTTTAACAGCTCTGAACAGATTGTGGAGAGAGAAAGTTATGATGATGTTACCTCTGAGTTTCTGGTGTGTAGTCATCATATTTACATATTTTCACAGTCTGATACTTCAACACTTTTACCACAAACTGAAACTTAACTTGTAAAATTATGTTTTTAATTGACAAACATTGCATGTGTACATGAAGGCATAATTAAGCAGGATCATAAAATAACTTGTCTCTTACCACTTACTGTAATGTAATTTTCTTTTTCTGAAATAAGGTTCCACTGGGTACAGGGCCTGGCCAAGCGAATAACGGAGTGAGAAAGCACTGTGCAGCAATACTAATCATTCCAAATCTGTTTTTAAAAATTAATTTATCAGCAACCATAATAGCTCAAATAGTCTAAGCAAGTACTTTAACATGCCATTAAGGAATAATAGCCAAATATTTAATGAAAACATGAATTTATCATCATTTGCAAAGTAACAGAGTGAGGAAAAATACACAGCAGTTATTCAAGGTTTGGAAAAAATACCAAAAAGTGCTGTTCCTCAAGGGAAGTCCAAATATTTAGGATACCACACTTTTCTTAATATATGAGAGTATATTATATCCGAAAATGAAACGGATATTATTTTTATTTTAGTTTTAAAAGACATTAATTCATGGTAATGGAGTGAGAATCCAAAAAAGTGAGTGAGATGATACACCAGAATAATAATCAAAGATTTTATTAAGATACTGATAAAATAATCAGTCTTTGGCGACATATCGTCCCTTGAGAATCAGCTGGTTCTATGTCTACTTTTCCTCATTTTGAGAAAACAGAGTTTAAACATTTCACCTGTCTGATCTCTGATATTTGGAGAGTTATCAATCATCTTTTTGTGTGGAATAGTGTTGACTGTGGAAGGTACCCTAAACATATTGTTAACATGTTCTAAATCTCCATAGGCTTAGAGACAGAAGTCAAAAATGGGCATAGAACTTTCTGATTCCAAGGTATGTAAGTTGCCCCTGGTCAACATGTTCTATGTCCAACATAGGACCTGGTGCCTTTACA
This sequence comes from Sphaeramia orbicularis, assembly GCF_902148855.1. Lineage (NCBI taxonomy): Eukaryota > Metazoa > Chordata > Actinopteri > Kurtiformes > Apogonidae > Sphaeramia > Sphaeramia orbicularis. Next base: position 61,224,512 of record NC_043968.1, read on the forward strand.
GGTGTCACTTACGATCGAAATCAGGAAGTTCTATGTCCACCAGAGTTGTTTTTAAAAAAGTTATGAATAAACTAAGAACGTTTTAGTCAGTGATTACATGTATTTTATACTGATGTTAGAAAATGCAACATAAAAAACCATCCTTTGCTAGTGTTTTTCAATCCACATGTATTTAAGGTTGACAACTAAAATGAGTATGTATCCTTTTTCATTAAAGGTAGAATGGTGAATAAATGTATTAGGACACCTGGAGTACCTGAGTAAATTGTATTAACTCAGTTTTCATGGCAAACAACCATGTTCCAGCCATACTTCAATCCTCAAAGGCAGGAGAATTAGTTGTGGAATGTAGGCAAATGATGTGTAACACCATGAACTACTTTTTTAAGACTGAGGATTGATGAGTATTGAAAATTCTTCGTACACTCATAGATAAAAGTCGATGAATAAGCCACATTCTCATTTGAACCTGACACCAGACAACATTGCCCACTTGACCAGAATCTATAACCAGAATCTAAAAAATAAAAATTAGAAAAAAAGGTGTATAAAATGCAAAAAATTGCATCAAAATTAAATATACATTCACAGATAAAACAATTATATCAAATCAATGACAAGTCTGTAAATGAGCCAAATTCTCATTTGAACCTGAGGCCGAGACAATATTGGCCACTTGACCAAAATCTAGTATGACAGAATGAAAGTATGAAAAATAAAACTTATCCAGAAATGCCAAATTTTGTGTCAAAATGCCTTATACACTCAAATATAAAATGACTATCAAATACACAAGTTTATCAATGAGCCACCTTCTCAGACCTGACTCCGGGACAGCCTTGCCCGTCTAAAAATGCCAAATTTGAACACTGAACTACTTTGATCAAACATTAAACAAAACTATTTACACGAAAGCCCTGTTCAGAGCAATCATTTCAAACTTTTCCTAGTATCAAAATGCCTTACTTAGGTATCAACGGCATAAAGTAAACATGTCTCAGTCAATTTGAGACCCCCTCCATGTATTTTCTGAGCATACATCTTTTTTGAGCGAATGTCACATGATCCAGGTATGGCCCCTGATTGGCTCCTCTTAGACATAGAACTACCTGATTTGAAACGAGCGCCACTCAGGACATAGAACTAAATGTTTCTAGGTGTGAGTGTGTGTAGATGTTTAGCTTGGAGCTGAGAACTTTGGGACATACACTTAAATAGTTTTAGAGTGTCCTGATATGCTTAACTCCATTTCTGCAAAAAGTGGACATAGAACCAGCTGATTCTCAAGGGACGATATGTTTCATTACTATATTTAATACACATCTTTCTGCTGTTTTTTTTATAATAAATAACATTCAAAATCATTATAGTATTTGATCATTATGAAATATAAGATTTGACACAGGCATATATTTTGAACACATTTGCACACGTTGCTATTTACATTCTGAATTTATGCTGTATACATTCATTTACAACCTTTACTGTTTACTACCTACTTTACTTTACTGTTACTTCATTTTTGGTGATTTTCTCATGTTCGTTGCTCTTTTTTCAATGTTATTACCAGCGACTCACTCCATGTGCAGGGGCGTGGTCTACTTCAGCAAACTGATTAAGAACGATTGTGATTGGTGAATTGCTGCATGCAGTGTGTGTCAGGTACCCAGGTTGAAATTAGATGAAAACACATTGAGTTAATTTGCCTCCTACATTGCAGGACCTGCGATGCAACTATTGCGCACACACACATCGCTATGACGATGCTCAAACGATATATTGTGCAGCTCTAATAGGTGGCATTCACCTCCTTGTCCCCTCAAGTGGCCACTTCCTTAATTATGCATACCTTTCCCATACAGTTTAAATAAAGGAGTTAAATGTTTCTCTCTATACAGCCTTCATAAATGGTGAAATTCAGTGTATCAATCAAATCAAAGGTTCAAGACTGTCAACATGTTTATATTGGCTAAAATGCTGGCCATTAAAAAAAGAAGTGGGTCAGCACTTAAAGAAGTGTCCAGCCAATGTCTTATAACACTAATATTTTTACCATTAAGGAAAGTCTTGGTTGGAGAAACGTCATACTATTTGTAATCATTAGTTTCAGTTCCTTCTCTTAAATGATAAACAGGTGGAAACCAACTTAATGTCATTTAGGACAGAACAGTCAGCTGTGACCTCTTCAACAGCAGTGGCATTAGGCTTTCTTTGAAACTGCAAATGACTTAATTTAGTGAAGCATTAGCCGTCTTACTGGTGTAACCATTTTCCCATAGCAGCATGCCCCTGAACAGAGAGGATCGATAGCAGTCCAATGAACTGCCATGAGATGAAATGAGAGGTATTGAGTTAGCAGGGCAGAAATGGAGAATAGATGAAGATGATGTGTGTGCAGATGAATGCAGCTCATGGAAGGGAGAGGATAGAGGGGATCCTCTAAAAAGAACTGTTCACTTAACCTCTGTAATTATGAGCGTTAATGATGAATCATAACAAATATTAAAGGTGCAATATGGAAGATTCACATGGCCTTGTAGGCAATGTGACGTTTGGGTTGAATTATGTTTTGTGTTTAGAACTGGTTATTAGTAACTCTATAGTTAAGCTAACATCCATGATACAAACCACAAAACACCGCTGTCTCTGTGGAGGACCTGGGTCGGTTTTTCTGCAAAAATCACTACACTCCTTCTCGAGGTTTTCAGCGTCTCTGTTCTACTCCTTTACAGCTGCAACATATGCAAAACCACATAGTGTTAGGCTAAAGATGCAATCAGCTAATGACTCCCAGGACAACACAGACCCTAATATAAACTTCAGGTAAGAACAAAAGCCTGTACAAATCTTCTACATTGAACCTTTAATTAACTATGGGTACATCAATGTGTCCTTTGTGTAGCATTTCTCCTGAGCTCATATATGTCATATTATACTTTATGTTTTCAACTCAGGCAAATTACTGCCACAACACAGAGGGATACAGTAAGGAAAGATGGTCGGACTGAAAAATTACTGATGGACTTTATAGTACAATATATGAATATGTGGCCTGCTGCTTTGGTAAAAAGGTAGTTGTAGATGAACTTATCTATATTATTAAAAAGTCAATTGAAACCTTTATGTTTCACAGCACTGTGCTGGGACCAGAAGCTAAAAAAAATCCTAAAATGCAAGCTCACTGTGTTGTGTTACATGTGATTCACACTATGCTAGTCTATTCATGTGCTGCAGATGTAATGAGTAAAAAAGCACAACATCTACTCAGAAAAGAAGCTGACATGTTACTAAGCTTATGCATGGATATTTTAAAGTATTAGAGTATAAACCATACCAACAAGTGAAACAAGCTGTGTCGATTGTTTTTTGTATTATCAGTACCACTGTCCTCATGATTTTACCTGTTTAAGTATAAGACTGCAGTGACAGGGCAAGAGACAAAGACTGAGACTAGAGCTAATGAAGCTTGACTTATAATTAATTAGCCAATTAACCCAACACATTAGTCTGATTAAAGATTGGGTTTACATGAATATTAATGACTAATATGATATATTATGGTAGGAAACAGAAAATTATGTTGTCGAAGGGAAAATCAAACTGCTGATAGGCCTTCACATTAAAGAGACATGCAAAGAATTTACTAAAGTGAGGACGATCATCACTTATGGACACAAGAGGAAACCTCTGAGTTTAAATATAAAGCCAATGTGCAAGTGTCAAAAACTGCAGTGTGCTGAATGGCCACATGAGGCTGGTTCCAAAACCGAGTCAATCCCCAAATACAGTATACCCAACTTAACAGCAAAAACAAAAAAAATTTACAGCATGGAACAAATAACAAATATGTCATAGAAAATCCTGAATGAGTGGCCACTGAGACTAACAAATGGGTGAGTGTGAGTTTTTGTTGTGTCGGCTATGACTGCTTCTGTTCATTAACTAAATCATATTTTCAGATGGATCCACAGTGTATCTATAAGGTGTGAGTGTCTGCTCATTAATTCACATAATATTTAAACCATGATACCTACAGCACAGTTTAACCCATAAAGACCCAAACATCCATCATCGACCAAAAGCATCTACTGATCTAAACTGTTTAATACCTGTTGATCCACTAATCCACACAATACATGTAAATAATTGGAGTAAAATGCAGTTTATCATCTTTTTATGGTCACCACATATGACCCATTTGGACGTTCAAAGGCTCTGTAGTGAACGTAGAAACACCATCATCTTCTACAACACTGATTCACCAGTAAAACCCAAGGAGTTGAATCAATGACAGTGGATGGAAATGCTTGGGTTATATTCTGTTAATGATATATTTGACTGAAAAAGTTAGTTTTCTGCAGTTTTCTCTGTTTTGAAAAAATAACCCTCAACTTTAATCTGATCTTTTATAAATATCTTCATGATCAGTAAATTAAATACAGGAAAAAATATATGATTTGTACTGATAAAATAAAAAAACACAGAGGATAATATTATAAATAAATGGTGATAAATCATTTAAGAAAGATTAGATATAGAGCCAATTTCTGTTGGGAACAGACACAAAAGTAGCGCTGGGTCTTTGTGGGTTAAAAGAATATTGGCACAAGCCTTCACTTGGGCAAAAAGATAAACTGAAAAGATTTTGGTGGCCAAAGGTCATGGGTCAAAGTGGCTGTGACTGCCATTTCTGTCATTTCTTAGAAACGCATCGAGTAAGGAACACCTAAAGGGAACTTCTGCACATTTGGCACAAATGTTCACTTGGACTCAGTGATGAATGGATTAGATTTTGGAAGCCAATGCTCAAAGTTGTTGTAACTGAAACACATATTTGACCATAACTGCTGGTTATTAAGAGATGGCATGAACACATTATGAAGCAAAGATAGTAGAGGCATCTGTTTGAACTCAGCTCTTGTCTTCAGGCAGACAGCTCTACTGTAGTAGTGGTTGAGAAGCTACACTCAGAAAACCAGAAGATTCTGTCATGGAGTGTTCTGATGCTAAATTATAATACCCAGCATGTTAGCAAAACTTACTGGATCATATGGTCTGTCAGCTAGTCTGCTAATGAGGCCAGCTAGACCTAATGAGTGAGTTAATACATTATGGGAAGACAACAGCATTATCAAACACAACTGTATGTGTTGACGTTCATCTAGTCACTGAAATTACTTGGTGGTGTTAATCCTGACAGTATTAAACCATTGCAATCACTGTTTGGAGGAATGTTTCTACTTGCTCTTTGCCAGCTTCACCCACTTGTCCAAATACGTCCTGTTTAAAAGCCTAGTTGGTACCGGCCACACTGCCAAACTAAAAACAGTCCACAAACCAATGCCTGATGTCCATTTCAGCTTGTGATTGAAATCTTGAGATCAATCTCTGAAAATGCAGCAAGTTCTAAGCAGCTCCAGCTGACTTTTAAAGTGTCCAACAGTTGTAAAGTGTCCAACAGTGCAGCACTACAGTTGTACTGGGATCATTCCAAGAGTCACAGTATTGGACGCACCCCCAACCCCACCCCTCCTGCTACTGTTTACTCCTACAGACCGGTGTCCTGTCAATAATAGAGTCCATAGTTGACTTGTCTGTTAAAAATAGCACATTGTTGACACATCATATGTATGAACTGGCACTAAGGACTGACTCCTCAAAATCACTCACACACACACACACACACACACACACACACACACACACACACACACACACACTGACCTTCAACACATAACTGCACGGTCAGCGCCGGAGTCCAGCTCCAGTATGTACTACAGCTAACAAACTGGGGAATGAGCGGAGTCATACATCACCCTACATGCTGGAAAATGCTGTTCTCTGATGCATATCGATCAGAAAAATGAGTTGATCACAAGTGAGCCTGACACAGCTCATTGGCTAGGATTGATTATCAGACTCAGCTCAAGTAAATCAACTCCTGAGGCCTGGGAGGAAATACAATCCCATACAGATATAAGAAAAAGAAATCTTAAGTCTATGAATGTTGATTATGTCCTGGGTTGGATGCCACATGGTGAAGATTCGGCAAAAGAGCAGATGAAACATTTTGTGTTCAAACAAGAAGACGATCCCTACTGTGAGGGTGCTCTAGCATGGACACCTTAACTCCATGTAATGTCTAATTTTTCAGTGTCATACAGATGATCACACATGCTGCAAATAGTGCACAACAAGCAGCAGGCTCTCATGGCTATTTCAGATTATTTACTATATGCTAGGGGGTTGGTAGACTATTGCCACAGAGATAAATGAGCTGAATGTTTGCTGTCATTTAGTTTGACAATCTAACATTTGATTTTAGAACCTTGTGGGTATGATCTCAATTAAAAATCAAGCAGCAGTTGTGATGACCGGGCCCTAACACCTCTGCATGCACAGTGGTTCAACAAATCATCAGTGTTAGATACAAATATTTATTGGTACATAATGTGTGACTAAGTAAATCAGCCAAAAAAAGGTGAATATTTTTCATAATTGTGAATACAGACAGAAATTTGGTTGTATCACTTAATACACATAATATGTTTGTTGTAATTAGGTCGTTTTCATTAAGTAAATCATTTATGTCACAAAAGTTTGGACATAATTATATCTTGCACATGTTTTAAATAGCTGTAAATGTTATACCTATGGCAGTCCATGTCTCCTGGATGCCCCAGATGTTTACATCTGGCTCCTCCTCTGGTCTCAGTTTATAGCAGGGGTCTCAAACATGCGGCCCGAGGGCCAAATGCGGCCTGCTAAAGGTTCCAATGCGGGCTGTGGGATGAATTTGCAAAGTGCAAAAATTCCACAGTCAAGGCTGTTGAATTTTAGTTTAGAGTTCAGCCTTATTCAGTTATTTTAGTTCAGGTTCCACATACAGACTAAAATAATCTACAGTAAAATAATAGCATAAAAACCTACATAAAATAATGACTGTATTTTCTTCATGGTTTAATGTGAAAAAAATATTACACTATGCCTATAAATAATGACAACTTAAAATGTTTTGTCTTTGTTTTTGTGCAAAAAATAACATTAAATTATGAAGATATTTACATTTACAACCTATCCTGTAACAATAAAATGTGAATAACTTGAACAAATATGAACAACTGAAAATGTCTAAAGAAATTTAAGCCCAGTTTTAACAATTTTCTGCCTGTTCCTCTGTGTTTACTGTTTTTGTAGATCAGATCCATAATGCACACGCATAAATGATAAGTTGAGGCATAATATTGTTAAAATTGCACTTATTTTTCTTGAGAAATTTCATTTTTTTCAGGTTATTCATGGATTTTTTTTGCACTAAAACTTCAACTAAAATTTGGAGTTTTCATTATTTACAGGTTATTATGCTATTATTGTACTGATCCGGCCCACTTGAGATCAAATCTGGCTGAATGTGGCCCCTGAAAGAAAATGAGTTTGAGACCCCTGGTTTATAGTACCTGGACCTGAGCTCTGAAAGCAGCCTTTGGGGTTATGGGGTGGATTACAGGACTCAGAAGCCTATGTAGAAGCATCTTTATATTGTAGGTGTATAGTAACACAGTAGCCTTGTCTCTACATGAGTGAATGTCTGTAAGTGATGAAAATGAGTTTATGTTTTGTCATGAAGTGCATCCACTCAGACTCAAAAATGACTTGTGCAATGGTGTCATAACTAACACTGGACTTTTTGGGAGGATGCTGCTGGTCATACCCATGCTGAGCCCACCTCCTGCAGCTGCTCCAGCTCCAGCCTCAGCGCCTCCTGCTCGGCCTCCAGGTCCGCGTACTGCTGCTTCAGACTCTGGTTCTCCTCCAGAACCACCAGCCCGCACTCCGCCGCCCGGATCTTCTCCCGGTTCGCCTCCGCCAGTTCCCGGGACAGGCGCTCCACCTCGGCCCGGCACTGCTCCACCGTATCCCCGCATCCTGCTCCCCCGGCGGCCATCGCCCCTCTCCGCGTCCCTCCCTCTGCCCTCTCCGCCCTGCGTCGGATGAGCAGCTGAGGCAGACAACAAACCCCCACCGCCGCCTCCTCCTCACAGCGCAGCTTCACAACGCATGGAAAACAGAACAACACGCATCCGGAAAAATCCACAAAACCCTGGCATCACCGCCGGAGAAAGTCATCTTGTGCCATGTGATGCTCTGAGTGATGCAGCCTCTCATCATCCTCTCCCCGCATCCTTCCCCCCTCCCTCTGTTTTTCTGCTTATTCACCGGGAGCAGGACGCCATCTCTGCCTGCAGCCGTGAAGCAAGGCACACTTCCTTTTGTGTCTGAGTGGAAACAGGCTGGAAAACACGGAATAACAGGTCTGGATGCGCCCCCTGCAGACCACATACTGCTGATACTGCCATTTCATTTGGATTGGCTCAAGCACATGGTCAGGAACACTTCCTGAAAGAAAAATACCCAAAACAATTGACATTTTCTGCACTTTTTGTCACATCTGCTGCTGTTTTGTTATTAAACACCTCCACACCTCTAACAGTTACTGTATTACACTGACACCTCTATTGTGAATGACTTTGATTTATATCTTTTATATTCTATTCCAATATATAAATTGTCTTTTATACCACTTATTTTTCTTATTCTGTGTTTAGAATCATAATCATAATCACCTTTATTCGACAAGTATCTTCAAAATAACACAAGGAATTTTACTCCGTTTTTTTTTTTTTTTTTTTTTTTAACTATGCTGTCTGTGCAACATAATAAACAAGCACTGAAAAAACACAACTAAAATAGAGTTTAAATTAGTAAAAAAAAAAAACTTTTGTACAAAAAAGTGTATAAACCTTTACTTAGTTTCTTTAACTGTATGGCATTTAATAGCAAGGTGAGAGAGAAACTGGATCTCAGTTCTCTGTATGTCCTGTGTATCTAGTGAACTGACAATGATAAAAAACAAAAAAACTAAGGCTCCTTCAACCCACTTTCATTTTTTTTTTTTTATCTTTGTATTAAGATTATTCATACTACTATGTATGTATACATATGTATGTATTTACATATAATTTTCTTTGTCTTATTTCCTAACAGTGTGGTTGGCTATATGTCAAGCTTGTTATTATCATTGTTATTACTATCCATATATTTACTTATTTAATTTATTTAATTTATTTATATTACACCCTTTTTTTTGCATGTGTGTGCTTCATGGACACATCCACAACAATACATGTAGATAAATGTGAGTGTGTGTAAGTAAATGTAAATATGTTTGTTTGCATATATAATCTTTATTACTCTTCATGTTATTGTTCTGCAAAGTACGATGACCAAGCCAAGTAAACATTGCATCAGTTCAGACATACAAACACCGATTTGGCTCAAATTTGAATCACTTATCAATCTCCCACGCCTACACCCATTTGTCAGAAGATATTGAAATTTCACACTATAGCGCCCCCCAAAAATTTACCTTCTCGAAAATTGCATCAGTTTGGACATACGAACACCAATTTGGCTCAAATTTGAGTCAGTTGTCAATCTCCCAGGCCTACTCTGATGGTGTATTAGGGCCACATAAGAAAATAAAAATGCTTGTCCCTACGAGAATAAAGTTATTATTCAACGAGAATAAAGTCGTTAATGAGAATAAAGTCGTAGTTTTAAAAAAATCATTATTTTACGAGAATAAAGTCGTTAATCAACAAGAATAAAGTTGTTAATTAACGAGAATAAAGTCATTATTTAATGAGAATAAAGTCGTTATTTTATGAGATTAAAGTCGTAATATTTTGAAAATTTGACAGTTTTTTGTTTTACAGCGAAGGCAACAAGCAAAGCAGCAACTTTCCCTTCTGTTGGACTCAAAAACTCGCAGTAGCATCCTCACAGTTTCTTCAGAAACAACAAACCCTCCCTGTACAGCTCTCTGGTGTTTCCGCTGATAGCCCTACAGCAGACCACTTCATCAGTTTCTCCTCCACAAAAGAGGCAATTTGCTACAAATCAGTTTGGTTCTTACAACAAACCCAAATGTGTTCAAACTCGCTTCAAAGTCCTCAGACTAATGATAAAGTGTTGATGGGAGGATAGACTCAGTATTTGGCCTTTGTGCCTAACTCCCAAATGAAAGTATAACTTCACAAAATGTTCTAAGTTCTACATTATTCAATGAGTGGGTACGACTTCATTCCCATTATATAATGACTTTATTCTCGTTAAATAATGACTTTATTCTCATTAAATAACAACTTTATTCTTGTTAAACAACAACTTTATTCTTGTTAAACAACAACTTTATTCTTGTTAAATAATGAATTTTTCAAAACTACGACTTTATTCTCGTTAAATAACAACTTTATTCTTGTTAAATAATGAGTTTTTTTTTTAAAATATGACTTTATTCTCGTAGTGACAAGTGTTTTTATTTTCTTATGTGGCCCTAATACGTCGTCGTAGGCCTACACCCATTCATCAGAAGACATTAAAATTTGGTGCTAAAGCGCCACCTGCTGAATGATGGACATACTTGTACAGGACATGCCCTTGGTGAGGGCCTTTCAATGCCGCTTGCAGCTTTAACGTTTTTTTCTCCTTTCACTGAGCAATACTGACATACTTTTTTTTCTCTTTCAAATAAAAAAGAGAATGGTGTACTTTGTTCCAATGATGCCCTGTGTAATGTTATGAGACTGTTCTGAATAAAAATTTGAATAAAAAAAAAATCTTTCAGTCTTTGAACATTCCATGGTCCAAAAGGATTCAAATCCCATCACTGCCATAGTTTCTTTGAATGAAAAAGGTTTGTCAGTTGTTTGAAACTCTTGGCCGATGGGCCTTTGTGCTATAGTTTCAGCAGGTGCCTGACATGGCTGCTCATTATTCCTAGTGATGGGTTAAACACAGAAATGTGATTTTGTTACATGTCACTTTCAGTTTGTTTCATGATAAATTAATAAAACATTCTTAATTCTCAATCGTGCGGTAATTGTCACAGGAAAATGAAACTCACTCTGAGTAAAATGTCCAGTTAAATTGTTACTGAAAATGTTACTAAATCAAATCTAATTACAGTAAGAAAGGAAAACAACATAAACATTACAAATTTCAAACACACTTTAATCACGTTTGGTGGTTTCTAAATATGCACAGAGACCCAACTATGCATTTTTGTCCTCTGTTAATCTGAAAAAATAAAAAAACAGAAAACAAAACTGTTGCATCATGCTGTTTCCAATCAAAGTAATTATTTAATGTAAAAAAAATCCAAAACTTTTATTTTCCTGGGTCTTGGGAGGTTAAGGCAGACCCACTTTGGTTCAGCTGAGTAACTATAAGTCAGGTCAACATATCCTGAACAGACAAAGGCACAGTTGAACTTTGCATTAGCAGAGAAACTGCAGAAAAGCTTAAAACTGTGTGTATATTTTCACTGGAATCTTTACTAGATGGAAATCTACACTGTAGGCATTCACAGGAGGTATGCCATCATCCCTGAATCCAAGCACATAGATGCTCAAGGCACCTGACACAGAAGCTCAAACCAGTCTCAACAACAGCGTCCTTGCATCACGAAGATCCTGCTGTGCTTCTGAACGGCAGCTCATGGAAACCTGATGACACAGTCCCAGGCAAACTCAGAGCATCTGTGTTCCCGTAAAGCAGTGGTTGTCAATCTTTTTTTGTCCCTTTGGAGGACGAAAAATCTCCAGGCCCCCCTCAACCCCAACAACATTGTAACAGTGGTGCAATTATAACTTTTATTGAAAGAAACATCAACATTGTAACAATACTTTTTGCTTTTCCTTGAGTCATTTTTTGTCAAATTAAAAATAACTTTGATTTTTGTTTGAACAATACAAATAAACTGAAGACTGCTCCCTGAGACAATATTTTTCCAAATAAAAATAGGAAATGCACAATTATCTTAAAACTATGACAATAAAATTCCTTTTTTTTTTTTTGTTTTTTTTTTTAAGAAAGACAAATTTTGGTGACAAAAATGAACATTTTAATAATATCAGTAGCTGCAATGAGCCCATTTCCATTGCACATTTCAGAACATTAAAGTGCAAACTGTACAAACTGTGCAAAAACAGAAACATTGTGCATTTTTCTTTTCCAGTCAAGTCCTTGTCTATTCTCCAAATCTAAACTCTTTGTCTAGTCTAGTGACAGATCACCATGGCAGTAGATTTGCTTGTTGTACGTCCGTAAAATGAGTCTAGGGTGCTCCAACACTAAAATAGTTCCACATGCTACATGTTCTAACCTGAAGAAAAGAAAAAAACAAAACAAAACAGGACCTGCCCCTCAGTTTGAGAAACACTGCCCTAAAGTAAGTTACATCATGGTTACCAACTACAGCTTCTTTAATAAAGTAGAAGCAAAACTATTAACCAGCCATCACATGTTGATCAATTTAAAGCTTTGTCATGTATTACAATAGGGTGTAAGTGCATTTAAATACATATACACAATATATAATACATTTTATAATCATGTATGCCTCACATCACTCATACTGTTTAACAGATTACAAAATTGTGATGGAAAATTAAGTGCAGCAGAAGAGTAATAAAAAAAGTTGTGGTTGGAACCAAATGCTGAAACAAGATTTCGTCTCTAGAGAGAGAAGTCAGTGTCATTGGGTTGTGCTGGATGTGATCAGTATCTTCTGCTCATCAGCATCTAGGTATATGTATGAAACATGCTGTTACTGTAGCACTGATGGGAGATAAACTTTCATATGTAGACACTTGAGCCTCCTGAAGTTTATGTATCCCAAAATGATGCTGAGTGGCGGCACATGCTGAATGTAGGGTTTCATCAGCTGCGGCATAACACACTTCCCCTGTAGGACCAGGGCCTTGTCTTCATGCAGTTATCCAACCTCTGTGTGCAGAAAGGCCCTTGAGTCACACGTCCAAGATGAACCACACTGACATCCTCATCTGTCACTGGTCAAGAATCCTGAAAGAATGTCCAAGTAGATTTGCAGTCGGTTAAGGTTTCATATGGGGTTTAACAATAGATACTTCATCAATCAACAGCACAGATCCATGGAAATACAGTGGATTAAAAGCCCATTTGGTGTGATGTTTTTCACCAGTGGGCCAGGATATATGATGCAATGAGTAATTAACAGGGAACAGAAGGAATGGACATGTGAAAAGTTTTTGCAATGTTAAAACTTCTTAAAACTTGCTGTTGTCTTATTGTAGTCATCAGATCTTAAATAGCAAAGGGGACAGAGTAAAAATCTTTTTTTTTTTTTTTTTCATCAGTACATTGATCTCTACATAAAGAATGATACTCATTTTTGAGAATCCCACAGTTAACAGGTTGATTGGTAATCACGGAGGGGGTCATGTTTGGACATAAAACATTAAACATCATGACAGAATTAGATAAATTGCACAAATTAGCTTTGCATCGTTATGTACTAGCAAAGTAATTTCATCAGCAAACAAACATCCAGACTCAATATCCTCAGCCCTTTTCATGAAGATCCAACGTGGTCTACCCACTGTACACATAATTCCGAAGAGCCAGTTACAATCAATAAACAACCAATAGGAATTCAGCATGAAATGACGCAAGTTAAACGCGACACGTTGAGATAAAAATACTAACCTAAAACCTTTTTATAGAACTATGTACAAAACTTGCCAGTAGCTGGTTTATTTTTCCGATTCACGGCCTGACAGACGTATCCTCCTCCTCGATTTTGGATTTTTGTCATACATTGAAATATCACCATTGTAACGGCGAGATTATTAGCTTTAGCCTCATAGTTTACCACCAGAGCAAAGATGATCGAATTGAGGGAAAAGATTCCAAACTCAGGCATTTTACTGTTGATGAAATCCTAACGGCAAACTAGTCAGGTGTATCCCTTAGCCAATAGTACAAGTTCTGAGACGTAAGTCAAATTATCCCGGGTGCTGGACAGCCTATGTGTACAGCAGAACACATTTTCCAGCCATAATGCAAGAAATTCGTTTTGTATTGAGTTTAGATAATTTTTAAACAGGGGTTAACTGATGTAAAGAACAGACTTGAAAGTCCGGGCACACAACAGACGGCAGAGTCACCGTAAATTAGCTCCGCTTGTCGCAACATCCAGCTGTCACTTGTCTTGTAAAACAGTAATTTTGTTAAATCTCATCAGGTAGCATCAAAACTTTGGACTCCCTTCTAACAGAGCAACTTCTGATCACTTACTTTAGATTTATTGAACTAATGTACATGAGCAAAGTACAGTGAAATATAGGCTAAAACTCCCCCTAGATGCATATAATATAACAGTCTCTAGTTCATCTTCCATGACTCCACAGCACTCACATGTGTACACGGTTTATATAGTTGCAGTTCTTTCCCTTTAGTCGCTTCATCTTTGACTGTAGCGGCGCACGGTGATGACATCACCCAGTGGCGTTTTAGTCTTTGCACTGATTTGCATCATAGCCTGATATTCAGCAGGTTCTGTCATCGCTCAGTCTGGACATGCACCCATGTTGTAGATCCATGTCGCATCATCCAACAACCTGAGGAAATCTCAGTCTATAGGTCCTTTAAAATAAACCACTGTGGATTTACACGGGGGGGTTAGACGTGAAAAGTACCTCGTTTTTGAATCTTAAACCTCTTAAGGGTGTTGGGTTTAACTATGAATGCAGACACAGCAGCGGATATGTCAGCATATGCTCGCAGCCGCCTTAAATAGGACCCACAGGTCTTTTAAAATAAATTTAATTAAAATTAATTTCTAAGCCACATTTATTATAAAGACGCCCAAATTAGCATATCAACACAAAACGCCCATGTAGGGGATTTTTTTGCACAAAGAAGAGCAGATGGTCGGCCCGCTTTCAGTGATGGAACTGAATAAGAAGGTGCGCTGGTTGCCAGGTTTGACAGCATCCCCCTTTTTAAAAATGTAGCGGTCGCAATACTGAGTTAAATAACCGCCACATACAATGGGTTACACACCCACGTCTGTATGACATGAAGCATATAAATTAGTCTTAAATTCTGAAAATGTAAAACTAGGAGGAAGATGTATATTCAAAACAAAACCGTGGACAACATTTGAATATTTTATATGAACTAATGAATTGAGGGGCATGTTAAAAACACTTAACTCTCAGAAATGTGTTCTATATTTATAGAACTTTAATAAATTCATGTCTCAGCACAATGAATGAATTTGTATACAACATTTTGTTATGTTTATATTATGGATAACAGTAGCATCTAGCGGTAGAGACATTAACTGTGACCTCAGTGCTAAATAAGATGCTTACGTCTGTCTTTTTTATTGTAAAATCAATTCAAAGGCGGGCCGTCTATTGTTTGTGGTCTACTTAGTAAAGAAGAAGCTCATTATTTCAGAGGATGCGTTCAGACCTGGCAACCCGGAGACGCAATCTGTGTCAATTGCCGGGCGACGTAGTGCGAATAAAGGCCGTTGCCTATTTTTGACTCTCGCTTGTTTTAACGTGCGAGCCGCCTTTAGTTGCATTTTTCTGCATGGCGGATAGATGATTTATTTCTCAGTTTGCCTGTTAGTCATTTGCGCCCGGCCACTGTTGCGTCGTTGCCGTGTTTTTGCGCTGTAATGTCAGGTGTTCAAGGTATATCGCCTACAGGATGACGCCTCTCGCTATAATCGCTCGATGTAAAAGGTGCATTAGGGAGGTTTATCGTTTTGTTTTTATATTATTTATTTATTAGACTGAGGCATATTTGAGAGGAAACGACACCCAAACCCAGAATGAGGATTATTTCCCCTCAGAAAATCGTCATTATAAATGGACAATAATTAATCCTCGGGAGAATTTTAATTGGTTAAGGGGTTTAAAGCTACGCACCGTGCAGCGAAAATTGGTGATGTCCTATTTTGGTTTGTAGTAAACCTCTCGTCATTCAGGTTCAGTGGGCTACAGTCAGATTTTAAAGCTGCGGGGGGAGATCTGTCTGGCAGATAAAGATGGTGTTTCGGAGTGAGGAGATGTGCTTGGCGCAATTGTTTCTGCAGTCCGGCTCTGAATATGACTGCATTAGTGAGCTCGGAGAACTGGGGCTGGTCGAATTTCGAGATGTAAGTATAGAGGATGATGAGGTACAGTCATAATATTTCATTAAAAGTGTCACAGCTTGGTCTTGTTTTTTGTAAAACACAAATATATAAGCTCCAGTGTGGATCCAGCCCACCTCCCTGCATGTATGTGTCCACTTTCTCCACATATAAGCCTAAATGTTTTTATTCTCTTAATTTTTCATCAGAGTAAATAATAAGTTTCATTAGATTACTCTGTGTCTAATAGCTAGTGGAAAGTAGAGCATCTGGATTTTAACAACCCATCAAATCCATCAAAATCACCTTTTTTTATGGTGGTTGTTTGATCACCTTGTCAGTGCATATTGACTGATGCAGTAACTTGCATCCTCATGATCTGTTTTGCTCCTCTGGTTTCAGCTTAACCCCAGTGTCAGCTCATTCCAACGCCGCTTTGTCAGCGAAATCAAGAGGTGCGAGGAAATGGAGAGAATTCTGGGTAAGGCAGCACCTGGGATGTGTCATGTGCTCACACCTGGATATGCATATTGTCAGAATAATAGACAAGTCAGCGATGATTGTGTTTTGCAAAGTGGTCCTCCAGAGTTGCTGTTAGTTGGATATCTTGTGGTTGTTGTTCACAGGTTTCCTTTTGAGGGAGATCCAGAAGGCCAAAATTGCCATTCCAGAGGAGGATGAGAGTCCACTGGCTCCACCTCCGAGACAAGTGCTGGAGATCATGGTTAGTGTAAATTTAATGTCATTTTATTGTAAAGTGCATAGTTTGTGCAAGGAATTAGTGATATGTAATAAAAAATGTAATCTTGACACATTTTTTAATGGATGGCACTGTCATTTACATCTAGACAGATGATAGACTTAAAGAATACCATAAATATGCTTAATTTCAGTCACTAGTCTAGTAGCATTAATGCTTCCAGTAACTCATGCTATTACATTGTATAAAGTACTGTGTTAATGCTGTGTGTACTTCATATTTGAGATACAGTCAATTACTATATCCCACAGTCACTTCCGTAAGTACTTGGACAGTGATTCATTATTCTTCTGTACATCAGCGGAATTCAAATGAAATCATTAAGATGTGATTGAAATGTTGACTTTCAGTTTTAATTTAAGGGGTTTAACAAAAATATTGCATTAAACTTATAGGAATTACAACCATTTTAATTTTGTCCCTCCATTTTAAGAGGTTCATTTGTAAATGGACAGACTACTTGATTGAATGAATTGATTAGTAAGTTGTTACAAATATGAGAATTGTTTTCAATACAATCTGGCACCCATGGACATCATCAAAGGCTGAGCTTCCTCCCTGGACGTGCTTTTCCAGTCTTTACTACAACCACCTTCAGTAGTAGAAAACAGTAGTAGAATCAGCCTTTGACTTTATTACAAATCTATCTATCTATCTATCTATCTATCTATCTATCTATCTATCTATCTATCTATCTATCTATCTATCTATCTATCTATCTATCTATGTTGTTCTAGTTGTGAATTTTCAAATTGACTGTCATTTTCTGTCAACACTTTGTCCTACTGGTATTTATCTCTCAGCTGAATCCCACAACTTGTGTCTTTTAATGGCTGCAAATTCCATCAAACTTTATTTATGCCCTGACCTGTATTTCTTTTCCCAAATGCAGTCTGATTTATTAGATATGTCTGCCAACTCTGTGATCTCCACTCTGCATTACATTTCTGTGACTTTGAACCATTGTGCACTGAGTTTGTTCAGGAAGTCTTGCTGTAGGAATGTTACTGTTAAGGGACAGTATTGCAGTGGTTTCTGTGCTAAATAAGTAACGTGTGCAGCTAAAAATGAACCCAGGTTAGTTAGTTATCAGCTGCCAGGGCACTTTACTGAGCTCATCTTCTACATTTATTATATGTAATGAAAGAAAATACAGTAACTATGACCATCCTCAGTGTTGACTTAAAAACCTGATGTGTAACTTTTAGGGGGATTTAGGAGAATCTAATTGCAGAGATGGATTATAATATTTAGAATTATGTCTTCATTAGTGTATAATCGCATGTAAAACAAGAATCTTGTCTTTGTTACCTTAATCAGGTTTCTATTTTAGTCTGGCTTACATGATGTACTCTGCTGGAATAATCCTGCCATTCAGTGAATATTTTAGTCTCCCCGGTTTTCTGCTATCTGACTGTATGCCTTACTGTTTTGAAATCCCCTGTGCTCTGTGCAAAACAATCCCCAAGCTACAACTACAAGCTGAAAATGGCAAGATTTGACAAATACATGTCTTTATGTGGCATTTTCTTTTTTGTTTAGCACACTGTATTTCCTCTTTTGCCTGTGATCAACCAAAACATCTTCTCCTAGCATTGTTTTGCAAAGGCACTGTTGCTGCATCCTTTGACAATACAAGTGTGATTATTTATTATTATTATTATTATTTTTTTTTTTTTAACTTGTCTTGTCCAGCATCATAACAGCAGAATGGTGGTCTGGCTGCCTTTTTGTGCAGAACAAATTTGCTTTGCCAAGGGAAAATTCATAAAGTATATGAGGCACACAAGTGTGATTAAAGAAAAACAATAACTAGCCAAACAACCTAGTTTTCCACGGTTCCAGAATGATAGTGGATGGTGCCAGACCTGTCTCCAGTCTAAACCTGTCTAAAGTGTGAACGTCTGCCTGTGCAGCCTCTTTCTAACATGGACGAGCACAATGTTGTAGTGGGTGTTATCCAGCATTAGGTTGCATTATTGTCACTTACTACAGAATATTTGTGGAATTAATGTCCTCTTTTTTTTTCCAACAAGTGTGTTTATTAATTTTCAGAAGAAATAATCCCTCTACAACAAATAATACAAGTGCAAAACAGAACTATCACAGTAAGGCTCATCTTCAATAAGATAAACATGACAGTAGCGTGTGATATTTGGCACAGTCTAAAACATAAGTCATCCTTAAAAGTCACTGGTGGTCCAAAAGTTAACTTATTTATCCTGAAGTGAAAAGCACTTCAAATAAAACAAAGCAAAGACAAACATATATATACACACACACACACACACACACACACACACACACACACACACACACACACACACACACACACACTAAATACATAGCAATACTCATTTGTTGATGGTTGACATGCAAGGAGAACACGCCTCCAATGCTTTCCTCCCCTCTAAGATCACCATAAAAGATCTCCACATACTGTCAAAGATGAGATATTTACTCTTTAACGTAAAAGTGAGTTTTCCAGTGGTAGAGAGTCTGACAGTCCTGCAAGCCAGACACAAACACTTGGTTTGGTAGTGGATTTTCAGCTTGTAACATGCAAAAATTAATCATATATGTATTTGTCTTGCTCAGATTATGATTTGCAGGAAAAAATTCCAAAGATACGCAGTTTGGCATCTATTAATACTTTTATACCTGTGGCATGAAAAATCATATCTATTATTTCACCTATATAAGCCTAGATTTGTGGCCAGTCCTATAGACAGTGGTATAATGTGCCCTTTCTGCCACATTTGTAGCATGTATCGGGATGACTGGAGTTGAATTTATTTAGCTGAGTTGGTGTTACATATATTCTTATTATCCACTTGTACTGAAGTAATTTAAAATGGGCATTTATTGTTTGTGTTTGAGATTTTAAGCAGATCTTCTGCCAGTCCTCAGTTGGGATTACAGAATTTAAGCCCTCACACCATGCCAATCTTTTACTATCTGAGGAAACCTTTGATCCATCCATGATTATTGCATAGAAACTTGAAGTCAATCCCCTCTTAAAGTGTTGATTTGTTGCTATTTCTTCGATAGAACTAAGAGTAGGTAGAGATAAAGATTTTTGTATCAAATATGTAGCTTCTTATCTGCAGGTATTTAAAAAAAAAAAAAAAGTCCTCTTAAATAAAATGCACAGGATGGCAAAAACAAACTGAGCTTTTGTGTTGTTTTTGGCCACACTTCCATTGGTTGTAATCTATAAATCACCACTAGATGTCACTAAATATCACCTGAATTTTTACATTGATCGGCTACTGAAATTAGACTTAAGCTGGTGTTTGATGTTTACTGATGTTCAGGAGCAGCTTCAGAGGCTGGAGATGGAGCTCAGCGAGGTGGCGAGGAACAAAGAGAAGCTGCAGAGAAACCTGCTGGAGCTCACAGAGTACACTCACATGTTGAAGATCACACGGGCGTTCATACACAGCCGCTCAAGAGTGAGTTTTTCTCTGCTTCGCATTCGTCACTCATCATTCTTATACTTTTTCTAGTCTCCCATTGTGTTCATCTCAGGGTGGATGCCTCTCCTCACCTCCCTAGCAGGATCTTGTTTTCTTGTCACTGACGTGTTTTGTTTCCCTGGGTGATAGAGGAGGAACAAGAGCTGACTTTAATTAATGACACGGTCACAATGTAGACGTTACAAGCAGCACCTGATTCATCCAAGCTGCTGTGTTCTGTTGGGAAACGGTGAAGAGCCAAACAGGCCTTTGTGAGAATAAACCTCACAGAATGTGAACACTGCACCAGTGTGTTGTAAAGCCATGTGAAGAGCAGTGAATGTAAGCTGTCATGAATGAAACATGTTCCTCTTTATAATTAGCATGAGGCTCTTGGTCCCCAGTATGAAGAATTCCCCACTATGGAGACCGACTCTGTGACAGGATGCACCGGTATGCAAAGACTCGGAGCCAAGCTGGGGTGAGATACATCATGAGTCATTTAACACCTTTTAACAAGTCAGTGGTGCCACTATAATTGTGATTTAAAAAAAAACAAAAAAAAAACACCTTTAATCTGTTCTCTTCTGGCTGCAGGTTTGTTTCGGGTCTTATCCAGCGAGTGAAGGTCGAGGCCTTTGAGCGAATGCTGTGGAGAGTTTGTAAGGGTTACACCATCCTCAGCTATGCAGAAGTGGATGAAAATCTGGCTGATCTCGACACTGTGAGCTGATTTACACACAGTAATATTCACTCTGCCTTTGAAGTCCAGCAGGTATTTTTATTTTAGTTATTTGCCATGAATTAGTGAGTAAAGTATGGCAAGGCAAGGAACATCCAAACAAAGTCCTTAAACTGTATCTAATTTACATATTAAAATATTATTTAAATAATGTATTTCTGCATTTCCGTCTCTTTCTGTCTTGATTAAAAGACAATGTAATACTCCTGAATAACATAAGTGTTGATTTACAGTGCAATAAGAATAATGTTTGTTTGATCAAGCACTTTTCACGGAGTAAATTCATAAAGGTGCAGGTGAACTCAGTGTGCACCAGGAGAATAAAACACCAAACTCATATGTTTAAGCATCCATAGCTCAATTATAACGTTCATTAATGGATTTGGGAATGACAGATTTTTACAAATTGATTTAAGATCAATGTACATTTCTCCATCTTTTATTATAGATAAATATAGAAATTTGCATCAATATGTCTAATTTCTGCAAATACAAATGAGTAGCCCTATGTTATGTATGTATGTATTTAGGTATGTTTTATTGTCTGTATATTGTACATTTCCAACAATGTTCAGTTCCAGAGAAATTTCAACAAAATGCTAATTTTATTTGTTAATGTGGACATACATGAAATACTATTATACTGGCATAAAGTGAATTTACATTACTAAATAACATCTGAGTAAAATTTAAATACAGTACTTTGTCCATATACATGATTTCATCATCATGGAAATAAAAACAACAACTCCCATGATCCCATTCTTTCTCTGCATCTTCTATGAAGACTGACTGTTATGTCATTTGTTATCATTTTAACATTAGAAACACCTAGGATTAAAAAAGTATTTTCTGTTCAAGCACAGTTATTGTTTACGGTCTTTTCAAAGTGGTGTTCTTGCAATATAAAATCTAATTTATAATATGTGTTGTTTTCAGGGTGAAATAAGCAAAAGTGTTGTGTTTCTCATCTCTTTCTGGGGAGACCAGATCGGGCAGAAAGTTCAAAAGATCTGCGATTGGTAAGAATCATAACACACCAATGGACCTACGGATGGCTTTTGTGTTTTTTTTTTCTCTCTGTTGTCACTTAAAATGCTGCTCCTTGTTGTCCCTCAGTTACCACTGCCACCTCTATCCACACCCGGAGAACGATGAGGAGAGGGCAGATGTGTTGGATAGCTTGAAAACACGCATCCAGGACCTCAACAATGTACGACTGATCTACATAGTCTGGGCTGCAGCAACACAGATTCATTCTTAAACCCAATTAAGTCACAGTTTAACCAAAGATGAGCCTAAAATGATATAAAAGGAAATTTAAAGAGTTAGTTTTACAGCTAAAATTTTATTCTGATCCAAACTTAAAAGTACATTTTAAAGTGTGATCTAAATTTAACAAGTTAAATTGTTTTTTGTATTTTTTTAGACAGATTGAATGAAGTTCATTGAAGATAGTTAAGGGCCATACAGTACTTTATCCTCCATTGTTTGATCATATTGCTTGAATTAAGGTTTTCTCAAAAGAGGAGAAATCGGAGCTTTGCTGCCAAGCCATCATGAATAAATAACTTTTTAATGAGCTATAAATGTAATATTAACTAGTTCCCAGCAACATAGAAATTGCATTTATGGTAATATTGGTAAGCAAATATCTCCATATTGATTAAACTTTGATCTAATTTAAATTTCAGTTAGCAACAGCAAAATTGGATTTCTTAAATGGAGATTTTAAGTTTTTTAAGCAATTTGAAATCTGTATTTACTCATTTTTTCACATCATGTAAGATCAAGTTCATCTTTGTTGGTGCTGTCCAGTTGCAGTCTTAAATTTCACATCCAGACTTGAATGACCTACCTCACACCATATAAACTCGCTCTTTTTAAGTTCTTAGTGCCTGGTGTTCCTTGCAGGTGCTGCACCGCACTGAGGACTACCTGAGGCAGGTTCTGCAGAAGGCCTCGGAGTCAGCCTACACATGGGTTGTGCAGGTGAAAAAGATGAAGGCAATCTACCACATCCTGAACCTCTGCAGCTTCGACGTCACCAACAAGTGTCTGATTGCTGAGGTGTGGTGTCCTGTCAGTGACTTGGCAAACCTGCGGGGGGCGCTAGAAGAAGGTTCGGTGAGTGAGCAGAAAGTATTACAGCTTAAAGACAGCTGCCTGCATAGATATGTCTTAAACTATGTGAATGCAGTGATGTTTTTTACCATTTGGTTCAGTTTTAAAAAATGACTGAAAACATATAAAGCAGTGGGTATTTTGCATGGCACCTTGACAGCATTCCAGTTTCCACCCCACCCAGACATATTAAAAACACCTGCATAAAATGAATAGAATCAATTAGAACACCTAACCACCACTATCTCACATTTCATGCTTTAAGAATCTGTAGAGTATTGTAATTTCCTTGTCATATTTGCAGGATCTTTTTCATATTTTTCACTTACTCTGTGTCTCTTTTTTTAATCAGAGAAAAGGTGATGCAACTGTACCATCATTTGTGAACCGGATCCCAAGCACCGACACCCCTCCCACTCTGTTAAGGACCAACAAGTTCACATCCGGGTTTCAGAGCATAGTGGAGGCATATGGGGTGGGGGACTATCGCGAGGTAAGCCCAGGTAAGAACACATGTTCATTTCATTCGCCCTTTAAACAAAACTCTACCTCTGCACTGTCAAAATGGACAAAGGAGAAAGACATAATTGATTTTAAGGCAACGCAAGGCAGATTTATTTGTATAGCACAATTCATACACAGGGCAATTCACAGTGCTTTACAAAAATGGAAAAGAGACAGATTAAAAACACAATTACAATTAAAACATAATCAATAAAACATAAATAATAATCAATTAAAACAAAGTAACAGGTCAGAGTGCAGATAGAACCCTTTCAGTTGTTTTATGCACAGTTGAACAGAGCTGTTTTCAGCGTGGACTTAAACACTGCCACAGTAGAGGTCTGTCTTACGTCATCAGGAAGACTGTTCCAGAGTTTAGCTGCATAGAACTGAAATGCAGCTTCACCCTGTTTAGTCCTGACTCTGGGCACCAGCAAAAGACCAGTCCCTGAGGTTCTCAGGGTCTGAGATGGTTCATATGGGACCAACATGTCACAGATGTACTTTGGTGCTAGACCATGGAGAGACTTCTGAACGAGCAGAGCTGTTTTAAAGTCTATTCTCTGAGCCACAGGAAGCCAGTGCACAGATCTGAGCAAAGGACTAATATGGTCGTTCTTCCTGGTTCTAGTCAGGACTCCAGCAGCAGCGTTCTGGATGTCCTGCAGCTGTCTTACAGCTTAGAGAGTCCAGTGAGAAGGCTGTTACAGTAGTCTAACCTGCTAGAGATAAATGTGTGGATAAGTCTTTCTAAGTCTGGTTTAGACAGTAAACCTTTGATTCTAGCAATGTTTTTGAGATGGTAAAAGGCTGATGATGTAATTGATTTAATGTGTCTGTTTAAGTTTAGGTCTTAGTCCATTATTACCCCCAGATTTCTAACCTGATTTTTAGCTTTTAGAGTAACAGTTTCCAGATGACTGATGACACTTTCTCTGGGTTTTGTGGACCAAAGACAATGACCTCAGTCTTGTCTGAATAATCGATTTTAATAAGATACAGTCTTTATTATTGAGAAGGAATCAAACAGTGGAAGACTACACAGTTTGAGAAAATTGGGAAATCTTTTGAGATAAGTGGAACAATATTTAATAATTTGAATGAACAGATCTTTAAAGACACAGTCTGGCTGTAAACAGTATCTGACAGTAATTAAGTTTGATTTGTGTGTAAAATAACTGTCTGTCAATAAGCAAATTCATTAAATAAGAAGAAAAGGGAACTTTTAATAATCTTGCACAATCTGTGCTTGAATACTTGTATATTATTATCAAAACAAGACAATAACCATAAGATTGCAAGTCTCTGTGAGATCAGGAGTTTTTGCAGCTTGTCTATTTAATATTCAGAGAAATAAAAAAATGTTGTGTGTGTGTATATATATATTTCTTTTTTGCTTTTTTGTATCTTTAGCTCCCTACACCATCATCACATTCCCCTTCCTGTTTGCTGTGATGTTTGGTGACCTTGGACACGGTTTAGTAATGAGTCTGTTCGCTTTGTGGATGGTGCTCACGGAAAAAACACAGAAGAAGAAGCGCTCCAGTAATGAGGTAGAATTTATTTTTATTTCAACCCTCAGCCATAAAGCACAGTGTGATGAATGTGAATTTTGATTTTGCTCATTCCGTGTCTCTTCACTTCAGATATGGGCTACGTTTTTCAGCGGACGTTACATCATCCTAATGATGGGACTGTTTTCTGTTTACACTGGGCTCATTTACAATGACTGTTTCTCCAAATCTCTCAACATTTTTGGCTCTGGATGGAGTGTTAAGGCTATGTTTACAAATCAGCAGTGGACGTGAGTTTAACAAATAGATACACACACTTGGAAAGATAAATAGTTTTATTCAGTCTTTCATCTAGATTTTTTGTTAAGTTATATAAGTGCATGAGTATAAATTATGGTTGAGTTTTAATGACCCTGTACTGTATTAAAGTGTGTGAGGTTTTCATTACATAATTGTGTTTGCAGAAATAAAACACTCCAGAACAACGCTTTGCTCATGTTGGACCCAAATGTCAGTGGTGTTTTCAGTGGACCATATCCTTTTGGTATTGATCCTGTAAGTATACTCATGCCTATAACATGGCAACACATCCAGGTCATTCCAATATTTTTTTTGTGAAATATTTTCTATTTTTTCTAACAGATCTGGAACCTGGCTGTGAACCGACTGTCCTTCCTCAACTCTTACAAGATGAAGATGTCTGTCATTATTGGGGTGATACACATGACATTTGGAGTGGTGCTGAGTGTCTTCAATCACTTGTGAGTGATGAGAGAGAAGTCAACGGAAATATCGGACATTTTGACATTGTGATTTTATTGTGATTTTATTGATTTATTCCGAACATGCAATGAAATTTAACATATATGCACTAGCAAAACATACATAATAATACAAATATCAAGAATCATAACAATCTTAGACAGAAGAAAAGCACAATAGTTCTGTTTACATGCCCGAAAAGGGGTGGGAAGAAGTGCAATTTATTTAATCCCACCCCCTCTCCCTACAATATTATTAATAATACAGTATATGTCCCTCTTCCTTTTACATGACTCCTCTATATTTATATATCTATTCACATACACACTCATTCATCCATATACACATATATATGTTTATACTAGGGATGTCCGATAATATCGGCCCCAATTTTATCTTGAAAATCAACATGTGATGTTACCTAAAATTAGTTTAATATCCCACATATATCGGCAGCGATATCGGTAGATATCGGAATCGGAAATTAAGCGTTGGACAATATCGGCATATCGGTTTTTGGCAAAAAAGCCAATATCGGACATCCCTAGTTTATACATATACAGAACATACAAATACACATATAATCTTTTACCAATGCCATTCTTAGTTGTGCTGGTGAATAAATAAACAAAAAATAACTAACTCAAGGAAGGAAATATATACATAAACAACAGTGAACATATGGTGACAATTAATAACCCTCATCCCTGTATCTTGTGAAAAACATGTTCTTATAAGTGTTTTTGAATTGTCTTATGTTGGAACATTCCTTGTGCTCCTCCCTCAATCTATTCCATACTTTAACACCACACACAGATATGCTAAAACTTTTCCTAGTAGTGCGCACCCTCTGAATTTTGAAATTAAATCTACCTCTTAAATTATAACTCCCTTCCCTTTCAGTGAATAATTTATGTATGTTTCCTGGTAATAGATTATTTTTGGCTTTGAATATGATTTGTGTTGTTTGTAGTTCTATGACATCTTTGAGTTTTAGTAACTTTGACTGTAAAAATAATGCATTTTTGCATACATTCTGGACACTGTCTATCCTTTGTTTACTTTTCTCCTCTCTCAGGCACTTCCGGCAGAAGTACAACGTCTACGTGCTGTTTCTCCCTGAGCTGCTGTTCCTGCTCTGCCTCTTTGGTTACCTGGTCTTTATGATTCTGTACAAGTGGCTGGCATTCGGCGCCCGTGACTCGAGCCAAGCTCCCAGCATCCTCATCCACTTCATCAACATGTTTGTCATGCAGGGGAAGGATATCACTCCTCTTTACCCTGGGCAGGTATGAGATAAGAAAACTCTATGATTACTCATATCAGTATCAGGTCTGGATGTAGAATGAATCTGATGTAATTATACAAAGCTCAGATGTGTTATCTTAATTCCACAGACTGGGCTGCAGATTTTCTTAGTTTTGGTTGCTCTGCTGTCTGTTCCCGTGCTGCTGTTGGGAAAACCTCTGTACTTGTATTGGTTATACCGAGGAGGCAAAGGTCTGCGCCGACGCAGAGTAAGTGAATCTTCTGTGTTTCTTGCATGAATATGTTACTAAACTCTATAAATACGCAATATTTAATGCTGTTGTCTCACCTAAGGGTTATGAGAGGGTGAGGCGTGTAAGCGAGGATGACAATTCAGTGGCTCCCACCTATGACGATGATGAAGAGGAAGGAGCTGATGAAGTGACCAGTAGAGAAACTCTACCCAGAGAGGTCAGAAATTGGAGCCCGATTATCCCAGTATTTATGAAATGTTGCATTTAAAGCAAAAATATGTAACTTGTACTTAACATTAAAGGTTGAGCATTTTATATTCTGGGTGAATACAGATATAATTATTAGTAATCAAGAAGACTGATGACCACCAGTTTGCAGTAAAGTGAACATCTTGGTGTACATCATAAAATGTGCAATGATAGTCCAAATAAAGAGAAAATTCTTATTTTTCAACAGTATTTATTCGCTTTTTTCACATTGAAACGGAGGGATCATTTCTGCCCGCTCACTGGAGCTACTTCAGTCTTCAAGAATACAGACTATATTTTTTATCTTGAATTTATATCTTAATAGGCTATTAACTCTGATGTGCAACTAATCAGATAGTGCTGTGGTTGGGACTAATGACTTGTGAAAGAGGCAACAGAATTAGACTCAAGGTAGAACACTTTAAAATGACATTATCTTTCCAGTAATCATATAAAGAATACACACTCAGTAATCATCCATGCTTAGTCAGTCAATTTATTTACCTCTCTCTTTGATCAGTGTGTAAACGTTTCTCTTCATAAATATATCTATAACATTTTTAGATAGGAAGTGTTTGCTCCTGGAGGATTCTGTTGGGTTTCTTTAAATGGCTTTAGAGTCTGGGTTCGACCAGCTCTATGTGTAAATGTCATGAGGTGACTTTTGTTATGATTTGGCACTATATATATAAATAAATAAATAAATAAATAAATAAAAGATGAAGATGCCATTGTGTGGCTTTGGATATTTGTAAATAACATGCATTGACTGAAATGTGTCTGACAAAATGAGTGTGAGCCCATTTTTACATGTTGGCATGTTATGTTAAATAAAAACATTGTATGAATGATAAAATACAACCACTGACAGGGTACTGATATCCACAGCTCTAGTGAATACCAGTACTTCTGTTTGTTATAAATATGAAACAGAATCTAAAAACATAACTGATGTTTTCATGTGTGTGTGAGATGTAGATGAGATGTTTATTGTGTGTTCTGTTTTTCAGTTTGACTTGGCAGATGTGGTCCTCCACCAGGCCATTCACACCATCGAATACTGTCTCGGTTGCATTTCTAACACTGCATCATATTTGCGACTCTGGGCTCTCAGCTTGGCTCACGCCCGTAAGTGCAGTCCTTGTCAGCAGTCCCATCCATGTGTAATTATTTGGTTGTTTTTCTTTACGATACTGTTTACTTGGGTTTCAGAGTTGTCAGAGGTGCTGTGGGCCATGGTGATGCGTTTGGGTTTCAACATCACCGACAGAATGGGCGTAGTGTTCTTGGTTCCTGTGTTTGGACTCTTTGCCACACTCACAGTGTCCATCCTTCTTGTCATGGAGGGGTTATCTGCGTTTCTACATGCTCTCCGCCTCCACTGGTGAGTCTACATTGATGCATGACACATACACAGATGTGTAACAAATTAAAGGAAAAGTGTTTTGGGCACTGTCATAACATTTTGGTCCAAAATTTCTGATAGGTGTTATACTGGCCTAAGATATACTATCCTATAAAATCTGTGAGACATAACATATAATAATCCGTGCTGTGGTATAAGGGATGACTGTACTTATTCTTCTATGGCAATTATAGCTTGAAGTTACTATTTGACTTATTCAAGAGCCACAGGATGACTGCTATCGCATTTACAGTTAATGTTGATGCATTAAATAACTTTAGACAGAGAAGTGTCTTTAATATCTACCAATCCTGCATATTGTATATGGAATTACATACTTACAATCATTTCAAACCAAATATGATTGCATTTGTTTGAGGCGTAATAAGCACGTTATTGGTAGGTTTAGCGTGATCAAAAACGGTTTGTCTCTGGAACCAGCATCACCTGTTACTGCTTTACCCTGAATTGTTTTTATAAACTATCTGTTTCATAAACAAAAGTGCCACATGGTGGAAGGAGGTGTACAGAAAATGTGTCCTTATTCTTTTTTTAAACCGCTAATGTATTGTATTTTTCTGCCATAAATCTAAAATGTAAAATGTGGCTGTCCATCTTTTAACATATTTTCACCCTCCCTGCTCATTTTGTAGCTGATATGAAAAAGAAACAGCCAGCCGCTAGCCATTATTTTTGTAACTGCAGATTATTTTTCATTTGTCAAAATGAATATTGATTGTCAATTATATTTTTTATTCTGTCAAAAGTTTTTAGTTATCTGACAAATAAAACCAAATGACATAAGTATCATCTGATTAATAAATTAACTAAATGTTTCAGCTCCAAAACCACTCAACATTCATGTTTTTCAATAGTTTTAGGATAGCTCCAGAAGGTTCATGACACAGTATTGTGGAAAAACCTTCTGCCATGTTTGTTGTACATTTATTCTACATATAGTACATGTGTTTTTCAGTCTCTTCATTGTGATACAGCCAGAACATTCAGGAAGTATATGCAAAATATTAACCACACACACAAATCAGAAGTAAATGGCTTCTACAGGCACAGCTCTTTATTTAGTACGACCTCAATTTGCATTCAGTAGATTTAGTCTATTGGGTCGACTGTCTTAATGTTTTCTGAAGTAATCTGGTGGTATATTGTTACCAAGTTTCTGTGAAGTTCTCCTTCAGTCTTTGACTCTCATTTATTTGTTCGCCATTCAGCTCATCACATAGAACTATAATATTGTTAGCTTTTTTAATGCTGCTCAATTATTTTGTATGATACAGAGACTGAGAAATGCAAATGACATGTGTGTTAGGCTGTGTCTGCACTTAAAGGGTAAATTATAAATTATAGGTCTATTTTTAGACACAAAACAGCCACAGTAAAACAGCAAATCAGCTCCATTTTCTGTAGGGTTTGTGTTGTCAGTAGCTGCACTAAAGATCTGTTTGGAATCGTTCAAACAACATCAGAACTGACACAGTTTAGTTTGAACTGTGGATAAAAAACAGCCAATTGAACAAAGATAATACTGTCACATCATAGTTTTATACCTTCATAAGCAGAGGTGTCAAGTAACGAAGTACAAATACTTGGTTACCTTACTTGGGTAGAAATTTTGGTTATCTATACTTTACCGCAGCAATTATTTTTTTGCTGACGTTTTACTTTTACTCCTTACATTTTCACGCAATTATCTGTATTTTCTACTTCTTACATTTTAAAAATAGCCTCGTTACTCCTATTTCACTTCAGCTTGTTTTCATTCTGGCTTGTCATTGTTCAAACAAAAAAAAACTATCCAGATAAATGGATAGAGTGACTCTGATTGTGGTTGGATGAGAAGTACAAACATCTACCATTCTGACACCCTATTGGTTTGTACACAATCCATCACACCTGACTTTTTGCACCATTCCGATACTTATAGGCACTAGTCATATCTTCCACTCCATGAAACACATAATGCTCAGTCATACACATATGTGGTTTTTTAATACATTGCATTGGACTAAAATGTGTTCATTTTCAATGGGCATATATGCAGCTGAAACAGGTAGACTAGTGCATCCCAAATGTTTTAACATTTACATTTTAATCTAACATTATAGTCATTATGGCCTTTAGATAAATGTTTTATGGGGAGGTGGGGTAGTGCAGTATAGGCCCCTGTGGCACCTTCTAAGCTTTTGTTCGAGTGGCATTTTTTTCCCCTTACATTTACTTTTATACTTTAAGTAGTTTTGAAACCAGTACTTTTACACTTTTACTGAAGTAAAAAGCTTGAGTTGATACTTGAGCTTCTACAGAAGTCTTTTTAAACCCTTGTATTTATACTTCTACCTGAGGAATGAATGTGAATACTTTTGACACCTCTGTTCATAAGCTTCATAATCAGATTCACCAGTCTAGAAGACACACTAAGATTTCAGCATCAAACTTTCAAACTCCCTTCTTCGTGAAATCTTTTGTCTGCTTTTATCACTTTGTCACTTTCTTTGATTGTAAAAGTTGTTTCTTAGCAGTTCTCATTCCATCTCATTACTGATGAAATAGATGCTTGTGATGCTCTGGTCAAAGGCCACATGGTGTTAGTTTTCCTCACTAGGGTAGACCGGCAGAGTGACTCACTACTCCCTCTAGTGGCCACATAAATGTGCCAAACCGTCAAGCTGAATAGATTTTGAATAGGCATCTTTAGCATAACTTCAGATTTCTTCTTTCTAAACACACTGATGATAATTTTAGGTCTTTTTTTTTTTTTTTTTTTAAATATCTGAGAACAGTTATACTACATGTAGCCCCTTTAATGATCAAGTTACTGATTATTTGGGTGTTTTTGTTGTATTTGTTGACAAAAAACGAAATATAGTTAGCTTTATCTCTTCAATGACTTGATCTTTAACTTGATTTCAGGGTGGAGTTCCAAAACAAATTTTACCACGGAGCTGGTGTCAAGTTTGTGCCCTTCGACTTCTCCCTCCTGCCCTCTGTGTTTGAACAAGACGGTTTGCTTTAAAAACACAGACTCTGAAGTATCGGATCAGAGATGCAGACTTTATGAGAAGTACGCTGGAAGTTGGAATAATTCACACTGTGATAACGCCAACAAACCTTCAAGACAGTGGATTTGAACTCACTCTTGTAGCAACATTTTTCACCATGACAATTTTTAAAATGTTATCGGCTGCGCTGACTGCCTTACTACTGTACCCAGCAAACCTCTGAATGTATGGAGGTTCAAAATTCTTGTTCTGTTTCACGATTTGATTTTTGTAGGTGAAATATCATTCAACCTTTGTCACCAGTTGAGTGAATTTAAATATTTTATTTGCATTGTGCTGTGTAAACAGGTTTTGTACAATTAACAACTTGGTATTTAAAATAATCCGTTATACAGTGCAATGTAAAGTTGAAAAAATCTTAGCGATATTTACCGTTGACCATATCAGATACCCTGATGTAGTGCCATAGAGATTTCTTTCTGATGAATATACAGGGTTGCCTTTGGGTCTCTGCGGTTTTATAAAAGCTGCTCCTCTATGCGGTGAAAGGAACATTGAAGGCAAACATGTTCAAGTTTTCTCTGGCAAAATGACAAAGATACAAGATTATGACTATTTTGAGGCATATTGTCACAACGCACTTTGCAGAAATGATTGTATGATTCAAAAGTTTTCACTAATGACTGTGATGATGCCAAATGAAAATGATTCTCAACTGTTAGCGGTTTGCTTATTTACTTATTAATGCATTTATTTAAATGTAACCTCCCCTGTAATCAATAGAAAATGTCAAATACTTCAGAAAAAAAAATCAAGAAGCCTTAGGTCTTTCTTTGATGATACTGCTTATCGCATTTGTTAATGCTAATTAATCACGGTATTTATTTAAATTGTCTGTACAAGAGTCTAATATTTTACCATTTTGATGTGTTGAATAAAGGTTTCAATAAATGCAAGCAAATAAACCAGTGTTCAGTGTTTTATTTGTTTAATTCATCTTCAATCCTTTTGTCAAAACAGGTTCATGCTGACTTTTTTTTTGACAGGTAAAAATGACTGACAGCATTCCTTATGTTGTGGTTTAACAAACAGGTATTTTCTAAAAAAAAAAAAAAAAAAAAGGTCTGATATTGTGAGGAGAGAAAAAAGAGCACGTAAACCCCAACAAGCACAACTTAATAGTTAATCTGTATTTGTTGTCATATGCAATAATGCCACTCTCGTGCAGCAGTACATGTTTTAAATGCTTAGATTATCTTTTCATTTTGCATTACTTGCTAAAGAGCAAAAGCTCTCTGAAAAATACAGTTTTTGGAGAAAAATATATTAAATTTTTTTTTTGCAGAATGCTAATTGTAAATTGTAATATAGTCTAAAACCAGTGTATTATTTATTGTATATCATTAACAAACAGCATTCTGCAAAAAAGCAAGATATTTTTTTTGTTTTCTCTACATAATACATTTTTTCAGATAGGATGTTTTGCTCTGCAGGCATATGGTACAGTCAGCAGTCAGCTGCCCACTGCCATCACAGGCAAAGATATTTGGATGCAAGGTGACTGCTTTTTGTTTTTTTGTTTCTTATAATACGGATGCTGTCTTCAGTCTTAAGTAGCTTTAGGCAGTATGTAGCACATGTGACCAAAGAATGTTAAATTTAGACTTTAAAACAATGATGACTAAAAGAGACTCAGATCCCTCTGTGCGATGTGTGAAAACAGAAACAACGAAGCCCATCTTTCCGAATTGCGCAATTGCACTGATAAAAACAGTCCATTCCTTGGGTAATACTTTATGTGCAAACACAACTGTGCAGTTGAGATGTTCACTCATTTTATTTTTAACTAATATGCTCTGAATACAGTGATGCAAACGCGTATGTTCTGTAAAAACAAAATAGCTCATGACAGTCTTGCAAATGTGCCTTTGTTCCCATTTTTGAATAAGAAATTTGTTTGGTTTCAATTTGATAAAAGTGAATTTTAAATGAATGGTTATGAGAAAACATGGGTCCCAAAGTGAGATGTGTTGAGAAGTATTACTGTGTAAGAACAAAGTGTCTATCATTGCATGTTGTCATCAAACTTTTAAAAATGCTCTCTTTTTATGTTACACTCATTAATTCCATGCACATTTTAAAAGCACAGCAAAAAAAAGCAACAGTGCGCTCTAGTGTCTTCTATCTCTCTGTGCAACTATGTTCCAGTTATGTAACATACAGTCAGAGCCAATGTGCTGTCTCCAAGTTTGACCTTCAATTTCCGCACTGACTGATGTTAACATCTTCAAAACCTGATTCCATTACAAAAAATAAAAAAAATAAAAATTGAGGCACTGTGATAACCTCTATATGGATTTTTTTTTTTAGTTCTTATTTCTATCTAATAAAGTTTTTTTGTGTGTGTGTGTGTGTTAATACTGCAAGATTAATTTAAAAATCATTGCCCTGAATTTCATTTTCTTTTTTAACTTTTCTTGCAATGTGACTCATTTAGAAGGAATCCCCATGTGTTCATTATTGTCACAATCGTAGCAAATGCAATAAAACACACACACACACACACACACACACACACACACACACACACACACACACACACACACACACAAACCTGCACCCATATGCTACAATCCTGTAATAAGGACGTCATCATGATCCCCCCTCTCTCACATCTCTCATATCCACAGGCTTTATTTCACGCAGTCCTACTCTCTCTCACGGCCGTACAGTTGCAGTGCAGTGATGTGCTTTATTCTGTCATCCCGGCTTAACATTTAGCGTAATATTTCCAAACTATCTCAGTGTATTAAAGGGGACTGACATAACCTCACACAGCAGCTGCAAGCTAACGGTAGCGTTAGCAGAGGAGCCAGTGCGGTGCAGCTAGCTAACCGCACAGCTGTTGACAGCAACTCCGACCAAACTGCACCGACTGTCCGCCTCTCCGGTAACCGGCCAAGAGGAGCAAATGAACGAGCTGGTGAAAAGTTTGCCGTCCCCGACTCTACCGGGACTCCACCTGCCGTGTTTGGATACCTGCAGAGGCTGGCTCTTTAAATGGACCAACTACCTGAAGGGGTACCAGCGGCGGTGGTTCGTCCTCAGTAACGGCCTGCTGTCCTATTACAGGTAACGGGAACGGACGGTGGGCACCAGTTGTCACCATTTTATCCTGACATGAGAAGTTTAAAGAGTCGTGTTTTTTTGTTTTGTTTTTTTTTTCCAGTTATTTGTCGCAAAAAATAAATATTATAATCTTAAAACAAAAAAATAAATATTATTTTAATAAAACAAATCAAACTCTATATTTTATCTTTATTCAGAGGGGGTGTCCTAGTTAGCGCCTAAACTAAAATCACCTGAGTCATAGCTGAAAGTTATAACCGTACACCATATAGATAAAGAATAAATGGATTTACAAGCTATGTTTATTAAAACTAGTTAATAAAAAAGCAAATTTAACAACTTAATCTCTATAGATATCCGGGTTTGAACACATAATCTACTTGCTTTGTGATATTTTTGGTGAATATGGAAGTTATCCTGACACAAGCTAGTCTATGTTAGAACAATATGTAAAACGTTTATTTTTAAGTAGTTTTATATTTTCTAGCTAAGTGAGGTGCACTATGACAGATTTTCCAACCTCAAATTATTTTTCACCGTAAAATCACAACAAAACTGTAATGAAATAATTAAACTATTGTAATTTGTAACAGTATCACTAAATGTTCAACAAGATATGTACCACAGCAAATTAAGATAAGATAAGATAGTGCTTTACTAATCCCAAAGGAAAATCAGGTGTCAGCTGCTCACAACCACTCAACAATAAAAAAACAGACATAAATAAAATACAATAAAAACACATAAAAAAAGATAGTATGAAATAAAATAAAGCCAGAGCAATAAATAACAGTAAATGCATCATAGTACTTTGTGCTTCCTTAAAGTAGGGTCTTTAAATTGTCACACGTCAGAATTAGTTGTACACCTTAACACAATTAAAAAAAACCACTAACCCAGTTCCAAAGTGGAGCACATTAACACAGATCTGAGCTGCATCCTTTTGTTTCACACTGAATGATGTTTTTGTTCCCTTTCCGACTTTCTATGTTTGTTCCATGCAGAACTCAGGCAGAGATGGCACACACCTGTCGTGGCACAATTCCCTTGGCCACAGCGCACATTGAGGTGGGTGACACTTGCCACTTGGTGTTAACCAGTGGAGGCCGAAGCTATCACCTGAAGGCCACTTCTGAGGGGGAGTGTCAGCGCTGGGTGTCAGCCCTGCAACAGGCCAAGGCCAATGCCACTCTCCTGATGCATCATTCAGGTAATACTTAAATTTTAATGTTGTACAAAGAAATAATTTCCCCTGTTAAAATATGCAGCACCAGAACAGCAAACGCATCCACCATTCCAATGTCCTAGAAATTGTACTTCAGCTGAGCCTTAGAATCTGAGGCAGACAACCTAAATTTAGCCGTAACCTCAATGCAGACTCGCACAACCAAGCTCCACTTACCTGAATGCATATTTGTTTATTTTTATCCTAAAAATGTCAAATGTTTTGCAATAGAAAGGCCAGAAGGGGGCAGTGTTGTTAAGGATACAGAGGTAGAAATGGTCAGTTGGGGCAGTGTGTGATGGGATTCTGGAATCTTTATTTAATCATGCTACTATTAAATAATCCTTTGTTATGTCTTTAGCTTTTTTGTTACTGCACATATGACCCCAATCCCTTAATATAAGGTATGATAAGATAAGACTAGATAAGATAAGATAAGATAAGATGAGATAAGATAGATAAATGTTGCTGTTCGTTTTTTTTCTCATGAATCTTTGAAAATATGAAACACAGATGCACAGTGGGTAAATGTTTTCTCTCTTCCTTTCCCACCCTCTTACATCCACACACACAAACACACACACACCCACAGAGAGAGAGAGAGCGAGAGAGAGAGACGGGCAGTTTTACCTCCCTCCTACTCTGTCTCCTTTCTCCCTCCCTGTCTCCTTCAGTATGACGACAGTGAGATCTGAATGAAATGACCTTCGTGTATAGACTCCTCCTCTTGTTCGGGCAGAAGGAGGGGGAAAAAATAGAGCAGGAGGGTGTGAGGATTTTCATTGAAAATATTTTTCGCCATACACCTTGTGGACAATAGGGAGAGATGAGGGCAGCCCTTTCAATGAGGGTCACCTTGTAAGTACTGTTTTGACTATTATTGTAAGAACAGGACTTTGATAAGACTGCAATAGAGGGTGTGTGGCTGCTGGTTTCTTGCTTTTGTTGTGCTTGTAATTGCTGTAGTGTGTGTATGTTTATTGAGTTCACCAAGTTTGGCAATTCAGATATAGTCTTTTTCCGTGCAGATCCATGGTAAATATGCTGCTTAGATTTTTCAGATGTGAGAGTGAAAAATTAACAGGGTTATATTTGTCGTAACAGTCTTGAGTTCATCAATTTGACATATGTGGAGCTGGATCTTTCTGTCAGTAATAAGCTGGCAGGAGTCTCATTCACAGGAACAGTGTGCTTCAACCCATCCTCATGCTGATTAAGAGGGTTGCATCTCCAAAATGTAAATCATGTATTTGCAGACAGCATTAACATATGTAGACGACGACTGTGTGTGGTCTAATTAGTCAGTCTGTTAATATGTTTGTGTCACTGTGTAGTAATGGTCTTTTACACACTGCTAGTGATGAAAACCGCTAAAATTGCAACCTGGATATAAAAGGTTAAACCTCATCAGATGATTTCAGGTAGTGTTTCTCTGAAGTTTTCCATGACTGATAAATTGTGTTGACAGCTCTGAAACAAATTATAACTGTGCTGATTATTTCATGGTTACTAAATTATTTGTTGTTGATTGTGTTAGTACATTCTTCATAGAACTTTGCCTCTTACCAAGACTATGCATGTAAGTTTATCTCATTTTTGAATAATGGTGATAGTAGTTTGTCTTCCAGAGCTTAAATACCATATGTTAATAGTACACCATGTGTTGTTCTGTACATACAGCACATACAAATGTAGTGCTGGAATAAAGTGTGTGCTGTAGTTGTCAAATTAGTTGTTTAAAAATTCAGGTCTGTTTAAAAAAAAAAAAACACTGAAAGGCAGAACTAAGGATTGAATCCATGAACGTGTAAACTAAGTGGTTACAACATCCATGCAGTTACAGCTGAGCTACAGCCATACTACAGCCAGCTTTATCAGATACATTAATCAGACTTTAACTGTTTAATCTGGATTGCATAAGATTATATTCCATCCACTGATTTTAAAGTCTGATTTTCTCTTCCCCCACACTATGTCCATATCAGTTTTGCCGCTATCACCTGTGGGTGTTTTATCATGATTCAACGATGAGTCACCAATTTGTTTCAGACTCTCCAGTGTCCAGTGTTTAACACCACCACCCAATTACCACACAAAAAACACCACTGTACTTTTCCCCATTTGCACTTTTTCAAGGATGTGTTTTATGAGTTCCACAAAGAGGTCTATTCTAATTTAATAAAAACATGTTAGACAGAAGCTCAAGCCCGATCTCGCTGTCATAGTCAAGTGTCAAAATACAAAAAGCACTGACATGCACATGTATGTGGGTCATGAAACCACTACCAATGCCTGCAGGAGTTTTTATCCTCTAATTTGTAATCTTCTCCTCCTGAGACTTTATTAATCCAGTTTGCCCTGATTGTTTTTATTTCTTTTCCCCTTTAATTGGGTGTAGTAGTTTCTCTTCCTGCTTTGGCACTCATTGGACTCTGGCCTAGATTCAGTCAAATTACTCTGGATTTTACAGATTACACATACAGTCTGTTTCTTCAAGTAGATTAGATATGTTTTGACCTAAAAAAGAAATGAAAACATCATTACACATGATGGAGACTTTTTTTTTTGGAATTTTAAAACCATATCATTAATGTAGACATTATTAACTGCCTGCCATGATCTAAATTTGTAGCAGTGTTTGTTGTTCTTTTTTAAGTCACTTAAATAGAGGGTCTTTAAACACTGAGGAGGTTTAATAGAGCCCTATTAGCTCTCTAACCCAAAGACTCTGGCATGTCTGTTATTACAAGCACATTGTTTGGACTAGCAGTATTGAAAGCCTTAGAGTTTATTTTAATATCTAGTGAAGGTACCTGGGTTTAACCGGGCTGAATCTGTTCATATTTATGCATAAGATAGCTACTGTTTCTATCTGACTGCATCTCACAGCTAGGCTATATAAAAATGAAAATAGAAATAGAAAAAAAATATAAAGTGAAAAAATAAAACAGCAATCCTACAGAGATAAAGAAAACTTTAAATCTTTATTTTGTCCAAGGAGTGAAAATCTAACACAGACGTTAGCTATTTTAGTCTCAAGGATTTATACAAACTAAAGGCTATGGATCTTTTTTTTTCATGGTGCTTGTTTATGAGTCCTGTCTTCCTGCTCTGCTTCTAAAATCCCTGAGACTGATGGCTCATCTCATGCCAACATGGGGCAGAGAGAGAAAGAAAGGAGGAAAAGGGTAGTGCGTCATCTTTTTTCTCCCTCTACTGCTAAAAATAGCCTAGCCTCCTGACTGCACAGTCCCACGTTTCCAGGGCAACAGTGTTCATTCACAGCTTTCCGATCTTGTAAAGGAAGGGGTGTGGGAAATCAGGGTGTGAAGTGTTATTATCCTCTCCCCTCTGTTTCTAAATGACACTTTCTCAGTTGGTGTTAGTTTAATTTTAGATTTTGAAGAATATCTTTTCACATCAGTAAACAACCACATTGTTCATACATAATAGCCTTTAACAATACCATAGCAGCCTTTAAGTTACACGAATCATGTACAGCTTTTCTTTTCTGTCTTGTGAGAAGATGACTCAGGAGATGAAGGTCCCGTACCGCAGGAGGACCGTGCCTTAACCCAAGGGGTGCTCAAGACTCTGGCCAGCAAGTTAGATGACCTGAGCACCTGTAATGAGCTCATAGGAAAGCACGGTGCCGCCCTCCAGCGCTCCCTCAGTGAACTCGAAGAACTGCGTGGAAACTGTGACAGCACGGACAAAGTAAAAGCTGTGAATGAGCGAGCTACCCTTTTCCGAATCACCTCCAATGCTATGATAAATGTGAGTTTGCATGGTTCAAGGCTCAGTGAATGTAACTTCTATAAATGGAAGACTCATAAATTGAAATGTCTCTTTTTGAGGTAATGCACTTCAGGGGTTCTGTATGGACTTTTTGCTATGTGTTGTTTTCACACCTCAGGCTTGTCGTGACTTTCTGGACGTGGCAGAATCTCACAGTAAAAGGTGGCAAAAGGCCCTGCAGCATGAGCGAGAACAGCGTCACCATCTGGAGGAGACCATCGAACAGTTGGCCAAACAGCATAACAGCTTAGAGAGAGCCTGGAGGGAAAATCCCACCTCATATACAGGTGAGACTCATCACTCATCGATTTTTCTGTTTGTAACAGACAAAACAGTGTAGTCTTCAGCATTGGTGGTAAATAACATGTTACAATGTTATGTAATTATATGTCTGACGTGTAAGATTTAAGGGGACGTCAGAGAATTGCAGAAATGGGATAAAACATTCATAATTCTGTTTTCATTAGTGTATAATCACATTGCATTAGAATGAGCTGTTTATATCTACAGAAGGAATGGGTTGTGTCCCTGGAGTTTGCCATATTTCTTCAGTCAAAACAGAGTTCTCTGTTTTTCTGTTATATGAGTAGTGGAACCTGCATTAAGGAGCAATGCTGTCACCCTAAACCAGGGGTGTCCAATCCTGGTCCTCGAGAGCCTGTATCCTGCATGTTTTAGATGTGTCCCTCTTCCACAACACCTGATTCAAATGATCAGCCTATCATCAAGCTCTGCAGAAGCCTGATAATGATCGTCATGTGTGCTGGAAGAGGGAAACATCTAAAATATGCAGGATGCCGGCCCTTGAGGACCTTAGTTGGACATCCCTATCCCTAAACAAAGCTCAAAATAGGCACACCAAAAGTGACCTCCTGTGTTTTAGCAGCTACATTGGTGAAGGCTGAAGGAGTATTCAGTTGGCTGTCGTGTGCAAATTCATAGCTAGATATGAATAAACCTTTAAATTACTAAATGACAGTTATCATATAGAGGTGACATCCAAATATAAAAATTGTATAATATTCATATTTTTATGCAGGACTTTTCAAACAAAGTACTTTACAAAGAAAAGTGACAAATACAAGACTCAGTTTCTGCAGTAATATGTAGAGTATGAATGGAGTCTTTTGCCAGCTTCTTGAGAAGGCAGGTCAGCAGAGCCTAGACAGATGAGTAATCAAAATGTAATGAAACAATAAATTGCATTATTAACCCCTGAAGACCCAAACAGCCACTGGTGAAAAAAGCATCTACTATTCTATAATATTTAATAACTGTTGAACCACTAATCCTATTAAAACATGGGCATAATTGATGTAAAATCCAGGTTTTTGTCTTTTCATGGTCATTGGATATGACCCATTTGGACATTCAGAGGCTCCATAGTTACTGTGGAAACACCGTCATCTTCTACAACATTGATTCACCAGTAAACCCATGGAGTTGGATCAGTGACAGTGGATGGACACACTGGGGTTAAGTTCACTTATTGATATCATTGCTGAAAAAGTCACTTTTTCTTCAGTTTTCTCTGTTTTTGATATAATAAGGCTCAACTTTAATATGAACTTTTATGAACATCTACATGATCAGTAAATTGAATGTAGGAAAGCTCATGATTTACACAAAAACCCCCTCAAAATATAGAGGATAATATTACAATAAGTTTCAAGTTTATTTGTCATGTGCGTTCAGGGTACAAGTACCATGGCAATGAAACACAGTGTGCCCTGGCTCTCTCTCTGCCCAATATTGAAATATAAATAACAAACAAATAACAATAACAATCACAGCAACAATAAAAATACTTAATAAATAGCACTAGCCCTCCTATTGTAATGTAAAAACACTAAATAAATAAATACAGTTATAAAAGCTGAAAGTCAAGCTGCAGGTTCCCAGCTACCTCCTTGTGGCAGAGCTGCTGTTCAGCAACTGTGTAGCCTGAGGAAAAAAACTATCCCTGAAGTGAGTAGTCCGGATTTTGATACTTTGTAAACGCTTTCCTGATGGTAGATAATAAAAGAGACTGTGTGCGGGATGACTTGTGTCCTGTATGATGCCCAGTGCCTTTTTCCTGCTGCAGTAGTGATGGTAATAATGGTGCTCCAATGATTTTAGATTTTGCTGTTTTGATCAGGAGTATGTG
Organism: Sphaeramia orbicularis; assembly: GCF_902148855.1. Lineage (NCBI taxonomy): Eukaryota > Metazoa > Chordata > Actinopteri > Kurtiformes > Apogonidae > Sphaeramia > Sphaeramia orbicularis. The sequence continues at coordinate 61,266,886 of NC_043968.1, forward strand.
GTCGTGTGATGTAATATTCCCAAACCATACCAGTATACTGCCAGTCAGGAGGATTTCTGTTGTGCTGCGATAAAAGTTGATGAGTGTTTTTGTTGACATACCATATTTTTTCAGACATCTCAGAAACAACAGTCTCTGGTGTGCTTTTTTGATGATGCTGCTGATGTGAAGAGAACAGGAGAGTGAATCAGAAATGTGGATGCCTAAGAACTTGAAGTTATTGACATTTTCGACAGCAGTGTTGTTTATGTAAACAGGAGAATGTACTTTCTTATTGGTTCTGAAGTCGATTATGAGTTCCAGGTTTTTGTCTTTTCAATAAATGGTGATAAATTACTTAAGAATGGTTAAATGGAGAGAAAAAAATCATTTTGAAAGTACCACAAAAGTAGCACTGGGTCTTTATGGGTTAACATTGTTACATCACTTATATTGTAACAGGGTAACTAGTAATCTGTACCATTTTAGGTTTCACATATGTCCTTTTCAACACTGATAGACTTATTACAGCCCTCTTCTGGCTGTTAGCAGTGATGCACTGATTCAGCAGCAGGGCTTCTATACTATGTTTATATATGCTATAAAAGCTATATATTTGAAGGCATAAGGCAGTCTTACTTGTCCCATTGTCCTGTTTTTGTTGTTGTAGCCGTGGAGCGGTCTCAGCAGGGGGACGCAAGTGATGAGAACGATGAAGCAGAGTTCTTTGATGCCATGGAGGACTCCCCTGCATTCATAACTGTGACAGCTACTGGCAGCATACAGCACAAGTGAGACGTCATCTCTTTATGCAGTGTAATCCCAGAGGTTTATTTTATATGAAACATCACAGTTATGAAGGTGATGTGTACTTGAATTATGTTTTAGGCGCTCAGGGAGTAATCAGAGTATGATGAGTGGAGGAATGCCCAGTGAATGGACTCACAACGAGAATGTAAGTCCCATTCATGCATCTTCTTGATCAAGTAAATGTATTGTTTTAAAAACTCCCATAACATCACATGTGCAACTTAGATAATGTGTTATATTAAGGTATGCATATGCAACATTAAGTAGTTTTTTTTGTTGTGTTTAGTATATTAGTAGGCTATTGCCTCTTTATTAGGGTTTATAAATCCTTAGTGCCTTATTTTGTAATGTGTTATTAATATCCGATAACAAGTACTTTAACAGTTTTCCATCAGTTGTGTTCTTATTTGTGCTTACTGGTGAATTGATTAATTTGACCTAACAGCAGCAACAGTGTGCAGACTCTATCACAAACTACCCACATGCAAATATTACATGTTGAACCAAGTCTTTCTAATACAGAGTTTGTTCCCCAGTCTAAAGCGAAGTAACTTACTTGTAATTTAGATCTGTACTTTCTATTGATATATAATAAAATGGTGCATTTTTAAGGCTTCATAATGATGAATAAAGCGCTAATATGCCACTACTATGAATACTAATAAGCAGCTAGTTGAGGGTAAATATTTGCATCTTGATAAGAAGTTTTACCAGACGTTCACATGCTAAACAAGATCTGATCTGACTGTTTTTCCTTTTTTAATTCAGGATACCTCAGTCGCAAACCATATGCAGCTACGAAGAACAAGACGCAGCCGTATTCCTGACAAACCAAATTATTCCCTCAACCTGTGGAGCATCATGAAGAACTGTATTGGCAAAGACCTGTCCAAGATTCCTATGCCCGTAAATACAAAACACACATTTATTTTAGTATAGGTTTTATTTCACAACTTTCAGTTTTAAGAGTTGGCTGTTCCACGAGTGAAATTGTCTGCATCTTACATCTTAAATCTTCATATTTGTTTTCACTTTTATCGAATTGCAGGTAAACTTTAATGAGCCGTTGTCGATGCTGCAGCGTCTGTCTGAGGATTTAGAGTACAGCGAGCTTCTGGACCGGGCGGCTCGCTGTGACTCATCTCTGGAGCAGATGTGCTTGGTAGCTGCCTTTTCTGTGTCCTCCTACTCAACCACAGTGCATCGTACAGCCAAACCCTTCAACCCTCTCCTGGGAGAGACTTATGAGCTCGACCGCCTCGAAGAGTATGGTTACCGCTCCATCTCTGAGCAGGTTAGACCAAGATATTTGTTAAAAAGTCTTTTTATTATAATCTGAGTTTTAGGCCTTAAAATATCTTCAGTTTTATTTTGATACATCTTAGAAATGTATTTGAGTGATACTTTTATGAATTTGCATACATTTTAGTTCAGTTTAATTTAGATTATTTTAGATATGTAGGAAAATTGTACTATGTGTTATGCCATGACAGAACTACAAAAATGGAACCACTAATGCAAACCATGCAGGCTGATAAGAATCAGAATGTACTGGAACACAGCCAGCTGGTTTGTGGGCTAATATGGTATCTTCTTTCATCAAAATATAGCTATTCTAGATGTAACAAAGTGAAAATGATTTCTGTTAACTTTTCTTTCATATAATATGGGTAAATGCAAGTTCAGAGATCTGGCTTGATAAAAGAGATAGGTCTTAAATTGTCTTCAGTGGTCTTACAAAGTTTTCATGGTTTAAAGTAACCTTGCTGAAACCTGTAAAAGCCCTACCATCCTGTTTTTTATTTCAACAGAAATAAACATAACCCTACAGGTGTATTTTAAACACAGAAGTATTTGTTTAACATGTTTACAGGAAGCAAATAACCAGAGCATGAGGAAAAGGTAAACACAGTATGCTGTCACTACTTTCCCTGCTCACAGTGTCTGTTGCTGTTCACTCTCAGGTCAGTCATCACCCACCAGCTGCTGCTCACCATGTGACGTCACAGAGAGGATGGACCCTGTGGCAGTACATCACTATTGATAGCAAATTTCGTGGGAAATACATTTCTGTGATGCCTCTAGGTATGTATTCAGGAAGTTATCCATTGTAAAGTTCTCACTGGTAAAAAGTTATCACCAGTATCACTACAATTCATATAATTTAATAGTTCACACAGTAGTCTGGTATAACAATAATAAAATGAATGTATCAATATATTTTTCTTCTGTTCTGTGTAGGAAACATTCACCTGCAGTTCCATGCAAGTGGAAACCATTATGTGTGGAGTAAAGTGACCTCAACTGTTCATAACATTATTGTGGGCAAACTCTGGATTGATCAGGTGTGTTTGGCTCATGGTTAGCTCAGTATGTGTGATAAAGTGGTATAAATGCAGGCAGAGCACAGATTTAAGCTTTTATTACAGAATGATATACATATAACACATACGTATTGGTTGGGACAGTGGCATAGTGGTTTCATTTCTCAGTCAGACTGATTGATTTTACCTGTTCTCTCCATGCTCCTGAACACAGTTCAGTTCTGGGGTTGGTCCCCAAGTGCCTTCAATGGCAGGTCAGAGGTACCTAATGTGGGCTACATAATGCTAATTGCTAAACCTAATGCTAGGTGTTGTGTGTGTATAAAGATGGGTAAAATGCAGACAACAAATGAGTCCCTGCAGGGATAATAAAGCAAGTTAACCTTTAACCTTTACACGAGGTTGATGGTGACTCTGCTTGTGTGGTAATCTAGAACAATCATGAAACACACAGTTGCTGAGATCACAGATCTCTAAGCAGAACCAAAGTTACGCATATATTTCAAATGAACGCAATATAGACAAAGAAAACAGTTGTGCTTAAGGGATGAGGCAGTATACACCAAATGAATGGAGACTGCCTCAGTTATAAAGCATGTTAATCTGGATGTAACAGACTGAAAACGATTAGACTGAAAAAGGGCCTTGTGACCAGATCTGATTCCATGCTTTCTGCCCTACCACAAAACAGATAGAAGAGATAGAAACCTCTTCAGTCAGAAGAGGTTTAATCTTAACTGTTTGTACAGCACTTGGTACTTGTGAGTGAAAGTTGACATTTTTCAAACTAAATCAAGTTAAAAAGAACAATTCAATTGTCGATGTAAAAGATATTGTGTAAGTTCTATCACTTCGGGAAGTAATGTGAACAATCATGCATATCATAAAGCATCTATTTTCTTGCTGACTTTGTGCCATGTGTCGCTCAGTCTGGAGACATTGAAATAGTCAACAACACTACCAAGGACACCTGCCGTCTCAAATTCTCCCCCTACAGCTACTTCTCCAGAGAAGTCCCACGTAAGGTAAGTCATCATCCCTAATATTGTACTTGTATGTGAACTCGATTGAACTTAGAGCCAGTTTATAAATCGCATTACAGAAAAAAACAAGTGAATATGTCAGCATCTCAGGCCCAGTTTGTGTGTGCACCTGATTTCTTCCTGTCTTCTGACCTGATGGCGTCTTAGGTAACTGGTGTGGTAGAGGACAGAGAGGGCACAGCCCATTACATCCTGTCTGGAACCTGGGATGACAAAATGGAGAGCGCCAAAATTGTAGACAGCAGCCAAGGTTGTGGAGGATCAGAGGGCAAACAAAAGATGGTTTATCAGACCCTTCAGCCCAAACTACTCTGGAAGAAATACCCTCTTCCGTGTGTTGAACTAATATGCAATATATCATATCTTAAAGCCTATACATGACATTTCAGCCTAAAAATCTCTCAATTCATGTTTTGTTTCTCATTCTCCAGGGATAATGCAGAGAACATGCACTTTTTCTCCTCCCTGGCTCTGACCTTGAATGAACCCGAAGAGGGTGTTGCCCCCACAGATAGCCGTCTGAGGCCAGACCAGAGGCTAATGGAAGCAGGTCTGTGGGATGAAGCAAATGCTCAGAAGCAGCGTCTGGAAGAGCGACAGAGAGTGGAGAGGAAACGGAGGGAGGCACAGGCTAATCAGGCCCTGGAGGATGGTGAGTTCAAAGATACCAAGATCAACAAAGAGAGTAGAGATTCTGCCTTATACTGATGCAGCATCATTTGCACTTTGAGTACTGGTAACATCAAAAATTACATTTATATCTTATTAAAAAAAACTTGAAACTGAAAGTTAATTATCTATGATATGATATGATCATTGATTGTGTGTAATTAGGGCAAGATGTGGAGGGATACCAGCCACTGTGGTTTGAGAAGAGGATAGATGACACAACAGGAGAAAGTACCTACATCTACAAGGGCGGTTACTGGGATGCCAAAGACAGACAGGACTGGAGCCAGTGCGCTGAGATCTTCTAGGACAAATCCCTCCTTACAACACAACATCAGACAGGCTAAGTGGGTCCTTGTGCTGTAAACACAATGTATGAGTGGTTTATGTGTGTGTGTATGTGTGTGTGTGTGTGTGTGTGTGTGTGTGTGTGTGTGTGTGTGTGTGTTGGTGAATGGGACTTCAGATTCAGAGTTTCAAGCACAAAACAAGCTCCTATTTCAAATAACTAAATCCTTTTCTGCTGTAACATTAAAATACAGAATGCATGGCTTCAGTTGGTGTGTCATCTCTAAGCTTGTTTAGCAGTAGTGAACTCAAGTATGCAAGTACACAGATTTCCTGTGTGTATGTGTATGAATAAAGGATTGGTTTATAGAAGAATGTTCTGCTTTAAAACACACTAGTGTCTTCTGGTGTGTTTCAAAATAACTGTTTGGAGGAAGGAAGTGCTGGATATCTTGTTCTCAAAGCTGCAGGAACATGTTACTCATCTCGCCTTCTGATAAAGACTTCAGACTTCAAATGGACTTGAGCAGGGCAAAGCAATCTTCTGGGTTAAAGGCTAGTTTTACAGCCAAACATAATTTTGATCCCTTCTGATTCTTGGGAATTTTTGTATTATTCTCTTTCTTAAACTTGCACAAACTGTATTCTGAAGGATTTACAGTTATTGTCCAGTCTAACTGGCCCCTCAAGAGCAGCTAGTAGGTAACTGAAAACAATGGTAGATGTTATTTTAAGTCGACTACTGTCTGGGAACACCATGTTCTTTTAGTGGTAATCCCTGCTTAACTCATGATCTTAAAATGATCATTTCTGGTTGCACTGAGGGGGCACTTCAATGATTTTATATATTAAAGTTGGATTTACTTAAAATATCCTGAATGGCATGTGAAAACCACTTTACACTCTGACATGGGTTTTAAAGCTTTATGGTCCAATTAAAACATAGTATAATGTAAATGTAGACTCTGCATTTGTTTTTTTTTTGTTTTTTGTTTTTTTAAATAATATTGCAATTAAAAATTAATAATAAAAAAAAAGTTAATGTTGAGGTACCCTCTGTTGTTCATTTTCTTTTTATGGTTAGCTCCTAAAGTTTATGGAAATACAACACTTGGTCATTGAAGTGCCCCTTTAAGTTTCTTGAAGGTCAAAATACTTCCACTTAAGTATAAATCTATTTAGCCTGGAGTATTTTCTTCAACAGGGGATTTTATCGGTGCTTGTTGGTTAATTTAGCCTTAATTATGTAATGAAGTAGAAAGTCCCTAATAACCACTGCATCTAAACTCTGGGATTCCTTAAAGATGACTGGCTGATTTGACAGGCTTCATCTTTGGAGGACACATAGATGTTTATTTGAGTTGACATACAATTAGTACTTTCTGCTGTATGATGATGCTGCTTCATTTGGTTGTCCATAATAACCCAAATGCACAGAAGGAAATGCTCCCAGGCCACAAGTGTTTTATGCACAAGGAAATTACATTTTAGTCAAAATAGTCCACTACCTAAATTCAATTCAGTATAATTTAGTTACTGTCATGAAAAGTCAGTGTATTAAACTTTAATAATGATGTAATGAAATGTATGAATATCAGTTCAAAACAATTGTTTAAAAGTTGAGAAAACTTAGCAATACTCCTTGCTAAAGCTTGAAGTGCAAAGAAGCACTGATGTACATTAGTAGTAAATATGCATTCTCTTAATAAACTATAACCATAATAACCTTAATTTGTAGTTTTCAGCATACTGTGCGTTGTAGTAGAGCATGATGCACAAGTATGACTGCCTAGTTGGTTTTTGGCTTGTATATAGCAAAACTACATTACAGATAGAATTAACTTATAAAAAATATTGTTTCACATTACTTGAGCCTTCATATTCTGGTCACTATTCAAGCTCTATTTGTGTATACATAATCTTAAATGGATCGAGGTTGTGTACTAGTTTATGACAATGTTAGTGAAATGAAATTATGACCAGGAATTTATGCAGTATATAATACTGATGATGCAAATAAGGTGTTGCTCCAATAAAGCACAATGTTCTGTTTCCCTGCAGGTTATGAGACATGCTACATAAACATAAACATTTCCATGGCAGCATATAGCTATGCATGATATTAGTGTGCATAGCCACTTCGATAGAAAGAAACCTCTTCACCTAGCTAACTGTTTGTGGACTCTTACTGAACATTAAGTGAATTCACCTTTTGTGCCCAACAACCTCAAAAGTTTTACATTTTTGAGCTAAAATAAAAATAAAAAGCTGTGAATGTCAGTGTCCGTGTGGTGTTCAGACATTTCAACTTAGATGTGGGATAAGAATCCACACAAATGAGTTTCACTATTAAATTACCTTGAGGCCTACAATAGGCAGACTCATTGACATGACACCTAGAAGCACGAAACAGGCTTGTTCACTCAGAGTAACATGCAATATGTTCAGACTTTGCTAAGATGTCACTGTTGTACACCATCGTGTCATACCCACATCTTAAATTATAGATTAAGTAAATACATACTAACTATATTGTGCCACTGTCCACAACCACCTAAATACATCTCAATTATTTTTCTATATATAAATCATTTACTTTTTAAAACTTCTACCACATTACTATGTATTTAAATAGGAATTTAGAGTGCAGATTCACTCTGTGAACATTCACGTCATTTCAATTTCATAGATATTTACCTATTTTAGAATTAACATTTTTCCCTTTATGATAATGACAAAGAACAGCATTACTCATTCACTGCAAATAAAGTATACCTTTACCTAAACTCAAGTGGACATTCTTTCTTTGCATTGATAGTATCTGTACTGTGGAGACATTGCATAAAAGAAGCAGAGGTGGTGATGCATCTCCAACTTTGTTGTATTACTATAAACCTGCTGTACTGTTACTCATATCAAAATTCTAGTTGTATTGCTAATAGTTTGCATGTTTTAAAATTAACCTCATTGTTCTTCCAACTGTTGGCAGTGATGACAAAGTACTCAGTACTCAACCTGCTCTAGAGTTTAAGTAAACACAATACCACAGAGCAGAGATTATTAGAAGTGAAATGTAGCCTACTTTAAAGTATCTATACTTAAAGTACTCATATGTAGAAAGACTCCTTATTAAGTTAAATATCATTGAATGTGTATGAGTATATTAATGTAGCTCCTCAACCGTGGAGCCAGTCTATATTATAAAAGCCAGGTGGCCTCTCTGTGCATGTGTATATGTGTGTCTGGGGATTCACACAAAATCCGGACAGAGCTGCCTGCTGTAGTTTGGCATACTTATGATTTTTTGGTCAAGGAACAGACTATCGAAAACAGCAACTTGATAGGACCAATATTTTGGGAGATATTAGTAATTTTTGAATACAATAGCCTTACAATCACGTTGCTATACCCAGAACGCTTTGGCGGTGACTGCTGGACAAATGCAGTACAGCATGCACAAATACACAACAGTATAAAAACTACCACATCTAGAATCTGTGGATACACATGGGTCACCCCGCTAGTTTGCTATATACAGTAATACTGGGTCAATCAACTTAAAACTGCATCATGGTTTTCATTGGACAGGAATAGAATAAAAAGATATTCTGATAGTTAACTAGTAAGCTATCTCTTAAAGGGGTTCAAATGGCGTTTTATTGTCATTCAATTCTGCACATACATGAAAATACAACCAAGTTAGTTATCTGTGGTCCAGCTATAGGCCAGTAAACAACACTAAATAATATAAAGTAAATGCAATAATAACAACATGTAATAACTATTGGCCAGCAGGTAAAAAGCCAAAATATACAGTACTAAATGTAATCTAAACACTAAACCAGTACACTAAAGTCAGTACACCGGTACTGAGCTGAACAGTCCTGTAAAAGGTATGTTCGAACAAAAGTAATAGAGTACAAAGTCTAATATTCATCTCTGAGGTATAATTGAGTATAGGCATAAAGTGTTATAATAGTAAACTACAAATGTGTACCTAAGGGCCAAATTTAACAAAATGTACTCTCACTGTTAATTGCCTGGCGCATGCGCAGACTCTCAAAGCTCCAACTACAATTCGCACAGGAGGCAGTTGCATTGGACTTACACCGTGCGCTGACAGTATGACACAGACGGACTCACTCGGACATGAGTAGCATTGCCCTTTAAATAAACCATCCAATGACACTGGAGCGCGTCCACCTCGGCTTGACTCACGGTACGATGGGACGGTGACGGACGGAGAGCTGTGGATGCTGTCAATGTACCCGTCGAAGAATAAGGTAAAAACAACAAAGCGCGTCAACCGGAGAGAACCAACCTAAGTTAATGATGTCAACGGCTTCTGAAGCTAGCATGCTAACGCCGCTAACGGCAGATGCCCGTTTTGTAGCCGACAAGCCTTTACGTATTTTTGTACTGTACAAGGCAGCGTCAGCGGCTACCGTTAGCATAACGGCATAGACATGTAGGTTAGCAGCCCGGGTGTCAAATGACATCTATGGCAGGGGTCAGCTAACTTAGTTCACCTTGTGCCCTTTCATTTTATCAGACAAAACCCCTGTTGTGTGTCCGTAAACAGGCACCGAGTTTCAGCTGCGTTAATTCAAAGTCGCTTCGTGTACGAACAGAACGGCAGGCTAACGTTATGGACCCAGTACGGGTATATGTTAGTAAATGTGCGGTGTAACTACCAAATTGTCAGTGTGTGTTGACAGGTTTTTGTCCCGTCCTGTCCCGGGAAAGGGAGTCACACCATGACCCAGACAATTTAGTAAGTTGCTATTTAAAGCCAACATGGAGAAAGCGCATCACTCATAGAGCTGCGGCTGTGGTATTCATAAGATTGAATTACAGGCACATCCACCACTGCATGTTTACTATACTGCTGTGGTTTTGATGCATCAAACCGATTCGTCACAGCCTGTCCCGAGCTGCATGTTAGAAAACAACCAATCCCCTCCGTCCTCTTCATGGGAAGGCGGGACACGGCTCCGGGTCCTCTGTCTGCCTTCCTGGTCGGCATATGTCATGTTTTCCTGCGAGTTACACAACCATCTCTTCATGCAACATGGAACCACGTGTTTGTAGGCGGTGCTGAAAGAGGCAGCGTTACAGGTCTACAAAGGCGAGCACACTGTTGTTGTATGTCGTTTCTGCTGTGTGTGTCCCGGTTCACGAGGATGTCAGGTTGAAGTCAGTGTGTTTTGTTAAGAAACAGGCTCAACATGTGTTTTCCTTGCAGAGAGAACAATGATGCGAACATGATCAGGACTGATGGCTTCTCAAAATGCGAGGCGACTCTGCAAGAAAGAGGCAGGAGGAGGCCCCCCTCAGAGATGCTCCATCTGCTGTCGGCTGTCATTGTCTGGCTGGTGACCGGAACCACCATCTCCAGCCTCAATAAATGGATATTTGCTGTTTACAACTTCAGGTATCCCCTGTTGCTGTCTGCATTGCACATGCTAACAGCCATAGTGGTGGACTATGGGTTGATCAAACTGCGGGTTATTCGCCACAGAGGGGTTGGAGAGCAAGACCTGACTACCAGTGCAAAATGCAAGGTGTTCCTATTGAGTCTGACATTCTGTGCCAGCATCGCATTCGGGAACATGGGTCTGAACTACGTCCAGCTGTCATTTGCACAAATGATTTACACAACCACCCCACTCTTTACTCTCGCTATATCCACCTTGATCCTGGGCAAACAGCATCATATCCTCAAATACACAGCAATGATGCCCATCTGCCTGGGTGCCTCACTGAGCATCATGGGGGAAGTCCAGTTTGATCAGACCGGCTGCATCTTTGTTTTTGCAGCAACTATGTTGAGGGGTGTCAAGTCTATCCAGCAAAGTAAGTACAACTTCATCTGTATCATTTTCAACTTTAAAGCGTTACATCTCTACTACACTACAGAGGCAAATATTGTTGTTTTTACTCCATTACATTTGTGTCACGCAATTAGTAACTTGATAAAAATTTTTCATATCCATCTTGTCTCATGAAAACCACAAATGATTAAAAGCTTAAGTGTTCCTTGAATGAGTCTTGGATTAGCTGGAAAATGCATTGTCACAAAGATGAAAACAGGACTGAGCTGTTGAAAACAATGACATTTTAAAGATATGTGGTTTTTGCTGCAGACATATTATGATCTACAGATATAAAGTGATAGATTTCTGTAGATTAGTCTACCCAACCTTAACCATGTACAACAGGAATATGTGACACACACATTAAGGCAACAGTAAAAACAAATCTAAAAATAACATTGAGTATTTGATAGTAAAATACTGTCCACACTGGACCACTTTACTGCACAATGACTTCTTTTACTTTTCAGACTTTGAAGACATGCTGGTAAAACCTAAATTTGGAATCATTTCTGGTGGAGCAAGTTATGGTGTTAGTGTTTTTACTAAATAAAAGGATCTGGATCATCTTTCCACTACTAGCTGTAGCTATTAAAGTCAGTGTGAAAAAGGAAAATTTCTCTCATAGCACAAACATGCATACAGTTACTCCCCATGGGAACCACACCAGTCTGTGGTCTTGGAACCTTTTATGGTGATTCACTCTTTAGTCATCAAGGTGCCACGCAACTAACAAATTGTCTGGTTTCTAAGGAGACATGCCACAAACACCAAAACATGCTTATGTGTGTGTGTGTGTGTTTTTTTTGTGTAAATGTAACTTTATTTACAGAGAACGCTTATTTAATGCAAGTTTTTCCAGGTTTGATACAGGATGTCTCGGTGATACGTGGCATGATGCTTTTAATACAAGGAAATCCATTCTTGCTTCCTCCATTAGGAATGAAGGAACTAATGTTCATATTGAAAAAAACTGAGTATTCCTTATGCGTTTACATGTACACTGAACAAAAATATAAACTCACCACTTTTGTTTTTGCTCCCATTTTTCATGAGCTGAACTCAAAGATCTAAAACTTTTTCTGTGTACACACAAGGTTTATTTCTCTCAAATATTGTTCACAAATCTGTCTAAATTTGTGTTAGTGAACACTTCTTCTTTGCTGAGATAATCCATCCACCTCACAGGTGTGGCATATCAAGATGCTGATTAGACAGCAGGATTTTTGCACAGGTGTGCCTTAGGCTGGCCACAATAAAAGGCCACTCCAAAATGTGCAGTTTTATCACACAGCACAATACCACAGATGTCACAAGTTTTGAGGGAATATGCAATTGGCATGCGGACTTCAGGAATCTCCACCAGAGCTTTTGCCTGTGAATTGAATGTTCATTTCTCTACCATAAGCCATCTCCAAAGCTGTTTCAGAGAATTCATGAAGAAGACTGTGCGAGGAAAATGGTGGTCACACCAAATACTGACTGGTTTTCTGACCCCCCTGGACCACCCAATACAGTAAAAGTGCACATTTTAGAGTGGCCTTTTATTGTGGCCAGCCTAAGTCACACCTGTGCAATAATCCTGCTGTCTAATCAGCATCTTGATATCCCACACCTGTGAGGTGGATGGATTATCTCAGCAAAGGACAAAGGAGAAGTGCTCACTAACACAGATTTAGACAAATTTATGAACAATATTTGAGAGAAATAGGCCTTTTGTGTACATAGAAAAAGTTTTAGATCTTTGAGTTCAGCTCATGAAAAATGGGAGCAAAAACAAAAGTGGTGCGTTTATATTTTTGTTCAGTGTATAAACAATCTATGATACGGTTGTGATGGTGAACATTTATGCAAGTTAGCAGACGTTCTAGGAGAGAGACACATTCCTCTTGAATTGATGTCATATGGGCTACATTGTGCCTTTGCTACATTCAGCCAATAAATGTACTTATCTAATGTCCTGTGCTCTAATGCAAGTATTTGTGCTAATTACCTTAAACTTTGCTTCTTGAAACACCATAGATCAGTGCAGGCAGTGAACCTGAAAGGGAGTTCATACTTCATCAGTTTCCATAACACCTTAATTCTTAGCAAAAGAACAAGCACGAGAAAGTAATGAGCTTCTACGAATATAGGCAGGCCTTTACTGTAACTGTTACATAACACAAAGGCAGATATGACATTTTCTTCACAGGAATGTAAGGCTGTATGTGTTGTGCCTAAGGGAGGAGACGGCACCACAGAAGTAGGCTTAAAGAGTCATCACTTTAAACTCCCTAAGCAGCTGACTCTTTGTCCGTACAGTCAACTCTAGTTATGGTTCCTGTAAGCATGGCATTCAACCTGTAAACACTGTATCACATAACGTATCTGTCCAGTAGCAGAGTCCACTCTAAATGTGATTAAATGAAACTATCTGTATTCCTGTCATGTCTGTCTTTAAAATTAGATACAGCCCAGACACAGTTAGTTTAGATTAGCATAAAGGCTCTTCTACGGATGTTTATCATTGAGAACTATTTCTTGGCTTCGGAGGGATGACTTTCTGAAATCCTGTTGACACTATGAGGTTGCCAGGCAACTGGTGTGTTCTCCAAAAATCACTGCACTCGCACATACACCTTATGCAACAAAATTATACTTCTACTTTATGATTACAATAGGTATTTTCCTAATGAATTCACATTTAACCAGTAAATAATGAGCTTACAAGATGATATCGGCTGTTTTTTTATTTATATATTTTGTCTTTCATATAAAGATTTCATACAAAACATAAAAGTGTGGTTGTACTTGTCAAAACATTTATTGCAAAATTTGCATGTGTACTGTCTTTTTCCCCAAGCCTTTTTCTCCCCAAGCCTTGCAAGAAAAAAAAAAAAAAAACTTCTCTGAAACTCCCTGACTTCCTGTTAGGGAAGTCAGCCTTACCCTCTTCTGACCCTAGCCCATATGAGACTGGTATTATTGTTGTTTGTTTATAATTTACTCAAGCAGGTGAATAAGCACATCTCTAAAAATAACAAACTGTTCGTTTAATTAGATGAAAACGAGCGTAAAGGATGAAAAATATATTTTAAATATAACTTGTTTAATGTTATCCCAAATTCATCCTGAGATGCCAAAGTGAATGATGTTGTCTCGAGCGTCAGGATTTTTTTCCTTCATCTAACTAGTTGCAGCTGTTTCCCATACAAGTGTCCTTTTCTTCAACAGACATTGGAAGAATTTGTTCATTTTTATTTACATGTATTACTGATAAACAGTCTGCAGCATTTGCACTGTGTCAACTACATTATAACATGACAATTATTAAATGCATTTTCTATATTAAATCAAGTCACAGTGAGTTCCTGAACAAGGGGTTTGCATGTGCACTTGTTATTTGTATGTTATCACATCTTTAAAGGTTACAACCAACCTGTGAATACAGCAGGTCAGTTGTTTAAATAGCAACTGTTAATCACTTTGATCTCGTCCTATGTAGGAGCTGCAGCAAAATAATTTTTTGCATATAATCTGCTTTTTTTTTTTTTGAAAATCGCAACCTTTTTGCTTCCTGTTCACATGATCAGTCAACATCAATGGTCAAAACTAAGAAGATAAGAGCCACAGATTAGCATTAAACTCTTTATAAATAGCATGAAAGCATTAGTTCTAGAAACTGAAGCTGAAGTGTGTTTTGTTTAAAAATAACTCAGAGGGATCAATTGACCATTGAAGTAGTTGCCACATAACACTGTGTATTAGAAATGGTCGTGCTTGTAACCGTGTCATACATTTTTTTTCTTCACTCAGGCATTTTACTTCAGGAGGAAAAAATCAATTCTGTGTTCCTGCTCTACCTGATGTCCATTCCTAGTTTCTGCATCTTGGCCGTGGCAGCTCTAGCCCTGGAGAACTGGGCTCTGCTGGAGTCGCCGCTCCACTATGACCGACATCTGTGGGTCTTCATCCTGCTCAGCTGCATGGGCTCAGTTATGTACAACTTGGCGAGCTGCTGCGTCATCACGCTCACCTCTGCCGTCACTCTGCACATCCTCGGCAACCTGAGCTTGGTGGGGAACCTGCTGCTGTCTCAGCTGCTTTTCGGTAGCGAGTTGTCCGCCCTCAGCTGTGCTGGTGCAGTGCTGACATTGTCTGGCATGCTCATTTATCAGAACTCAGAGTTTATCGTCAGCTACCTGGACTCACGCAGGGCCAGAGTCAAAGGGTCTGGACAGGTGGACTTCAGCACTGCTGATGCAGCGGACATGGACAAAGCTAGTACATCAGAGTCAACATATCAGCAGCAGAGAACAGACAAAAAACAAGAAGACAAGGTTGACTGATTTTAGAGGATGAAGGAGAGAATTCAATGTGCAAGTGACAGAAACACTGGCAGAAACAATGACAGAAACACTGGCTGTAGTTTTTTACTATTTGTGTTGTTGGTCAAGAGCAGCAGAGGGAGTTTGACCTTATAAGGCCATCATCACTGATGATGTGACAAATCTCATTTAGCTTTTTTTTTTTTTTTTTTTTTTTTTTTTTAACTTCCTCACTGTGCCAATTTGTCTCTGGTCACACAGAACTCGAGTCTGCTGAGATAAAAATGAAAAAAGGTTGCCTTTATTTACCATGCTGATGGTTACATTCTCTCCTTCATCTGTATATCACTCATAAATAGCCTATAGTGGTATATGCATGCAAGAGCACACTAAACTGTTTAATACCTCATGAGGTATTCACACTGTCACTCATAATACTCCACTGTGAAAATGTTCTCATTTACAGAGGGCTCTAACTTTAGTCGTGGGTGGCTGTTGTGGATATTGTAAGCTGCAAAGAGGGCTAGTGGGACATTGGAGGAGCAGGGCTGACAAAGTACTCTGCCTCAAAATTTAAACGGGCACAATTTGTATATGAAAAATAACATAAATGTACATGTGAATAACTGTTACCTGATATTCACTTGGTCCTGTCATAAGTGACTAGGATTTTTGGCAGCTTTCATTTTGTTAGTACATAAAGTGAGAAGCTTGTTACATAAGGATTCCGCTGTCGTTGCAGGGCTTAAACTTTTATTTAGAGATGGAATTTAAAGTAATGAACAAAGTGGACATTTCTGTGCAACGGATTGCCTTTTTTTTTTTTTTTTGTTCTTGTGTTGAAGCAGATTTAATTGGAGGTCTTCACTCTGTGTTCTGTCCTGAACTAAGAAACTCAGTGTGGATTTCCAATCAAGGCTGAGATTTTTTTTGCTTCAAACAATGGTCTCCAAAGAATAAGTCCAATTATTTCCACCCTTTACAACAGAGTTCTCACTGCAGCTGCACCTTGATAATTAGGATCACAAGTTCTCTAAGGAGTGTCATTCAACTTTAGCAGTCTTTTCCCTTGACAGGATGTGCAAAAAGAAGATAAAGTGGCTCTTTAAAGAAACAGTTCAACATTTTGGCAAAACACTTCTTAACTTATTTGAGAGAGTTTGATTAAAACAGCTACCTACACTCACAGAAAACACCCATAAACCACATTAAAGCTTACTTATAGGCATGTCCTACAATGGGCATTGAAATTACTACTGTAGATGGATGGATAAACTGTTGTTTACTGAGAAATAGTTACAGCACAGAATTCCTTTGAAAATCAAAGACCTATTTTCCTCTTTATTGCCTTTTCGGGATGGGAATTAATGTTTCTTTTTGCTGACAGTAAAGTACCAGAATATCAGTGATTATTACTGATTTAAAAAAAATCAATTCTGCTTTTGATTCCTAAATAATTTCTTGACTAGTAAATATAATCAGCACAGTTAAAAGGTGTCTGATCTCTAGCAGCAGATGCAATTTGTACTGAATAACTTCTGAAAAAATGTTGTATTCCATCCCACATCGAAGCCTTTTCCTCCTCTTTCCCTTTCACAAACAAACTTAAACTTAATCAAATTAGGTGCAGAAGTGTATTTCCATCTGTTGAACCATTATATCTTAAACATAATGTGTGTCATTTATAAGATGAAACCTTCCACTTTCTGACCGACATTTTTTTAAGTTTGCCAAACCGCCCCACGTTGATAAAACTGACTTCTGCTGGACAGTGTTGTTTTTTGTCAGTATTTGTATTATTTTTGTTTTGTGAGAGGATTTTATGCCCCTTTTTTATTTATTTAAAAGAGCATATTTATTTTTGGAGTTTCAGTCACTGGCTTTGTAATGCTGTAGATTTTGGTTGTGAAGTGTCTTGCACCTGATATGCATGTGATCCTCTGTCACTAACCTCTGCTGTTATGTTTTTGGAGAGAATCTGACACAAGTCAGGTCACTGCATGTCTCTGATCCTGAAGACACTTTGAACATCCCAGGATGTCTGACACTCCCTCCTACATGTTTTGTATGCCAAATGTTTACTTTGAGAACTTGTTAAGTCACACTGTTGTTTTGCTGGTTCTTTGAGTGATCAGACACAGCATCATTTTACACAGTTTGACATTTTAAAACAGGAAGCCATACAAAAAGGTTACTGACTTTGACAATACCTGCCACATTTTCTGCAAATTTTGTCATAAGTGTATCTACAGGCAAACTGTCTTGAAAGATTTTATTGTGTCATTGACCTTTGTAAAATTGTAGAATTCAAAGCATCATATATTTATATATGATGATGTTTTTCAATCCTTTACTCAAACAAGAGAAGACTACAGGAATTTATTTTTCATTTACTTTTATTATTTTGGAGTTTAAAAGTCTGTGTTAACTTGTTTTGCTTTTTGTTTAATCATGATTAACTATCAGAAATAGATAAAGCAGCATTATTAAGCCTATAATGCGATTGATGGCGTTTAGCAGAGAGGTCTGATCATGCATCAAAATGAATCTGAACAAATTTTGATGCATAAGCCTTGGTAGTCATTTGTCGTTTACTATTTGTTAAGCTGTCTTGACAGATTTCATGTTTGGTTTATTATGAACAAGGGGCAAAACACCTGTTGCACTGACAAGGTACGAAGACATTGCCTTCAAAGCCAGTGGTTCCTGTGCACATGCTGGTTTTATTTGTTTGCTAAGCTTGTTGGATGTAAATAGGTATTTTATTATATTTATGTATTTTATAGTCAGATAAGGGCGGTCTAAGAGAGAAACATTTGCCTCATGCCTTATTTGGACATACTGCACATAAGTGGGGAGTGACTTGATCTGTCATTTTGTCAAAATCTGTTTAATACTTTGAATGCCAAACGTGGCCACTGGTGCTTCTTTTTAGGGGCAGTGATGTGGTCAGGTAATAGAAATGAGATGTTTAATTGCTTGAATGGAAGGACTTGGACTGGTACAATAAAACATAACATCAAACACTATCACTGAGTCTAGTGTTTCTTTGGCTGTCTTATTTCCAGCATATTTCAAATACAGTACTTGGTCTTATTTAATCTTTGTTTTCTTTTTGTTATAACAAATACTATCAATGTCTCACCCAAAAACATCAGAATCCAAATGTCATCTTAGATCTGCAAAGGTAGAGAGTACTTTTCCATTATGAACATTTTTAAAGTACTCACACAGTCTTTGAACACTGATATTTTATGCTAGTTTGGATTTCCATTTGACTACATTTCAAAAAGAAATACTGTCTAATACCACTACTATACAAATATTTGACACAACAGTGATTACCTTTTCAACACACTGGTAAAGATTAAAGCAACTACTTACCCTTCTAACATCTAACAAAAAACAGTAGTAAGTTCACATTTCACAAGTCTGAGTTGTTGACACTTGACCCAACAGTAAAGTTTTCACAAAAACTTAAAACAGATGTATGCATGAGGTGCTTTTTAATCATGTGATGAACCCAGAGGTTTATCTGGTGTCTATAAAACCAGAAACAGTGGTTCAAACCAGCTCCCCCTCCAGCTACAAATGTTCCATGCTGCTCTACCACTCCTTCTCATGAATTTATAATGCACTGATGCCATAAGTAATTATAATTCAGACAGAGGAATTTGTATTTTTAAAATGCTGTATGTATTTTGACTTAAGACTTGGAACAGGTTTTTCCACCACCGTCATTGTCACAGTGTTAGTTTGGTCACATAATGAAATTTAAGAAAATAAAACGAATCTGGAATCCTCAGATTGAAGAGATGGAGGAGGTGAATGAATGACTGAAACTGAGAAGCATTTGTTTAAAACTGCTGCAGATTTATGTTTTGTTTCTCCCAAATTACGCATGTTGTGAATATGATGCATCTGTCCGTTTTCACCACTTGGTGGAGCAGTTCCTCATCTTACTAAATTTGTAGATCCTGTATAAGTTGGATATTGCTTTTCATCAGTAAATGATCACTCTTGAGTCTGATAGATTTTTGTACTCGTCATCCTGATTTTACAGTTTGGATATCGGTCTGTGAGTGTGTGTTCTGCCCCTCCTTCCAGAGATTCCTCCTCTTCTATAAACAGGGGGCTTCTGGTCTGCCTTTTGACTCAATAAGGCAGTGCTCCTCACTTTTTTTTTTTATCTGACTTAACCCTTTCATTTCCCAACAAATAACTTGTTTGCAATGCTATTTAAACAGTGAAAATCTGTGTAGATTGTGAGTTTTTCAGAGGAAACACTCCATATATTTTCACATGACATCACCCAATGACAAGACCGTGAAACTCAGCAGAAGGCCAACACAGACAGATGGAGCAAATCCTGATGTGTGTCCTCCTCCTCCTCCTCTTCCTCCAGTCTTGGGAGGTTCATATAATCAACTTCTCCTCATTCTCCAAACATGCATCCTTATGAAGCTCTGCAGTGTGATGTCAGGGATCCAGCAGCACTAGTTTAGAAGAGGATCCAGGAGAGGAGAAGGGAGCTCTGAGGTTTTCACACCAGCCCTGTCTCTGCCACCAAATACTTGAGACTGCATCCTGACAACAGGTGGGTGACATCAACAGACGCATTCACAAACATTATTCTTCTCAGTTAATGTCTTCATTTTCTTATCTTGCACATCTAACTTAAGGCTTTAACTCTTTTTGTGTTCTGTGTCAGGGCACATACTTTTACGCTGTTATCAAATTCTTTTAGTTGGGGTCTCGTTCAACTACATTACTATATTTGTACGTGTTTTTGCCCCTTCTGTGCTGTGCTTGCTGAGGAACACAGAGGGTTACTCCAGGAAGGCAAATACATTTCTATGAGTGGCTGGATGATTTGTTTCTGTTAAGTCTCACACAACTGTTTATATTTGATTCACTGAGCAGACTGCAAGTAGAGCTTATTCAGACTTTGTTTAGAGCACATGTTATTCATTGTAAACAACAAGCAATCATTAATAAAAACAACTTTAATCTTATTTGAAAGATAGATGGTTGATTATGTCAGAAAGGTGAACTTCCTCTGTTGCGTAGAAGGTTCACAATTGCAGATGTGTCCAAGACAATTACTGTCCTGTCATATATTAACAATTAACTCATTTGATAAATATGTCTCAATATATCCATTCGACTCAGAAATGTCAGAGGCCAATCAGTCGGTCAGTTCTTCCTCGTTGACCAGTGAGGAACTGGCAGCAATTGAGGATGAAGACGTTCTCAACAAGATGGTAAAATAATTATTTTGTGATATAATATGTGATTGTTTTTTTTTTTACTGTTGTAAAATTTCATCAGACGAAAAGCTTAACTTTAAAACAATGCTTTATTAAGTCTCAAAGACTGATGACCAGAAGCATCTACTGATATAAAATGTTCAACAAGTTTTGACCAAAGAAATCCAATCAATATATTTTAATAAATCAGACAAAATGCTGTTTGCCATTTTTTATGGTCATCAGATATGACCCATTTGATTCGCCAGTAAAACTCATGTAGTTTGACATATGTCCGTTGGTAAGAGACACTTGTTTCTATGTTCAGTTAATAATATATTTTGCTGAAGAAGTCATTTTTTGTTGGTTTTTTTCTGTTTTGCTATAATAATCTTTGAATTTACTCATGAACATCAGCATAATCAGTAAATCAAATCTAGGAAAACACTTTATTTTAATTGAAAATTTCAAAATTCAGAAGATAATATAAAAAATTACGATAAATCACACAAGACAGGTTAAAAGTAGATAAAAAAAATGTATTTGGAAGTCACCTCAGACCTAACTTTAGGTTTTTAAAGGTTAAGGAATCAGTGTATTGTCTCTGTTCAAAGAGACTTCTCCGTATAGATGGCCTTAAATACTGCTAATATTCATCCTGCATGACATTTACTTGAATGATATAAGGTGAAATCCTCAACCGGTATCAAAAGTTCAATTTAATAATATCTTTTCAGCTGGACAATGCAAAAGATTTTGAAGAGAGACGCATGATTCGAGCTGCATTAAGGGATCTGCTCAAGAGAAAGATAGGTAAAAGCTGGAACTGTTAAATATCCATGTAGTATAATATTCCTGTCTGAGTTTTGCTTAGTTCTTAATTGCTTCTCATCAGATAAACGGAAGGAAGAGCGGGGATCCAGGCAGGAGGACTTAAGACAGCAAGGCTTGAGCAAAGGTGGTTCAACAACAGGTGGAGCCATAAACACAGGCAGAGGCTCCATGAACCAGCAGCCATCAACAAACAGTAAGTCAGATTCACGCTGGTGGAAGTATTCAGATCCTTTAGTAAAATCACAAACAGCACACTGAGAAAGTTGTTACATAAATCTTACATAAGTGTTGAAGAAAAATGAGTTGTAAAAGTACTGATTTATTATGAAATGGTTCCTGTCAGTGTGTTATTCAACACAACCTAGCCCAAAAACAAAAAAAAAATTAAAATTCAATAACCAATAATCACTCTGGTAATCAAAGCCTTCAGCATACCCCATGGCATTGTTTTGATAAGCTTATGCAATATTGCAACATTTATTTCCATAATTTTTTATCACATAAAATTGCTAAACTTAGACCTGACCAACTGAACCAATCCCGGACCATAACACTGACCCCACAGGCTTGTACTGTAGACACTAAGCATGATGGGTAATCACTTTATTTTCTTGTCTTCTAACTCTGATATGCCCATCACTATGGAACAGGGTCAATCATCAGACCACATGACCTTTTTCCATTGAAACACAGTCCAATCTTTATGTTCACTATCCAGCTGATGGTTGTAAAGAAAGAATTAACTAATGATTGCATCACTTAAAGGGTTAAAGAATTTGTTGCAGGTGAAACATATTAATCACTGCAGTAATTATCCAGTGCAAGGCTCTTACCTATTTTCTTCATTAAATTCTGGTGGGTATTTTTGGATTCATGTTGCTCCTGCAGTAGCATTGTACTTATTAAGTACTTTATGTAATGTTAAATCTGCAGCAGTGCAACCTGTTTGATAAGATAATTATGTGTTTGTAGCAACACTGTCCTGTAAGAACCACAAAGCTCTAAAAAAAAAAAAAAAAAAATCAACTTTTCAGCTCAGAAACACAGGGGCTTGTCGCAATGCATGATCCACTAAATCCATTAGGGTTTATTTAGTGTAACGTACAACATACAACATACTTCATCCTTCACACATTTGGAGATGCATGTTTTTACTGAACAGAAATGTGATGAAAAGCTAATCTGGAAAATACCTAAAGCTATCAGACAAATAAAAAGTACAACATTTTCCTGTGAGGTATAGTGGAGCAGAGGTATTAAGTTTAATTTAATGGACATTGTATAATTATGTCAAATCTACACAGTACTTGAGTATAAGTACTTATTTACATTCTTATCCCGCTGATTCATGATGATAGTACCTGACCGGTTGTTTCCTGTCTTAACATGGTTGTTTTCTTGTCTTCAGAAGGAACAGGCTCGTCATCAGCCTTCACTCCCTTCAACAGAACAGCAGGCAGGTGAGTTATTGAAGAACATCACGCCAAAAATGTTCAAGACAGGACAAAAAGTTTCACTTATTCAACCACTGCTCAAAGTTGAGTTTGTATCAAGGCTCGTCTCAACAGTGAAATGTGTTCGTTGACTAAACTAAAGGGTAGATATAAATTTATCACAGGAAAATTCATTCACCTGGAATGTGTCTTCAATCATTATGGGAAGCAAACTGTTGCAAGAGGAAAGACCTTATATCTATATCTATCTATCTATCTATCTATCTATCTATCTATCTATCTATCTATCTATCTATCTATCTATCTATCTATCTATCTATCTATCTATCTATCTATCTATCTATCTATCTATCTATCTATCTATCTATCTATCTATCTATCTATCTATCTATCTATCTATCTATCTATCTATCTATCTATCTATCTATATATATATATACATACAGCTCTGAAAAAAATTCAGAGACCAAAGCAATGTCCTCTGAAATCAGCATGTGTGCATGTATGACAGCCATTCCACTAGTGTCTGTTGAATTCCAACACAAGCACACCTTATTCTACTGAATAAACACCTGATCTATGTCTTATTTAATAAGGAGAAGTATAAAAACCACTACTGTGTCCATCACTATCTTCTTGCAATAGGCAAAAACAGTGCTATTAGTACCACAAAAGTAATTGGAATCAAACAATGACTTTTGAAAACTACTGGACTTCTGCTCTGACAATGTTCACAAACCCCGAGGACTAGTTTTTCTATCAGGACAATGCTCCTGGCCTCAGCTAGGTCAGTAAAAGTGTGGATGACGGACCACCAGATGAAACTTCTAGAGGAACATGTATGGTCGTGACCCATCAAACACTGCTGAGCTTCTTGAATTTCTATGCCAGGAGCTGCATAAAGTCATCCAACAGCAATGGTGGAGAGCCAAGACACGTGTAAGCTGTCTCTAAAAATCAGGGTTATTCCACCAAATATTGACGTCTGAACTTTTCCTAAGTTACATCATTAGTATTGTGTTGTATAAAAATGAATATAAACTTGTGTTCTTTGCATTATTTGAGGTCTGAAAACACCTGCATCTTTTTGTTATTTTGACCGTGTCGTGTTCTGCAAATACATGCTCTGAAAATAATATTTTTTATTTGGAATTTGGGAGAAATGTTGTCAGTAGTTTAGAGAATAAAACAAAAATGTTCATTTTACTCAAACACGTACCTATAAATCGTCAAATTAGGGAAAGTGATAATTTTGCTGTGGTCTCTTATTTTTTTTTCCAGAGCTGTATATATTCAGTATCTTTGCGTCTTTTCCAGTCCTGCTGTGACTTCACCCCCGAAATCTCCTTCTGCTGCAGTACCCAACGCAAAAAATGTCAAACAGATGCTTCTGGACTGGTGCAGGGCCAAAACAGAGCCATATGAGGTAAATAGCCCTCACTCTGTTTGTCTGTGAAGTAATGCTCTGTGGAGTTATACATAGCTCTGTCTTTATGTCCGGGTCTCCGGCACATTCGGCGCCATGAATCTTTCAAACTTCCTCTGGTATGAAACAGGGAGTAGACATCCAGAACTTCTCCTCCAGTTGGAAAGACGGCATAGCCTTCTGCGCTTTGGTACACCGCTTCTTCCCTGATGCCTTTGAGTACTCCATCCTCAACCCAAATAAACCCAAGGAAAACTTCCAACTGGCTTTCAGCACTGCAGAGTGAGCTTCTATTCCTTATATGTAGAAGCAGATGCTCTACCAGTGATAAGATCAGTGACATTTCAGCTCTGACAATGTATTTTTGTCATCATTGTTTGTCTTAAGTCATTTTCCAGTGACACTGTATCTCTATAAACTGCAGGAGGCTGGCTGGCTGCCCCCCTCTACTGGACGCTGATGACTTGGTCCGGATGAAAGAGCCAGACTGGAAGTGTGTGTATACATACATCCAGGAGTTTTACCGTAGCCTGGTGGAGAAAGGCCTGGTCAAAACCAAAAAGAGACTTTAGACTATCTTTGGGTTTTCTATCTTTGCCGGTATTTTCTTTCTTTTTTTTTTTTTTTTACACACATGAGCACAAGTTAAGGTTGAATACACGCAGCAACATGCACTTTTTCAGCTGAATACATACTTTTTTTGCAGTTTGACATATATGAGCTGTAAGCTGATGTGCAGTATATGCATTATTTGACAGTGTGCTTAATGTGAAGTATTTGCATTGGTTTGTGTATTAGTAGGGACTTGTCTGTGTATTCACTCTGTGGACAGCTGGCGCTTAGGATCAGTGCATTCCTCTGAGATTACACATCTGCATCAATCCCAGTCAGAAAAATAGAGAATCTGGGAACTCATTTTATGATGAGTCTGGTCAGTGACTGAGAGTGTGAGTATTAGTGAAACATTTAATAAATATTATGTATTCCATTATGTATGCTCAGGTTTTATCTGTAACTGATGGTTAATGGAAATGGCAAAGTAGATCAAAAAGAGTGTACATCAAGAATTATATAACACATACTGAGTCAGGAAAGAGCATTAGAGATCAAGTGTCATGATCATTTGCTCTGCAGGTCTGTTGCATGTTTACATTTAAAGACGGACTTTACACATAAAAATGATTTTGCTCTGATTGAGTCATAGCCTATTTGGTAATACTTTATGTGGATATTCATCCTACAGAGTTTACAGAGCAATTATTAATTTTTCACTATCTCATATTCAATATTTAATATGTAATATGAAGCAGAAAAATCTGTTTGTTTCGGTTTGTCCACAGCGTTGAATAATAAATGCAATCTTCAAAGTAGCTATGGATCCCTTTTCCTCATAATTCATGCATGACAGGGTGAAAAACTGTAATATTCAGTAGATTATCCATGCAGTGTATGTGAAAATCTGAGAAACAGCTGACTAGCAGCTGAAATATTGCCAATATTCTGTAAACTCTCTGAGGGTGGACCACCTAAAGAAAGCGTGACCATGTGTTTTCACAGGCAGAGTGGAATTGATTACTGTAGTTTAATACAAAGCAGGTGCATCCACTGCTTAGTGATAACAACAGATGAACCAGGACAGCAATTTGGTGTGTTCTGTGGTTGCTCTTGAACTAATACATAAACTCTTGGGGGAGTTTTCCAAAATAATGTGACTTCAGATTCTGGAACAGAAAATTGCCTCCAAACAGGTGCATTTATCAGATAGATTTTCAATATGGAAACTGTAGGGCACAGGTGTCAAACATGTGGCCCGGGGGCCAAATCTAGCCTGCCAAAGGGTCAAATCCGGCCCATGGGATGAATTTGTGAAAAATGGCAAAAAAAATTACACTGAAGAGATTAACAATCAATGATGTCGAAATCCTTTTAATTCAGGTTCCACATACAGACACATACAGTCCAATTAGATTTCAAGTGGGTCAGACCAGTAAAATATTATCATAATAACCTATAAATAATGACAACCCCAAATTTTCTCTTTGTTTTTTTGCTGTAAAAAAGTAAAATTACATGAAAATGTTTACATTACCAAACTATACTTTTCTAAAAAGTGTAAATAGCCTGAACAAATATGAACAAACAGAAATGTCTTAAGAAAAGTAAATGCAATTTTACCAATATTCTGCCTGTTACTAAATGTTTTGTGTGATTGTGATGCGCATGTGTAAATGATAAAATGATAAACGGAGGCAGAATATTGTTAAAA
This sequence comes from Sphaeramia orbicularis, assembly GCF_902148855.1. Taxonomy (NCBI): domain Eukaryota; kingdom Metazoa; phylum Chordata; class Actinopteri; order Kurtiformes; family Apogonidae; genus Sphaeramia; species Sphaeramia orbicularis. The sequence continues at coordinate 61,293,414 of NC_043968.1, forward strand.
TTTCACTTGTTTGTCTTAAGACAATTCAAGTTATTCAGATTTTTAAGGAAACTTTGTAGATGTAAACCTGATCATAATATAATTTTACTTTATTCACTGTTATTATGTTACTGGTCCCGACCCACTTGAGATCACATTGGGCTGAATGTGGCCCCTGTGCTAAAATGAGTTTGACACCCCTGCTGTAGGATCCATTGCATATGGGGCTTCAAACACAGGTATTTCTCCATCTGTGCTGCCTCAGTGTTTGACTTCACTCATCATACTAATTGCAGCCTATACCTCACAAAATCTTATTGATTACATAAGTTGCTGGTGTGCAGGATACAATGTGCCACCCTTTAGTGCCCCGCTGTTATATAGATGTCAGAGACTATACGTGGATAACTATCCGGCCACAGTCAAATGTAATTATCAATGAGCTGATCAATTGTCTCCATCAGTGACGCACTGATGGCAGACTGCGTCACCGGTCAAACAGATGCTCAATTATTTGAGCCCGACAGCTGATTTTTATTTTGCTTCTGCCTCCTGCCCGCCCAGCAGGTGCTCATGTACAGAGAGAGAGAGAGAGAGAGAGAGAGAGAGAGAGAGAGAGAGAGAGAGAGAGAGAGAGAGAGAGAGAGAGAGAGAGAGAGAGCGCTCCACGGTGCTGTGAGTGCGCCTGATGGGTCGGTGTGCAGGAGGAGGATGCTGGTGGGAAAGTGCATTTGCTCTGGCCAATTACGCTGTGCTTTACTCACTTACAACTACGGTGATGTATGATCCGCTGTCCCTCTGTATGGTTGTCCAAACATCAGCATGCAAGAGTCCGGACACATCGTGCGTAACCGCTTCCTGTCCTGACAGCGTCTAACGGTCTGCACCGTGACGGAGACCAGCTCCGTCCGCGGCTCCGACGGGTCGCCTCGTCCTGTAGGTTAGCTGGGTCGGTCTGCCTCCGGACCAGAAATCGATTTTATTCTCGCCCGAATGTGACAGACTGGTCGCGTTGATTGACAACAAGGAGCCTGATGCTTTTCCCCTCTGAGGATTGTGCAGATCACCTTTGCGGTTCACCTTGGAAATAGAAAAACGCCTAAAAGGTAAGTCAGATGTTTTCGCCAATGTGTGTCAGCCACAGCCTCCTCTGCAGCTGTGTACTCCTGGTGATTGTACATGTCACTTGTGCTCTGTGGTGTTTTTCAGGAGTCTGGGCTCCTATCCAGACAAGCTGTCATTCAGACTTGCAGGCTCATGCACATTAAATTAAAAAGGCCCACTTCCACAGTGTTATCTAAGCCCTAAAAGTTGCCACTTTTAAAGTACATTAGATACAAACCTGCCTGATCACCAATAATAACCTACTTAAAGCTGTTTTTTTTTTTTTTTGTTTACCACTGTTATCACATGATTTCCTCTTACACAAAGAAATCCCAATTTGCATGTCATGAATAATTAACAGAGGTGTATAATTTCTGTGTGAGGGCAGGTAAACAAAATGGAAGAAGGCCCTTGTCCTTCAGTCTTGTCAGGGACCCTCTACCTCTTGTGAGTATGTGTTGACACTGACTGATTTAGTCCATTATCTGCAGCTGTCTGTCTTATCACATCCACTGCTCGTGTCTGATACGTTCATAGCTCTTCAACTCAGAAAGAGAAAAAGGATGAGGAGACAATGAGACCTGAAAATGGAGCAGAAAATAGTTTAAACTGTGAGGCCACCATAAGACGAATATTATCAATTGTTTCTTTTGCAAAGTAAAGGGGTCAGGGGCTAATAAATGTTGCCGAGAAACAGGGATGTAATCCAGGGCAGAGGTCCAAAGTTAGTTCTTTAGCCTAATTGCCTACTCATGATAAAATCACCATCACAGGTACCTGGGGATCATAGTGTGCGGGGGGTACTACTTAAAGTTTGATGCACTTTCTCAACTACCTAAACCTTAAGTCTTCCATCAGTGATTTACCACCATTTATTGTAATATTGCCTTCTTTATTTTGCATTTTTTCGGTGAAAATCATGTATTTTCCTGTATTTAATTCACTGATCATATAGATGTCAAACATTGTATCTTGCACAAATGTATAATGCTTGAAATATCTGAATAAACACAAATTAAACAAACAAAATGTTGATTAAAGCTCAGATTAAAGTTTAGGGTTATTAAATCAGAAACAGAGAAAACTGAAGAAAAACTAACTTTTTCAACAAAATATATAATTAACTGAACATAAACCAAGGTCTCCATCCACTGTCATTGATCCAACTCCATGGGTGTTACTGGTGAATCAATGTTGTAGAGGATGACATTGTTTCTAAGGGTAACTATGGATCCTCTGAACATCCAAATGGGTCATATCTGATGACTATGAAAAGATGACAAACTGTATTTTACACCAATTATTCACATGTGTTGATAGGATTAGTGGATTAGCAGGTATTAGACAGTTTAAAATCAGTAGATGTTTTGGTCTTTGGTGGATGTTTGGGTCTTTATGTGTTAGACTGCTGAGAAATTCTTTGCTGGTTTATGATAGAGGATAAAGATCCGGCTTAGGATGAAAAAAATCATGTCAAATACAGACAAGGTGACAAATGAAAGGAAATCAGTGTTGTCTTATTGATTCCTGCTGATAATCATCAATATGACATGAAGCTGAAATGTAGGTGATGTAAACTGATGTTAGTTGAGTAAAATGAATTGGTTGTTAGCATCTGTCTGCTTGGAATCCCCAGCCAATGTGAAATTTATTGTCTAATTTGATCATTACTCAGCTGGAAAATTAAAAAAAAAAAACTGAGGCAAATGTTTCATGTTGCATTAAGGGACCTGCTTAAGAAACACATCAAAACATTCAGATGGATGAGCTAATGTAGTGTCATATTCAGGAGTTGGTTCAGAACAGATTCAATGCACCTTGGTATTGACTTGACAAATCTGTGAACCCTGGATGGATTCAAGGTTCAAGGTACGTCTTTTAGATGGATCAAGATGATTCTTCCAAAAGACTTTCCCTCATTACCTCCACCAAGGAACGGCGGTGGTTATGTTTTCATCGGAGTTTGTCTGTCTGTCTATCTGTCTGATTTTTTCTTTGTTCGTTTGTCTGTTAGCAAGATAAATCAAAAAGTTATGGACGGATTTGGATAAAATTTTCAGGACATGTTGATGCTGGCACAAGGAACAAATGGCTAAATTTTGGTGGGGATTGGAGGGGGACTGATCTGCCTTGGCGGAGGTCTGCGCTCTCCGAGTGCTTTTCTAGTTTTAATGAAATATGCATTTTAAAACATTTCCCTGTGGTCTACATAAACTGTAAATGCTCTGCTTGGGTCTGACGTCTTCATTAATTCAACTCCACAGGTCCATCTTCAACCCTATTTCTGAGTAATGACACCAGAAAGGTCGTTTTGAGTGCTAGCCCTTTAAATGCAAATGAGCCACTTCACACCCCACCCCCTCCAGGTTGTTGACTGTGCTGCTGTGTCCTGTTCAACCAACAACTGAACATTTTAGGTAATCGGCTCGAAGTTTGGACATATTTTTAGTATGGACTACAACCACTGCTGCTGACAAACAATTACAGCGTACTCAGAGAAATGTTCGTCAGAAGTCTTGACCTTATATGTGCAAATGTTGTGACGTAACTAGTTATAGACGTAACAAATTAAGCAGGAATTTAAACGGGTTGTAGAAATCCACTCGATTTTTGCCAAAGTGAATATAAACATAGCTTTGCAGCACCTGGAGGGTTCAAATTCAAACTTTTTGAACTATTAGGGTCCAAATACACAAATAAATGTACCAAAGACTAATAAAAGTGGATTTAGCAAAATATGACCCCTTTAAGGGATTTTCCCCAAAAAAGATATTCTAGACTTTTCATTCTGGAGTTGGGTTTCACTTTTGATGGTCTTGTCTTGGTCTCAGGCAAAGAAGATTTTATTTCAAAATCAGTTAAGATCACGCTACAGGGATATCATACATTTTTTATGTTTTTTTGTGGTTTGTTTAATATAATTACTTTAGTGTAAAAAAAAAAATCTCTGTTCATGATTTAGCCTATTCTTAACTGAATTTCTGACTCATTCTACTGAAAAGCTGACAGCGGGCTTCATCTCACACTTGTGATGTATCTATCTCTTTTTTTGTGGTGTTCATTGTGTTCTGTCTCTGTTGAAGGTTTCTGTTTTAGATTATTTTATTATAATGTAAATTAATACAAAACATTTGAAATGGCATAATATAAAGATGGAGTGTTGTTATCCTGTCGAAACCTTTCCTATCAGGGTTTTTTTTTTTTACCTCTGTATTTGGAGAGAGGATGGAGAATGTTGTAGACACGGATTGATACAAAACCACAAAAAAGGACAACCTGTGTCATTTTTACTGCCTTCTTGTTCAAACAGGTGCTCATGTTAGTACTAGTATTAACAGTTATGGACATTTATTCTAGTTATTGGTTATTATACTAGTACCAGCTGTTTTAGTTTCTAACAGTTCTGGTTCAGTTTGCTGTGCATCCATGTGTCTCCACCTATTCCCCCTTTCTCCCTCTCCCCTAATCTCTCTCTCTCTCTCTCTCTCTCTCTCTCTCTCTCTCTCTCTCTCTCTCTCTCTCTTTAACTCCAACTGGTCAAGGCAGACAACCATCCTCTAGGGGTCAGGGTCTGCTCTGGGTTTCTGTCTGTTAAAAGGAAGTTTTTCCTCACCACTGTCACCAGTCACGAGTGTTTGCTCCTGGAGGATTCTGTTGGTTTCTGTAAATTGGCTTGGAGTCTGATTTGGACCAGCTCTATATGTAAAATGTCATGGGATAACGTTTGTTATGATTTGGCACTATATAAATAAAATTTGACTGATTGACTGAGCAACATATTGGTGCAGTGGATAGCACTCGTGTCTCACAGCATGGATGTCCTGGGTTCGATTCCAACACCATTAGACTGGGGTGGGATCTTTCTGTGTGGAGTTTGCATGTTCTCCCTGTGTCTGTGTGGGTTCTGACTTCCTGTGGAAAGTTAAAGTGTTTTTTTTTTTACTATTGTTTGTTTTTAAGTTTGTAGATACTGCTGGAACCTGTAAAGTTCCCCATGGGATGAATAAAGTATCTATCTATCTATCTATCTATCTATCTATCTATCTATCTATCTATCTATCTATCTATCTATCTATCTATCTATCTATCTATCTATCTATCTATCTATCTATCTATCTATCTATCTATCTATCTATCTATCTATCTATCTATCCATCTATCTATCTATCTATCTATCTATCTATCTATCTATCTATCTATCTATATTGCCCATTGGTGTGAATGTGACTGTTTGTCTCTATATGTCATCCCTGCAATGAACTGGTGACATGTCCAGGGTGTAACCTGCCTTCGCCCATAAGTAGCTGGGATAGGCTCCAGTGATCCCTGTGACCCTAGTGAGGATAAAGCGGGTTCAGAACATGATTGATTGATTGACTGATTGATGTTATAATTTTCAACACGCTCTGCTTCCTCTTGCAGGTTAATGGATCACATTCCACAAAAACAAATCAGCTCAGACCCAGTTCATCCTGGACCTTGTGCATTCATCACACCTGGTCCTGGATTACCTGTCCAGCCTCTCATCAGCTCATCAGAAGGGCTCAAGATGCAGTCTGGGCTGATTCCAGTGCAGGCTACAAAGCTGACAGACCAAATGCGGTCAGGGCAGGCGAAGCCCGGGGCCGGCCCGGCAGCATTGGCCAGTATAAGCCGACCCAGACCCACTGCTCTTGGAAATAAAAATGCGCCGAAGCTGACTAGAACCTCAGTGGACCCCTCAAAGGAAATTGACTTGATTCCAGTTTGCATCCCAGGACCTCAGAGTGCCAACGCCCTGCCACATTCCCCAACAGAGTCAACCCTCTCACCTCATAGTCCTCAAAGCCCCCGCAGCCCCCAGTGTTACACCAGCCAGCCTTACCTGACCCCCAATCCGAGCATTCCCCTGTTTCAGTCTAGCCCTTCGCAGCCCTCGAGTGTCACCCTGAAACCTGCATCACAAAAGATCCCTTCACCCGGTACAACACAGAGCCAAGTACAGTCTGAGAAGCCAGCTGGAGAAAGCAATGACTTCAGGTAGTGACACCTTTATCCACACTGATGTGCTATTACATAGCCTTAGCCATCTCATCTTATCTCATCTCCACAGTGCATTTAAAGGACCTTGTTAACTGCTGTTGTGTTTGCTGTCCCTCTTTTATGTCTAAATACAGAATCTGTCCTGCAGTCTGTGTCTGTAAGAAAGCCAGACCATGTCATATGAATCAAAGCAGCACTTTTCACCAAGAGCTTTATGAACCTGGCAGACTGACACAACCACATTCAGCTGGCAGGTTTCCCAGCAGCATATTGTGTTCCTCTCTCATAAACAAATGAGTTTAGGTTCAATCAGCTGGGTTTTGAAGAAGAAAACATCTGGACTGACATGCATATGTTAAAACTTTTGCCAGTCTTGCTTTTATCTGACTTTTATTCACAAAAATCACTAAAGTACACTAAAGTATTTTCAGTCTCCATCAATCAAATATTGATCTTATCAGAGTATTTTATATTTTAAAAAAAAGTCAAGTCATCATTTATTCATCACATTTTAGAAGCTTTGGCATTATATTTTAATGACATCTAAGCATCCTTTTTCTGCCTTTCAGAAAACACTTTCATCCATTTATTTCATGCAAAATCCAATTCACTGTAGTTTTTCTTCTTTACCATTTCATCACATTTTGCTGTATTTTTAAGGTTGTCATATTATAACAAAGTTGACAGAGCTAATCTTACTAATACGAGTAAAACTCTAACATATTCAGTTCAACGTTTTTGTCATTACACAGTGTATTGGAGCATGTACAAAGTGTTATGTGGCTCCTTGAATTAGAGCAGACATAATAATAATAATACAGCAACAGCTTCACTGGAATAGAAGACCATGAAAAGGATTAAATAAAAGCAAATGTATTATTAGAATATTAGTACTATTAATAAATCTACTATGCAGCAGATTGTGTTTAAAAAAGGGCTGAATGTTAACAGTGTCAACATTACCTGCTTACTATCTACAGATGTGTAATATTTCAGCGGAAAAAGGGAAGAATTGTTGCAGATGATTTACATAGACAGATTCACAGACTGAAAGTCCAAAGTCATGTCACTGAAGGGAGGAGGAAGACTTTAGGTGTCTGATTGCACCAAGCTGCTCTAAACGTGTTGGTTGTAATAAACCTGACTGAGAATATTCTGTTGAAGGTATTGTTATGGAACTTTTTGTTTCCTCTTCAGTGTTTGCAAGGGTTGGATAGCATTCGCTGTTTTTGATACTAGATCCTAAACTATATATATATATATATATATATATATATATATATATATATATATATATATATATATATATATATATATATGTGTGTGTGTGTAATCCCAATTTGCCCATTTTAACAATTAAAAAATTACAAAATTCATAAAGGTACAACTTCTTAGTTTTATTTTTCTGCGCAGTTGCAGTTTTATTCACTCAAAACAGCTTTACAACATAAAGAATAAACCTATTTTTCTTGACTTGACCTAAATAATATCTAATTAGTGGATGGAGGAACGCAATGTGATGTCACACGTTACTTTCTGAACTGCTGTTATGATTTGCTTGTTGGAGCCTGAAATGGCCATATTTGGACCAAAGGGGCAGGACTATAGGAGCTTGAGAGTTCAGAGGTGGCTAATGCTAAACATTAACTTACTTGCACTGTGAAACTGTAAACTTCGACAAGTACTGTGTAACAAAGTAATGTTAAGTCTTAACAATGGGACCTCTTTTCCATGACTGTAGTCAAGTTGTTTCTCTGGAAAATTAAATTTATGTGAAATAAATTGAAAGCCTGACTTAGCAGGCAGTGTGTCATGCAGACCCTTCAGTCAACAAACACTTATTGGATGTTCCAAATATAACAGATGACACCAGAATGAGTCCTGGGAAAAAAAAAAAAAATAATAATTACAACTTTAAGATACTTCTACATTAGCTTCACTTTGGAGCTGAGGTCCTTTCCCCTTGGTTGACATGAATAAAATGTATAAAAGCTACTCACAAGCACTGCACACACTGACACCGATGAGACTTATTCCTCTGGTACTGATATTTACTCTCAAATGCTGCCAAGTGTTTATTCATACTCTACATACTAGTATTTCAGTCAGTGTTGTGTCATGAAAGTATTGATGTGCTGTACTGGCGTATATGCTGTAGATGTCCTATTCTGGTGGTAACTGGGTGTTAATGGTGCACTGAGCTGTCTAAAACTCCTGCTTGAGGGCCTCCCTGTCTCCGGCTGTGCAGTATGTACAGTACAGAGGGTACTCCCTGTGGTACTCTTACTGTACATAAGGTGACCAAGATCTTGGAGACTGTGTCCTTCTTCAGTCACTGTTATGCCTTCCTAACTGCAGTAGATGTATTCAGAGTTCATATGAGGTCTGTGTGGGATGAACACCCAGAAACCTAAAACCCAAACCTTTATTTTCTGAGCAAATAGAACATTTTGATTTATACTCCAATATTATATTAAAGAAATGCACCAGTCCAATACATGATGATGATTTGTTTGTTTGTTGAGTCATTAAAGTTTCACATTTCCATAAAAAATGAATCCCTTTGAGAGTCTGTCAAAAGAAATAAGTCAACATTTAATGTCTCCAGTGTACGTGTTACATTACAAACTATATATGGTCAAAAAGCTTTTTCGTTCAACTCTCCCTGAGGTCTACTCCTTGTGTTTTTCTTTTTTTAGTGAACACAGACGTTAAAAAAATCAACCTACAGCCTCATTCTTGCAAGAATTACACGTGACAAGATAATTTAACATTTTAGATTTTAGTATTTGTTGCTGCAAAATGTAACATAGATAAAATGTGTAGTCTTTGAACCAGAGCAAATCATGTATACTCAAAAGAGGATGTCTTGGAAAAGAATATGAAAAAAGTTAAAGTGAAACAGATTTGTTTAGTTAAAGATAATATTGTGTTTTATAGCATATCCTGATCGGAACAAAATACAATGAGCTATCGCTGTAATAAAAAAGAGTTTCATAATGTTAACACATACCCATGCACACACACACAAAACAGTCTTAGTCATCACCAGGGTAGAAAGAGGTGCTTAATTGTGCTTATCTTTATTCTATATACAGACACATTGTGAGCAGGGTTTCTCTGGGGATTACAGCAGATTATGTCCTCTTTCACCTTACGTTTATACTATAGAACATAATGCAACATTCTCACCGCTTCTCTCCTTTTAAAGGGTGCACATCGTCACTTGGAACGTGGGATCAGCTGTCCCGCCAGATGACATCACTTCTCTGTTCGGACCAAATGCTTCAGATGGAACCATTGACATGTTTATCATCGGGTAAGCAGTTATTTGTACCGCGCTCAGCAGTGCCAGAGAGACAGCCGCCGGTGCCCACTCAGTCATCTGTGTTCGTTTGGATCTGTCCTTCCCTGTTACCCGTCACTGTCCTTTTCTTCATTTTGCCTTGTCGCTTGGTCATAATATTTCTCTACTTTTTGGCAGACTCCAGGAAGTCAACTCCATGATAAACAAGCGGCTGAAGGATGTTCTTTTCTCAGACCAGTGGAGTGAGCTTTGCATGGACACGCTCAGTCCATTCGGATATGTTTTGGTCAGTAAAGAATTCACTCTGCACATGTAATATTTTCTTTAATTTTTAATTTTTCGCATAGTCGCTTGTATTTGTGTAATTTTTTCCTTTATTTTCAATAATTGTGTACAAAAGTCTTAAGCCATGATTAAAGTGTGTTTAATCAAGGTATAATATTCATGCATATACATTTATCAGTCTCTGTACTAAGAATCAATTCATCCATCTTTCTGCCATGATAATATATAATCATTTTAAAGCACTTTACAAATTAATACAGGAGGCAAACAACATAAAAAAAAGGAAATAGAACATCAGCAATGTGGGATCACATGGACAAAGTAAAAATAAAACACAGTCCAATTTTATAGAAATTCTGAATGAATGAAGGAAACCGAAGAGAGTTCACTGGAAGTCACACTAAATACTGAAATTTGTCTGTAGAGCACATTTAGTCCTGCATATGTTACACACATATTTCCTCTGATTGTCTATAAGAAATAAATATGTGCAGTCATTACAACCCCCATAAAACCTACACAACTAACGGTGGCCTAACACTTTTGCACACCATTACATTTATTTACCATTAATAACCACATCTGTGTAAGTGTGCTGCTATTCACTTCATTTATTACCATGTGAAACATACTCAACACAATATTATGTGTAAGGATGTGATAGAAACTAGAGGTTGGCTGATATCATTCCCTCCTACAAACATTTTAACACTGAAAAAGCATTATGCATGTCTCTAATGAACTATGCTTGTCTTTATTAGAGGCCAAGCACCCGCTGAACTGAACATTTTATACATAAAATATATTATATATAAAATTATTTTAATTTAGAGAAAAGAGCTGCAGTTTGTGTGTCAGGTTTAGAAAAAGTTACTAAGCTAAGGTATTCTTTTAGTAGCAGAAATATTTGGTACTGGTGGAAAAATACTCACCCAAAAATACTGCTGTAAGTTAAATATGAATAATATCAGAGGAAAAAAAAAATCTAAATTGTGTAATATTTTCATGTGTAGCCACTGCACAGGTTATATAGAATAAAGTAGTACCAGGTATCATCCATTCAGGGCTTCAACAAGTACCGCAATACAATACGTGACAGTGCAGTATTATCAGTATTAATAGTTAGATGTAACGGAGTTACATTCTGCAGGGGACGCACCCAGTGGAGCCTCTGAGGACGATAAAGGACAATACTCCCCCCACATAAAAGCTGGGCTTCTCTGATGTCCTTTGGAAGAAGAAACAGGATTCACAAAGCTCAGGCCTGCAGACTAAGAGCTTTTTTTTTAATACGAGTATATAAGCTACACAATAATAATTTATGCACGAACGCAACCAAAGAAGACGAAAAACTAATGACTGCATATATACTTTGTCTTATACATGCTCCTTCAAATTTATTTTAGTTTAAGTTTTATTGTTGTCCTGTTAGCTTTCTTTTTTTTATACTTTTTCCACACAAATGTACTTGTATTTGTACATTTGTGGTGATAACTAGCTTTAAAATAAAATGCATAATTAAATTAAGAGAATAAATGTAATAGGAATTACTTACAATCACTGACACAAATGAAGTAAGTAAACTACACTTATTAATCAAACTGTCTGCGATTTCAAATGAGTTATATCTGAATTTATTCTTTTCAATAGAATATCACAGAAATAGAGCCATATTTTCCTTCTAAAATCAGGGTATAACATTATGTTACATTGTTGGTTTAAACCTCAGTTACTGAAAAATGAATCCCATAGAAATCAAATGTAATGAGGGATGTCAATTTGTTGAAAAAATAAGCATGGTCAAATTATTTTTGCATTTATAACAGGGTAATTACTAATGTGAAACCTGTTATAATTTATAGCTGACCTTCACAGCACTGAATGAGAGACATTACTATGTTACAGAATTAGTCAATATCTATGATAACTGTAAGTGTGTATAAAAGTCAGAGAAGTGGTAAAATTACTCATGGTATTAGTTTGGTTTGCTTTAAACTATGTCTTAAGGTCATGTTTGAAGGTTATGGAAACATGTTTAAAGATAATTATTGCTCTGTCTTGATTCAGTAGGTAGACTAGGCTAGGTATTTATGTATCATGGTGCTGAAATAGTTTATTTTTTCCTGTGTCCCGTCCCTTCAGGTGGCGTCCCAGCGAATGCAGGGAGTGTTGTTGCTGGTCTTCTCTAAATTCTGCCATCTTCCATTTCTCCGAGGTGTGCAGACACAGAGTACACGGACAGGACTTGGGGGATATTGGGTACGTGCTGTGCATTCAGGATCACTGCTCTGAGATTTATTACATTGCAAAATTTGTGGTGTTTTTGTACCTGTGGGTGAGTGTGGTGGGTGGATGGTAAAAGGGAGTGTGTGCGCCCTCTTGCCAGCTGGCGTGTGTGTGCGTGGGTGCATATGTCAGTGTATGACCTTCCTGTGCGAGTTGATGTCAGCATCACCCCGGTCTGCTGCTGGTGCAGTCTCCTTCTCTTTGAGGTCAGTGCAGCAGTCGGCTGTCGGCCTTTGTGACTCAGTGACAGAAAACACATCCGACCTTGTCTCCGATCACGGTTACAATGGATTCACACCAGTGTCCTCTTGTATGTTATTTTAGTGACATTGATCAAAAAGACTCAGTTTCTCACTCTGCCCTCTCTTCATCTTTTCCGCTCGCTTTAAGGGGAATAAAGGAGGCGTCAGTGCGAGGATGACGGTGTTTGGCCACCCAGTGTGTTTTCTCAACTGTCACCTGCCAGCTCACATGAGAAATCTGGAGCAGCGCATGGAGGACTTTGAGAGCATCCTGCAGCAGCAGCAGTTTGAAGGAGGGACGGCCACTGGTGTCCTGGACCACGAGTGAGACATGCTTTTACAGTGTTACACAAAGATTATAGCAATGACAATATAATCTTTCTTTGTATAACACTTGATAACACATGCTTCACAGCATAAAAAAAACAATCCATTAGCAGGAACAGATCCAATCTATAGATTAAAACGTGACAAAAATACACAAATTAAATACAATATATACCTATAAAGACACACAGACTGCATACATGAACACAATGATAGAACATAGTAAGAACCAATTTAGAAAAATGCATTTTCAAAGGCAGAAATAAAATGTGTAATTAAATGAAACTTGAAAATAAAAACTGAATCATCTCTTTTAACATTAATTTGATGTCACATGTGGTAAAGAGTTAAATGAATTACAATCAAAATTTTGTGTTTTTAGCACATTTTTTGTCTTTATATTAATTTTATCTTTTTTTTTTTTTTTTTTTACAATATTAATTTGTTTTTACATAAAGTATTTTGAACTGCTTTTGTATGAGATGGTGTAATGTATATATAAAAAAATACATGTGGATGCACTTATCTGTTGGTAATACAGCATAATTTTACAAAATCAATTTTGGTTATGTTAAGTAAAATTATAAGGGTTTTATCCAGGCTTTAGTTATTATTCTATTTTTACTTTTTGCTTTTAATTTTGCTTTGGTTCTTTTTCCTTGTCTCTATTTCCATCTTTATCTCTTTCATCCATAGAAACACACTGTTCCCCATGAAGTTGGTATAATTTTATTTTCAGATATAATCTTTTTTATTCCTATTTACTCTCATCGGTATCACCCTTGACCTGGTGCAATGATTACATACTATGTCCCAGTTACATTTTATCTATCAAAATGAAATCACATTGTCACAATCATTTCATGAGAAGAGCAAAAAATATTTTATTCCAACTTTAGTGTCAACAGTGTACATATAATTGATGAGCATGTGTAAGTATTTGAGGTATTGTTCCCCTGAAATGAGCTCACAGAACAAAACACAAAGAGAAATAACATAGCATTCTGTGTCAGACAGTGCTGTTTACTATATAGTGTTACTGCTTTCTGATATTAAAGTAAATGCTCTTTTTTCCTTTGGCCTTGTCATCTTCCTTCCTCTGTGTCTCCAGTGTCGTGTTTTGGTTTGGAGATTTAAACTTCCGGATTGAGGATTATGACATCCATGTGGTGAAATGTGCCATCGACAGCAATAAGCTGCCTCTGCTGTGGGAGCGAGACCAGGTGAGGCCTCCTGTGCATCCCTGTGCATTTTTCTAGAAGACTTTGTTGCACCTGTTTGTTGACACCAACAGAGGGCACCAGAGCAAAAAAAAAGAACAAATACATCCTTTTGTCAGGATAAATGACCTTCACCCTGGATTTTTGTCTTCATGTGTTGTTTGTCTCCTCGTCAGCTCAACATGGCTAAAAACACAGAGTCCATCTTAGAAGGCTTCATTGAGGGCCCACTCAAATTCCCACCCACTTATAAGTTCGATGTGGGCACGCACACATATGACACTAGGTGTGTACAAAGTAATCTGCATTTTGACCCTTTTAGATTTTGTCTGTTGTTGACTTTGACTGTTGCTTTTGGCTTCATTTCTGTCAGTGCAAAGAAGAGGAAGCCTGCCTGGACAGATCGCATCCTCTGGCGCCATCGCCGTACTGGCTCACCTGTCCCTACCCACAATGCAGCACTGCAGCGAGGTCTCACCTCTTGGTTAGGTGGAGCTACTAAAGTGACACAGCATGCTTACAGAAGTCACATGGGCTACACCATCAGTGACCACAAGCCAGTTTCTGCCCTGTTTTCACTGCATGTACGTTCAGAATGAAAATGTCTTGACGTGATTTTTTTAATGATTTTTTTGCTTTTTTGTTTTTGTGCTAAAAAAAACAAAACAAAACAAAAAAAACAATAGACATACCAAGAGTACAATATGTCACAAGTAAAGAATATTATGTCCATGTTCTGTAGAACCATAGATGTCCTTCCTTTTGGTCAAGATCAGGTATAAGGTCAGAGTGTTTTAAAAGATGAAGTTAGAATAATAATGTTCTCAAAAAGAAAGACAATAAAAACACAAGTATCAGACACCACTTCCTATTAAGTAAGATTTCCAGTTCTAAAATGTTTACCATTTTTTATGTCCCCTAAAAAAAGTTCCTGAACTATTTTTGTCCATTCAGCCACTTTTGGAGCATTTTTCTTCAGTTGTTTCTCAGCTATTGCTCTTTTGTCCTTTATTAAATTCATTTCAGCTAAGAATCTGTCCTGCTTTCCACCCACGTGACAAATTTCCAAAGTCAATAACTCTGAAATTGCTCGCATATTTTACCTTTTTTTTAAATTTCTATACCTTGTGCACTTTTTTCAGTTCCCATTTAAGGTGGAAATGCCACTTGTGGAGCTTCAAGTAAACAAGGAGTGGACTAAAGTATCTGATGCTTCAGTCAGATTCAATGTAGCTTCAACTTATCAGCGCAGCTCATGGGACTGGGTTGCAATTTACAAGGTAAGTTTCAGCTTGGATTGGATTCTGTTTCTGACTATTTGATTTACTAAACAAGCTTATAATGCACACGTTCACTTGTATGCTTCTGTGTGTGTGTCATGGGTGTGTCATGGGTGTGATTTGTTTCTGCAGGTTGGATTCAGGCATCATAAGGATTACCAGGCATACGTCTGGGCAAAGGGAGAGCATGCAACACAGGTGAGCTGGATATTGAAACTATTTAATGTGTTTTATCCTGGAAATTATGTTTATTCGAGGGTTGCAATTGAGTATAATAATGATCTGAGGTTTATATTTCCTCTCTACTGCATCTCGGAAGCAATTACAGCAATTAATTTGAGATAATTCCTCATACACTTCACTGATGCAAATCTGTGAATGTTTGCGTTTAAATATTAAGTGTTCCTTACGTTAAAGTTTAGGGTTAAAATTCCCCTCCTTCTTAAGCTAAATAAACTCTTTAAAACCCTCTTGGATTAGCTGGAAAGTGTGTTGTCACAAAGCTGAAAGCAGGGCTGTTTTTCTGAGCTCATGATAGAGATATGTATGTGGTTCTGACATAATAATCTAAACTAATTCACTGTTTAAACCAGTGGTTGTCAGCTGGTCTCACCTCAGGATCCATATTATGATCATCATCTCATGACCAGCTTTTGCAGAGTTCAAACCAAATTTATGTACTTTCCCAAAACAGGCTTATAAATATTGGAGCAGTGCCGTTGTGAGCTTTTTCATTATAAAATTGTCAACACCCAAGGTCACACTGGCACTACATTTGGCTGTAAACATCTTTCCATCAAATGTTTGCTTTACCATGGAAACCTTGACCTATTGCAGACAATTCTGTCAAAATAAAAGTCCAGTCAGTTTGCATTTAAAGTGATAAAATGCATGTGAATGTTCAGAAGTAAAATACAACATACAAATTAATGCAGCTGTAAAATTATTCCAAAATATCACATATCATACATATCACATCTGTCTTAAACAGTGATTTTTCATTCTCTCATTCTTCACTCTTCATGTTCATTTTGCTGTTAAAAAAACCCACATTTTTACTTTTTTATGTTTTAATACCGGATTTCAGGTTGTGATGGTGTATTTTCATAGTGTGGTTCTACTTACATACTTCTCCCCACCACTAAAGTCAGACTTATTTTCCATCTCTACTAGGTGACATTTTCAGAGGAGGATTTGCCAAGAGATGACTGTGAATACATTCTGGGTTACTACAGCAATAACATGAACAGTATTGTTGGGCTGTCAGCACCTATTCAGGTAACAGAGTCAGGGGACAAAAGCTAATTTTGTCCTAAATCATGTGATATTTTGTCTTTGTAGGAGAGATTTTTTTGTATGAAATGCCGATGTTGATTCTGGAACATGATGTTGATAGAATGTATTAGTTGTTAATTGGTATGTATTTGCAAAACATGTATCTTAAAGGTGTCGTATGTTGGTTTGTGGCCAAAACTGGTACTGCAACCACATTCAAAATACTGTAGAGCAGGGGTGTCAAACTCCGGTCCCCGAGGGCTGGTATCCTGGATGTTTTATGCTGCGTTTTCCACTAAGTGGTACCGGTTCGACTCAACTCAACTCGACTCGGCCTTTTTGCGTTTCCATTAAGAAAAAGGACCTGGAATCTGGTACCCAGTACTAGTTTTTTGATATCACCTCCACCGAGGTTCCAAGACTGGGGAACAGATACTAAAAGGTGACGTGTAAACACTGCAGACCACTGATTGGTCAGAGAGTTGTCTCTGTGACCCACCGTTTTACAAAAACAGATGCGGAAGTTGACAGTAAATATAGCAGTAGATTAAAAATGATGACAGCCCGCAAAACTACACCATAGTCGGTCGAGGAGATTCAGCCTTTGGTGGCCGACGTAAAAATTCAGCATGAGCTTGATGGGACAACACACAACGAGCACGTTTACCAGCAACTCTGAGCAGATGACACAGAAGTAACTCGCCGCATCACTAAGACGTTCAGGTACTGTAAAGTCGGAAGTATCCTGTAATGGAAACGGTCTCCAGGAATAGGACCTGGTACCAGAGTCGAGTCGAGTCGAGCTGAGTCAAGCAGGTTCCACACAGTGGAAACACGGCATTAGACTTTTCCCTCTTCCATCACACCTGGAAGCCATTACAACCATTATGAGACTTCTGCAGAGCATGATGATGAGCTGATCATTGATTGAACCAGGTGTGCTGGCCCTCGAGGATCGGAGTTTGACATCCCGGCTGTAGAGCATGGTATCCTCTCCCCCTCCCCCCAGACTAGGGGTTGCCAGATCCAGCATGAGCATCTACTATAAGGACCTACCAGCACTGAGTCCTACACCGTATAAATACAGGCCCGGTATTTATACCAGGCCCAGTCTCTTCACCCGATGGCACTAAAGCATCTCCTATACATATCCTTGTTTTGTTTCTCACTTTGTCACGACGTATTTGGGAATAATAAGAGGCATTTTAAGTTTAGTAACATCAGACATTTGTGATCAGAAACGTTCCAGCTGCAGCTCAGTGGGAACTGGTAACCTGGATGCCCAAACACGACCGACTTTGTGATTGGGAGATAGGTGATGGGTGGAGCATCAGACCAAAACACAAAATGACAACATAAACATTACTTGTGGGCTGACATTTAGCTTTTCAAATGTAAATAGTCTGGCTGGACTACTACTGTCAGTGATATCAGTATTTGAAATGAACATGATTCCTTAATGTCTGGTGACATTCAGGGCCATTTTATGATTACTGGGAGCATAATTCTTACATACAGCACCTTTAATGAATTGTTTGATTTTTATTAAGTGTTGACAGAATATTAGCCTAATAGAAAAGTTGAATTTTTGATAATTCCTCAGTGTTTGTTCATATGCTAATATCTTCTTGAATCCTTCTTCCTCAGATAAAGATGCCGGCCCACAGCCCCACTGTGCATCGCTCAGACAGCTCTGACATCAGCTCAGAAGACGACAGCACTCTCGTTCTTCTGGCTCCAAACTCACGCAGCCCGAGCCCTAAAAACGGGAACACCACCACCACGCCTCCGTCGAAGCCCGCAGTCCTGCTGTTCCTGCTCTTACTTCAAACCCCTCCCCACACTGCAGGGCCTCAGCCTCTGTCCACGCCCTAAAGAAGGCCAGGCTCGCAGTCCGCTCACCTTGTTCTGCTGCGAAGAAGGAGCGTCTGATTTCCCCCGACACTGTGCCATCACCGAGCATCAGCCCCCTCAGTCCTCGCAGCCTGTGTCCTCCAGGAAGTGGAGTGACTGCACCAGAGGCCCTGGTCGCAGCCATCTTAGGTGAACACAGACCAGCTCAGGTTAGCCCTACAGGGCTCAAACACATAGGAAAGGCAGGGGTAACAGACATTGAATAGAGTATCAACATCAATATATACAAATAGGCACTGCATTCAGAGGCTGATCGGACCCCACACTGTCACTGTGCTCGTAGAAGCAGCACATTTAAATGACTTGGTATAGTTTGCAAACATTCCCATGTGTAGCCCTGCAGTTCTCAGCTTCTGAATCTACCATCATCTCTCGATACACTATGTGTATTTGGAATCAAAGACATGTCCAGACTCTCAAAGTGCTTTATAGACTGATAAACTATATCATCCGTAAACAAACATATTGAATGTGAAGCCAAAGCAAGAGTACCTCAGTAAGGATGTGGCCACGTAGTACTGACACGTGTGGACCCTGTAAACAGTCTTGTATCAGATGAGGACCCTGGACCAGAGGTATCGATGGTGTCATAGTTCACAACAAGAGAGAGGTGTGTTTGTGTGTGTGTGTTTGTGTTTGTGTAGGCTAAATGTAAAACCATAAAGAAAATGTGTGAAATGTGCATTTTGGACCAGATGTAAGTTTGAAGTTTTATCTCTGTAGTTCTTGGTCTGTATTCATGAAATAAATCTAATGTATCTAAGGACAGTCATAGAGCATTTTTCCATCTCAGTCAATTTGAAACTTACAAATCATCATGTGACTTGACTTCACAGATCAATGCTCTTATTCTTAGCAGCTTTGTGAATACAACCCCTGTTTTATAGAGCTCACTGAGTGGATGTTTAGTATTTATTTTGAGGATTTGCTTCTACTAACATTTTGTTGTTAATTGTGTGAGTGTGCAAATAAAATAAGAAATAAAAAGAATCTTAAAATACTGTTTTGTTGGTAATCACTACAGACAAAGGAATTTATGTGTGCATACACTGTGGGCCAAGATGTTCCATGATTCAATCAACTTGGGGACATACTGTACATGATTTTAAGACAAAGACCTTAAGACAAAGACCCACAACTATAGATGTAAAATGTGTTTGACATCTCAGAGGATAATTGTCACAGCATTAGAAACATCCCAGGAATGTCATCAAACCACTTCAGACTGAGTGGAAAAAATACCCTCAAAAACAACTCCAGGACTTTTCTTGGTGAAAGAGTTAGGTTGCTTTTCCACCTTTGTCTTGTAGATACACACAAAAATATTTAGTCTGAAAATGACCAATTATTGCCATTGTGTCAAAAGAGGAACACACTAAGATACACCTGACCCAAGGATTTAAAGATTATTTTCAAGTTATGTTATTTGTTAAACATATGTTAAAAGTAATAGTTGTGCAGGTAAAATTACTATTTACCAGTTTAGGACTTGAGGACTCAAAGGATTAGGGTTTAGATTTGTCTTTGGACTAGCTGTTTTTTTAGTTGCTACAAGAAAGATTTGTGACATTGCGAAACATTTTCTAACCTTTGTGTGTGTCTTTTGCCAACATGTTGCACTTCAAGGAAAAGAAAAGAATGTAAGATTTAATAAAAGAAAACAGCAAATGGTTTTCTGTTGCTGAGACATGGCTTAGTACACAAGCTTTTCCAGTTTGTAATTAAGGTAATCACTCTTTGGATTAACAAGCTAATGCAAAACCAAAGACAAACAGGTTTTTTTTTTTTTCCAAGAAGGGAGAAGAGGCAAAACAGTGGCACTCACCCCAAAGAAATGTTCCCCACTTGTATTTGTTATTTACTTTCTAAATTCCCATGTGGGCAGTTGAAAAGGGGTCAAAAACACCAATCTATGGATCCATTAAATACCATCCACTGAGTTTTGTTGTTGTTTTCTGTGTCTTGGATGGAGCCTAATGCATACTGAGTGTGGAAATAATGACAAAATTTGAATTTAGATTAGAATGGTTTAAAATAACTTTGCAAATTTAAAAAAGTGGCTTAAAACTGGGAGTTTGTAAATTGAGGTAAACATAGATAGTTAAAAATTATGCCCTAAATGTTAATGTTTTTTTCTTCATCCCAAGAGAACTGCAATAGATGAAACTTTGATATATTCAAGAAAGAACTAGTTTCTTGTTTAAATGTCCTGTGCCTATGGACTTTTAGAGCCTGCTCACTTGTCAAATCCTCGGTACCACCGTGGTTCAGCTCTCTGTTTAAATAGGGTCCTGATCTCTCATGGCTGAACTGGGGTCTTACCCTCTCGCACTAACCCATAGAGATACTACTTAGCTGAACAAATTTTGAAACACTCGCCTGTCTTTGAACTACCTTTAATTCCAACCTCTGCCCCGCTAACTCTGGTACCAGAACTGCCAGGAGAAACCATGTCATGGTAGCAGCCCATGCCCTGTGAGTGGGTTGAGCCTGGGTCCTTTGTTCTCAGGCTCTGGGCCTGGTTCTGGGTTGGAGGTGACAGGGGGAGGCATGGGTTTGGGCCTGCTAGCTTAGCTGGTCTAGTTTTGTTTGTTTCTATTATCATATTTTCATTTCATATTTATCATTTTTGCATCCTTAGAAATAGTTACATAATGGGGCCCACAGATCAAAGACACATTTTGCATAGCTTAGTCTGTTTCTTTTGTTCCTTTTGATACCTAACTGTTTGATGCTCACTCCATGCTCTCTCCATCTCATCACCAGATCCCAGGCCTGACAGACAAACAGGAGAAGGGAGGTTCCCAAACCTTTTATAGTAGAGGGCATCAGGAACTTACCAAGGGTGGCAGCCATCAGAGGGGAGTTTTGTGAGTTGGCCAGTAGTTGACCTTAAAATGCTCTAAACCAGGTTTAAACTGTTAGAGACTTTTGGGGAAGTATTAAATAAAAGTAGTGAAATGAGGTATAGGTCAAGATATCAGCAATATTCCAGTAAATGTTAATTGAAAGGTAAATTGTACATGTGTGATTGGTTTGTTCATGTGGGAGGGGCAACGGGTATAAAAAGCCTGGAGTAGAAGGTCCTCGAGGAGAAGTGTGGCTCTGCTTGAGTGAAGCAGGTCACTGAAGCTAGTTGCCCTTAGCCATGGGCTGAGCTTTATTTTCTGTTGTTGAAGACTGATTTTCCTTATGTTTTGTCAAGCTGTTTTTCATCAGTTAGTTGAGTGTTTTTTTTTTTTTTTTTTTCACTAACACTGCTCATCAGCAATGTCACCTGGGCAAATACTGTAAATAAATCATACTGCGGTGAAGATTAGTTCCAGCCTCCTGGTGTGTTTCCTCCTCCACATGGTCAATCATCACAAACCCACTCTATGGTCAGTAATATACCAGCCCAGTTGGTTATGGCAGCTGTTTCACATGGATTTAGTGCACTTGTTACATGACAGGTAATAATTTGAAGGCCAGAATGGAAGACCCTCAGGACACATAAATAATAATAGGTGGATTAAGGCTAAGATACCTTCAGGACCTTTGATGATATGCACACATTAACCTAACCTTTTACATTCACCAACATAATGTACCACATTGGGAATAAATCAAGGAGAATTTAGAATATACTTTTTATAAATTTAATGTAGGCAATTTTAGCAAAGCAAAGCATATACATAATCATCAATCAATTAGTCAATAATAAAATCATTAAACTAAACTTCTAAAGTTATAAATCAATATCCGAATCATTAAACTTAACTGTCTTCTATTTTCCTTACTTCAATGCAATCCCTGTATAATCCCTCAACCCACAGTTCAGTCCTTTGAGTCCTTTTCTGAAAATGTCCCAATTGTTGCCTTGCTTATGTCCTCAAGGGAAGAAAAAAGGAAAAACTTTGTTTCCGAATTTAAGAAAAAAATAAGAAAAAAGTTCAAATTCAGAAAAATAAGAAATTAATGCAATTTAGAAAGGAACTCATCAGCTTGGCCAAAACTGATGAACTCAATGCTGGGTAAAGAGGAAAAAGAATTAAGAAATATAAAAATCTTCTTCTTTCCAGTTCGGGACCAAAGCAGGGAAAAAACCCAACAAACTCTGGCAAACCCTTATTTGTTGGCAAATGTTCCCGTGGAGTTGGTAAAAGTCTCTTAAAAGACAATTTTTGTCTTTGAAGTCTTTGGCTTGTTGTCTCTCAGATGAGATAGGTCTTTGTCTTCAGATCTCGATTCATCGATGCAAAGTTACTCTATCTGATGAAACCTCCAGCATTATTTGAGAAGTAAGATTAACAACTTAGAAGCCAATCTGCCACCCTCTTTCTGGGTCCTAAAAGAGCATAGCTCTAAGTCTAATCTCTACGTAGAACACGTAGGGCAACCTCTCCTTCGGAGCGTCCAGTACTTCTGAAAGCTATAATAGCATTTTAGATTTTAACAGAGCTTAGACATCCTTCGGCTACACCCAGTTGAACTTCATCGATAGATGAGTCATGTCCAGATGTCTCCGTTGGAACTTCCAGTCTTTCCAGTTTTGAACCAGTTTTGGTGCAGCAGATAGCTGGTTGTTTTACTCACTTCTCTTATTTTGCAATAGTTACTGACTGTGACAGTGCACCAGACAATGTACATATACAGTGATGCAGTAGTAATATGAATCTAAATACATTGTATATAATAGCAAAACCTGAAAGGACCATTTAACTTAAAGTGACTTATTAATCACTTCATACTTTCAGAAAAAAAAATTTCTGATGTTTTACATACTTTTATAAAATGATGTTTAAAAAATGTAGAGTGCATTACTAGCAGCCCACAGAAATGTAGTGGAGGAGCTAAATATTGGAAAATTTCTCTCTGAGATTATTAACCACTAACTTAGCAACTATTCTTCCTGGGGTTCACCAGAAATAAAACAAAACTTGTAAATAAACATTTATGTACGAATAACACAAGAAATGGAATATTTAGTTCATAAATGGTAAATTGGTATTACATAAACAAACAAACAACAAACAAATGAATGAATGGGATGGATGGATGGATGGATGATGGATGGATGGATGGATGGAAATATAGTACTTGGTACAAAAGCAAAGTCAACCACTATAAAAAACTAATAGTAAGTTAGATAGGAGATAGTTGTTCCAGGTTAGCACAGGCCTGTGGAGTTTAGAGTAGTCATTATAGATAAAGGCAGGGGTCTCAAACATGCGGCCCAGGGCCAAATGCGGCCCACCAAAGGTTCCAATCTGGCCTGTGGGATGAATTTGCAAAGCACAAAAATTCCACAGTCAAGGATGTTGAACTCATTTTCATTCAGGTTCCACATACAGACCAATATGATCTACAGTAAAATAATAGCATAATAACTTACAAGAAATAATGTCTCCATATTTTCTTCTCGTTTTTGATGTGAAAAAAATATTACATTATGTCTATAAATAATGACAACTTCACATTTTTGTCTTTGTATTAGTGCAAAAATAACATTAAATTATGAAATATTTACATTTACAAACTATCCTCTGACAATAAAATGTGAATAACCTGAACAAATATGAACAACCTGAAATGTCAAAAGAAAATTAAGCACAATTTTAACAATTTTCTGCCGGTTACTAAGTATTTAGTGTCTTTGTAGTTTGCTTCCATAATGCACATGTAGAAATGGTAAGTTGAGGAAAAATATTGTTAAAATTGCACTTATTTTTCTTAAGACATTTCCGTTTTTTTCAGGTTATTCACATCTTTTTTTGTTTGAATAGTTGATAAAAGTAAGTATTTTCACAATTTAATGGGGTTCTTTGCACTAAAACAAAGGTACACATTTGGAGTTGTCATTATTTATAGGTTGTTATGCTATTATTTTACTGGTCCGGCCCACTTTAGATCAAATCGGGCTGAATGTGGCCCCTGAAAGATAATGAGTTTGAGACCCCTGGATAAAGGTGACCTTGAACGCAGCACACAGGCATGTCAGATAATAATTACATCTTTTATCTGTGTGTAGTACATGAAAACAGATGCTTTAGAGTAGAAGATGAAGTGCCTCAAAGTATTTTATTAAAATGATTGTAATCAAACGGGCTGAAATGGGGAATTGTGCTTGCCATAGAAAAGAATATCTGGCCAAGTCTGTTTACATTTGGTATAGCTGTACTTTCCGACCGTGCTGCGGTCCATGAACGTAGCAGTAGTTTGTCGGTATAAGTACAGCTGTCCCGGCCGCCCTTCCGTTCACCCGGTGAGCTAATAACCAAAGCAGGGAGCCCAGTTGAAGTGTGAGACTTCAGATAAAGGCAATTAAACCCGCGCCTTCCAGCAGACCGTTAAAGAGGCTCACATCCGACCGGCTAGCGTGTTAGCAGTTAGCATTGTGTTAATAAACTAAAATGAACGGACAGCTCAACGGTTTCCATAACAACTCGCTCATTGATGAAGACTGCTTTCTCTTCACCTCAGAAATCTGTGGGAGAAGGACATCCCGGTGAGATACACGTCTACAACTGCCGGCCCTGTTTGACTGTACTTAATAACCTTATAGCATCTAGTTAGCGTCTCAAATAAGGTCATGCGTTAGTTAGCGTTGGCCGGTTAGCTCGGCGTGTTGATGTCTGTCAGCTGTCACCATGTGGCCCCGGCAGCCTTTCCCGGTCCTCTGTTAGCAGTACAAAACTGTAAAAACCACAGTCAACCTACAAGATAAGGAATTACCGTTTTTGGAGTTCATTTAAAGAATTGCGACTGTATGCTAACAGCACGGAGGTTAGCTAGTAAGGCTAGCAGTGAGTCAATGAGGACCCGTGGTGCCTGTCAGTCATATGAAGCTAACCTCTTTGTGTTCAGCTGAATGTACAGCATACAATGAAATGTTTTATATACACAAAACTACCAGTGCCGTGTAGGTGGGGAGGAATAGACACAGATAAACGTAAGTGCAACTAAATGTATGTTTCTGTGAAGTCAGACAGCCTTGTTAGCTGCTAGAGGGAGTTGCATCGTAGTCTTAGAGTTAACTAAATGTGGCGTGCTCTATTGTTGTGCAAGCGTAAGGTCTGTTTGCTGAGATGGATACCAAACAAACTTGCAGCTTTATTGCAATGGATAATAGGCTTACCAGTATGTCTAATAATAGGTACTGCAGGGGCTGTAGCTCAACTGTGGGTGTAAAGCAGTCATATCCTCATACTTATCCATGGATTGTTGTAGGACACTATCTTGTCAGTTTCTGGCACACCCCAGAAAAAATATTAAACGAAAAAATTAAGACTGTGTTGGAGAGAATGCCCAAGAAAGTGAGAGGTGAATAAGTTAGACACTAATGATTCAGGTTACCAAAACTAGGCAACATTTCAACCAGTCGTCTTAACTTGAATTGATCAGGTTTTTTCTTTACAGTAACAAACTATAGACGGGATTAATTTTCAGTCAGTTCACTGCAGTAATTGACTTATTTTAGCTACAACATGAACCCAGTATGCAGCAACAGTGTTTTATTACTCATGTGCTTGACATAAAGATACCATTATGTATGCTTTTCATGGACACTTATGAAACTTTAACAGATTCAGACTGCTGAGAATGCCGACATTCCAGTCTGAGTAGTGTGTTTTAGTTGATCTCTGGGACTTAACCATAATTTCTACTGTGTACAGTTCCTCCTGATTTTTAGAGTCTAAAGGGAAAGGAAGTGCATTCATATAGATTGTAGTATTACTAATCATTCATTGGAGCATTGAAACCTTGACTAGTTGCTTTTAGTTTCACGCAAACTGTAGAAAAATTGTAAAATTTACATCATACCAAGGTACAAGCTATGACTGTTCTGTATGTTGCTTCTTAAAGCCATTAATTCTCTTTCAGGGAGGCTTTAAAGAATGTGTGGACTTTGTATTTATTTTAATCCACAACATTTTACTGTTAAAGGCTCCTCATGGTTTGTTGTTCACTTTTACTTTTTTAAACACCTGCAATAATGTTGAACTAGTTTGTGTCACATGGCACTTCAGGAAAAAGA
The DNA here is from genome assembly GCF_902148855.1 of Sphaeramia orbicularis. Classification (NCBI taxonomy): domain Eukaryota; kingdom Metazoa; phylum Chordata; class Actinopteri; order Kurtiformes; family Apogonidae; genus Sphaeramia; species Sphaeramia orbicularis. Next base: position 61,319,672 of record NC_043968.1, read on the forward strand.
AGTAAAATGTATGTTTTAGAACAAAAACATTAACGTAAATAGTACAGATGGACATACAATATATTCTTTACACATATGACCTAATGCTTTACGAACTTATTTTCTTTTGGTAGATTAGATTTATTTTAAATGAAAGAGAAAAAATATGACATTTGAATAATTAAATGTAACAACTTGTTGAAAGTCTTTGAAATGTACGTGTCAAAAGGCAAAACTGTGTCTGTTTTTTGGTATTTATTAGAAAATGTCATCTGTTTTTTCACAGATAAGATATGTGACCAAATCAGTGATGCCGTGTTGGATGCACACCTCACACAAGACCCTGATGCCAAAGTAGCATGTGGTAAGTTTCTGGACCTTTGTATCGGACAGCGATGCAGGTATGGGCCAGGTAGGCAAGGAAAAAAACCCCAATTTGCTATAAGGTTTTATCATTTACATATCTGTCCCTGAAAAGTATGTGACATGTTAGAGATGTTGTGCTGTTGATGCTGGAGCATGTTATGTTTTAAGAGGATAAGTTCACATGTCACTTCATAAAATGATGCCATAAGTTAGACAAGATAATCATCCTTGAGATTAAGGCATGGTGTATCTTTAAATTCATGCATGGATATTATTGGTCACTTAAATAAAAAGGCTTTGGCAAAATTATTTAAAACAAAAAGTTTACAGTTTGAAGTGAAGATTTTTCAACAGACTGCTTGTTTGTTAAACCTGTTACAATGCCATCCAGTTCCCTCGTAATTCCTTGTTACCCTCTTTTCTTGATGGCCTTTTATACTTATCCCTCACACTGCCTGTCACTGTGCCTTCAGAGACTGTAGCTAAGACGGGGATGATCCTGCTGGCAGGGGAGATCACCTCAAGGGCCAGCGTTGATTATCAGAAGATTGTGAGGGAGACAATCAAGCATATTGGCTACGACGACTCCTCAAAAGGTAAAGTGAGGACATCTGGTTGTTGTGAGCTCAGTATTTGAGTTCTGTGCATTGAATCTACTTTGACCTGCCCACAACATACTCAGTACAGTTTTCTATAAAGTATCCAAGAAGTTAAAGAATGCTAAGGGTTGTGACAATAGTGAAATTTTAGCTATTGTTGCACAAATTGTTTTTAATGATGCCATCAGTGACCTGAAACAGCATGAGGTTGTCAGAGAGTCAAAAAGTTCTCAGACAAATGTAATAAAAGGTTTATTTTATTTATTGATTTAACTCTTTAAGTGCCAGACAGTTAAGGGGCTAATAAGCCTTAAAAGTGCCACAGAATTTGGCCGTTTTTCAGTATTTCGCGTCGTTTTTATAATATTTGAAGAATCCTGCAGGAAACCGCTTGGTAACATCCGACCGATTGCTGATTAGAGTCAAAACGCACCGGACGCAGCCGATTCATTATTGATCGTAATTTGCATAATTTATTATAATAATAATAATAATAATAATGATAATGATAATGATAATAATAATAATAATAATAATATCTTTATTTATATAGCACTTTTCATACATTAAAAACTGTAGCACAAAGTGCTTTACATATTAGTTTAAAAATCAGTACCCGCCCCCCACCCACACTCACACGCACACACACACGCACACACACCACACACACACACACACACACACACACACACACACACACACACACACATACATACACATATACATGCAAACCCACAAGCTCACACATACTTAAGAAGACTGACTGAGCACGGGTAGACCAGAACAAAAATGTACAAGTAAAAGTAAAACATCAATTTAGGAGGCGCTGTCTCAGGGAGCCATCCGCACCAGGATGCAGCCGCCGACCCCGGCGACCAGGCACCAGCAACACAGCCCCGCATCCCAACTAGTGGGAGAGGGCCAACTGGGACCCCCACCCACCAGAAAGGAGCGGACCCCAGTGAGAGAAGGCGCCACAGCCCCCGGAGTCCACAGCCGCCCCCCGGCATGGAGGGCTCCCTCTGATGAAACACCAGAGAATAAGAAACATTAAAAAGATATAAAATATTATTCGGTTGCATGACCTCAAATTCCCGTCTGCATGGTCTCAAAGGGGGACACAGAAAGAACGTCATCGAATGTGAGAAAGAAATGGGGGTGGATGGTTTGTTTGTACACAAATATGGCGTGTTCTCCAAAGCCGATCTGATCGGCGCGTGGCACTTTACAGGTTGTTTTCGTAAAGCCGATTTAATCGGCCCATGACACTGAAGTGTTAACAGACCTCTGCCCTGATTTTCACCGGTCCAGCTGCTCCTTTTGGATGCTACTCTTTTGATTGAAGTTTACTGTCTTGGTCAAACTAGTAGATCCAAGTTTCATCCCCAGTGACATAGCACTCATCTGAGAACTTTTTGACTCTCCCTCATATGTAATCTTTTGGACTGAGGAGAGAGCTGTGGAGGGAAGCTGTGCATTTCATTAGTTTATTTATATTTAATAATGGTGATATTTTAGAACTGTACTGATGAAGTAGCCATTAAAAAAATGCATCTTGTTTCCACTCTACTTTTAATTGGAATATTTAATCCCACCTTGATGCTTTAGAGTCAAACCTGAATAAATGAGATGAGTTCAACAGTGATATTAGTATATTTTCAAGAGTATTTTTAAGTGAAACAATGAAAACCATGGCTTTTCTCTGTTACCACAGGCTTTGACTATAAGACCTGTAATGTGCTGGTGGCTTTGGAGCAGCAGTCCCCTGACATTGCTCAGGGCGTTCATCTGGATCGCAAAGAGGAGGACGTCGGGGCTGGAGACCAGGTAAGAGCACAGGTTCTGAATTTGGTTCACAGTACAGTGACTGGTCCCAGAAATGTGGCAGTGATTTAGTTTTTACCAGTTATTTGTCATCTTGTCATGCTTTGACTTGTGACTGTTTCCCACAGGGTTTAATGTTTGGATACGCCACAGATGAAACAGAGGAATGCATGCCCCTCACCATTGTTCTGGCTCACAAACTCAATGCCAAGATGGCTGAATTACGCAGAAATGGGGTCCTGCCTTGGCTCCGACCAGACTCCAAAACTCAGGTTAGAAAACACAACAGGACCATTGTTTTCATTTGTTTGTTATTAGACTCGGCATTAATAGACTCTGCATTAATAAGCCCTGTTCACACCAAAGATTCATGACTTAGATGTAATTGAACTTCTGCCAGTCTACAGAACTTCCTCAAGTCACCAAATTCTGTTTTCCATAACTGTCACTATATACGTTCATTCTCACTGCTGGCTTGCTGTATATAATTCATGGGGTTTTTAAAATGTAAGTGAGGATAATGGTAGTGAGTGACTTACTACAGGTGCATTTATAGTTTTGATAAAACGGTAAAAAACAAGAGGGCCAAGTTTGTGGAGCTGTGTCATAAAACTACAGCTGTTTCTCACACTGATGAGGTGACGCTCTCTCTTTGAAGTTTAGCCATTTTGACCAGCTGATGGTTGGAAACAGACTTGACCAGCTGACTTTCTACACGCTGACTGACTCTAGAAACAGGTGACATGCCTCACGTTCTAAAATCAGCCACTGGCAACTGAGATGAAGACAGAGCAGAGAGGTGTGATCGGACTGCTGTAACTTTTACATTTTGTGTTTTGAGTTTGGCCTCGTTGTTAAACTTTGGTCTAAATTGAGTTTAATGTGAACTCAGGAAAATGTATTTAATGTTACATTTGTTAAACCAGCAGATGCTATATGCTTGGTGTTAAAACATCTTTTTAAGCGTGTATGTCACACCTTGTTTATTTGTCCCTCAGGTGACTGTCCAGTACCGACAGGATCGAGGAGCCATGGTGCCGTTGCGCGTCCACACTGTGGTGATGTCTGTGCAGCACGATGAGGGTGTCAGTTTGGATGAAATGCGTCACTCTCTGAAGGAGCAGGTGGTGAAAGCTGTGGTTCCCAGTGGGTATCTTGATGACGACACCATCTACCACCTGCAGCCCAGCGGACGCTTTGTCATTGGAGGGCCGCAGGCGAGACCAGAAGTTTCTTAAAATGATCTTCCTTTTACAGGACTTTTTCTAAGATCCCTGCACCTGTTGGAGATCTTTTAACTAAGTACAGGTACATCACTCCAGGTTATTTATTGTATCTGTTCTTTCCCACAGGGGGATGCTGGTCTGACTGGCCGTAAGATCATTGTCGATACTTACGGAGGTTGGGGGGCGCATGGAGGCGGAGCTTTTTCTGGAAAGGATTACACAAAGGTAGACCGCTCTGCCGCCTATGCTGCTCGCTGGGTCGCCAAATCTCTGGTCAAAGCAGGGCTGTGCAAGCGTGTGTTGGTCCAGGTCAGTACGTGGTTCTGTAAACACAGGTGACTGTTGGTTTCTTCACAGTACAAAAACACAGTTTAGGTCACATTGAATTCCCTTTGTCGCTTCCCTTCAGTTAGTACTGTGTTCATACTGTTGCTACAATGTCTATTAATGAGGTTATAGACTGTGATAAAATGAATATCTTTCATGTCACGTAACCTTCCAGACATAGAGAAATTACACTGGCCACTCAAAATGTGGAAAACATAAAAGTTTGTTTCAGAGTATTGGATCTATGAAGAAACTGGAGGTTTTACCAAAGATTCACTACTCTTAAGCTGACAAACTTCATCTGATGTTATATGGGGCAGGTCCTGCTTGCTTTACATACATTTGCAGATTTAACTGACAGCGTTAAAGAATGATTAAACAAAAATAGGAATAAAACAAGTGGCACCAGGCACAACAAACCCCACCCCTTGCACGCATTGTTGCTTATTTTGGCATTGATCCAGCTGATGTCAACATGTCTGTGTGTGCTGATGTCAGCATTGACATAGACAGCATAGATACATTTCGACCATTATAAGTAAAGGGGGAGGGGGGAATTTAAAAATTCATAAAAGATTTAAACTTTGACCTACTTTTCCCAAAATGTAACCCCATCTATTCTGGATCACTGGCAATCTATAAACCCAATTTGGTATGAATTCAACTAATAGTTTTGCTGCTAAAGTGTTAACAAACAAAATAAGAAAAAAATCGAACCAAAAACAATACCCCTTGCCTCCCCTTCAGGGGGTGGGGTAATAAGATTGAGATTTTAGGACCAGAAAACTAATTTTAAAATATTTATAAATCTAAAGTCTGCATATTTGCCTAGGGGAAACATTTCCTGTTAGACTGGAACTGTAAGGAAAAATATTCCAATAATAGTTTCATAATTATTTTTTGCAGATGTCACAGGGCAAGCGAAAGTTTGTTCGGCTACCAAAATGTTACAGGACTGAATAACAATGTTTGCACATAATAGATATGTTTGTTTTTTTTTCTTTAACCTTTTGTCTTTTTGTTTGTTTGTTTCTGTCATCTTTTGTTTTTACTGTGGTTCTGAATTCCTAGAACCAAAAGTTAATCAATTTTGACTTCCATGTGTTGTAGGTGTCGTATGCCATCGAGTTGCCCATCCCCTCTCCGTCTCCATCTTCAACTATGGGACTTCTCAGAGGAGTGAGCGGGAGCTGCTGGAAATTGTGAAGAACAACTTTGACCTACGTCCAGGAGTCATTGTGAGGTATTACATGTCATGTTTTAGACTTTCTTCAGTGCATTGTTGTATTGTTGACTCCTGGCTCATTAAAGGTTAAAGTTGTTTTAATATTATTTTAATATTTCTGTAATAAATATTTCAAAGAAAATATGCTTTTATTCCAGGGACCTTGACCTGAAGAAGCCCATCTATCAGCGCACAGCAGCTTATGGTCACTTTGGTCGCGACGTCTTCCCGTGGGAAGTGCCCAAGAAGCTCAAATACTAAACCATGTCCTTCCTCTCCCAAAAGGCCTCAGGTCCACCCTAGAAAAAAAAAGCACCTGAGAGTCCATTTCCCTCTTCATCTTCAGAGTTTTCCCTCCTTTTTTATCCTCCACACTCACAGCTTCCTCTAATGAAAACCTGTTTTTTTTTACACCTTTACAACTCTCAAGATGCTAAATAGTTCAGACCTGTTACATTCACTGAGATTATGCATCCTTTTAATTTTATTTTTACATGACCATATTATTACTTGTTTATTTCCTGTCACTGTGGTCACTAAATCTAACTTATGTCTCAGCAAATCTATTGAGTGCATATTTATAAATCATATTTATAGATTTCCTAAAGGCCCCTGGGAGTATTTACAGTAAGAATAGTATTTATAAGGAATATCTAGTGTTCTCCAACTTTAAAATTCCCTCTACGTCACATTTTTATGGAGGTGAAGTATGGTTTGTATCTACAATTATCTGTATATTTAAGGTTTTTGCCATTTCTTTTAGGATGGATTTTTTTTTTTTCTTCCAGTTTACCATCACAAAAACATACCTCTTCCTCATATATTTTAAACTTTGTTGGCACAAATAGTTGAAGATGGCCTTACATGTCTAAGATATACCAGCTGAGTCAAATATTTTTTCTTTACCTTTTTTTTTTTTTTTTTTTTTTTTAATCTGCTACCCCTTCAGACCATGTTTTTCTGACGTTTTACAGAGAAGTCAGAAGCTGCTAATGACCTTATGGTTATGTTGGGCTGCACGATTTTTTTTTTTTTTAATTGGTTTATGTGTGATGTGAATGTTCAGATGTTAAATTTTCATTATTGCACTGACCAGCATGAATCAATGTCACCCCCTCGGCTGACAGTCTGGGTGTAGCTACAGAGAAACCTGGGCTCAGTTGTGTCTGTGGGGTGGTTGCCTTTATCCCATCACAACACCACGTTTTGATTTATAGCATCACTGTAATGTGGGACCTAACTGTATGACCAGCAAGTACCAATGAAAGAAAACAGTTTAGTGTTTAAACAGACACTGTTTAATCTCCGCACATAAAACATTGAAAACACGAAACACAAAGTCACAAGAAGAGCTGAGTAGCAGTGCACTGTCAGATTAGTGAATGTAAGGTGTGGGGTTTGCTTCTGTCTTAGTGGAGTTTGATGTTGCACTGATGATTAATGCGGGATCAGATATTGTAGCTTTGTGTTTGTTAGCATTTGCTGTAATTGCAATGCACATTTATTCTTGGGTTTTACAAATGGAAACCTACTTTTTTCATTGTGAATTATGAAGTTATTCAAAGAGAGTAGTTATACGCACAACATTAAAAAGTACTATCCCACTTAATTTGTGGCTTGAGGTTTGAGAGAAAATGCAAAGTTTCCAATGAATGTTAAGGCTGCAGGTACATTTTACTCTATTTATTTTAGTTTTATAAAACCTTAGCATTCTTTGACACATGGCTGAACAGCCAGAGTTTTGATCGTTAAATTTTATTGTTCCCTTGGGCTGAACACTCCACATTCAAATGAGGTTAGAGTGTCTGTCCCCAAAATGGTTAAAAAATGAGCCACTCGCTCCTGATCTGAGCTGTATCTGTAATGTGTGTCTGAAATGATCCTCAGCATATAGATAGGTGGCACTGTATCCCTATAAGTAATACTGACATGTTCTTTTTACTGATGCTGAAATATTTGACATTGTTTGTGCTTCTGGCATCTCCCTGTGGCTCTAGAAGTGTACTACAGAGAAACTTCAGAAAGCAGCCACTTGGCGGCGCCAAGAGCATCTTAGATGAACTTTTTTTTTCCTTTTTAAACTCTTTTTCTTTCCAGTTACTCAGCCACAGATGGAACCAATAATTGGTTGGCGCTGTACAGAGAAACCAACCTGTTTACATGGTCTTCTGTGCAGGGTTTGAGGGATTTTTTTAAAAAATCCATTTTAAATAATTTTTTTATTAATTGAAAGGGATTCTGTCAGTGTAGTTTCTGGATATATGAAGTGCCTTTTCTCAGTGTCTGAAATGCTCCTTCTCCTTTTCCCTAAAACTGTTATTCCTTATTATTGATCTACTACCCTGTGGTTGCAAAATTTCCATGTTGAATAATTCATACTGAACAGTCTGAGTTGTTTAGCTTTTCTTTTAATCCCTTCAAATAAACTGCACTGTTGCATGTGTTTATAGGCTGCACTTGACATATGTTTCTGTTTTGTTGTTTTTGTCTGTGTTTTACTAAATGATGCAGGTTTAAGTGTTTCATTAGTAAGGATGAACCTGAATTTAATTACAGCAGTTGATATAGTCACATGTAATCAATACAACGATGAGAATGGATAAATATACTTACAGGTCAGATTATATTCAGTTCCTTGATATAAAACTGTGAGAACTGTCTCACTTCTATGTCTCTCTAACCTAATTTTGCATCAGTTTATTTCTGTTCTGATTTTCCCAGCTTTAGAGTGACAAAGTTACATTGCAACTTTACACTTAAACTTGTTCATCTCAGTCCTAAACCTGAAAAACAAAGCACTTTGTTGGCTTCATCTTCAAATCACTGTCTGTGCTTTGAAATATTTTAAGCTTATAATAATGATAATAATAATGTGGTAAAGTAAAAAACCTTCAGGAAAAGAAACATTTTAGCACATGACCATAGTTGATATTATTTATTTAATACCAAATGAAGATCCTGTAGTATACATTTGTTCCTCATAGTAAATGCAGCATACAAATATTTTGATTGCACCTGATTTTGATAGATTACAAAAACTGATTAAATGTGAAATAAGCTTAGAAAAGTATCTTGTTAGTACAAAAACAAAGGCATAAATGTATAAAAGTCAAACACTTAAAAATTTTTAACAATCTTGTTTATACAGTCAAGACTTTCATATCTTTTCAACATTCCTTACAGCTTAGCTATCCTTTTGTCTAACATATTGAAATAAATGCTGCTTTTCTTTGCTCAGTGCAGACCATATATACCATGCAGAATGCAAATAGATATCAAATCAGTATCAGACAGAAATACTTTGGCAGGAAACCACCAAAAACAAGGGCTCGACAGAATATTTGCAGTTCAGTGGTGAAAGCTCTACATCGTCTGCTGAAGACCTGACCTGAAAAAGCACATAGAAAAAGGTTTTATATTGTACGTTTTGCTTTTATTTAAAGGCTTGAATTAGTTTTTCCACTTACCTTAATTTCTTAGATCACGTTCAGAGGCTTCCAGGCAAATTTCTGACAGTAGAAAACAGTCTGTGCAGAGCAAATAAGGATATTTTTTTAATAACGTTGAAAAATTCATCCAGGTAATGTGTTTGTGATTTAATATCCATTTACTTACTCCACATCTGACAGCTGTGTTGAAGTCTTTGCACCTGTATGTTGCCAGAGTGCATGGATCTAAGGATAAGAATGAAGTCAGAAGTAATTATTCCATGGCAAATGTGATTTTTTTTTTTTTTTTTAGTCCCATATGCCATCGGTATTTCATGACAGTGTGAGCAGCATAAATCATATAGAATTATGGTGTTTTATGATGCTATGTGGTCCTATATACAGGTCTGATTTTTTTTTTTTTTTTTTTTTTTTGTCATATTGGAACTCATGCAGCCTAAGTATCACTACAGACAGACATTCATCATACAAGTTTGCCGGTCTTTCACTTCATCCTTATTATCATCTGGTCACAAAGTTGCATCGGTGAACAATGAAACTGAACACTGACCCTTTGACCTCAGTGTCCAGTTTCATTTGTTCACCTTTGTATGGCATCGGGCATACAGGCATGAACACAGGTGAGGAACATACATGTAACCACTTTTCTCTGTTCCTGTCCATAAACTGTTCACCCTGGAGCAACAAAAACAATGGACCTGAGCTTTAAATCAAAACCTATCACAAAGGCTACAGCGTAAACGGAGTCTGAGAAGTCTTACTTGTGGCAGTTTTATCAAAATTTTCTGATTTCACATGTGATTTTTCAGTGAGTTGTTTATATGACAGTAAATTAATAATGGGTAATTCAATGCAGCATCAAACACTAGTTTTTTTTGTTTTGTTTTTTGTGCATATAATTTGTGATCTAATAAATTTACTGCATTAAGATGCAGTTTTAAGACTTGTCCTAAACGAGGGTGTTTCCATTTCCTGCTGCGTCATACTTTCATACCGTGCAGAGCAAATTAAGATTTTTTTTTTTTCATAACACTGAAAAATTCATCCAAGTAATGTGTTTGGGATTTAATATCCATTTACTTACTCCACATCTGAAGACTGTTGGAAAAAACCTGAATGGACAAGTGCAAGTGAGTTATTTTGTAATGCAGGTGTTAACACTTTTCAGGCTCTTAAGAGAAACATAATGTACAACTTTATCTCCCTATTGATTTTGTGCTGTTGACAAATCCTAGTCATAGTTTGGTGCGATACCAAGTCATCCTTGTGGCGACACTGGTACAATTGTCTGTTATAATATTGATGATGTTTTGTCTGTCTGAATTTGAACCCTGTCTTTTTACCTCCGCCAAGAAGGTTATGTTTTTGCCAGTGTCAGTTTGGCTGTCTGTCTGTGTGCAAGATAACTCAAAAAGTTATGCACGGATTTGGATGAAAATTTCAGGAAATGTTTAAACTGGCACAGGAAACAAATGATTAAATTTTGGTGGTGATCGGGGGCGGGACTGATCTGCCTTGGCAGAGGTCTGCGCTCTCCGAGTGCTTTTCTGGTTTATTTAGTTTTATTTGTTGCTTGTTTGTTTTTAAATGAACACCTGAGTCTGGCAATAAAGATGATTCTTCTGTTCCATTACACCATGTACCTCATCTACATTTATTACAAATAATTTCAGTTCCTTGTAACTTTGCTGATTCATATTATAAATATAAACTAAAGTGTTACACAGTACACTGAAATGGGTCATTCCGCACTTTTGATTTTTGGGACTTTAAATATATCATCAGGTCCAAACATTCTATTCTATTCTATTCTATTCTATTCTATTCTATTCTATTCTATTCTATTCTACGGTCACTTCCCTTGTTATTCTGTCAGATTGCAAAAAATGTGCTGGTTCCAAATGTACAAGGTAAAATTACAAAATTTGTGTCACTGTGCAAATAGTTATGGACATAACCGTATTCTGATGCAAGTACCTGTTATTTTATTGAACTTAAAGTGGGGGTTTTGGTTGCAGTATCATAGTACAGTATTTTTACACCAGAGCTTGCTTCTTTTCTTGTTTATGTAGAGGATCTGATGTGTAGTGTATATCATTAAAAAAATGTCAAAAGCTGTTTCATGCAATATGTGATTCTAGAAAAATGTGCTGTGCAGATATTTAGATTTTGAACATTCAGAGTGCACTATTAACCCTTTACTGCATGAACTGTTAATAAAATAGTGGTATATATATTTTTTTTTTTTACATAAAATGCATCCAACTGGATTCCATGCGTCAACAGTTCTAACATATAATGGCATTAGTTTTTTTTTTAGCATAAACACATCCATAAAGCTCTTCCCACAAAGGGAATACATCACTCATTTAAGAAAGCATATAATTTCAGTGTTTAATGTAACTTTACACTATGGTGAATGTCATGAATCAGTTATTATATTCTAGGAAACATCACTGAGACAAAACCATAAGGATTAAACTGTGACCAAACTATTCCTTAGAGTGTAGATTTTGATAGAATTTCTTTGTAACCACATTTTGTATTTAACAATATATCAGGATAAGATAAGACTTTATTTATTCCACAGTGGAGAAATTTAATTCACTAAAGTGATCGTAAGACATTAGAAAACCCAGTGGCACAACAATTAAGAGTTGGTTATGGGGATGCCTTAAGGAGGATATGGGAACCTTTTACGGACCTCTGACACTATCATATTATAAAAAGGTTTGACATGCAGACAAAACATTTACAAAGGATGAACTGTGACCATAGAATGATTTGATTTAGGATGCTATGTTCTTTCTCTTATGTGTCTTTGTTTCTTCTTCCCTTACTTCCTTATTTGTTTGTTATGTTACTGAAATGTTGAAAACTTGATAAAAACATAATTGAAAAAAAAAAAAAACAGTTGGAGTTATTACTGCAGATAAAGTAGCTTTAATTAAAGACTGAATAACTGTCCACTGCTGTAAAGGATTAAATATTCAACAGATCTGTGTATATTGACATTAGTGAAGACTGACCGACAGGTGTTACTTCCTGGCCTTTACACAGGTGCATGAGGGCGCAGATGGCCTGAGGTGTGGCGTAGCGCATGATGGCCTCCAGCACCGTCTTGGTGAACTTGCCAACTATAGCCTCACATTGATCTTTGTAGGAAGCAGGCACAATATGACAGATTTCTTCCACCACGTGGATCACAGCAGTCTGCAGAGGATCAGGATGTAAAGTACAAGGTGAAATAAGTGTGCAGACGACTAAGCTGTCTGGCGACAACATGATGTCTGTGTGGGTGTGAAGCACAAAGGGTTACTGTGTTGTACTAATGTTCTCTACCTCTTGGCTGTGACTCACCTCTGTCCTTCCTTTGGCAGTAAATCCTCCAGAGACTTGATTATAAAAATGCAGACGGCACACTGTGATGGGGGCAGCACCTGATCAAAACAAACACACATAAGCCTGGCCTTCATTCCACAAACAGAAAATGTGCTTTTGGATAGTTTCTCTTCCTTGTTTTACTTCACTGACATCTTCGCTGGTCCCAGCAGCTTCCAGGGCCTGCTTCACAAAGTAGCTGAGCATCTTCTGTTGAGTTTCACTGGAGCTACACAGCCCAAGGAGTTTACACACCTCTGCTGGTTTCTTCAGGACAAGAAATGAGACTGGTTTGTGTTCATGAAGCACCAAAGCACACGTCATTATTACAGACTGAAAAGCCAATGAGAAGCCAAACATGCTTGAACTTACAACACTCCAGTAATAAAGTTGATGACCAGTGGAATATCTTCTCCACCTCCTCTTTGCAGACTTTTCTGGTGGTGACAGGCCCGGGCAGGTGGTCACACACAGTTTCGATGCCATCCATGATCTTTTTCTGGAATAAAGAAGTCAAGTCTGTGACCTGCATGAATGAGTCAGTATTGATCGAGGCTACAGCCTAAACACCAGGAAAACTGACTGGATGAATGCCATCTTCCCTCTGTTTAGCACAACGGACCAAAGGTTCAGCCGGTTGGTTTGAAGCACATTTAATGATTACAAATGAAACTGTGAGGCCAAAATGAATTAATATATAAAAAGCTACACAGAGGTGCTTTTTCCTGTTATGAATGTATAAGAATTGAGTGGTGCTGTTATTTTTATAGTGTGCAAAACTGGTAGAAGTGGTTTCTTTACTGATTTTATATATTTACAACTGCGGAAAAAGACATGAAAGGAGTAGTAGTATTAATTTACCAGTTAAAAGATTGTATACACCTTCTCAGTCAGTGTTTTTTCTCTTTGTTTTCATTGCTTTCGATATCGTAGATTAACACTATAGATCTCCTCACAACACAAATGATGCACTCAAACATATAAAGCAGGCAACAAATTCCACAGATTATCTCTTAACAAGACACCTCTGTTAAATGAAATGAATCTGATTTGGAGAATGCCCCAAGTGTGCAAAAATGGAACCAAAACAAAAAGTATCTTATATATTAAACAACATCTGTTAGTGTAACACTTTTTTGTTGCTACATTATTCCATATGTATTCCTTCATAGTTTGATGCCTTTAGTATTAATCTGCAATCAAGAAAATAATAAAAAAATAAATAAAAATATTGAACGAGAAGGTGTGTCTGAAGTTTTGACTGTAATGAACATACACACAACTAGAATCAAATAGAAAAAAATAAAATAAATTTGCTGATTAAATTAAAATTTAAGTTCACAAGTTTTTTTGTTTGTTTGTTTGTTTTACAGTAACAAGGATCTGACATCGTTAGGTGTCATTTTGTCCTGTTTTTCCAATGTGGTTTAGGATTTTACTCATATTGTTTTAATGCAGTACTGTATTTTTACTGTGTTGTTATGTATTTTATTGGCTTTTGTACAGCGATTTGTTCGACTGTTTTTTTTAAATGTACTTTATGAATAAATCTGGATTGAATTAGAATAATATATCAACACAGTAAAATATTAACCCTTTATCAGGCAAATGACTTTTTTTGGTAATTTCCACACACGTTACAAGACAGTGACAGCACCAGTAACAGTGAGGACAGTGGGTCAACAATCTCAGGTCCTATGTGGTCTACAGAGTCTGTAAGGACCACCTCTGCATGAACAGTGAGTGTACCTGCTCTGTTAGGTACCACAAAGTAATGGTACTAGTGTAGGGAATGATGTTCAAAGGGATAATGTGGATGTGGACAGGTGTCTGGATCAGCACTGTTCTAAATATGTTGTTCTAATGTTCTAAAATACAGGTTTCTTTCACCTTACATGTGTTTTTATTTTATTTTTTATATGTACATCTTGGTTTGTTCCTTTCTTTTGTTTTGTTTTTTTTGGTTTTTTGTTTGTTTTTTTTTCCACATATGGGCAAGGAACCAAATATGATAACTTCACTGACCTTGATTTTCTACATAACAATAAAATAAAATAAAAAAATTCACAAAAGTAATAAAGTCTTGTTATGTCCTCCAATAACACACTAAGGCTGAAATTTGGAATTTCGAGTGTTTCTATGAGTGATCTATAAAGGGTTACGACAGTTGCCATCAATAAGATTAGCAAACAAACTGATGGGGAAATAGTGTTATTATATTTAATCTTTGACTTCATACTGTTGTTCTTCTTTGTAGTTTTATGAGACTAAAATGACTTTAGTCAATACAGCCCTGTTCTGAACCTTTCACCAAATAAAGACAAAACGACTACACAGTAAAACACTTGTTTTGTCATCTTTGAGATCAAGCACAGGGACGACTGATTCCATGCGTCTATTATTTCTTTTCCAGTCAAACCACAGAGCATCCTTCTTTTTTGAGCGTTATGTAGAAAACAGTTCCACAATTTAAAGACACAAATTAGCTCTTATGTTAAAATATGTGAAAGTATATCAGTGACTAATACTGAAAAACAAATATTTTGCATTGCTTAAGTTTGTATATATAAAATTCTTACAAAAATAATTCTCTTCTTATAATAATAATAAAGTGACAGTGGTGTAAATCTGTCATTTTAGTTTTTACTTATAATTATTTTAATCTGATGTTGTGTTTTGATGCAGGTGCAGCATATTTCCAGTTTGGCCTCAGAGGAACAGAGATCTTCGAGGTGAGAAACAGAAACTAGTTGTCAACTTTTGTTCATCATAGAAAATGGGAAGTGGGTTAATACCAAAACTGTTCCCTTGAGTGCACATTTTCTGTTCATGTATTAACTGATAAAACAGCATTTACATGTGAAAGAATGTGCACAGACTTAGCAAACTGATAAAAGAAAAAGGTTTATTATTTGATTAAAACTGTTCAAGAATTTTTCAATCTTAGCGTATCAACATTACAGTATCAGTGTATAAATACTGAGCCTGTGGAATGTGTTTGCTGTCCTGATAAGTTTAGTTCTCACCTGGACATCTGCGTTGGACAGCAGGTCACCAATGAGTTCAAATATTTTAGTGCAGTCCTGGCATGTGTTTCCATTCTGCAACATGAAAAAGAATACATACACACTTCTATTTAGCACAGATCAGGGGTTCTCATATATGATGTATATGGCTTTTGTGTCGATGATGTATTTCATGCAGAAGAAACAAATTTAGTTCCTTTACTGAAAAAAAATAGGCAGAAGTTGATTAGCATAGATGACTCACTTCCTGAGTTTGAAGAAACATGCAAATCTTTTCTTTCCCAGTAAAGCATTGGTGTGGTTTCCTTACATTTTCACCCACAGAATGTTCTCCTTTTAGATTAGTTATTTTCGCTTTCAATGATTTTTGTGTTGTGGTTTTTGGTTTTGATTTTTTCTTTGCTTAGTAAATTAATTCCATTCCATTCCACTCCAAAGTATGTATTTTAAGTCAAGCACTGTACTTCTTTAGGTCTTTAAAAGTCTTTTTTAGAGTTTGAGTTATTTTATAAATTGTTGGTATTGTAAGATGAATATCTCCTATTATACCAACAATGTATAAAGTACCTCAAACTTTAACATCTGTGACACTAAAATGTAACATACATATTTTATGTTGCACTTACATGAATATAAAGTATCATATACACATAAAAAATGGGAGGTGGGATAGTACCAATGAAATAAATAAATGAATAAATGAATGAATGAATGAATCAGTCAATCAATCAATCAATCAATCCTCACTGTTCAGTTGCGTATGCTTGTTCTGTTCACATATTAACTGATAACACCCTGGAATTTAACAGGAATATTCATTTGGATTAAAATACCAGCAACAGATATTATCTTCAACAGTAAAATGTAACATGGATATTAATGCTGCAGTAAAGTGAATACAAAATATTATATTTTCTAAATACATTTTTAAAAAAATCAACACTGACAGGGACCATTTTATTGTGCAATGGCATTTTTACAAATCCTACATCCTAATAAATTTCCCTATTGAATATTTAGATCTATTTAAGCAATGTTTTCAACGCAGAAACTTTAACTTGTGGATTTTCAGTGTGTATTAGTACTTGCACTTAAGTTGAAGATCTGAATACTTTCACCACTGGCATGTACTTTTTTTTTTTTTTTTTTTAAATAAATCACATCTCTCATTATTTGTATAACAAAATATTATTACTTCTTGAATAAATTATGCAGTTCAGTCTTTGAAGAGTGGGCTACACACATGATAAATTTATACCACATGCCTTAATTAAAATTTATTTATATTCTTTTTTTGCATTTTCAGTGTTGAATATTTGGCAAAATCATGACTTACCGTTGAATCATCCAGATCTGTTTGCAAACCACTGACATCAAGAGTCAGAGTGAGATCTGTGAAAGAAATTGATCATAAATTAAAATTTTCACTGTGAATTACACAGTTATATCTTCTTTTAATAGTGTTTTTTTGTTGTTTTTTTTTTATCTTACCACAGCTTTGGAGACCAATGAAGAGAAGCAAAGCCACCTTGAGCGACGCCATCTTCTCTAATTTCCAGGCTCTGAGTTTAATGTCGTTCCTTCTCAGAAATGTTGCAGAGACGAGTCAGTGGAGCTTTTATCTGACTAGGGGTCCACCGGACACGACAAGCCCCCACCTGCCAGAAAAAAGGGGCGCGGATGATATTATTTTCAACACGTTTACATAAGGTTTTTTTCTCTCTCACACACAAAAAATGCTAATATTAGTCAACTTTCATATCCAGTTTCTATCACCAGACACCTTGACTTGTTTGTCTTAAAGAAGAACTGCAGTTATATGAAAATACACACTGACCCTGGTGTTAGATCCTCTTATTTGTTTCATTTCACATTCAGTCTCAGGATGGACATTTACTCTTGAAGCTCAACATTTTCTTTCTAAAATATATGTACACCAGCTAAAACCTAAAGCAGAACCGTTACACACTGTTTCAGGGTCAAAACACAGTAATATCCCGTCAGAGAGTGAACTTTAATTGATTGCCATTCCAACATTTATTTCAGTATACAGTAGCTCCTTATTCTGGATAATCCCTTACCATCCAACTAAAGCAAGAATTCATTTAAAGTAAAAATGTGGGTCATTTAGCAACACTAATCTGTCAAACTGTCTCTAAAATGTCCCGTCAGAGAGATTTCGCATACCGTGTTTTGACCCTTCATCAGTATCAGTTTTGTCTAATAAGGTGTACTGCCACAACTCTCCTCCAACTATTAAACTGTTTAGTTGTACGAAAACAAATTACAACTCAAATCTTATGTTTGCTGCTGTTTTTAGACTTACTCATCAGTTTTTACATTAACAGCCTCTGCATAAGGTTTCATGCTGTATACTTCTGGTGTCTTTAATAAAACACAGGCCTGTAGAAAACTGAATCAAACCACCAATTTAAGACACATGAATATTTAAGATATGATGAAAGTATGAAAATATGGGCCCCTTTTTATGAGTACAAAGTAAGACTAAGGTAATTGTGCTTGAGCTGTAGCTTCCTTTTTCACAGTTTCCAAATCGGACTTTGTTTCATAAAATATTTAGGAAAATAACTGAATTAAAAGACAGTCACAGCAAGTAGGATTAAGTTGAAAGACAGCTGTGAAAGGGATCATTCTATTCTATTCTATTCTATTCTATTCTATTCTATTCTATTCTATTCTATTCTATTCTACGTCAGTGTGACTTGTCCATCTATCATCTTATTTAACTAAATTACAGTTGCACAAGTCTCACAATGTAGATAATGTGAACTAAAACAAACAGCAGTGATATTAACATGTACTTTGACTTGTTACTGTAGTATAAACACATCATACATTATATTTTTATTGGTCGACTGTATTTAATTTCTAAAAGTGTATCTATTCCAGACATTTAGGTTACATTGTAGACACAAAAACATGTAGAATATAATAGAATATTTATTTATTTGGTTTATTTGATAGGGACAGATACAAAAGACATAGACCAACTGTAACACAGCAATCCCATGCATGCATCATAGTGCTTATAGCAAAAGCTAATTTGCAGCACTGGTCCCTAGATGGGCTTTTATGAAAAGTTAAAATATAGAGAGGAATGGAGAGACAATGACCTTTCACATACAAAACTGTGGTATAGGAAAGAAAATAATCAGGTTAAACCAAAGAAACAGATAAACATTATACAAGCATTAAATATGAGTACACTGCTGTTTCTGGCACATCCATTTTTTTGGTAAGTTTTTTGAATAAACCTAAGCTTGTCAAAGATTTTATTTCAACAGAGAGTAGGTTCCACAGATTAGCTCCTTTCACGGAGAATGCAGACCGAGCAAAGGCAGTTTTTCTGTAAGGCACCCTGCAGTCTCCATTTGAGGCAGCTCTGGTGACCCTGCCACGACTCTGCAGCCGATGCACACAGGCACTCAGAGGCTTCGGGGCCAGTCAATAGAATAGAATAGAATCGAATCGAATTGAAATTGAATTGAATCCAATCAAATCAAATCAAATCAAATCGAATAGAATAGAATAGAATAGATCCTTATTGTTCAGTGAAGTATTTTTTTGTCCTTTGCCAAACCAAACAGCAACTAAAAAACAAACAACAAAGAGGAAACATACCAGTAAATAAAATTCCTGATACATTTTGCATCACACGGTATTGTATTTCTGTTCTCAGCTAAATTAGGTGTACAAAATGGAAAAGAAATATTTATTCCTGTTCTGTTCCCACAGACATTTGTCAGAAGTGAAAGGGGAGACATTGATGCAGCTGCTTTGGTAACAGACACTGTTTCAAACTGGTCAGTTTACTTCCATTGTCTTTGACCTCTCCTTTGATCGTACACCAGGTATGAACACGGAAATGTCGAGTCCATTATAAATCATCAGGGTGCTCTTGTTAGTGGAAAACAAACCAGAGCTTTGAGAATTTGGTGATTCTGACCGAGAAGTTCCTCCATGAAATTAAAACTATGGGTCAAAACATGTGACATTGGCTGTAACACAACCACTGAACGCTGTTACCTGACTCCATTAGCATTTTAAAGCGTGTTGCTCAAGGTTTCGACTTCTGCTTTTCAGCACTTCTGCATCAACCTACTGACAAACTTTTCTTTCTGTTTAATCCTGATGTGACCCTCGTTGGGTAACTTCTGCAAACAGATCTCCTTACAAGTGACTGGTGATACAGACAAAACACAGATGTGTGCTTTCCTACACTAGAAAATGAGTCACACATGTTAAAGGTGTCAGTACTATATTTAGTAGCAGAACATATATTGTATTGTATATTTAAGAGCAGAACAGGTTTGGCAGGCCCGTGCAACGGCTCACTGTATCATGTCTTTAAAAAGGATGGCAGTTGTCATAATGTCATAATCCGGGTTTCAGGGTGTGTCTGTGTTCTCCTCAAAACTGGTCTTATGAGACCCATATGATCCCAGACACTGCAGTGCCCTCTGTTGTACATCATCATTAACTGAAATTAAAACACTTATCATCAGATTCTGTCTGGTGCAAAGTTTATTACTCTAAAGGTCTGTTTTATAGTAGCATTCTTTATCATCATTGTTACATCTTATAATGTGTATGATCTTTGATACGTTGCCAGTAGTTGTTAAACGTCCTGGCAGTGAATTTAAATCCTGTCGAGTCAGTCAGTCTTCACTAAAGGTTTAATTTTCTCAACAGTATTAAGCTGTCTGTCACCTTTTCCTGACACTGGAACAATGTGTTCAGACAGAATCTTGTTTATTCATGAAAACCACATCAGCGGCTGAACAAAGTAAGAACAAGTGGCTGAAGTTGTAAGTTGTGATATTAACTTAACCATGAAATGAACAATGTTTTTGTCTTTGAGGGTGGACTAAAGATGTCTTTTTCCACTGATAGTCAACTATAATAGCAATTCATCAGTGTTTTTTCTATGCCATAAAAATCAGTACAGAGCCATAAAGACATTTATATATTATAATATACAACTATACTGCACTATAAGCTGTATTTTATAACACCACATAAGAAACGGTTGGAAAAATGAGGAACATATGAACTAAAACAGCAAGCAGGGATATTACACTTCACTTTAACTTGTATTTCATTATAGTATTAATACAATACATTTCACGGTTTGTTTGGTAACCTGCATCTACATTCTAAAAGCAGCTGTTTAGGAATATTAATGCATTAAAATAATGAAAAACACTGTAGATTGAAACAGGTTTCGTGAACTATGATCTGGTCAAAAGGCAGCATTGACGAAATGTCTCTGTCCTTTAGAACCACAGATGAACCGAGGACCTGCCATGTGTCAACAAATGTGTGAGGAAATCATTGACATGTACGAAAACAACGTTCCTCAAAGACATGAAAGGATTTGGATATTTCAGCCTCTACAGAACAGAATTAAATGATTTATGTCATCTGGTATATTTGGGTGTGTAGAGGTCAAGGGTTCAACTCTAATCTCTGATCCTTCAGATGGCATTGCACAGAGAACCATCATATCCATGTAGAGCTGATAGAACCACACGGGCTCAGGCTTACTGGAGGAAACTTTTCAAACCATTTCCTTTTCCATGTAAGCCAAGTCCTTTCTCACATGTAATGCCATTAGCATCACATCCTTAAATCTTATTCCCAGGTGCTGAATTCTTGTGTGCAGTTTTAGTTTCCAGATGTTTTCTTTTTTTAACTGCATCTCAAAATACTGTAAAACGACACAGTTTGACTTCACATTTGATTCTAGGCACAGTGGATCGATTTCATCACTAACATATCGTGCTGTGAAAAATAACTAGTATCAGGAAAAAAGCTGTTTATTCATTTTTTTCAAATGTTTGGTTAGATTTCTTCAACCTTTAACAGCTCTTATTTTCATTGATTCTTAGGTCTTTGTAGTAGCTCTTTACTATATTGACAGTAATACTAAAATTACCATGACTTTATGTGACAACTTTATGATATATTTTGTTTGTGAATAACCTGTTGGCATTTATTGTACCATAAAAAAACAGTTGTGTTCATTCTCATTTATGCTTTGTGTTTATCATCTGCATTTTGAACTTGCCCTGACCTGAGTTTATGGCAGATATTCAGAAGTTTGTAAGTTTCAGAACCAGGAAGTAAGTGAGGCTGACCTGATTTGTTACACTAGACATTATTAACCAGCTTGAGGTGAGAAATTAATGATTAGTTAAAACTTTACAGTCATCACTTTTACTTCCTTTTGAGCATATAGTGATGTAAGACCTTCATGATACTTGAGAAGTAAAGAAAGACAACATGACAAGGTGTTGATAGAAACAGACAATACAAAATTTATGCATTGTTGTCAGAGGCTGCTGAATGACAGCAGTCTGAGTAAGAGGAGGCAGGATACCATGACACAGAGAAAAATGTCTTCCTCATATTGTTCTTCTTCCATATCCTCGTTTGGGTTTTTTTCAGTAAAGGTTTATCTTGTGAAATCCAAGAAGTTACACAAATTGTTGCACATCATTCAGGTTGAGAATGTTTTAACAGCCCCAGCAGGCTCTAAATCTTACCCAAATTCAGATTTTATTTCAGAGCTTCTCAACAATCACCAAAAACAGACATTAAGTTCCAAGAAATACACCTCACATTAGATGTGATGTTTCCTGAACCCTCTATCGCTTTATCAGGTCATGGACTTGTTTTATGATCCACAGCAGAAAGCACAGATAAAAAGGAAACTAGTCTCATTGTAAACTTTAGAGGAAATAGACCAGGATCATTTTATTACATAAGGAGCAGTTTATTGGAGCAGCCACTCTAGTGCTTACAGTAAAAGGTGGAAGCTATGAATGACAAGAGGTTTGTCACAATGTAATAAAGTTAGCAAAACTTTCTTTAACATATAGCACATACAAAGTGCTGCACATACATGAAGAATTGAAAACATGTGCACAAGTATTAAAATGCATTTGATTTCTACTGTACAAAGAAAGAAAGAAAGAAAGAAAGAAAGAAAGAAAGAAAGAAAGAAAAGAAGTTAATTTGAGTTACTGTGGTCTTTCTACCAGCTTCTCCTAGAGAACAGCCACTTACTGGTTATTTTATCATTTGTTACTGGACATTTTCTCATTTCTGGATCATTCCCTGTTTGAGTATTGATCCAGTGACCAGCAGACCAGTAGACCAGTACATCTTGCACCAACAACCACCCCATGTTCAAGGTCACTGAAATCCCTTTCTTTTAATTCTGATTCTCATCTTGACCATGTCCCGATGCTTAAGTGTATCGAGTTGATTCCATGTGATTTACCTGTTAAATGTCAGTGTTGTCAGTGTTTAACAGATATACCAAGTTAAGTGGCTCCAAATTCAATCTGATGCGTCCACATTTCTTGCATCATAATCTGTCCATGCAGTTCTCTCAGTTACTAGTGGTAATGACCAAATATGTTTTTTCAGGTCACAACAACCATCATCTTTGACTGTTTGTCACCCAAGTGTAGGAGGTTTATCCTTGATCTAAATCAATATTTGTGACGAACCAGAAAGAAAACCTCAAAAGGTATCTCAAAAAGGCATGAAGTCACAGGGACCTTGCCCTTTCACCTGTGACCACCACTCTGGTCCATTGAGTTCATCCTTGAGTCCAAATGAACATTTGTGCCAAATTTTGTGACATTCTGTGAAACTGTTCCTGACATATAATTGTATACATTATGGCGACGGATCAAGATGACTTCTGATTAGATTAGATTAGATTAGATTAGATTAGATTAGAACTTTATTGATCCCTGGGGCAGAGCCCTCAGGAAATTAAGGTTAAAAAAAAAAAAAAAAAAGCACTATGGCTCAAATTCACCACAGAAAATATCCACTAACAGCTGTGTAGTGTTTTGTGGGACCTGGTCAAATGTTTGTGTTTTTACATCAATGAGAAATATGTAAATGTATCAACATAACACAATAACAATTATTGTAAAAAAAATATATATCTGTTGATGTTTTGTTGATTCTATTTACATATTCAAGTGCATGTGGAGTATGACAAACCATGTGCTGCTGCTCCATGTCATCTTATGTAAAATATCCCAGCTCCTTAAACTAAAGATAAAACATGTTTTTATACAGCCATTCATCAGCCACATTTAAGTCAACTAAATTAAACTTTGATCATCATGTTGGGGCTTATTAAAACATCTTATTTCATCACATAGAGAACTGGGATATTTCAGACTGATGGCTCACATTGCTGCATGTGTAAACATTTACTTCACATTGGTGAAAATAGTGCAATCCTCTGACCTGCACTGTAATGTTTACTATGCATATTCATCATTCACAAATCCCTGAATGAACATGTGTTTCAACTGGTCAAGGATGAAGACAAACTGTGAAGAAGTCCTGTGAACACTAAAATGTGCTGAGAATATGA
This sequence comes from Sphaeramia orbicularis, assembly GCF_902148855.1. Taxonomy (NCBI): domain Eukaryota; kingdom Metazoa; phylum Chordata; class Actinopteri; order Kurtiformes; family Apogonidae; genus Sphaeramia; species Sphaeramia orbicularis. Next base: position 61,343,505 of record NC_043968.1, read on the forward strand.
AACTGTATTTTTCTGTCCAACCACAGATAGAGACCAACTTCTCAAACCAGGAACAAAACCAGGAATTAAAAATATGGAGGTCGGGAACTTCAGGAACTTCCTCTTTATAAGAATTTCACGTGGAGGTTCTGTGTGGACATACATTCCATGTTACACTAAAGAGCATATTTTACACAAATAAAAGGAAATGCATTGAACAGAAAAATTCTCAAACCCTGTTTCCTCAAATTGTGGTTCTCTGTTTAGCAAGATTCAACACTTTCATGTAACATTTCACACCATATTCAGACTCAAATGTTGTGTGTTTATTGTCTTAAAAAAAAAGGTCTTGTAACATCTGAATGCTTTGTAAACATGTCAGATGTTACTATGGATGAAGAACAAAGAGCTGCCAGTTCTGAGTCGCGTGTTCGTGCAAACGGTACCAGATTGTAATCATATTTTCAAACCTCTATCGTTTCCAGTGACGCTGCGGTGAGACAAAGTCAGACAAGATGTTTATCAGCTGAGAATGCTGCATTTTTTTTCTCTTTGTCCTCCTCAGAAGGACACCTATTTATCTGTGGATGTTTCCTCCATCCACATCATGCAGATGGACAAATGAGACTCATTTGTCTCATTTGTTTTCCACTTATTTTCTAAGTAGCCCATTTCCTATTTGATTTATTTAAGTTAACATCTAAGTACCACACTAATAAGTGACATTAGTCTCAAGAGATCTTAAGATTTTCTGAATGTTGGAACCTCCTTTCCATACAGTCAAATAGCAGAAGATATCTTGAGTTTATTGTTTTCCGTGTATACAGTACTTCTTCCTTATAATTTTCATGAAAAGGTGAGGTGCTCAACTTCTTTGTATAGTTCACTGTAACAATAAATGAGTCACTGCATTTTCCAAAGATCATCTGCTTCCTGGACTGTCGGGAATTACCCACAGAGCTAAGAAGCACACTAACTATCCAGTGTCCGAAATGACCACCCACAACATACTTTTTCTTTTATAACATATTTTCTATTTAATAAGAGATGCCTCCTCTGACTGTGCAGAATTGTTACTTGATGTAATTTCCCAACTTTGTGCTGGTGCCAAACTCACCCTACAAACTGGCCAACTGAGTGGTGAAATGAGATTTCTTACTTAATCTTGAGGTTGACAAACAATGTTTCAGCCAATGCTGTTTGTTTCTGCTTTTTACAACTTCCTTTACAGAGAGAATTGGACTTAACTAGTGCAACTCTAAATATTGCAAATACAAAATGAACCAGACAAACCAAATTTTCACATCAGAAACTGATGAGAAAAGGTGATCGAAAATAGCTTAGTAATGCATCAGTTGTTGTTTTGTATCTTTACAATGAAATGAATCACATGAGCCACCAATGTGATTCTTTTCACTTAAATTGTAACTGATCTGAAAAATGAAAGTATCTAAATAAAAAGTAAAAAAAAAAAAATTGTAACCGATCCTACCTGTTTATAATCTTTAATTAAAGCCAAAGTGTAAAGTAAGCTCATTAGAAACCGATAGAAATACAAAAAAAATCTGTCTTATTTTCCTTAATTTCAAGAAATCTTTGTTTCATAAAAGAAAAAAAAAACATTGTGGTACTCTCATGTACCCCCACCCCTTCCTACCGTTTGGCTGTAAAAATAGTGTTTTCAATACCTACTAAAGTTTTAATATGAAAGTATGATCTGTTTTAATTATGTAGAATATTTTGGTTTTTTCTATTTCGAACAAAACTCCTACAGTGTGAACAAACATTGTCTTGCTGTAATTATAAAAATATATGTAATATGCAATTTTCCATTAAACAAATTGCATTTTAAAAGTGTCCTCTTATTGTGTAATACCTCTAAATATTTGTCAGTTCATTAATGACAAGTAGTTATTTTAAGCAGGACATTTACAGTTCAGTGTTCTTAAACCTGTTCCTCGTGTCATTATCAGCAACAAGTTTTTCATAATGGCTGTGGAAAAAGTCATTCATTCATTGTTTACAACAGCTACAGGATTCCCCACCCGAACATGCACTCACACATACAGTATATTGTTTCACGGTAGGCATGTTTTTGACGGTATCTCAGTCTAGTTTTTTCCTTATTGCACAATTGTCTCTCATACGTAACCTGTTACTAATTACTCTGTAACTAAGACCTGAAATGAACACTTATCACCTTCACATCCACCAATTATGATTTCCCAGTTAAACATGCATAAACTCACATCAATCATCTTATCAGTATTACTAAGAACAGTAACTTCCCCTTCGAAACGTCTTTCTCAAGTTCACGTGTTTCTATGTGGTAACACTTTAAGCCACCAGTCACAGAATAAAACAGACCAAGTCTTCTTAATCATAACAAAAGTATCAATCAATCAATCAATCAATCAATCAATCAGTCAGTCAATTAATCTATTGAAGTTAGAGGCTTTGTACATGTCAGTCTGTTAAATGAGGACAAAATAAGTGAAAATGTGTCAGGTTTGGTCAAAAATTGATTAGTTATTAATGTGAGAACAGGACTCAAAATTATTATTATTATTATTATTATTATTATTATTACAATTATTTTAAATGTCTGAGAGGATTATTTCAAACAATAACATCAAAATTATAGTCATACATGAGATTATTTATCTAAATTAGACCAGTAATGTCTGCTACTGTTCATGTCTGATAAACACTATCAGTGTGAAACTACTATCAGTTAATGAGTGTCATGGTTAAAGTAGGACCTGCCTGCCCTATCAGCTGGGGAGAATTGATAATGTATAAGAATAAAGGATTTTACTAATTACTAGAAGAAGGAAGAAGGAACTGTTTGTTACTGACAGTAACATCACCTGTCACCTCTGGGGGCGAGGCCTCGTCCTCAGGCTGCATAAAAGATGAGACGGCGGTGAGTCTCAGCATCGCACACTCCAGATTTCAGAAGCAGAGTCAAGTCTTCAGGTGTCTACACCAACACAGGTAAGACCGCTTATTACTCTGTGTTCAGAGGGGTTGGATTTTATGAAGCACGCAAATGCATTCTCTTGAATGCAGTTAATGTTTAGCACTGACTGTTTCTTTTTCATTTCTTTCAGAGATGATTCTCTCTTTCCCGGTCCTTCTTGCACTGGGACTGTGCCTAGTGCCTGTTCAGTCCAAACCAGCAGGTATATTATTCTGTACAGACATATTTTTAAAACATTTTTATTTTTTAAATCCTATTTTAAGTTATGATTGTGTTTAAACATGCTTTTCATTTGCAGGAGAAGCTCTTGGCAGTTCTTTGGTTCAGGAGTGTTTTGAGGAGGCCAAGAAACTTGTGGATGATGCATACAAGTACTCCAGAGAAGAGTGAGTCTATTTCAACCCCACAGACTCTAAGACTAGATTATTTTAGAATTATTTCTGCAAAAAAAAAAAAAAAAAAAGAATTTGTTCCCATGCAACTTTGCAAGTTGGGAAAATCTACCAAAGGATCACATTTTGAGATCTGTTTTTTCATTATTATTATTATTTCTTTTCCTCTTCCAGGAGTCTGAGAAGAGTCCGCAGACAGATGGTGAGGCCTCACGATGCACTTCGTCTCATGAAACAGCCCCGTGCAGACACTCGTACAGCTGTGAGATCTGCAGACTATATGGCTCAAACCCTTCGTCTGCTGCACGACAGGGTGCATCGTGTGCACAAGCGGTCACTGAATGCAACAGGTCAGAAAAAAATTACACATGGTGTTAAATTATTTTTGTGCTACTTTTCCCTCATTCTGGCTGAAGGTCAAGGGTTTTTGTTTCAGAATGAGGGTGCTGTGAAGCCACACAAAACTACAACTGAAAACCAGACATTTAAAACAAGAAATAGAAATAAAAAGCCTATATTTGTGTTCATCTTTTTCAGATTTGCTCAGTGCAGAAGACCTGATGAGCCTCGCTGAGATAACTGGATGCTTGGGTCGAGTCAGGCTCCCAAACTGCAGAACCACACCAAATCTGAACAGATACCGCACAGCCACCAGCGTCTGCAACAACCTGTAAGAAAACCTACACCAGAAGTTTAGATAAAATACTCATTAAAAGTCACATCAATTTTTTTTCAAAGTAATTTGACCGGGAAATATTACTAATTTCAACTTTCTGAAATGGCATTGTCCTGTATTTAATGAATAAATAATTTCTGCATAAATAAAGTAAGTAAATGACTTCATTCCAAATCTCATTCTAATAAATGGAGACTAATAACTCATAATTCACTTACTTTAAATTCTTGAGACTAAGTGATGCTTACAATAAAAGGAGATGCTTGTGAAACTTGAACACTTAGGCCATGCACCGCAGAAGATGTGTACATATTCCTGTGATGTCTCAAGCAGAGTTTCTAAATATCTCACGTTTGCTCTTAGAAATAACCCTCGCCTTGGAGCCTCCAACACTGCCTTCACCCGCTGGCTTCCTGCTCAATATGACGATGGCATCTCCCAACCCAAAGGATTTCTGAACAGAACATTCAATGGCTTCTTCCTCCCTCTGGTAAGACATTCAATCCTAAATACATGACAAAATTAGTGTGGGTTCAGCGGCAAATTTGAAATCAATCTGTTTAAGGCTCTGTGGCCACCAGGGGGACCCCAAGAACTTTATTTTCTGAACTGTCTGTTTTGTTGTGAAAAGTTCAGCTGTTCATTTCATACAGTTAGACATTTATCACCCCACCCTTTGAAGGGGAGGCAAGAGGTATTGTTTTTTATTTGTTTATTTGTCTAACAGCAAAACTATTGGTTGATTTCATACCAGATTGGGTTTATAGATTGCAGTGACCCAGAATATGATTATATTTTGGAAAAAGTAGGTCAAAGTTTAAAAATTTTTTATGAACTTTTAAAATCTTTTTTTTCCCCCATTTACTTATAATGGGCGACATTTCACATGTCTGTAGCAGCAAAACTATTGGTTGAATTCATACCAAACTGGGTTTATAGATTGCCAGTGACGCAAAATAGATGTGGTTACATTTTGGAAACAGCAGGTCAAAGTTTAAATTTTTTTGGGTTTTTTCCCCATTTATTTGTTTCACTTTACTTCAAACTTGGCATATAGAGGCAACTGATATGCTGACATCACCACAGGCATTGACATGATGACATCAGCTGGATCAATGCCAAAATAAGCTACAATACATGTGAGGAGCGGGGTTTGTTGTGCCTGGCACCACCTGTTTGTTATGTAAAACAAACAAAAAGAAATACAATACAACAAACAGAAACAAGTCAGATGCATTCTGATATTTTTTGAATGTATTTAATTTCATGTAATCATTAACCAAGGAAGAACAGTTTATCTACAATGCTGCATTCTGCTGATTTTGTAAATGTTTAAACCAAATGAAAATACTGATTTTGTTCACAGTGAATGCATGATATACTGGTTATTAAACAATTTATATCAGTGGATACTTTTAGATGCTTACGTGCAAATTAAAAGCAGGTTGCCCAAGACCATTGAAGGGACAACATGTCAGGATAGCATTCATATTTTTGATAATAATTAATATAAATCATTTTGGTTTACAAGTAAAAGTCCTTCTGTATAAAGGGAGTGAAACTTTTCCAAGTCTGGGTCACTCATAAAGAAAAAATAATTCAAAAATGCTGGTTGGCTCTAGTTTACAAGAAACAGTCTTGGGTCAAATTCTGAGAATTAATGAGAAAATGAGTTTTACTCAAAGATAATGTTTGTGTCAGAGCTACGAGATCTACATCAAAACACTGTCAGCATGTTACAATTCATTGACTTTACAGGATCTTTCTACTGGAACATTTGTAAATCTTTTGTTTAAATGTACATAAACCAGTGCATTTGTGTCATATCACTTTATCATATGCATTAAAGACAGATAACCAGCACTTTTGTCATTTGTTTTCCAGTCCATTTTATTAAAGTATATGAGATTCAGCACATTTAATCCTTGAGGCAGATCATGTCTTAAAAAAACAAACAGCAAAAAAAAAATTGTACACCAATGTAATCAGTCGTATTTGCATTGGGGACTTCAAATCCCACTCTGCCCTTGGTCCCATAAAGTCTTGAAAAGGCCCTAATGAAAACCATCATCATCATCTTCTTCTTCTTTTGTCTCAGGTCCGACAGGTGTCCAATAACATCCTGGCCACAACAGACGCAGGAGTCGTCAATGACACAGAATTCACTCACTTGGTCACTTTGTTCGGTCAGTGGAACGACCACGACCTGACCTTCACACCCTTCTCCCCCAGCATCAAGTCCTTCGCCAACGGCATCAACTGTGATGAGAGCTGTGAAAATACTGAGCCCTGCATCCCCATTGCGGTCAGTGTCACCACAACAAGAAAAACACAAACAACAAGGTTTCATCCATGACTTTAAGGATGGAGATGATGGCAATAATAATAAGACATTAGTAGTAGGAGTGTTTTTGCATTAGTTTTTTTTGCCCTGTTGTATGGAATTTCTTCTTCACAAACATATGGGTTTGTTTTTTTTAAGCAAAAACATTGCATTACAACAACATTGCCTTTAACTTTCACTAATTCATTCATTCTTCAACTTTTCATAATTATTTTAATACTTTTATGGAGAGGAAGTATTTTTAACAGTTTATCCTCCAACAAAAGCAAAAATGCTTTCATAATTTTCCTTTTTGTTCAAAGACAAATGCAGATACAAATAATTTTCTCTCTTTGACAAATACAGATACAAACCACAGTTATTATACTTTTAAATTTTCATTTGTTTTTGTTTTATTAAGTTTTTCAGTTTGTTTCAGATTCAGTAGTTTTATTTTGATTTTGACTTGTTTAAGTTTGCTATAGAACAAAAACGGAAAAAGTCAGGATGAAAGAATCGATTTAATTGAGGGGAAACAAATTAAATCTGTTTTTCATTCATTGTTCACTCAAGATCTTTAGTTTTACCCTTGTTTTTAATAACCCTAATCGTCCCTGCCCCTGACCTCTGACCTCTGTGTCATCCTCACAGATCCCTCCCAATGACCCCCGCCTGCCCACTGGTCCAGAGAGCTGCATCCCTGCCTTCAGGTCCGCTCCTGCATGTGGAACCGGATACTCAGCCTACAACTTTGGTGGAGACCCTAACAACAGGGAGCAGATCAATGCCCTGACGTCCTTCCTGGACCTGGGTCAGGTCTATGGCTCAGAGGAGAAGCTGGCCCTTGACCTCAGGGACCTGACAAACGATAGAGGCCTGCTGCGTGCAAACACCGAGTTCAGAGATAACGGTCGTGATCTGCTGCCCTTCAGCTCCATGGAAACCAACATGTGTGCCACGCGCCAGAGGGTCACCAACGACACCAACGCCAGGGAGGTGCCCTGTTTCATCGCAGGTCAGTGTCAAAACAAGACACTTTAAATCAGCCACTATCGACTCTTCAATGATACATGTACAATTTATAACCACTTTATAGAACAAAGCTCTTCAATTTACGATGAGAACTTTCCATAATATGACAAAACAGGACCCATTACTGTTTTAAAACCATATCTCTAGCTCCATATTTAAATTGTTATTGATAATAAGTCATGTTTCTTACTTTATATTGCCTATACTTTATTAAGGTTGAACAAATAAAACACACAGTTTGTGTGTTTTCAGTCAAACAATGATACAGGAGAATTGAATCACAAATATAAATAATACAAAAGAAAGTCAACCAAAGAGTCACATATTGTTACAGTACATGATATGATATGATATGATATGATATAAAATCCTTAAAAAAAAAAACAACAAAAAAACAAAACAACTTCATGATTATATTTAAGACTTTGTTTTTCACATTTAACTTTCACATATACATACATAGTAAATTTTGCCATTAAGGAAAATTAACCACATTCCATTGTGCTCCCATTGGTGCAGTACAGTGAGATTACATCTAATATGGATGTTAACTGCAGAAATGAATTCAAATGTAGAATTTAGGTCACTCTTAAAAGTACTTCAGTTTTTACATCTAAAAGTCTGGTCATTTGCCTGAAAAAAGAAAAGACCACTGCAAGATGTGCAAGCAGGGAATGGAAATAAAGTGGTGTATTTCTTTTCATTTCCATTTTTATCTCTCAGGCCTTCTAGCAGATCAACAGTCACGCTTGTCTGTTGTCACTGTTGATTCTGAAGAGACGTAAACAGCCACACTGTTTATCACATTTTTCATTCTCTCTGCCCCCACTGAACATCATTATGTAACGCCTCAAACAGAAGCATCAGTGAACTCCTCTAGACATGAGTGTGTTTCTGTTTCAAGGTGATGTACGTGTGGATGAGAACATCGCTCTGACGTCCATCCACACTCTGTTTTTCCGGGAACATAACCGCCTGGCTCGTGCACTGAAGAGGATAAACCCACAGTGGGACAGTGAGACACTCTACCAAGAGGCTCGTAAGATCCAGGGTGCTTACACGCAGGTAAATCTGCTGTTTACTCTTTTGAATGTGCATATTAAAGGTTGACTTTAAAGCTTGTGGTGATCTTTACTAAATAACATCTGTCTCTGTCTCAGATGTTTGTGTTCAGGGATTATCTGCCTCACATTGTTGGTGATGATGTAATGCGTAAGCAGCTTGGTCGTTACCCTGGTTACAATCCCAGCGTGGACCCCAGCGTCTCGAACGTCTTTGCAACTGCAGCTTACCGCTTTGCCCACTTGGCCATCCAGCCCAAGCTGGCACGTCTGGATGAAAACTACAGGGAGAACCGACAGTTTCCCAGTGTCCCACTGTTCAAGGCCTTCTTTGCCCCATGGAGAGTCGTCTTTGAGGGTGAGTCATACAAATAGAACATAAGTGAAAGTAAAGTTCATCACAACCTTTACAAAGTGTTGCAAATGTTTGAGCATGGATTCATGATCCTGCTGATGTTCAAGAGTTAAGCTCATTTTCATTACTTTATATACTGTCATGTAGTTTAATCTACAGTAATACATCATGTTCTTTAAGATTATCATATGTTTGCAGCATTATTGTCCTATGAGAGCAATGTATCTATAAAAAGTCAACTTTTCATGATGAAAAACTGTAAAATTAACTAAATCTTAAAACTAAAAAGTACATTTGACATGTAGTGGAGTAGAAGTATAAAGATGTAGAAAAAGGAAAGACTCACATACATCAAATTTTTACGGATATTTTGCTGTTGAGCATTTTTTCAGTATTAAGTCTTAAGCTGTTGTTCTGTTCTCCAGGTGGCATTGACCCTCTGATCCGTGGTTTGGTTGGTCGTCCTGCTAAACTCAACACTCAGGACCACATGATGGTGGACGCCCTGAGGGAGAGGCTGTTCGAGTTCGTCCAGCACCTGGCTCTGGACCTTGGCTCCCTCAACATGATCAGAGGACGTGACCATGGCTTACCTGGTACATTACTTAGTTATGACCAACTTCTCAGTTTACTTTCCATCCTTTCTTTCTTTCTTTTTTTTTTTTTTTTTTTACATGTTTCCCATCTGCTCATCTTGTTTTCCTGCAGGATACAATGACTGGCGCAGGTTCTGTGGCCTGTCTCAGCCCAGTAACCAGGCAGAGCTGGCTCAGGTCCTCAACAACACCGACCTGGCGCGCAGGCTTCTGGAGCTCTACGGCACACCGGCCAACATTGACGTCTGGCTGGGAGGCGTAGCAGAGCCATTTGTCCGTGGGGGTCGAGTGGGCCCACTGTTTGCCTGCCTTATTGCAACCCAGTTCCAGAGGATCCGCCAGGGTGACAGGTGAAGACATGAACACTGTTCAGACTGCACTGGTGTTGTGTTGCATCAAAAAATATCAACATAATGTCTGACATTCCTGTTTTTCTATTCCCAGACTTTGGTGGGAAAACCCTGGGGTCTTCACTCCACAACAGAGAGCTGCTCTCTCAAAGGTTACCATCTCCCGAATCATCTGCGACAACACTGGCATCAGGGCTGTTCCCAGGGATGCATTCAACATTGCCTCCAGGGGCAACCGGCTCACCAACTGCTCCAACATCCGAAGTCTGAACCTGTCAGCCTGGAGGGAGCCTCGTCCCTGCTCTAACAACTCAGGTGAAACATTACTAAACCAATCCTTTGTTGCTTTGGGAGAGGGTCTCCACCCTGCATTCCTACCCACTACATTTTTCATTCTATTTTTAACCTGATCTGTTTTTTATTTCTTTACTAACCATTTGAATTACATTTTTTCTTCTTCATATGTGGTGTTTGATCGTGCAGGCCCGGGTGGTAGCTGTGTTAAGGTCAGTGTTGTTTTTAAATCTAACAAATATTAGTGACATTAAAATTACTCAACACTGTTCCTTAACCTCATCTCAACCTGGTGAAGGTGGTTCTTCCTTAAAAGACAGCATTTATGGTTTAACATAAGCACATTTGGTGCTTGTATACTAATAGAGGGTATGCATGTGACGTCACCACTAGCGGACGTCACCGCGGTTCCGCCCACTGAGTGGCAGAAAGAGGGAGATGAGTGATAGCGTTGGCTTCAATACCGTCTAAACTTAAGAACAACAATCAATAAAAATGGGGAAGAGCTGTGGTGCGACTGATTGCATGAACAGGTTTGAAAAGCAGTCGGAGCTATCGTTTTATAGGCACCGAAAGACACAGAAAACAGAAGTAGATGGATCCAGGAACCCAAACCTAGATTTGTGGATCCTGTTTGGTGTCAGGTAACATTAATTTATGCTGTATTTTTGGGTAAAATCATATCTTAAATGTCGTATTGTTTTGGCTAACATTACTTCTTAGTAAAGCTCTTGGTTTCATGGTCAGATCTTTCATGGTTTTTGTCTTCATTTTGTGATTATGAACCTTATGCTCTATATGATTAATAAACTAACTTAAACTGAGGCAAACCTAGTTTTTCAAATACAGGGGTAATGGAGAATAAAGCTACGATGGAGTATTGGGGCCACGTAAGAAAATAAAAACGCTTGTCACTACGAGAATAAAGTCATAAAATACTGATATAAAACCCATAATTTTATGATAAAGTTGAATACAAAAATAATCACAATGTTATGGAAATAAAGTCGTAGTTATAAAAAAAAAAAATTCGTAATTTAACAAAAATGTCATTCGTTTATGAGATTAAAGTCGTCATATTCCCACAATAAAGCCATAATATTACAAGAATAAAGTCCCTGCTCGTCCACAGCAGTAGTATCTGTGTTGTATAAAGTACTTGATATGAACTAGACGTAAATCTCCTCAGTACCAGTAGATCATACATGTATTCACTGGGGTCAGTACACGGTCTACTGTAAATGCACTTTGGATCAGCTGGTTCTGGGCCCCTGGTTGTCAGTGATGATGAAACCATGTATATTTGTTTCAGGTAAAAATAGCGACGATCCCCTACACCCTGGATGTCAGGATACACGATTTCAGGCCACATGTCAGTGTTTGTGGACCACTTGTTCTTTGGTAGCTCGTACGGATCCATGTCGAGTCCAATTGTCCTTAATTTAATTTCATATTTCACATTTGCCTGGTCTTGCTGTGTTCACTGCTATACTCCGTCATGTTGAGCAGGTTGGTTTTTGCCACTCAGTCTGACTTAGAAGGGCGTGGCCCGGGGGGGAAGTGACGTATATGCATACCCTCTATACTAATATTAGTAATTTATTGTCATAATTGTCAGTATTAACCCATAAAGAGCCAAACATCTACTGTCTACCAAAACCATCCACTGATGTAACTGTTTAATACCTGCTGATCTATCAATCCTAACAAAACATGTAAATAATTGGTGTAAAATGTAGTTTGTCATCTTTTCATAGTCATCAGATATGACCCATTTGGACGTTCAGATGCTCCGTAGTGAACGTGAAAACACCATCATCTTCTACAGCATTGATTCACCAGTAAAACCAATAGACTTTGATAAATGACAGTGGATGGAAACACTTGGTTTATATTCAGTTAATGATAGATTTGACTAAAAAATTGACTTTCTTTCAGTTTTGTCTGTTTATGATATAATAAGCATCAGCTGGACTGTTTATGAACATCTACATAATCAGTAAATTAAAGTAGTCGTAACTGACACAAAAGTAACATTCACTTTTTATGGGTTAATAACCTTTGCATTATCATATTCTGCAGGATGTGATCCAGCAGACCGAGCCGGATCACCAGGACCAAGAGGACCTCGAGGCCCTCGAGGCTTTCCTGGAAGACGTGGACAACGAGGTAGTCTATTAATGCATGTTTTGCATCTATCTATCTATCTATCTATCTATCTATCTATCTATCTATCTATCTATCTATCTATCTATCTATCTATCTATCTATCTATCTATCTATCTATCTATCTATCTATCTATCTATCTATCTATCTATCTATCTATCTATCTATCTATCTATCTATCTATCTATCTATCTATCTATCTATCTATCTATCTATCTATCTATCTATCTATCTATCTATATGTCTGTCTGTCTGTTCATTAATTCACTTCTGTATGTCTTCAGGTCCCAGAGGTCTAAGAGGCCCTCCTGGACCACCAGCATCCATCACTAATGCCACCCAGCCACTCTCTGCTTTCTCTGTCCGTCTGGGAAAGTACAATCCGTCCTATACAAAAACCATCCATTTCACTCTGGTCATATACAACAAACAGAACCACTATAACACGGGCACGGGCCTGTTCAGCTGTGTCATCCCTGGCGTTTACCAGTTCAACTTCCTGTGTGTCACCTTCATTAAAAGTGGAAATGTAGAGCTGTGGCATAACAACAAGCTGGTGCTGAACGGTTTCCGGTGGTATCAGGGAGGTCACTACTTGTTGTCTGGGGACACTGTGCTTCGGCTGAAAGCAGGAGACAAAGTGTCGCTGCGGATCAGCGTCGGCACCACCACTCTGGGCAGCACAAGCTTCTTCGCTGGACGCTTGCTCTTTCCTGCCTGATATGAACACTTTCCCTCCTGACTGAACCATCACCCTAAGTCCACCAGTGGTCTGCTTCAGGATCTGTTTTAATACTCTGCACTAAACTTCTGGTAATCAGCACAAATCAAATATTCATTAGAAGTAATTTTTTTTTTCCTTTTACGACAATGCACCAGACATCACTTACAAACATCTGTGTGTTTTGTTTTGTTTTATTTTACATTTTACCAAAATATGAACAAATGTCAAGTTGCCTAAAGATCAACTGCAACAATGCTGAAAAATGACATCAAAACTGTCAGAAATCTGTTACACTATGGAGTCTTAGCCAAAAACACATCAGTTTCTAATTGTAAAGGTGCAGTTTACCAGTATTACATAAAACAACTTACAAGGCTTCATTATTAACATTATTTTATGCACTGATGAAATGTTGGCGTGCTTTGGAAAATGCATGTGTTGTGCTTTGTCTGAAAGGCTTGTTTTACTGAAACTTTCTTATCTATTGTATTTTGCATTCATTAAATAAATTAAATAAACTATTGCAGCATAACTGTGTTTACTGTTTTATTTATGGATCATAAATGATATGTGAACAGACAGTATGACATGAACTAATTTAAACCTATTTAAAATACTTATGGAATAACCTTTGGGCATTATGTAATTTGTAATTTTTCAGGGCAGAAAAATATAAGGTGGGATTTTTCATTTAATATAGAAAGAGCTTGTACTCGAAATGCTCAAAATACTTATTTGGAACTTTATTTGACTAACATTTATAATCAGGTGCAATCAGTACTATTTAAAGCAATAGTGCAACAGACTTCACTGCACAGACAGTTGATTAATTATAGCTGAAAGGCAGGTCATGGATCCTGTAATGACCTCGTACAACTCCATTACACTGAATAACATGCAAATAAAGGAGTAGACTAATGAGAAAAGGAGAGAGAAGAAAAAAATAATGACTTCTTCTTTAGTACCTCACCTTCTGGTTAGGATACTTTCACTAGTCTATGTATAGAACTTTTCACAACTGACAAAAGTCCCGACATCCTCCAATCAACCATAATCTTTTTTTTTTTTTAATTGCTTCTCATACAAATAACACCAACAAACAACCAAGAATGACCCAAAACTACCAAGCACTGCAGTACGTGTAGATTTAGCCAAAAACATTGTCAAAAGAAAAAGAAAAAAATGAAAAGAAAAGTAAAATTCATTAATATACATATATACATAAACAACTACAAAGCAAAAGCCAATAATTAAATCAGCCAATAATTTCCCACAGTCAGAGCTTTTGTAGGAAAGAATCCAGAGGTTCTTCATCATTCTTCACCACATCAGGAGCTATGTTCTATTGCCTACATTAATTTCTCATGCAGATTATTTACTTTAACAGCAGAGAAAACCTCTGTTTGTCAGTGTAATTTGCAGTGAAAACAAACTCAAGTCTCTCTCCATGTTTAACTGTTAGTTAAAGAAACATTTCAGGGCCTTCTTGAACTCATTGCTCATGACTTCTGGTTTGTTTGGAGTGTTTTTGTTTTGTTTTGTTTTGTTTAGTTATTTCATTTACAACTATAAATCATTAGCAGTATTTTACATTTTATTTTGACAGACTTCAAGGGCGAGTATTTATATTTGCAACAAGTTACTTTTTGATGCATGTGTGTTTATCTCTAAATATGAACATAGAGGATGTCTCCTGTAGATGGAGCTATTGTTTTTTGCTAAACAAAGTTATGAACTTTAGGCGATAACAACTGTAAATATTTCTGTGCTGTGACACAAAAGACCTTGACTATTTCCCTGATCAGATACAAAAGCTGAAACTGTAACAAAATTTGAAGACAAATAATTCAAACACACACAGTACTGTAATAGGTTATTTCTTCATCTGCAAAATTGGAAATGACATTTTTATAACATGGACCGTGGGATGAAAAATCTTAAGCATCCAGAGGAAACAACAGAAAAAGTTAATTTAATTCAACAGCATGAACCTCCAAGATGGGCCAAAATCTCTCAAAAAGAAACTGAACCAGTAGATATTAGAATTTCGTTCAGATATTTAGAAACTCAGTGCAATAACAGCCCCATGGAATTACAGAGCACAGTATGATATGCATGCAACTTACTGTCAAAAAATTTCTGTTAAACTGCTAAATTTGAAGTATGAGGGCTTTTACTAAACAACTACTTGAGTTTTTGGCTCCAATGAGCTTAACTGTTATTGAAACAAACAAGCACAGAAACAAACACAAGTAAATAATGACAGAAGATAGACACAATACAAGTCACATATTAGCAAATATTTATCACAGGATTCACTGGAATCACTTCCTCCATCCCTGAGTTTTTTGGGATAAGGAGTGAAACCATCTGTGAAAGTCAGTGGCAGATGTAAACCTTACAGATGAAGAGCTCCTCCTTCTGGTCGCAGGGTCCACGGTGCATGTGCAGAGTGCCACGTAGTCCACCAGACAGTGAGTTTGTGTGTATGTGTGTGGTGTAAGCCCAGGCTTTGTGCTCCAAGGGTAATGGAAACCCAGTATTTATGAAAGAGGAGAAAATATTTGAGTTGTCTGTTTCTGTCATAGAGTTTTAAACTGAAATGAACCAAACCCTCTCAAAATAGGCTACGAATTTAATGGAAAAACTACTACTAGAAGGAAATGTAAGAACATTATATTGGAAAAAAAACTTTAAAGAAGGTTACCAGAAGCAGAAATGTTATAGTGTTGTAGTTGTGGGTAAGTTAAAACAGATCTGGGAATAAAACAAGTCTACTTTGCTGTAGATTTTTGAGGACACGTGTGTGGTCCTGACTGTGGTGACTTCACCCCACTGAGAGGAAGTAAAGTTGCAAACGTCTAAAAGACCTTTTAAATTTACATCAGTAATAACACCAGTGATGGGGATTTTAAGTCATGTCAGTGCTCTATGCTCGTAAAAATATATCTCATGAAATATGTGTTTGCTTTGAGCCTAGTTGTTTGCTGACGTGATGCGGCTGAAGTAAGTGACAAATGTCTGCCACATGTTGAGTCAGTAATGGCACTGAAAAACTGGTACTGGTTTTATGGTAAATTTAGCATCATGAAAGGATGGAGGGTTTTTTTTTTCTCCTCTCTTTGTTAAAATGACATGTCTCATGCAGGAGGCCTTGTCACTATATTTTCCCTCCTTATTGTGCAACTTGGACGTGGATTTATTCAAATTCTTTGAGTTGATTCGAGTGCCCAGAAAATCAGAAATGGGGGTGAAATCCAGCAACGTGGACAAAAGCACTCGGCTAATTCCTTACAGATGTGCCTCTGGGCTTTGTGAGGGAACACTGTGCTGCCCTCATTGGAGAGAAAAAGGACTCTGCATGGAGAAAGTTCAATGAATTACGAGTAAAAAACATCAGTGACCCAGTACAGCTGGTTCTGACTGTCTGTCTGGTGTTCCATGGAAGAAAAAAGGAGGCAAACCAGGAACACATGCACATAGTTTTCACTCTCTGGAGGAACTGCCGGTATGCACAATCACAGGAGTGTATATTAGTCATCCTCAAAGTAAAAAACACAATCACCTCTTTGGCCAAATAGCACATCCATAGGAATTTCAAACTGGAAACAAACACTACAAACCCTGAGGAATATTAAGCTGCTCTATAGGCATCTCTGTGGACAAAACATTTACAAAAGAGCAGCTAGATTTATATCTCCAGCTGTGATATATCTGCAGAAACTAAATATTGTGAAGCCGTGTTTTCCAAGAATGTCCTCTAATGAGTCTCATCCAATGTTTGCGTCAAACAGTTCCCTCTTATCTTTAATGCTGACACCACTCAAATAAATCTAAAGGGAGGAGCTCAAATATCTCCTCTTGACTTTCTCAAAACAAGAAAGTAACTTCATATGAGTGTGAGATATGTACCCACTGTTACCCAAGAACAATATAACTGTCTGACTGACATTTACAGTTTGGTTTATTGCTGAACCAGTGCCATTTAAGTAAAGTATGTTCAGTCACTTTTGTTTTTGCTTGATTTTCAGCTTCTGTTTGGATAAAATCACTTGAATCATAAATGTCTTCACAAACCACCATCAAATTCTGTTTTAAAAGCCCATGGAAAGTTCTTTATGTTGTTGAGGTGGAAAGTTTGATCAAAGTTGATGGCAGCCGTTATGTATTAATTCAGATTTTACTAAATTATATGTGGCATCACCTTCAAATAATCAAATGAGAAGAGGATAAATGAAAGTAAGACAAACAGAAATCTCTCAGGTGAAATGTTCAATGTTCATCTGACTCTGGCAGCATATTCATGATAGAGACCATTGCAGAGTGGAAAGGTGATTACGATGAAAAAACCGTCACTGCTATTGAATGGTACCATGGTGACCTGAATGTAAGAGAAGTGAAGTTGACCAATCAGGCACAGAATCGATCCCAGGATGAACCTGTGTGGAGAAACTGAAAGAGAAGCACTTTCCCACAAAACATTTCTGATGTTGGAGTTTTGGTGCCTGCATTCAATTGTTTTTATGAAAACCAACACTCATCATCTTGACAACATCCAAACATGACATGTCTGGGTTTTATCTTCTCTCCCAAGTTTTTTTTTTTCCAGTGTTCACATTACTTTTAGCACATTTGGCTAGCAGAAATGTATTAATACTGTCAGGAAACCTTGTTGTACTCCCCATTTACTGTAAGTGATTATCAGATCTCACCTCTGTAAGTGGAACAGCTTTGAAAAGGTTTGTACAAACCTTATGACAACATGACATAGAGACTAGTTTGTTTCAAGCCCAGCTCAGCCTTTCCTTGACCTAAACACTTGGGCACTTAGTGGTTGTACTGGGTGTGTACATGCGTGAAAATGTGTCAGTTATGTGAAGATGGGGTTTGCTTAGAGCAACAGTTGTTGGATAAATTGAGGTTAATGCAGTAAATAAGGAACGAGTGTAAACAGTGCTATTAGAGAATTTCTGTTTCTCATTTCCTCTGAGCCTGTGCAGGAGCTATTAGCAACTTTTTTTTTTCCTTTTTGAAGTATTCCAGGATCTGATTCTAGACACAGGTTTATTCAGGGAAAGAAAAATAAGAAACCAAGTGTTTCTAGTTAATTCATGCAATTTCAGCCTCACACTTGAAACTCTATGAAAGTATTGATAATAAAAACTAGCGTGCAGGACTCATCTGCCCCCTAGTGTCTGGAAGAGTGAAACTGTAGCTGAATTGTTCAAAAATCACAGAGGACTTATAAGCTCTTATAAGTGTATCTACTACGTAAAGCTGCAGACCTCAAGAGGCTTTTACTACTTTACCATTAGTGAAGAATTGAAAAACTCATCATAGCTTTTGTTTCTTGCACAACCTGAACAAAAAGACACACAACAGCTCATGGTTAATCTGAGTATCATTTGTGAGTGCAGTAACTACACAAATGACAAACCTGAGGATAAATGCTTTTAACCCTTTCATGCATAGTGGTCACTACAATGGACAGCTGTTCAAAGGTGTTCTCTTGTATATTCATGGGTTTTGTTGTTTTAGTTTCATATCAGCCAACACAGTGAAGGCTTATCCATCATCCCATACACTGTAATTCATACCATTACTGTAACTTTGCTTTTCTAGATAAACCTGATCTGCACTAACATGTTCGAGTGTAAAAAAAAAAAAAAAAAAAAAAAAAAACCCTGCTAATTATTAGACTGTAATTAACAGGGGGATTTTTGGTTGCTTTTTTAAACTAAAAGTTGGCTTTTTTTGTTTGTTTTTTTTTGCATATTATCTCCATGAAGTAAGTAATAACTAGTATTAGAGTGTGTTAAAATGTGATAAAACATCAGATTAGCAGCATCAAACATATTTTTACTTTATAGTTTTCACACAGTATATCAGTAAATATCAGTAAATACATGTTTTTTGGTTTCTAACATTAAACACATTGTGTCCAGGTAAGTGGATATTTTTGTAACTCCATGAAAAATAGGCTCATAAAAAAATTCAATAGCATTGTTTTTTGTTTTGTTTTGTTTTGTTTTGTTTTGTTTTGTTTTGTTTTGTTTTGTTTTGTTTTGTTTTGTTTTGTTTTGTTTTTGGGGTGGGGGTGGGGGGGTAGTCATACCCTAAGGGGAATGAAAATCACTCGGGGAAAAAAAATCTTGATTAAGGTTCTCATAATTCATGCATGAAAGGGTTAAAAATGATGACCCAGACACATTAGAAGGGAATACATTTCTGTAATATCCTGTTTCAGTGGATTATTGAAATACATTCTTTCCCAAAAGGATGGAATATGTTTATTTTCAGATACATTTCTCTTTTCATGCCTATTTACATACATCAGTGATCACCTCTGACCAGGTAAAATGATTACATACTGAGTCCCAGTTACACTTAATCTACCAAGAATAAATCACATTGTCACAACCATTTCATGAGAAGAGGCAAAAATATTTTAATTCAACTTCATGGACAAAAGTGTATTTTGTCCTGCATCCCTAAATCTGCATCTGTCACAAGCTGCAGCCTCAAAGAACTGTTATCCTTTAATCAAGACACTGTAGACCTGAACTAAAGATACAGAACAGTCCGTAACTGATCTGTGTGTTGATGCATTAAAAACACACTTTTTAAGTCCAATTCTTTTCCTTTAAGTGAAAATTTCTCATGAAGCTTTGTGATTTGGCAAACTGTAAAACTGTGGACTGCTTGCTGTGGTTTTGCAATAGCCATCCTGTGGTCACTTGTGTAGAAGTGAGAAAGAATTTCCTGGTTTGCAAGAGAGGAAAATGAAAACCTTCAATGAATTTTCCCATGCAGGCTATGCATTATACGTCTGGTGTTAACAGCAGGGCAGTGTTTTTACTGGCTGGAGATTTATCAGGAGTGGAGTTGTGGGTCAGTGTGGTCAGTCAGCCACTAGACACAGTAATACAGATACGAACTATCACCTGACCACAGCCCTTCTGTTTATGGCTCAGAATAGACTAATTATGACCTTATATAAGATTGCTCTATAGTGCATGTGATGAGTCTTTCACGTTTTCAGCAAAGCTCCAAAGCAGAGGGGGCTGAGGCTCATCAGGGGTGGAGGGAGATGGTTTCCCAGAAAAAAAAAAAAAAAAAAAAATGAAATGTTGCAGGACCATCAAAGAGTCATGTTTAGGTTATGGAGATCCTCCTATGAAAAAGTGGATGACTGTGGAGTCTTCTGGCAAAGGGTGCTGCAATTTGGTTGGGAGTTCATCCAACAGTCAGGGAAAAAAAAGTTATTTATCATGACATTCCTTGATCAGGCAGAAAACACTGAAAAAATGAGGACACTATACAGAAGTTCTTGTGAATTAGGTCATTATTTAACCAGAGTTTGCATCTGTGTTTGTATGTAATGTCATGGAGCAGGTCTGCATCTGTTCTCTGATGCTTGAAATTAACTCCATGTTCCTACTCATCCACCTCTCAAAGGCCAGACCAAGAAGTTACCAAACACACTGGGCATGATCAGACATCACGTATGCAGGGGTTATATGAGCAGCAGCAGCAGCAGACTTGTATAACAGATTCCCAAACTCCAAATGCTGAACTCCTCCTCCTCATCATCATCATCTCACAGGGCGCATCTGCAGGCTGCAGCAGCACAGCGAAATGACTTTATCCGGATACATTTAAACTTTTCATCTCGGTTCACTGGATATCTACCAACCAGAGATGAACGATATTTAGGTCGAAATCAATCAATAAATTCAAGTAGTGAGTTTTAAATTCACTGTATCACTTTTAATATCCTATAATTCAATTCGGAATGGGATTACGCATACTAGGCATGCCACTTTACGCATACGCGTGCGTCTATTTAATTGTTTTCATTCTTCAAACTGCCCAGTCTCAAAGAAATGCAGCAAATACACAAGGAAATACCCAAAGAGCGCCTCTTCGGCAGACACTACAGTGGTCACACAACGGCAAGATTTTTAGCATTTTAAGTCATGGCTCAGAGTATCAGCCGGCGAGGCGCAGGGGCGCACCTCAGGAGCAAGTGCAGTCACGACCTGTCACCATCATCCGCGATGCGGACGTGAGACATCCGGGCGCATCGAGCCAGACGCCGACCCAGCAGCAGCAGCAGCAGCAGCAGCAGCAGCCTCCCCGGCCGGCGTCCAACCCGCACAGCCCCCGCGGACTCCCCCCTCCGCTCCAAAGGCTCCTGAGAGGACAAGAGCCGCACCAGCATCAGCATGAGCGGCCTGAGGAGCACAGGGACAGCAGAGCCAATGACACCACACAGAAGGTCACTGTCAGTCCACCTGTGCCCAGGAGAGAGGACATGATGGTGGGCGATGACCCCTACGACCCCTACAAGTCCATCGACGGTGACAATCCATATTATAATTACTATGATGTTTATGAGACACCGAGGAGGAGACAAAGACCTGGATACGGCACAAGGTACCACCAGTACGGTAAGAGAAGTCAAAACAGCGCTGAAGACATTAATGAGTGAAAGGATCATCAAATTATATTTATTCAACTGGTACAGGCTACATTCAACCCAGAGGTTGAATGTAACAGAATACTTTTACTCAAGTAGCTTCTGTACTTAACCTGAGGTACCCATGTTTTACTTCCCTACGCTCCAGTGGCAAGTATTGTACTTCTCACTTCACTGCTTTTCATATTATAGTTTTTCATCATCTGTCACATCTGTGTAGAAGTTGAATGGAATGAATCAGATCTTCCTTGGACTAACAGAACTTTTTAAAACCCTCTTGGATTAGGTGGAAAAGGCATTACCAAAGTGAAAACAGGCCTGTTTTTTCTGAGCTTGATTCATGTTTTTTACTGTAATTCAATGCTACGAACACACTGAATTACTGTTAACTGATGACTGTTTGTAATTCAGTTCCAGTGAGCTCAGCCTTTAATATCTAGAGCAAATATAGGTAAAATATACACAAATGCAGCTGTAAAATGATCATAAAGCTTAAATCATTTTAACATATTTGTGCCTAAGAAGGATTTTGAATGCAGAACTTTAGTGTTTTCACACTTTGGTATCAGTACTCACAGTGGAATAAATTATCTGAATACTTCTAACAAAACTGATTATTACTAATTTACTGATTTGGATCATTAATTTAAGTTTTATGACTTTCATTATTTACCACTTATTTCTGCCATTGTTCTGTTGTAGGTCTGCCTGATCTCGTACCAGATCCCTACTACATTCAAGCCTCTGCTTATGCACAGAGAGTTCCCATGTACAACCTGAGATGTGCAGCTGAGGAAAACTGTTTGTCAAGGTAGACTGATGTCAGCACTCGTGCACGGGGAGGAAAAAAGAAAAAAAAAAAATTAAGCCGAGTCTGAGTGTAAAGCAGAGACAGTGCTCTAAGCCATAACAACCACCTTAAGTGTTTGTGGGTGAGGGCTGCCCAGTGAAACCATGGCATGAGGTAAAATTAACTGAATCCTGCCACTGATGATGGAGAGGGGGTGGGGTGGAGGATTTCTGTAAAGTTTAATCATAGTTTGCCTAAGGAGAGAAAGCCCGACTGGTAAACACATTATCGAAAACTAACCCAAACAACTCTGCGCCTCAAAACTATTTTTCCACCCGCCATTTATGAGTCGACTGCCTTCACTCAGACACTGAAAATGTGGGGAGGAGGGAGCGTAGCGGGAAAAACAATTTTATGTGTCATTCAATCCATACATATGTAACCTGTTTTTTTTTCTTGCTGGCTTTTCTTGCAGTTCCGCATACAGAGGCAGTGTTCGAGACTATGACACCCGCATGCTGCTGAGGTTTCCACAGAGAGTCAAGAACCAGGGGACCGCAGACTTTCTCCCCAGCAGGCCACGTTACTCCTGGGAGTGGCACAGCTGTCACCAGTGGGTATAAAGTCACGTCAGTGAAGTCTGCCTCGATGTCAAATCAAGAAAGACTCTCTTTGTGGCAGTTCTCTTGCATCATTCTGTTTTTTCTAGCTGACACGTTGGCATGAATCGGAGTCCTTTGCATTCAGTATTTATGAATAATTATGTAAACTCACTGTGCTCCATCTGGGGGTTGTGTTTCTATATGTTGGGGACACACATTCTGGTAGCTTTAATGTTGTGTGAACTCTGATGTTTCTACAAGTCTCAAATTTAGATCTGAAATGTCAGTGTGTGCATCTGTTTTGCAATTGGTTATGTACAGATGTTAGAAATGTAAACAACATTTAGTGCAAAGAGATACTATCATCCTCACTACTTGTCTTTTCCAGTCTGAACCAGTGGTTTGGCACCCCCTGTTGAACCACAGCTGAGCTCAGTTTGGCTCTTGTTGGCTCTTTTACTGTTTTGATGTCACTGCTGACTTGAGTGTATGCATATCTTTAGACTTTTAAAGATGTAATCTGTGCATGCAACCAGAAAAAAACCTTTAACCATAATACAGATGAACTTTACACAACCTCCTATGTGAGGCAGCTATTGTAAGAAATACTTATGTGGTAAGGACTGAGCTCAAAAAGGAAAGCGGCTGATATTTGTCCAGTGCCAGTTCCTTGATTACGCTGAATCTGTGTGGAACTACCTCAGTCCATAGTTATGTTGTGAAACCAGCAATCCTCTGCACTAACTCCCAAGATGGAGCACATTTGGCAGAGATCCATTCATCTGCTCATGCAGACTGTATAGATTTCTTTTGGTGTTTGGAAAGTCAACTGATTCTAAAGTCCAGACTGTTTTTGTGTCATTATACAAACATTATGCCATAGATAATGAAAAAAAAGGCAGATTTTGAAGCACTTCAGCTCAGTCACAATGAAATGCAGCCATTTGACTGAACAGACAATATTCTATAAAATGTAAAAAGTGTGAGTTAGTAATTATAAACACAAGGCTTAGGTTTAATGTTGGGATTGTTTTAAGTCCCACAGTGAATGTAATTCACTTGTGTCAGATGTTAAAACGTCTGTGTTGTTGGTCGACAGACACTACCACAGTATGGACGAGTTCAGCCACTATGACCTGTTGGACGCCACCACGCACCGGTCAGTGGCGGAGGGCCATAAAGCCAGCTTCTGCCTGGAGGACACTTCATGTGACTACGGCTACTACAGGAGATTTGCCTGCACCGCACATACCCAGGTCTGCTTAGTAGATGACTGCAATGTTACTGCTAAACTGAAAGCTGTGCCAATCAATATTTGTATGCAGTAGTGTATAAATTAACAGTGTAACTGTAATCAGAGGAGTCAAAAGCGCACACATTCTGGAGTCAAGCAGAAGTAGATGTAGAAGTGCATCTTGTTTCATTCAACTGCATTTCATTACCTTGTATTTGTACATGAGTAATGACAAAAAAGTTGAATCTAATCTAAAAGTGAGTGCGTAAAAGTGTAGGTTTATAGAGTGTAAATGTATAAAGTAGACAGTTAAAGGACATGTCTACAGGATCTGCCTAAAGCCAACAGAACGTCACATTATGTTATTATAATGTGAGGACGATTAAATTATTCTATCTTCAGATACAAAAGTAACATAATGAAAATCACTTCTGCAGTTCAGCAGCATCACTCAAAACATGATGAAGCCTTTTTTCCAGTTTCTCTTCTATGTTAGTTTTATCAGGTTATGGTGATGGTGATGATCCAAAGGTGAATTTTACCAGACTGTGCGGTTTCCTTCACTTTTATGAAAGGTTGTATCAGGCATGTGTTTGTATGAAACCACTGTCCAACACCAACAACAGACATCGGAGACACATAAAAAAACAAACAAAACAGAGACACATAAAGGGCATTTAGCATACTGTGGGTTTAAAATGCAAACATTTCAGTCACATACTGTATTTTTAGCGTGTCTCTGGGTTGAAGATAGCTATCACATTATGTTTTCAGGTTGTTCATCATGCCATTCTAGTGAACAAAGTATTTCAGGAATGCCTTGGGGAAATATTTTAAAATTTGATAACGTTTTATAGAAAATTCTATCATTCAACACTCACTCCCCTGCAGAAACAGTCTGAAAGTCTGCACTCACTGGAAACGATTCACTGGAATAATAACGTCAATATTGTAAGAAGGTCATAATGAATGCACTTGAGACCTTTTGTTAAGTTTTCGCTGTGTACATACATTATGAGCCTGGACAGATGGAGGAAAACTACACCATGACTGATTGGTGGAGACGTAAAATAGAGCATGTCAGTAACTGTAGTTGTATTAGGAACATATTTTTAAAACATTAACGACACTCTTTCTAAAAATGGCAACAAAAGCCACATCTTTTGGTGCATACTGTACATTAATTTTTTTTTTTTTTTTTTAATGTTTGGGACACTCAATAAAAGTTTTAAATAGTGCACAGTGTTCTGCAGGCAGAGCAAGCTGTGGAGGTGGATGAAATCTTTCAATTAAAAGAGGCTAATCCACATATAAATTAAAAACACATTCACACTGTTATGATATTGTTCTATTTATGCGCACAAATGTTCAAACCAAAACCTTTTTAACTTGTCTCAATTAAGCTGTCTAGTACTTGATTCTGGTTCACGAATTTCTGCAAAGCAGTGAGGGAACAGCTTCAGTATTTCCTTTTTTACATGAGCCAACTGCGATTTAATGATTTCCTGTTTTTTTTTTTTCTGTATGATGATACAACATGCCTGAATTTATGTGATCAGTTGTTTAGCACGTAAAAATACTGATGTCTTTCTCAGTAGTTTTTGTTATTTTTACCAGATGTTGTATTCGTTTTTAAGAACTGTTTCCTCTTTGTTTTTGACAATGCATGCAAAAACATCTCTACTGTTAGACATAAATACGGTTCATTCTGGTGATTCAATAACATATTTAGTCTTTTTCTGTCAAAGGTTCTGCATATTTACTTCTTGTTAACATAACGTCTGTTGAACCCAGTATATTAAAGTACTTTTTTATGTCTTGAAGGGCCTTAATGTGCTCGATAAGAAGCTGCTTCTGTTAAATGTGACGTTTAAGGCTTATATAATGATTTGTTGTTGCTGTCCATGGTGCAGGGTCTGAGTCCAGGATGCTACGATACCTACAACGCAGACATTGACTGCCAGTGGATCGACATTACAGATGTGAAGCCTGGAAACTATATCCTCAAGGTCTGTTAGGAATAACAGATGACATACAGTTTTTTCTCCAACATCAAACTGCTTTGGAAAAATTCCGAGTCTGTGGAATCACATCAATAAATCTTCAACACTTGTGTTTGTGTCTTTGCTCATTGCTCTGGTGTGACTTGATCTCTTTTGTGTCTCCACAGATCAGTGTAAATCCTTATTATCAGGTCCCAGAAACTGACTACAGCAACAACATTGTGCGCTGTGACGTTCGCTACACCGGCAACTACGCCTATGTGTCAGGTTGTCACATGTCAACGTAAGTCTCATGTTCTTCTTCACCACTGACTCTAAAGTGAAAAACATTATCTTAATAATAAGTCTAATGATTGCATGTTTATTCTTTGTTTTTCAGGTATTAAGAGATGAATGTCATTCAGAGCACATCGCTGGAGACGTTTTGTAAATGACAGTGAGAAGGACTGCATATGAACTGATATAATGATATTAACCCATAAAGACCCAGCGCTACTTTTATATCAGTTTATATCAGAGAAAATGACATTTTCTCTATATCTAACCTTTCTTAAGTGATTTATCATCATTTATTTCTAATATTATCCTCTGGATTTTGTATTTTATCAGTATAAATCAGGTATTTTCTAATATTTAATTCACTAATCATATAGATGTTTATAAAAATTCAGATTAAAGTTGAGGGTTATTATATCAAAAACAGAGAAAACTGAAGAAAAAGTGTCTTTTTCAGTAAAATATATCATTAACTGAACATAAACCAAGTGTCTCAAGCCACTGTCATTGATCAAACTCCATGAATTAATGTTGTAGAAAATGATGGTGTTTCTACATTCATTTCGGAGCCTCTGAACATCTGAATGTCCAAATGGGTCATATCTGATGACCATGAAAAGATGACAAACTGTATTTTACACCAATTGTTTGCATGCATTGATAAGATTAGTGGATCAACAGGTATTATACATTTTAGATCAGTAGATGCTTTTGGTCGATGATGGATGTTTGGGTCTTTATGGGTTAAAATCTACTTTGAAATGTATTTCATTTTGTAATTTAAAATACTCAAATGTAGAAGAAAAGAGGAATCATCCGACTTATAACAGTAGTTTTTCTTTAGTGCCAGATAATATTTTCTTTACTATTGTGGAAAGTTGTTTCTTTACTGAATGGTACTTCATATTCCTCTCTCACACTTTCTTGGAACTCTGTTTTTTCTTATTTGATTGCCTTATTCTGTATGAGTGTGTTTGATGCCATTTGTCCAAATAAAATCCACCATATGTAGATAACTGCAAAGTACAACCAGCTTGCTGTCATTATTAGTCTATAGGTATTGCAATTTTAAAGTGAACCAGCTGTTTAAAGAAAAATGTATATTATATTTAAATGCAACAAAAGAACTTTAATGACATAAAGTTTCTGCTTGAAGCTTACTTGAATAAAATGTACTTGAATAAAATATGATATTATATAAGTGGTTTGAATCATCAGTTTGATGAGTGTTGTTTTTCTCACTGCCTCTCTGTTGTCAAGTTTTATTTTCTGTGGTACACAATCACCTCTAGAGGAAATGGATACACATAAAGTTTAGACAAAAATTAAGATTATATCCCAGATTGTTGTTTAGGCTTCTTAATTTGTGAGAATCTGCAGATTTGTTTTAGTATAATGTGATAGAAAAAATAATAATAAGATTATTTTAAATCAAAGGTGTCAAACATGTGGCCCAGGGGTCAAATCCGGCCCACCAAAGGGTCCAATCCGGCCCGTAGGATGAATTACACTAAAGATATTAACAATCAATGGTGTAAAAATCAATTTAATTCATGTTCCACATACAGACCAATCAGATCTCAGCTGGGTCAGGTCAGTAAAATAGTATCATAATAACCAATAAATAATGAGAACTGCAGATTTTATCTTTGATTTAGTGGAAAAAAAGTAAAATTACATGAAAATGTTTACATTAATAAACTATCCTTTAACAAAAAATGGGAATAACCTGAACAAATATGAACAACTTGAAATGTCTTAAGAGAAGTAAAAGCAATTGTACCAATATTCTGCATGATACTAAATGTTTTGTGTATTTGTAATTGCAATGTAAGTTGTAATGCACATATGTAAATGATAAAGTGATAAACTGAGGCGGAATATTGTTAAAATTGCACTTGTTTTTCTTAAGAAATTTCAAGTTGTTCATGTTATTCAGATTTTTAAGGAAACGTTGTAGATGTAAACATTATCATAATGTAATTTTACTTTTTTCACTGTTATTATTTTACTGGTCCAGCCCACTGGAGATCATATTGGCGTGAATGTGGCCCCTGAGTTTGACACCCCTGTTGTAAATGTATCTGTATATATTGTACATGTGGCCACGCAACAATACACTGAAATTAACCATCTGCTTTAACGTCAACACCAGCTGAACATGCAGGAAAACAACACACTGCAGACATGTCTGACACCCAGGAAGCACATGGGTGGATAAGTATTTTGCTCAAGGGCACATCAACCAGCATTTTCTCCTTGCTGGTCCAGGGTATCAAACTGGCTACTCTATGGTCACAAGATGCTTCATTAACTCGTTTCAGGAAATTGTTACTGATGTCTCTCACTATTCTGACAGAGTTCATTCAAGTGTTTAATTCACCAACAAAATAATCAGTAGATTAATCAGTAGTGAATAATATTTAGTCATATCTTGACTGTGGTCCTTAAACTATCCAAAAAATTAATAATATAAGCTTCACATCTTTGTCTCAGTCCTTTATTTTGCCGTTTATGTGCTATTGATTGTTTACCTCTTTTTTTGTTGTTTTATTAAAAAAACAAAAAACAAAACCTCTCTGGGTTTCTACAGAAATCATCTTATACTTGTTATTTATGCTTGTCTATGCTGCAGTAACATTCCCACCACTGATGACAGAATTCCATTTTTGTCTGTACTTCTGTATTATCTATCAACCATAAGGATTACTCCACTGTTTTTATCACTATTTAAAGTAATAATTTAATAGAATGAACCAAAAAGCTCCAACATGATGATGTACACACACATCTATAATGGGACTTGCAAGGTCAACAGCTGAAAGTTAGTGACCACCTCACAGACTGACAGAATTTATGATGTTCAGTACTGACGTGGATACACAAAAACAGACTAAAAATAACATTATGTGTACTTTAGTCTGAGGATGTCTGACACATCCTGAAGGGATTTTTCCAGCATTTTCAGTGACAAATAGAAGCAAGGCTTTACAAAGCATCAAACATGAATTGGTTTTTGAATAAATTCCATTTATTATTATTATTAGTAGTAGTAGTAGCAGTAGTAGTATGTATGTAATTTTAGCACTGAATTACATATAATGCCATACAATTGTGTATACACATATAATTACATTTCTTGATTCGGCAGAGTTTCTGAAATTTCTATCCTGTCTAGTACAAAATACAAAAATGTATATGTGTGTAAGCAAATGTATGCATAGTGTATTATTATTATTATTATTATTATTATTATTATTATTATTATTATTATTCAAAGTCCTAGATTTGTGTGAATGAAAATTAAAAGTTTGTTAACCCTTTCATGCATGAATGATGAGAACCTTAATCAAGAGTTGTTTCCTGAATGTTTTTATTCCTCTTTAGGCATGGAAAAAACAAATGCGATTGAAATTTTTTTTTATGAACGTATTTTTCAAAATGTCCACTCAGCTGGACACCGTGCATTTAATTTTTGCAGCAAAGAAACATGAATTCATTGATACACTGTGTGAAAACTATGAAATACATTTTTTAAATGCTGCTACTCTGATGTTTTATCACATTTTAACATACTCTAATATTAGTTATTACTCACTTTATGGAGAGAAGAATGCAAAAAAAAAAAAAAGCTTTTATTCAAGAAAAACTGTTAATTACAGTCTAATATCAATAACAAGCAATTGATTTCCACTCAAACATGTCACTGCAGGTCAGGTTTATCAAGAACAGCAAAGTTACACTAATGGTATGAATGTCAGTGTATGGGATGATGCACAGGCGTCCAGTGTGTTGGCTGATAAGGAACTAAAACGATAAAATGCATGAATATACAAGAGAACAACTGTCGAATAACTGTCCACTGGAGTGACAAGTATGCATGAAAGGGTTAAATTAATTCAATTTTTTTTAGCTTGCTCTCGTGACTTTATTACATATGAGTCAGGCTGCCTGTTTCTCTTTCATTTCGGTAATAATAATAATAATAATAATAATAATAATAATAATAATAATTATAATAATAATCACTATCATTATTATTATTATTATTAATACAGGGTGGGGAAGCAAAATTTACAATGAACATTTAGTTGTTTTTTCTCAGCAGGCATTACGTCAGTTGTTTTGAAACCAAACATATATTGATGTCATAATCATACCTAACACTATTATCCATAACTTTTCAGAAACTTTTGCCCATATGAGTAATCAGGAAAGCAAATGTCAAAGAGTGTGTGATTTGCTGAATGCACTCGTCACACCAAAGGAGATTTCAAAAATAGTTGGAGTGTCCATAAAGACTGTTTATAATGGAAAGAAGAGAATGACTGAGTAAAACTATTACGAGAAAGTCTGTAAGTGGAGGAAGCAACAAAAAACGTACCAAAGCTTTTATTAAAGCTCTCAAATCCAATATCCTAAAGGATCCAACCAAATCCATGAGAAAAATGGCAATTGAACATGAGGTAGACAACAAGACTATTAGAAATGCAGTAAAATATGATTTGAAGATTTAAATTCTCATGAATTTCAATGAACTAATTGGTCATACACTGTCTTCCAATCCCTGCCTCAAAATATTGTAAATTTTGCTTCCCCACCCTGTATTATCATTATTATTATTATTATTATTATTATTATTATTATTATTATTATTATTATTATTGTTGACGTTGTTGTTCAGAAGAAGAAGGAACTTTATTTGTAACACACTTTCCATCTATGACAGATCTGAAAGTGCAGTGCAAAAAATAAAGTTAAGCTAAAAATAACTCCTCATTCATTTTCTTTTTTAATGTTGCAGTTGTTTCCTCCGCTCCACCAGAGGGCCACACTGAGCCTCTGTGCTGCTGTTTTAAATTCACAGATTTTTATCGTTGTGTGCCAGACTAACTGGAGAAAGCAGCAGCAGTGTGTGTATGTTTGTGGAGGATCCGACAGTCACCTAGAAAACTGTCTCTTTATTGAATCCAAATGCATCCGGTCAGAGTGTCTATTCCGTCTTTCGATCCGAAAACAACTCGATCGAGAAGGGGTACACGGTAAGTGTGTGAGTGTAACCTGTGTGTGTTTGAACCTCCTGTCTGCTCTAATGCAGCCTCTGGAAAAAAGAACTACTCACCTCATTTATCAGATCACAAGCCCTCTGAATTTACCTACTGTTATTGTAAACTGGTAATATGTAAAAAAAAAAACAAAAACAAAACAAGTCTTTATTTACAACGCAGTCGCTTTCATGCAGGTTTGATTTCTGATTTGTATTGATTAATTCAGTGGGTTTATGTCTGTAAAGAGTAAATCCTGACTTTCGTACTATAAATGTGTTGGATTAACAGTGAATCTGCCTGTTAGTGGTTTGTTTGGTCTGTAAATACAGGGAATGCCAACAGAAAAGTGTAAAATAATGGGATGATATGACTTTGACCAGACCTACACACAAAAGAAGCTGCTCATCAGTCATTTAAAAAAAACAAGCTGGAACACAACTATAGAAGCTTTATCTGTAAGAAACAAACCATGCTTCATTGCCCTTTTTATGTAATATATAACTATATGTATAGCTTTTCAGATGGCATTAACCCTTTCATGCATACTGGTCACTACAGTGGACAGTTATTCTCCAGCTCTTCTCTTATATATTCAAGGGTTTTGTTGTTTTCGTTCCATATCAGCTGACACAGTGGACGCTTATGCATCATCTCATAATACATTGTAATTCATACCATATACCATTACTGTAACTTTGCAGATCAGGTTGATAAACCTGATCTACAGTAACGTGTTAAATCAATTGCTAATTGTTATTAGACTGTAATCAACAGTTTTCTTAATCAAAAGATTTTTTTTTTTTTTTTTTGCATATTGTCTGCATGAAGTTAGTAATAACTAGTATTAGAGTATGTTGAAATATGAGAAAACATCAGATTAGCTGCATGAAAAATGTTTTTATGTCATAGTTTTCACACCTTTTATCACTTTCTGATGATGAGTTTTAAATACATGTTTTTTTGCTTCAAAAATTGGTGTCCAGCTGAGTGGACATTTTTGTAACTCCATGAGGTTCATAAAAAAAAAAAATTCAATCGCATTGTTTTTTTCATGCCTAAAGAGGAATAAAAACACTCAGGAAAAAAACTCAACTAAGGTTCTCATAATTCATGCATGAAAGGGTTAAATTCCT
The DNA here is from genome assembly GCF_902148855.1 of Sphaeramia orbicularis. NCBI lineage: Eukaryota > Metazoa > Chordata > Actinopteri > Kurtiformes > Apogonidae > Sphaeramia > Sphaeramia orbicularis. The sequence continues at coordinate 61,376,005 of NC_043968.1, forward strand.
TATTTTGGCTTTTTACAAAAGTGTCATTTTAATTTTTCACCATTTTCACAGACTTACTAGCATGCCGTTATAATAAAACAGCCTGTCCACATGTTCTAGATCTAAAAATAACATTTCAAGACAAAAATCACACTATGATGATTATAGTTTTATTCTGTAACCAGTATATTTGTGTGTTACTTTGACCTTTAGAGACAGATAGTAACACAGATACACAGATTTTTAATTACAAGAACAGGTCACAGTTCTTTTAAAAACCTTAGTTTCACTTGTTCTTTTGGACTTTTATTCTCATGTGTTTGTGTTTTTTCACAATGAAAATCACATTTTGTTGACGCGTTCCTCTGAGCTGTTCCAGGATTTGTTAATACTGCTTACCTAGCTGTCCGTCTTCATGACGCATTATTTCTTTGTGTTGTCAGACGCCATTGCATTAACAGTGATAAAGTGTCATGTAACGGGGAATTTCCTCTTTCACGTATTTTTGACATAGAACAGCAGCGAGCATGTTGAAAATCATTTCAATCAGGGAAGAGTACAGTTGAGTGAGGGAAGTAGAAGTGAGTCTGTTTCGGGATGTTAACAGAAACTCTGACAGATCATTTTTATCACCAGATGTTTCCTCTTGGGAACTCACTGACATAACAAACTGACAGCTGAATACACAGATAGTCAGTCAGAGAAATGTCTGCTTTGACATTGAGAGGGATCATGTTTTGGCTGATGTCCTCTTCTTTTTCTTCTTCTTCTTCTTCTTCTTCCATTTTCTCAGGTCTTTAAAATTGAAGTGCTGATGAATGGCAGACAACACACTGTGGAGAAACGCTACAGTGAATTTCATGCTTTGCATAAAATGGTGAGATTCGGTGTTCAACAGTCTGAAATTTTAACACCACAAGGGCAGACGATGATGAGGAGGCACGAGAGGGAGGGGAGAAACAAGTAGCTCAACAGGAGGATGTTGTTAAGTAACGGTCAGCACTTTAAAACCACAAAGCCTGCAGGGAACAACATGGTTTTACACACTGGTTTGTTCTGGACTCTGCAAAGTTAAGGAACACAGGCAGCATTAAGTCAGTACGTCAGTGGTTCCATACCTTTTTTGGCTCATGGCCTCATTTTAACATCATAAATTTCTGGCAACCCCAGATATTCAAACAGAGACTTTTTTTTGCTAAAATTAATTTGTTTTTGATCATGCAATAGTTTGCTATACTACACTCCAAATAAACGTTAATTTTAGACGACATTTAGGTTATAGCTATAAGATATATTATTATGGATGGAGGCAGAAAAGCCAGGCGTAGATTACTGCACAAAGTGAGAATTTTATTTTCCTTGGTCAGGATATGTACAGTCAGTCCAGCTTGGATTTACAAGGCTGTAAATTAATACTGAAAAAACAATAATTCAAACTGTGAGCATGCGGTCACATGATCGGGTCAATCAACATTTGCCCTCTCAGATATTATATCCTGCATTTTATTTGAACTTGATTTTTTTTTACGAAAAGTGTGTGGTGCTTTAATTATAATGAAATATATATTGAATCAGTAAAAAATATTTTTATTAGTATATATATGTATATGTGTATATATATATATTTTTGTTTTTTTTTGTTTTTTTTGTTTTTTTTTTGTTTTTTTGTTTTCATCAATTACTAGAAATTTCAGGTGACCCCATTTGAATTCCAGGCAACCCCATGTGGGGTCAAGGTCCCAAGGCTGAAAAACACTGCAGTATGTGTTTTGATTCTAATAGTAGAGGAGAAAATGAAGGTTTAGTATTTAACAGGTGAAATATAGAAAGATTATTGTGAAAATTAATATTGTATTTTAAAAATTTGTCGTTCATTTTCCAGAACAGGTTATTTTGCAGATGTCAGGATGTTTACAAAAAGGCCAGGGTGATAAACTGCAAATTTTTGTGATAGATCTTTGTTCAGTAATAGTTTAACAAATCTTAACCTTCTTTAGTTTTTTAGACTATTACAGCACAGCAATACACACATATAGAACCTAGTCTAGTCTTAACCCACAAATGAGCAGAATAATATATTAGAGGTTACAGACACACTAACCTCTGTCAGGAAGCTCTGTCAATAAAAAAAAAATAGTTTAAACTCACAATTCAGCATCTTTTTTAATATCTTTCTCAGGTCAGTTTTAAAGAAGCAGTTACCTGATTTATTTTGACTGATTCTTATAATTTCAGCTCAAGTATTTACTGTGTTAATATTCGTCATGTTTTAACCGGTTAGAAAAATGGTCTGTTGATAGTCAATACTGAGCAAAATTTAGTGCAAAAATAGGCCACCATCAAGTTTGTTGTTTGAGTGAAGTTATAATGACCATACACATGCATTTCTCATTCTCTGTATCAATACAGTGTATGTACAAGTGGAACATACAGGAATATGTAAGCCGCATCAACAACAACAATAAATTCAAGGAAAAATAGAATCATTGTAGCTATATGGTATGATTCCATATGCTATATGGAATCATTTGGATAGAAAAGGAATAAAAATATAGCTGAAATATAAAGAAATACTCTGCATGAAACTTGGTACAATATTCCATAAGACAATTTAAGAAAATGTCCAGGCAAGTGGATCAAAGAGAGTTAAGGATGTATTAAATCCAAATGGAGTACTGTGCACAAGCTTCTTGCATTTTGTTGTTGTATTTTAATAGAGAGACTAAGAAATAGATGCATGTTCATTACACCTCTGTCAAAGCAACAAAGCTAAAGGCATCCTAAAACTTTTATATATACACAAAGACTCCAAATATATTGTTGTTGAATCAAAGTTGTTAATATGAACCATGTGAAGTTAAAGATGAGGTTAATTTTTGTTTGTACTGTCAAACAAAAACTACAAGGATGAAGGGATGCACTCTTGGGTAAAATTTCCTCCATCTGTGTTGATTTCTTTTGGCTGCATGATTATGAACTCCCTCAATTGTGCCTGAGGACGGGCACCTGTTTTGGAGCAGATTTAATCCCAAAATTTGGAGTAAAAATATTTTACTTAAGCAGGAGCTGTAAGGGAACCAGTAATTGGAATGTTTTACTGTTACAGCTGTGTTTATTTTTTTTGTGGTCTTGTAAACTTGTAGCAGTTGGGCACTTTTTATCCAATAATTAAAACAATCGTACATGGTTTGTTGTTTGTTTGTTTTTTTATTCATCTGTGTTTTTTTTATATTAATAACTATATATTGTCTAAAATCACTATAGCTAAAGAAAAGCATAAAACCGCCTGAGATCCCTTCGAAGCATGTTAGGAACTGGGTTCCCAAAGTCCTGGAGCAGAGGAGGCAGGGTCTGGAGTTATACCTGCAGGTACACTGTCCACACTGTCCACACTGTCCACACTGTCCAGACTGTCCACACTGTCCACACTGTCTACACTATCCGCACTGTCCACACTGTCCAGACTGTCCACACTGTCCACAATGTCCTCACTGTCCACACTGTCCACACTGTCCAGACTGTCCACACTGTCCACAATGTCCTCACTGTCCACACTGTCCACACTGTCCACACTATCCGCACTGTCCACACTGTCCACACTGCCAACGTAACAATAGGACTGCAGCACTATATTGATGTCAGACAATTTATTTCTTACTCCACCAGTTACAATCTATCCCACAGTAAACATAGAAATGAGGATACAGATGTAGATGCATCTGTCCATACCAACATAAAGGTCACATCCAGCCCCTTTCAGCTCTGGTTCTCTGTTTCATGCCCACATTGTAATTTGCTTTTGTTTTGTCTGTTTTGTCAGACTATAATTATGGAAAATGAGGTCCTTCCAAAGATATTCCTGGATTTCCTGAATATCCGCCATTTTCCTTCAGTGCCAAAAACAGAAAGTTGTGGGTGAGTGTTTGTTTGTTTGTTTTGTTTAGTTTTTTAAATAAAAAGGACTAATTTGTGGCATTTTCAGCTATTTTTTCAGATACAGATGAAGCCTAATGCAACAGTAACAGAAACATTCAATGAAGATGAAAACATTTTTTTAGTCTTAACTAGGACTAGACTTAGGGAAACTGATTAATGAAAAGCTCAGACTTTGTGTGAGTTTAACATTTACTTTCCTCTTCTCAGGTCATTTGATACAGAATCAGAGGAGTCAAGGTGTGTGTTTTTACTGTTGTTTTTTTTTTAGGTGTTTTTATTCATTTTTGTAAAACTTTAATCTTATTTTCACTGCTTTTTAACTTCTTGTGTATACAATGCCTCTGAAAAGATTGGAAACATCCACAGGGTTCCTGTTGGGTCTTAAAAAGTCTTAAAAGTCCTATTTACAAATCTGCCTTAAAAAGTCTTTAAAATGTATTAAATTTGATGTGATGGGTCTTTGTCTTTTATGTTGCCATAAACTGATATAAATGGGCTTAAATGTGTCTGATAAATGTCCAAGCTGCAGAGAAAGTAACGTTAGTCTACGCAGTTCCACCCGTTCCAACCCAACAATTTATATCGAAATTAGGAACCACTTACCTCTAACTTTCCAGGCCCCAGTGAGAAATGACTCGGAACGGTGGAAATCAAGACGTTGGAGGAAATAAATACATTTTCCTAAATTCTAGGAGTTACAAATTTTTGCCAGTATGGCTGTGAAATAGGCTGTGAAATGGGTATTAAATTGTGTTCTAAATAGTCTTAAAAAGGTCTTAAAAAGTCTTAAATTTAACATGTAGGAACCCTGTATCCAGTCTTATATAATTTCTGAGAGACACATGCATTTGTTTGTTTATATACCAAAACCCAGGTAAATTAATGGTATGAAGATTTATTTTGACTAAACAAACACACATTGGTACAGTTTGATATTTGTCAAACTGTTATCTTAGGCATAACAGTGCATTTTGGGTGAAATACATTTATATATGTCACTTTCCACTTTGCAGGTTTGTACAACATGCAAACAGATTATATCAATGTAAGTTAAAATACCTTCTAGACTGTGACTGAGTGTGTGAAAGCAGTGTAAAGCAGTTTGATGGGCCAGCATTGGTCCAGGTTAGTATATAGGGCATTTACATGTCTTGCATACTGTTTATAGTTTTCAAAATGACAGGAAACAACCAAATCTTTACTGAAAAATGCTTTGTTTTATTTATTTAACCAGGTAACTTAGTTGAAAACTGATGCTCATTTTCAATAATGGATTCAGCGGTGAGTAGTTTCCTGCCAGAAATTCTGTCCATCAGTTCTGCATCTCTGAGCCTCCTAACAACAGTGGATGTTGACATTTACTTCACTGTGTGTGTCATTGAGCTCTGCTGTAATCTGAGGACTACTTAAGTATCTGTTGCGAAGGCTGGGCACACTGTGGGTACTTGTCCTCTTGTGGAGTGGTACATTTTGATCTTCCTTTTCTGTCCTTGTTAAAGTCCTTTTAGTGAAACCTTCAGTGTATTTTCCCCACACAGAATAGCCTTCAGGTCTCAAAATGCCTACAGACTGATGCTTTTCAAGAGATTTGGTTCTTTCTGACAAATTTGGATGTAGAGATGTATAAATGCTGTATTCACTGATCTGTGTCAATACTGAAAACTGTTTTTCATACATCAGTGCACTCAGTCATGGTCTATAGTGCATTCAATCTGCGTATGTATACTGAATTTGCATGTTCTCCAAACCTGTTGTAAACAGAAACTTGTGAAGTGGAACGTTACATAGCTACATTTCATCCAAACTCTTCTATCGTTTATGGGTTTTCTTTTGTTTTTTGTTTTTTTTTTTCAACCAATATCTGTGCCTTTATGTACAGAAGAGGATTAGGGCCACTGAAAAAAAAAAAAAAATGGATATCCAATATTTTTTTTTATTATTATTATTGTTCTGAGAAAAAGTCAGAATTGTGACTTTTTTTTCTCAGAATTCTGACTTTTTTCTCAGAATTCTGACTTTTTTCACAGAATAATAATAAAAAAATATATATATATTTTTTTTTTTTCAAAGGCCCTAATCCTCTTCCATATTTATGTATATATTTACTTGGTCAAAAAAATCTTCACACTGTTAAATTGCCTTGTTTGTTGCATTTAAAGAATAGGAACATGCATGTTGCTCTCATAAATAATAAAAGACTGTCTGCAAACTCGACAGGTGCTGTAGTTCATGTATGGTCTTCCACATCTGTATTGACCTTTGCTTTGTGGATTCTTTACAGTAAACTTTCACACCAGCCCGTCATGTTGTTCCTCCGAGACCCCTATCTGCTGCCGTCAGCACACGGTTAGTTCAGACATATTTATTGATTATATATAGACTATGAAGGTCTGCAGATGTCATCAATACCTTCCTCTGTTGTTCTCTTCCAGATACATTTTCAAATGTTGTGATTGAAGGTGTGATACATGGAGTTTTCTACCCAGATCTTCAGCCGAGGTAGAGCTTCAGGAGCCACATCCGAAGGCGCGTCACTTCTAATGGATGCTTTACATTCGCACATCATTTAGTGTGCATCTGAAAGGAGATAAGAAGTTAAGACATAACACTGAGCCGCAAATACATCTAGGGTCTTTCCTAAAACGAACATTAAAAACAGTAGGAGCTTATGGAGCACATTTGACATATTGATGCTGAATCTCTTAAACAGGGGCATCACATCTAAAACTTAAACCTGTAATCCTTCATTGTCCCGATGCCCGTTAAGTTAACATGTGTGGCTGGTTTTTTAATCATGAAAGAAAATAATGTTTTGAGGGATTATAATCAAATCAAGCTGATAAAATGAAATATTTTAATGATGAGAATGAACTGTAGATAAATACATATATTATCTAGAAGAGCACAGAGTAGACCACAAGCCCCCACCAAGCTGATTCTAACACATTATCACACGTTGCAAAAAGTTGTTTTTCTGGGTAGTGGATTCCCAATTTCTGACCCTTCCACTAAATTTAGTGAAAATTAATGCTATATTTTTTGCGCAATCCAGCTGACAGACAAACAGGTGCTGGCAAAAAGATTTCCAACCAGGCAGAGGTAAAAGTATTTATATTTTGCTTTATTTCATGAAAGAAAAACGTTAATTCAGGATCTAGAATTAGGGAAAGATGCTCAAAGTAGATTTAAGAGTGTCTGGAGTGATACTGGACACCAGAAGATGTGAAGACGCAGACACTGAGGTTGGTTTGGCAGAGTCGGAGGAGCTGGATCGTGGCCTGTAAACAGGGAGGTGCCTCCTTTTCTAGGACCAGAGCTGTGGTTTTTCAATTTTCAGCCGAGCAGCTAAAGGAGGGCAGAAGGGCAACGTGGACTAGATATGACCAAAGAGGGTGTTTGTGCTTTCTGGTGCAGTCGACAGCTATGAGACAGAGTTAGAAAAAACACCCCAGCACTTTAAGTAGGGTACACATCACATTTTATTGAACAGAAGTCTTTTATCTGCAGTGGAGCGGTGTGGTATTTGCTGTGGTGACAGTTTGATGGAGTAATTAGCTTGAATATTTGACTGTAATGCAGGAATGCCGTGTGCAGTGTTACCTGAGAATGAGGAAATACACATTTAGGTGAAGGTGAGTATCATTGTAGTGGTTAAAAAAAATATTTGATGTCATTCGAGGACAATTTCCTTGGGTTTTCTTCTCCTCTTTGCAGCTCCTCTCATATATAGTATTTTGAGGATTGAGGAAATATGAGGAGATGTAGTTAAAAACATGTAGAAGCTCTTTATTAGGTTGAGAAGTGCAAACTGTCATCCCAGGCTACACAATGCAGATTTTTAAATTTAACTGAACATTAGTTTGATATTATTTTGCCTCGTCTTTCTGTCGGCAGTGCACTTTCTTTATATTATAAAATGGTGAGCGTTAACAATAACTCCACAGTAGTCGCACTGATGAAGCCTGCATTGGATTCATTTTTTCCTCATCGGCCTCCTGGAATCATTCAAAACCAACTATCCTAAAATAGCATTAACATTGTTGCTAATCATGACATCAGATAACAATTATTGTCATTGTTGATTCTTTGCTCAAATAATTGATTAATCATTTGGTCATAAAACACCCCAAGACATGGTATTCAGTTGAAATAGTGGAGGAAAGGAACTGAAAAATGCTCAGTTTAAAGAAGCTGCAATCAGAGAATTTATATTTTTATTCCCTAAAACTGATTATTAGTGATTAACATAGGTGTAAACAAGTAATCAATTTAATTTATTGCAGCTCTATGTTGAGTTATGTTTCTTTCTGTTATTGTTCCATGTTGAACTAAAGTGGCTAAAACTCTTCACATGTACATTAGATGCCTCATGGGGGTAAATTTCCACTATAAGGTTCAGGGTTTGTGTGGACATGAGGATAATGTAGGGAAAATAAGGCTTCTGAAAACACTCAGTAAAGGTCAGTATGTAACACTACCACAGGTTACGACAGTTTTTATGTTAAATGTACATAAACATGTAAAAGGTCAGTTGTGGTGATTTGAAACAGTCACCCATGATGTAAAGGGAAACAGCAGAGCATTTATGAAAAATAGATTTTAAACCAGTAAAATACTGTGCAATATTTAGAAATGCATATTTTTTTTATGTTGTTCCCTTTAAATGAATTATGTCTAAACTGTCTACTCTGAAAACTCTAAATGAATCATAGCCGTCAGTCCTCTGTTGTTGTTCACTTCGATGATGTACACAAACTAAGAACCGAACTTCCCTTTGGATTAACACTTGTTTTGTTGTGATAACTGAACGTTCATTGCAGCACAGTGAAATCTACATATCTGAATATCTTGTACTGAACTGATGAATTTATCTAAACCATGAGATCCCTCTTGTTGTTGTGTTATTATGTATCATTGTACTGTTTGGTCTGACTATGTGAAAAGTGTCATTAATGTGCCATAATGTCAACCTACAGTGAACACTGGAACTCTGCTGTCTCAGCACTTTAGGAAGGGTGACGTGTAAAATACTGACACTAACAAAAATAAAATGATTATTTCCACAGACCTCTCCCATTTAATTGAAAAAAATGTTTTCTTTATTCACATCTTAATGTCTTTATTATAAAAAGGGACTAAAAAAGGTAAGCAACTGTCAGTTATTCCTCACATCACAGGGTTAGCATAAATCTTAAGATTAAAACACTTTAAAAACAAAAAAAAGGTATGTTTGCAAATCTGTTTGCATGAATTAAACTTTGTCCAAGTACCAAGAGAAAGAGCACTGACAAACTACCATTTTCAGTACGTTCACGAAACGCTGCCCCTTTAAAACATCAATTCATCATTCAGTCAAATGTTTCAGATTGCTTTACATCATCATAGAAATTAAAGCAGAAATAGTAGCAGATCTAATAATGCAGATGTTTGGCTAATTTTTGATCAGAATGTTCAGTAAAATTAAACACAGGAAACTGGCACATATCTGAGAATATCCAGTATTTTTGTTTTGCAGCAGTAACAATAGGAATGTATCCTTAGCTTGAACTTAAATTCATAAACGAAAGATAAAATACAACTTGGCATTTGAAAATCATCTGAAACAAATTTCAGAAGCGTAGAAAATTAAAAATGTCTTTTAGTATCTGAGCATCAGTTTCCCAGAGCAGTAACAGTCCAGTAGTAGTAACACACACATCTGTCCGAGATAATGTGATCCAGCACCTGCAGGTTATTCACCAGATTATTTTTGGCCCAAACAACAGCTTTAAAGTTCTCCGTGTCCAACTTCATCTTTGAGCCGTTCATCCTGGTTTCCTTCTGACTGAGGCGCCTTCATGTTGGCGAAGTCGACCTCTCTGGTCAGCTGTTCCAGGGGCGGCAGACCCACTACCAGATTACGCATGGCAATGGCTGACATCAGGAACCTGCCAGACAGAAGACAAAACTATGTCTTAGAGGATTTGGTCATTTTTGTGCCTTGGTGTTTTTCTGTACCATAACTGTGGAGTTTAAAGTGTTACTGCATCTTTTTAATTTATCTAAACTATATTTTTTTACTTATTTGTTAAGGTCTAAGTAAAGCTATAGGAGGTAAAATCAGGGATAACATTACACACCATCCATGTGCAGCTTTCACCTGTCAGTCCAAATCAAAAGAATTAATATAAATATAGATGACATGAACCTAATCACTGATTGGCAACTGTGCCTGTGCTTATTTGTAGTGGAGTATTCTCAGTGTATAGCTGTAACTGTTGTCTTTACTGTTACATCAAACCACAAAAAACATCTTCCAACTAGAAGCACTCGGAGAGCGCAGACCTCCGCCAAGGCTGATCAGTGGCGCCCCCCGTGGGCCCCCCCACCCCCGATCACCACCAAAATTTAATCATTTCTTCCTTATCCCATTTCCAACAAACCCTGAAAATTTCATCCAAATCTGTCCATAACTTTTTGAGTTATGTTGCGCACTAACGGACAGACAAACAAACAGACAAACAAACCCTGGCAAAAACATAACCTCCTTGGCGGAGGTAACTAAGTTTGAGCGTCTCTAAACACTGACCTCTCAGTACATTTCTGAGCTGAGTGATTTATCAAGTCATTATCCATACGTCATACCCATGAGTCAGGTGAACACCATGTCGCAGTTGGTTGAAGTCAGGAGTCAAGTCCTAAAACTGTCACTTGAGTCATATGACTCAACCCCCCTCTCGGAATTGTGGATTTTTGCCCACGAACACTTGAAAAACTTTCGAGCACTGCAGCTGTAAAATCTTTAAATGGACTATTGTACCAATGCAAAGAGGATACTCACCCCCTTCGTATCGTGTAGTACTTTTTCACAGCGAAGCGTTCTAGTCGCTCCAACACACCGGCCTCCCTGCGTTTCTTCACCTCCTTCATGCGTCTCTGCCTCTTCAGGAACAGTCGCACAATCGGGTCGGTGGCGTTGACCTCTGACACTTCGTCCTCTGCAGCAGCGAGAGGCTGCAGTTCAGGTGGAAGCGGCTCAGTTTCTGTCAGGTAGGACATCAAATAAAACTTCAAGAGTTGTTTTGGAAGTCCACACATTTCACAGCTATCAAGAATAAAGAATTTAACAGCCTGAGATGAACGATGATATAATTCACTAATGTAATCACGTCTGCTCCACCTACTGGTAAAGTCAGTCTTCACCTGTTCCATTGCGAATTCTCTCCTGAAGCTCAAACAGTTTGGTGAAGTTCTCCTGCAGCGCTGCCTCTGTGGTGTTGACGTAAATATACATATAACAAGAAGGATCTTCTGACACTGTGTATACCTTATGGTAAGCCCCAGCAGGTACCTGCACACACATTAACACATATGATTATGAATGTTTTGAGTTCACACTCAACAGTCCAGTGTTAATGGAGAGGAGTGTGTTGATGTACCTTCATCATCTCACCAGGCTGCAGTGTGTAGTTCTTCTTCTCCTCAAGCACTTCAACATTGACCTGACCCTGTAGCACCTGGATGCTGGTGTTGCCCAGATCTTCACTCACATAGTTTTCCAAGTGGAGACCTATGAAGTAGATTTTTGATGAGGACCTGTCTTTTTTGTTTTTTTAATTGACCTGATTGATGCTCAGGACTGCCTAAAGCCACTTAACATTCATTTCATACAATAATAACTTTAAACATTAAGTTTGGGCTTTCTGAATGAAAAATAAGACAATGTAATTAAATACAAGTATTCTGGTGGGTGAAATGGTTCTATTCAAAGCTTTTTGGAATTTAAATATTTTGGCAGTTACATAAATTGACCCTTTGCCTAAATATGATATTTGCAAATAAATGTCTTTGAAACCTATAAAAGCTTATATTTTTTCATGTACCTTGGAAATGCATTGAAAAACCTAAAAAATATATATTTACAATATGTATTGACTACATCCTTTCAAACCCTGAAGGATGGTATTCCATCCTTACTTGTTTTTTTTAATAATAATAATTTTATCATGGGTTTTATATTATAATAAATAAAACTGTCAAACTCAAAGCAAAACAAAAGCTATAGGAAGAGGCCAAATTCTTATGGAAACAACGTACGGCACAAAACATTGAAAAAAAGCACAACACACTATGAAATGGAAAAAATAAGTAGAGAAGAGTGTAAATATGCACTCGCTGATATTCAGACATATGTTAGTTTGTACATGTAGTGTTACTGTCAATCTAATGTTTTTGATTCTTTTTCATTTTGATTTTGTGAGATAGTTTTTACTTTAGTTGGAATGTTATTTTGTTGTGGCATCATATTACTGTACGTATTATTTTCCTGTATTTTATTAAATTAAAACTTCAACCTATCATTGAGATTGGTAAAAATGGACAACAAACATAACTACAGTTTAAACAAACATAGAAGATTAAACCTGGGAAATCTGCGATGAACACAATCTCTGTCTGATTATCCAAAGTGCCCTCAATCTCCATGAACTTGGCCCTCCAAGGTGACAGGTCGACCAGCAGTGGCATCAGCCAAGGGTTTGCTTTGAAAGGAGACCAATCAGCTTTCACGATGTCCACACGCGGATCAAAGATCCTTTGAGGAGAGACGCACAAGTTAATACATTCTAATAGTTGCAGCTCATCAATAAAGGGCACAATAAACAAGCTATACATGATACACCGTGTGAGTACCGCGTATAATCTGCATTCAAGTGTAGTTTTAAAGTGTTTTCGTCATTTAGTAAGTAGTCAAGTCACGTGTTTCCTGTTTGGCAAAAATCTGTGCCCAAGGCTCTCTGTTTACCATAATACATTCTCGTTATAACTGGCTCGTGTGTGGTGGACCCCCTCCAATAAAAGAGACAGGAGAGCCTCAAGCCCCACCCACAGGAGTAAACATCACATCCCGAAAAGAATCAAGAACTTCCTCAGAAATGGAATCAGTGAATAATAAATAATACTACTACACTGTGTACAAGTGGCTGGATAGCTCAGTGGATAACACAACTGGCTACGGTGCAGGAGGCCTGGGTTCGAATCACAGCATGAGTGGTATTATTGAGATGTTTTAGCCTTTTGTTGACTTTCTATTTTTTTTAATGCCATGCAATCTACCCACATTACCTTCACCCCGTCTAAATGCATTGTCCATACTATCAGTGGAAAAGACACTTGTCAGTGGTAGAAAAATGTATATGTATGAAGGATAGACAGGTGAAATTTACATATAAACAATACATGAAAGCACATACTGTGTATTTTTATTTTTATTTAAATAAGTATTTTAAAATAGTGGTGCAAGTGCTTTGGTGTATCCTAGTGGTGATATGTGGTTTGTTTGTTTTTTTTAAGTGCCACCTCTTGTACCTTTGCTGGAAGCGTTCATTGATGGAAACCCAGATGTCGAAGTAAATTTCAGGATCAGAGACGTTATAGCGAGGCAGCAGCTGACTGAGACAGGTTGCGTACTGCTTGAGCATGTCTCCATGGTCTTTCCAACGACGGCTTTGTGTGAAAACCTACAACAAACACATACAATAATCATGTTATTAGTGTTCAGTATCTGTATTTATTTCACATCCGTGTTTCCTGCTAATGTACTGTCACCTACCCAAACTTGTTTAAGCAGTGTTTGCTGAGCTGAATAAATAGATTTAACTTAACGCTCACATGTCACTGCTGGTGTTTTCTCTGTGACTCACCCCTGGGTTCAAATACCCGATTTCTCCTGTTTTTCCATCTTTGTAGGTGATCTTAACATGTTGATGGCTGCGGGAGTGAACCATCATGTCCCATGAGTAGCCGTACAAGCCATTAGTCCAGTTGTTGTAACCCTACATTAAGAAAAAAAGACATTGATCAGGATGATGGTGTGATTATTTTAAAAATTACTTTTCTTTTAACCTAACTTCTGGCTGTTTCTGTTGGTTTTATTAAGTTTTTACCTAAATTACAACATAAAATTGATAGTGAGCAGAAGGAAACATAGAAAGTGACCGGTTGAGTATCTGTTTCTGTAGACCTTCCACCCATTTGCTGACAAATCGAGTCTAAACTGCTGTTTGCTGACAGTGTTGACTCAGATTAAGCAACTACATTATCAGTCCTGTGACTCAGGGAGGATTAAAGGCCTTTCTTTACAGCATAGTGCAACCTCTGCCCAAAAGTACTCAGGGAACTTAGTGCATCACCTTATCTGTTCAATAAATGAAGAGTAACTTTAAAAATGTTGTAATCTGGGACAAAAACATCCACTGAGGCAGATGTACCTGCGTGATGAAGTGGGAGTACGGCAGGAACAACTGTTCTAATATGTAAACAATGGCAAAAATGGCTCGTAGCTTGTGTTTCAGTCTTAGTTTGGATGATTTGGTGGCAGGTGGGGTCTCCTGGCGTTCTGTGCTCCTGCTCTCGGTCTCACTGTAAACACAGGAGGAACTGGGCTGAACGTCCGACGACGTGAGTGGCAGGACTCCCCTGAGGAATTCTGGGAAATGGCTGAAGAATCTTCTTGGCCAGTCAGTGTAGCAGAAGAGAGGACTGGTGGCCAGCATTGTGTAGGAAAACATCCCTGCAAGCAAACAATGAAACTCTTTAGGTTGTGATAATGACGTTTTTCATAAATTTTGAGTGATTTAATGGCTTTTTTTCTGTACACTTTATGCCACCAGTTTATTATGAGCCTAGCAATAGTTATTTATAGACATATAGTGGAACTAATGAAGAATAGGAACCACTTACTAGCCTTAAAAACAAAAATTAAAGCTCAGTTTCTTCCAGTGTTTTGGACTAATCGTGATTTTTTTTCTGTCTACCTAAACTCAAGACTAAACATGGCTGAATTATTTTCTTTACAGCACTTGGAAAGGTGTCATTGTGCATTATGTGTTAAAAATAACACCAGTTTTACATAAAATAAAGCTCCAGTGGGAGGCAATGATTGGAGAAACAACCCACAATGAATATATTACAACACACAGGTTACAATTTAATACTTATTGAAGAAAGAACTCCAGAAAAAGCACTTATCACCATTTTAAGATGTAGGGATTTTTAACACACCCAAATGAATTAACTCAATATATTACCCAACACTATAAGCCTAATACTGAAATATACAAAGAAATTACTAACAACGACAACCAACAATTAAAGTGCCTCAAGATGAAGAGGGTGCAAACACTCATTAAAAACGTACCAGTCAAATCTCAGTGGTAGAAAATATGTGGGAACTGTGATGAGAATATGGTGTTTGTTTCATCTAGTCCTTTTTATGAAACTGAATGGAGGCAATTATCACAATTACTTAGAATAATTGCAGTTAGCGCAATAATTTATTTAATAAGTTAATTAATAAGACATAAGAATAACACAAAAATAAGATAAATGAATAAATAAGGTATAATAAATAAATAATAGCATGATAGAACAGAAAACACACTTCATTAAATGTGTTTATAACAACATACTCACCAATGCTGAAAAGCTGAGAGTTCATACAGTGGAAGTAGGAGACAAAGAAAAATGCATATGGTCTTGTGACATCAAAGAAAAGCAGGTAGCCGGCTGTCAGATCCAGAATAAGACCACCTCCATGCACCACCAGCAGACTCACTAACTCCACAGGAAGAATGAGCCTAAGAGATGCAAAAATAGCACTGTCAGTCAGAGATTTAAGATACAACAGTCAGAGATTAGAAGCTGAAATACTGTTTGTTGGTACATACTTAAAAGGGTCAAAAAGCCAATGATGCGCCAGGTACGACATTGAGTACCCCTCCACCCAGTCAGCATCCAACTTTTTAATCCCAGCGATGAAGTACACAATAAAAATCTTTTGGAAAATAGTCAGTATTAGAATGACTGTATACAGGTATGAACAGTGATGAAATGAAAATGATATGTTACAGATGTACTAACCTGTGTCCTCAACAAGGTGTAGTTCCACAGTGGCACATGAGCGTTTCTTATACTGGGTCTCCGCAAACCATCAATGGACCTACATGAAGACCAGAACGTACATTTCTAACTCAGTTGAGCACAAATAAAAACACATTAAATAGACCACAGGTGCCCAAACTTATATATGATATAAAAGAAAAAGAAAAAAATATACTATGAAATGCCAAAATATCTACATTTTTCACTGACTCTTGCACCATCAAATTATTGTTGAATACATGCAATTTGCTGCCTAATCCACATTAAGGACAATGCAATGGGAGTGGCAGTAATGATCAGCAAGATGCTAGCATCCCCTTTAAACACTGTTGGGTAATGTTGGATGGTTAACAATAGACTGAACACTAAATAATTGAAACCTTTCTGCATTTCTTACAATTCAAAGGCTAAAATACACAGACAAACACAGAACTATAGCTATGCCAAGTGGTGACCCAGAAAAAATGGGTCTGTGACCTGTTTTGGGTCCCCAACAGTTTGGGAAAGCCAGGTTACAGACCATTGATTTTACTGTTTAGGGAATGTGTGACTAAAATAAACTTTTTCTACAAACTACTAACAGCATTACTTCCTAATAAAGAATATAATATAATAGCCCTACTCTTCAGATAATCAAATGGATATGAGTTCATGTTCACTTTTTCTACTAAAGATATATTAGTGTTTTATACCATTTCTACACCAATTATAAGTTATAAAGTGAGAACAATTCAGTTTGGTTTGATGGAATGTGACCATCCATCTTCCTCTCATCACATTCCAGAGGTTTTCAGTTTGGTTCAAGTCTGGACATTTGAAGCTACCTCATAATCTTACCCAGAGGTGTATAAATAGGCACACCTATAAACATCTACTTACCAGTATCTGTTACCATCCATGAGTGTGAGCTGAAATCCAATGAGACCATAGAGGTAAGAGTGATTGTTCCAGGCAGTTTTATCCAGAAAAAAGATGTACCAGTAAGTTGATATGAACATAAGGCAGGAAAGTCGGTAGAAACACCCAAGCATGATGCCAACAGCCCCTACAATGAAAACATGAGACACAACTTCATTTAAATGCAGACTTAAAATTGTGATATTTTTGCTTTAGTTAGTTTCAAAGACGAAACCTAAAAAAATGTATTTAGTGTTTCATAGATTCCTTTTCATCTCCAACAAAGACACCGACTTCCATGCAACCTGGATCACTGTCATAGAAGCTTCCACCAGCCTCTGTAAGCAGAGGTGGAACAGGTGTGAAACGTCTAACATGAAACAAGAGTGTGACCCACCAAAAAACATGACCATGTAAACCAGGTACATCCAGTCCATCGGCAGAGGTTGTAAGAAGTTAAAGAGTGGAAAGCGACAGACGGGCGCCCCATCCAGGTACTTGTAGTCCAGATGACTGAGGCCACGTTCCTGTGTGATGTCAACTGCCATCAGCAGCCCTACAAAGAAGACACATGAAAGTAGAAAGGTTTCACAGGAAGGTTTAATAAGAGATCTGCTCCAGCTTGATCAGTTCTGACAGAGAAAGAAGAAGAAGTAATACTGTACAGAAGTATTCTTCACATCAGTGGTTCTTAAAAATTTTCCAATCAAAAACCCAAAACCGAAATCCGGTATCTAATGAGGACGCAAAGTACACATAATTCCTCTAATATGCAAATTTTCATTTACTCTGTCATCAAATAATAATGTTGAGTAAATGCACTGGAGAAAACCAACATGCCATTTACCTTTAAGTCACTTAAACACTGACTTACTGTTTTGCACAACCCAAAGTGTATCTTGAATGTCTTTCTTTGGACATAAAAAATATCCACAGTTTTTTTCATCAACATTGTTAAATACCCTCCACTTCTTAAGTAAATGTATCAATCAATCAACCTTTATTTATAAAGCGCTTTTCATGCACAGATGCAACACAAAGTGCTTTACAGAATTAAAAACAATTACACAATAAAAATAGAATAACAATTACAAAGAAAACCCCTCCCTCCCACCCTCCATACTAGACACGCACACACACACACACACACACACACACACACTTACACACTTACACACATGCACACGCACACAACAGGGAGACATGGCATGGCACTGTGGATCAAGGAAACGCCACCTTTGGGGCCGTCCACACTGGGAGGAGCCGCAGGCCGTGCCATCGGGGGGACCAGCACCCAGGCCCCCCGACTCCGACAGACAGGTGGACCCCCCACATCGAAGGGAGGACCCCCAGCCAGCGGGGCCAAAGGGACCCAAGGACAGTACCCCCACTAGCAGACCAGACACAGCTCCCAGTGTGGAGGACCCCCCTGAGGAAACACTGGTGTTAAAAGCTAAAGACTAAAAGCATAACATAGGACTAAGAATAAATAAAATAAAATAAATACAGTACCAAGAGTAAAATACGTAAGATTATAAATAAAATAGAATAGATAAAGTATCAGTGATAAATAAAACAAAATAAGAACAAGAAGAGTTTAAAAAATTAGTTAAAAGCCTGATTAAAAAGGTGTGTCTTTAATTTTCTTCTAAAAATAACAACAGTCTCTGCAGTCCTGAGGCTCTCCGGCAGGCTGTTCCACAGGTGGGGGCCATAGTGGCTAAATGCTGCCTCACCGTGGGTTTTTGTTCTGGGTTTTGGTGTGGTATGTATGTATTATCAGCAAAATGTACCTCAAGTATGACAAGTAAAGCAGTAATTTTGTAGTAAATTATCCCAATGTTTATACATGCTGTTTTGGATTATTTTTTACTGCTGCATTAATATATATGTTGTATTTTTAAGGTTAAACTCATTTGAACCATTTCATATACTGTACATTAATGCATCATATTCTCCATAACAATCATATGTTTGTTGTATCATGGTTGTATATGAATGATGTATCTCTAAATGTTTCTAATGTCTTCATGATCTCAAAGCTTTTCCAGTGTTCAAGAATTTATTTAGTTTAAGGAGGGGAACTTTCTCAACCCATAAAGACACAAACACATTTAACTAAACAGGAATGGGATGAAACTGTAATATGAAAAGTATTAAAGCTGTTAAACAAATGTGTAGTGGAGTAAAAAGTACAATATTTTCCTGCAGGATGCAGGGGAGTAGAAGAATATGGAGATACTCAAGTTAAGTAGACATAGATCAGATGTGTAAAAGTTCCTAGTTCCATTCCACTGTTGCTTACCAAACAAGCAGCGGAAGATGCCCAGAGAAGCAGGGTCTGTGGGGCGGTTCAGAAGTGCCACCAGGTTGTGCCAGGAGCTCAGGTCCTCCTTCTTAAACCCGAAGATCTGCTCCATCCTGCTCTTGGACTGTGATTTGTCTTTTGGAGGAGCTGCATCCTTCTTTGTGGCTTGTTCCCCTTCATCACTGCTCACATGAGCACCTGGAAGTCCAGCAGACACACACACTGTTAACCTCCTCCTATTCATGTTTATGAGCCAGACGTTACGTCAACATGATCTGTACCATCTTATCTGGCTTTACTGAGACGAGCTTCGAGTGAGAGATTTACAGCACAGCAAAATACTGTTTATATATTCAACTTAGAACAGTTTATCTTTGGATTAACATGCTGATCTGTCTGGTTAGTGGTCTAGTGGAACCACAACACAAACTAATAACAACCACATTACCTGCAGTCGCGTCTCTTGCCTCCATATTAAGAAATGTCAAAGATAAATCAGATTTTGGACGGAGACATGGGCTCGTAGAGGTCCCCCCTTCCGCTCCTGGCTCAGGTGGACGTGTCCTGCCTGGTCACGTAAATGAAATGGACAGAGTTACGTGTCACAGTGCGCATGGAGGCGGCCTGGTCCAACAGAGAGGAGGAGGAAGGACGGAAGCAGTGGGAGCGAGCGGAATGTTGTGAAAGAACTGCTCCACTCCTATTGGCTGCTGTCCATAAGTGGCCACGCCCATCTAGGAAGTACTCTCATTTTGTCTTAAAGGTGCCGCCATCTTTCTAGGGGACAATGACGCAAACGTAACATGTTCCGCAGCGGTCGAGATTCTTCATTAATAAGACTATAAAAATATCAGTGACTTTAACAGAGTTGAATATGAGACATATCTACAGATGAAAACATCTGAGTCAATCGGACACTCATTGTTCAACATACCCACAACAAATCCAAACAAAACATATTTTGCAATCTATATTAGAAATAAGTAAAATAGATTAAATTGCATTGGAAGAATAATATTCTACCCCCATTATGACCCTTTTCTTTCCTTGTTTGACATGCAGAACTTCACAGAAAGCTGAACTGAGTTGATCTTACTAAAAAAAAAAAAAAAAAAAAAAAAAAAATATATATATATATATATATATATATATATATATATATATATACATACATATATATATATATATATATATATACATATGTGTGTGTGTGTGTGTGTGTGTGTGTGTGTGGGCTAAAATTTGCTTAGAGGTCTTATTTATGTCTTTGTGCATAAGAAATCAATATAAGTGAATCCCCAAAGGAACTTTGTGTTGGTAAATGCAAGTTATGCAAATTTAGAGGATTTCAGTTCTGTTACAACATGTTGATGGTCATACGAACTATGTTTTCAGGTCAAAAATATCAAATTTCATCACAATTAATGCTATATTTTCATGTCACAAATGGCCAAGATATATTTTAACTGAATTTACCTGAAAAACAAATATTCTATTCTTTTAGATTCCCCAATTTTTCTTACAAGATTATATCCTACATATCACATGTTTTATTTTTACAGGTTGCAATATGGAGTATGGTGCTGATCCATCCTGCTTATGTTACGTCAATACATACATTAAGAATGTCACATGTCACTTTTTAAATCAACAGTTTTCTAATAATAAGCATTTTTATAAATAAATAACAATTCTATCTTGTTATTTACTCTTTAGTATGATGATAAACTATACAATAAATAATTATGATACTAGTTTTTGCACAGGGATCATTTGTGGAAAAGGTGACATGGCTGCTGAGCATCAGTATGATGGGATCCATAACAACCATGTCACATCCGTCCACTGCCACATTTTGTGTTTTTGTTAAGCTGTTATTGTTTTAGATCCACAATACTAACATTTATGAATAAGAGGAGAATTAGCAATACTAAGTATATAAGTTTATTACTAATAAAGTACTGGTACTGACCAGATCATCATGGGTAATGTCACGTCCATCCACTGTCACGTCCGTCCACCAGCTAAAGTTTTCACATACACGTGCTATTCAAAATCCAATATTTGTGAAAATAGAGCTTCCACTGTCAAATAATATCAGTAGTCTGTGCACAAATGTATTAGCATTATTTCAACACAGTTCTTTGCATTTCTTACAATTTTTTTTTGACAAAAATGGGCACTCATTTGACCCCCTAAGTAAATTTTAGGTGATATATATATATATATGTCAGGGTAGAGACTGCGATCTGGTAGGATCGGCGATTCTACCAGTAGAGACTCCGATCATAGTCTCTACTGGTAGAAACTCCGATCCGAACCCTAACCCTAACCCTAACCCTAACCCTAACCCCTAACCCCTAACCCTAACCCTTCTACTGGCAGGATCGGAGTTTCTACCAGTAGAGACTCTGATCGGAGTTTCTACTGGTAGAATCGCCGATCCTACCAGATCGCAGTCTCTACCCTTACATATATATATATATGTGTGTGTGTGTGTGTGTGTGTATATGTGTGTCTGTGTATATATATATATATATATATATATATATATATATATATATATATATATATATATATATATATATATATACATATATACACACATATATACATATATACATACATGTATATACATATACATACATACATACATATATATATGTATGTGTATATATATATATATATATATGTATATATGTATATGTGTATATATATATATATATATATATATATATATATATATACACATATATACATATATACATATACATACATATATATACATATACATACATATATATGTATATATATATGTATATATGTATATATATATATATATATATATATATATATATATATATATATATACACACACATACATATATATATACACATATATATACATATCACGTGCTTATGTTTGCAGAAACACATATTGTACAGCTCTGTAAATAATATATACATAAAAGTTAGGTTTTACTATTCATGAGTATATGGTAGAATAATACAATGATGTTTACACATCCCTTCCCCTATAGATCTGACAGTTTGTAGAGGAGAGTAACCAACATGTAACTATCACAGTGGAGTGAAAGAACAGAAAACAGCACAACCTCACATTTGCTATTTGCTTTATTTATGTTAAAGTGAAACTCCCACTCCTACCATTTCTCATCATCGCACAGAAGATGGGAAGGAGTTCAGCTGAATATATAACAAATATCACAAAAAATGTCAAAAATGCTTAAATCACTATGCAAATATGTGGTTAAACTTTAACTGTAGTCCACTGTTCACCAACACAGTTTATTCTGAGTTGTAATGAAGGCTCTGTGCTGAAACACATCAACATACTTTGAGATGGAAGCCAAATAAATAAGTGTAATGTGACTTGACTTGGAAATCTGAGATGTAGTTCTTTGCACCTCTTTAAAATGTTTTTCAGTATTTGATTTCTGGTTTGGCTTTCTCTGAAGAGATATTGTTGAGGGACAACCTACTGCTCCAACATGGGTTATTCTGTGTTTGTTAAGATGAGTTAGTTGGTAAAGGTTTATTTCAGCAGCTATGAAACTGTCCTCAGCCCTTAAGTGGTTACAAGTTGCTTCCCTTTCACAGTCAGTGGATGTTTTTCATTATTTCTTTTCTTTTTTTCTTTTTTTTACATTTTGAAGGTGACGCATCCAATGATTATCAACTGTCTGTGAAAATCACAGTATGTTTGAACCATCACAGGTAGAGACTAAACACTTCATCATGGTGACGTCTTGGTGGTGACTACTTGTGTGGGATTTTTAAAACTGTGGAAGTTTGAAGCGGTTTGAAAAGGTGAAACAGTGTGCATCATGGTGAACTTCCTGAACTTTCTCTCTTGGACACAATGACATTGTTTCAGACAAACATTGCTAAATCTTGAGGTATTATTGAGTCACATATTGGGTAGTTGGAATACATATTAAAACAATGTTGCTGTGCTTTTTGTCTGTTTATTTGTTCATATATATCTGAATATAAAGTTTATGCTTTGTATATATGTTGACATTGACAACAGTGTAAATGCTGGAAGAGGATGTATGAATGGTCTTTGTATTAACCTATTATTTTGACAGATTACTTTCAGAGGTTTCCCCTGAGTATTGTTTTTTACTCAAATGCTTCATTAATTACAAGTCTTTTGGTAAACGTCAGGATTCTAAACTCTAATTGTGAACTCCTGACATCTCTACTTTGATTTGCCATTTTCCCTGAACTGAGGAGAAAAATCAGGAACCTGTTCTGTTATCAGCAGGCCTATGTACAACAGAAACACACATTTAAGACCAGTGACAGAAGAGACATTAAATCAGAATGCATTTTACTTATGAAATGGAGCTCTAGTTATTGTGCATTAAAGAGGTCCCTGTCAGTGTCTTACTATTATATCTAATGTTTCTGTATTAATGCATATGTTTTACTGTTATTCCAGTTTATGGTTGATCTCATTTGTGCCGTTTTATACATACAGTATATTCTTGTGTACTGTAGTTTAATCGATAGCAATGTATCATATTTTATAAGATCATTATATGTTTGAAACATCATAGTCCTGTAAGAACCACATATCTCTATATAAAGTCAGAAAGTCAGATAAACAGGACAGTTTCCAGCCTTGTGACAATGCATCCTAGGGGGATTTACTGCTTTATTTTATTGAAGAAAGAAAATAATTTTTCCAACTTATAAAGCCATCTATAAATCATACGATTCATCACAATCATACAAAATCAACATGATCGGAGGTATGTGGTATTCAATGGACAGGAGAAGGATGAGAAACTGTAATACAAAAAGCAACCAAAGTAGGTGAGAGTAAAATGTATTTGCCTCTGACATGCAGAGCATAAAATAGAAAAGCTCAATTACAATACAAACGCTTCAAATTATCTCAAAAGTGCACTTAAGTATTATTGTTTTTAAGTTATCGAATATTGTGAATACTTCTAGCTTATTGTTACAGATTTTTAAGTTTATATCACATAAACTTTTATTTTTTATCTTGCATACAGTCGGAATAATAATTTCAGTGCATATTAAATTAGATTACAAGTCAAATCAGCTATTATAGACTTAGGGTCTACGTAAAATACAAGACATACAATTTTAATTGTCCATTAGCGTAGTATTAATCCGTATTCTGTTATTTATGAGTATAAGATAAGATAAGATAAGATAAGATAAGATAAGATAAGATAAGATAAGACTTTATTGATCCCACCATGGGGAAATTTAACAGTTTACAGCAGCAATATGCAACACACCAGTGCAAAAGAAAGGCAGGTAGAAATAAACGTTCTTAAAGCACAAAAATTTAAGTATAAAATTGATATTTACATAGTGATTGCACATATACATGATGTGATGTGGGGGTGGTGGATAGAACACTGCATTTGATTTAACAGTACGGTACTTTAGAGAAACAACTTCGTCCACCACTGCTTTAGACAACAGAAAATGTTAAATATGTCCTTTATATAAAGCAGGAGTCTCAAACTCATTATCTTTCAGGGGCCACATTCAGCCCGATTTGATCTCCAGTGGACCGGACCGGTAAAATAAAAAAGGATAACCTATAAATCATGACAACTCCAAATTTTTGTCTTGTTTTAGTGCAAAAAAACCCCCACAAAATTATGAAAATACTTACTTTTATAAACTATCCAAACAAAAAAGATGTGAATAACCTGAAAAAACTGAAATTTCTCAAGAAAACTAAGTGCAACTTTAACAATATTCTGCCTCAACTTATCATTTCTACATGTGCATTATGAATCAGATCTACAAAGACACTAAACACTGAGTTAGAAGCAGAAAATTGTTAAAATTGTGCTTAACATTCTTTGGACATTTCAGATTGTTCATATTTGTTCAGGTTATTCACATTTTATTGTTACAGGATAGTTTGTACATATAAATGTTTTCATATTTTAATATTATTTTTTGTACTAAAACAAAGACAAAAATTTGAAGTTGTCATTATTTATAGGCATAATGTAATATTATTTTTTTCACATCAAACCGAGAAGAAAATATGTTGTCATTATTTGTTGTGGGTTATTCTGCTGGTATTATTTTACTGTAGATCATATTGGTCTGTATGTGAAACCTGAATTAAAATGAGTTCAACAGCCTTGACTGTAGAATTTTTGCACTTTGCAAATTCATCCCACGGGCCGCATGTTTGAGATCCTTGATGTGAAGTATTTTGTGGGGTGTGGTGCCTTTGAGCCGGCAGGGGGCAGCACCGACAGCAGCTTCCAGTTCAGACGAACCGACAACAGTATTGAATGAGAGAAGAAGAACAACAAAAGCACCCCCTGATTTTAGGAGCAGTTACACATCATCAGCTTCTTTCTCTGGCTTTATTTTAGCTCTAAACAGCAAGAATGTAAGTGGCACGGCGGAATATTTAGCTGTCTGGATGTTTGGCCGATAAAGCGACTTATCCTAGCCGCTGTTGTTCTCTCCAAACTTGTTTTTGTTTGTTGATTCGGCAGCTAAGCTAGCTCTGAGGTTAGCTCACCTTCATCTGGACATAAACGTCTGAAACAACCAACAAGTTATTAAATATACTGCATATCTGTCCTTCAAGAGGCGGTTTTACAAAACCTCAGGTGAGTTTTTATTCGTCTGAACGCTGAACACATGGGTTTCATTAGTACAATAGGGAGTGTTTCCTTTACATTCTTTCACTGAACTAGTGTGGTCAAATTTGAAATTAGGTTTTGTTCTTTAAAACACAAAGATGAAACTCTTTTGGAATGTATTTACACTTACTTTAAATGGGACCTGTAGTAGATAATGGGTTTTTATGAAGCCATCTAACATATTTAGTCTAATCTTCTCATGAGATGGAAACATGATGATTAAGTGGGGCTGTGGAATGTGGCTAAAAATGTCATCCTGAAAAAAAAGATCAGTCATTGTCGATCGATTTTCACAATCTCAAATTATTCTTTCTTTGCAGTTTAAAGGCTGATTGTTGACTGGAAGTTGTAAACATCAGATGATTATTTTCAGTTTTGTTTTTTTTTTTATGGTCAAACATCTAGAAGTAGGAAATTTAAAGCAATTAAACTGATAAAGTGTTAGGTGTTAAAACTGAAGTAAAAGAGCAAAACATTATGCATTGTGTTTTGACAGTGTAAACAAAATAGAGCATAAAGACAAAATTGATGCGATATAACATTATGTTGTGATGATCCTAGCCACTGATCTACAGCAAAAATATCCCAATACAATATAAAAGTTATATTATGACATGAAATAAAGATATGATAATAACCATTGTTTTACCAGCCACTCTATGATCAAGAAATGTGTCTCTTTAAAGGTGGATGTATTGATGAATACATATTAAACAATACGTCGCTATAAATTGTTTGATCATTACTAATCTTTAATAGTATTTTAATATCCTATCTTTCTAGAATTTTACAAATGTATGAATTTGCTTCTTCTCCAGATTAATGCTGTTGTGAAGTGAACATTTAATGAACAAAACAGTGGTTAGCATCCTGATTGATAGTAAATAAAACTTATCTGAGTTCATTCTAAAAGGTTAAAAAATGACAGCAACCTACAGTACACTAAAGCCAAAGTCCCAAACAGTGTCTTCTCTCATACTGATAACGTATTGATCCATTAGAGTTGTGATGTCCTCATACAACACTGCTTAAAAGATTGTCCTTAGTCACGTACTTTTCAAAGACTAAAGATTGGATATTTTCTATGATAAGTTAATAATAGATTATACATTGTTGTGTTATTTATTTGTGTGAACATCTTAGATATATTTATTCTAACTTAATGTAATTTTTTTTTTTTTAAATCATGTTTTAGGCCATTAATTTATTTTGGCTGATTAATTAGTGGCAATAGGTCTTCTTTATCAACTGTAAGTATCAGTAGAAGTTATTGATGATAGTGCCTGATGGCTAATATTAAACACCACTGTGTAGCTGATTTATTATTTCTGATTATTGTTTTGTCTCTGTTGTTTTGATCCAGTAGAGATGGGAAGTCTGGGAAGCAGGTTCCAGTCCCCCTCTCAGGGACCAGAGGAGGCTGCAGAGGGCACAAGTACATTCAGTCACAAACATGGATGTGAATGTAAGAAGAGGAAACGAAATGCTCAGTGTGACTGTGACAGCGAGCAGGATGAAGATGATGCGATTCTAGATACACCTCGCAGGTGAGTGCAGTCAGCAGATCAGTAATCCATTTAACACTTTTAAAGTTATCAATATTTCCTCTTACCTTCATTTTCTTTTCTTTTTTGTTTTGTGTGTTTTCCAAATTTGAGCAGGAAGAAATTGAAAAGCACATCCAGATACATTTATCAGACATTGTTTCTGAATGGCGAAAACAGTGACATTCGCATTTGTGCCCTGGGGCAAGAATGGAACCTTCACAAAGTATATCTGTGTCAGGTAAAGGTGAACAATGTGACTGCAGTAGTCATTTGCACAGTATCCTTGTCCTTGTGTTTCTCAAATACTCTCTCCTCCTGTCTTTTGTTTCCTGTCTTTTCTTAAATGTTGCAGTCTGGATATTTCTCCAGCATGTTCAGTGGCTCATGGAAGGAGTCAAACATGATGGAAATCAGCTTGGAAATTCCAGACCAGAACATCGACACGGAAGGTAAGAAAAATTTGATCAAAAGAGCCAGTAGCTGATGAGACTGTATTCTTAATTTAAGTGTTATGTAAGAGCCACAAATACTATTATGGACGCGTAGTGCAAGTATTAAGTGTAAATTCTTGTAATTATTTCTGTTTCATATTTGGTCTGTTTCATTAATGTTGTTTAGTTTTATAAAGTTTAATATTTTGTTAATGTAAAGGGAAAGTGTGACAAACCTAAATCCTGTGTTTATGGGGTCTGTGCTGAACAAACTGAGAAACAGTGCTCATTCACTGACCTGATTAAATTCTAAGAAGCATTTGTTTTCTCTTGAGCCTGGATGTAAAAAAGTGATCACTTTCTGGCTGATTTGATATTGACTGTGCCTTGTGGGATACACTCACTGTCAAGTCATGTGCATGATTTCGAAACAAAAATGTAATTAAGTGTTTAGAAGAAGGTCCTGGGTTCGATTCCAACACCAGACGATGGGGGTGGGACCTTTCTGCATGTTCTGCGTGGGTTCTCTCCGGGTACTCCGGCTTCCTCCCACCATCCAAAGACATGCACTAATAGGTTAATCGGTTAATCTAAATTGCCCACAGGTGTGAATGTGAAAGTGATTGTTTGTCTCTATATGTCAGCCCTGTGATGAACTGGTGACATGTCCAGGGTGAACCCCGCCTTCATCCATAAGTAGCTGGGATAGGCTCCAGTGACCCCCGTGACCCTAGTGAGGATAAAGCGGGTTCAGAAAATGAATGAATTAATACTCTCAGTAATAAAAGTGATCACTCACATCTCATTAACTGTAATTGACAAATTCTTTTATACAATATCATTTTGATGGTGGAAGAGTCGGTTAAAAATGTTGATGATTTGGCATTTCTTGATCTATTTTTGTCAACTTGGGTCCTGGGGAGATGCCAAATTTCTGTGTTGGGTATTGAAATAAAGTCTTGTATCTCCTATAGAGTATTATGTAAAGAAAGTCTATGACATTGGACAAACAAAAGCTTTCCTTATAGTTGTTTGATGATGGAAAAGTGAAGCTATTTGGAAAATCTAAGTAATAAATTGTCTTTGGATGTAATATTGGAATAGTCAAAATGTTGTGCCCCTACAGATGACATTTATTATTGTTTCCCTTGTGTAGCTCTGCAGGTTGTATTTGGATCTCTGTACCGGGATGACGTTCTGATCAAGCCCAGCAGAGTCATCAGTATTCTCGCCGCTGCTTGCATGCTCCAGCTGGTCAGTAAATTGGAAGAAAGGTTGCTTTTAAAATACTTTATCATTTAAAAAAAAAGTGATACAAGCGCAAACTGAGTCATGGTTTATTGTTTACAGGACGGTTTGATCCAGCAGTGTGGAGAAACTATGAAGGAAAACATTAGTGTGAAGACTGTGTGTGGCTACTACGCTTGTGCGAGTATCTATGGCTTGGATTCAGTAATGAAAAAGTGAGAATCAGCTCTATTTCGTTTCTTTTGAACAATAAATCTTCACATTTGTACTGTGTGGTTACTTTTTACTTTACATATTCTTGTTTTTATCTTTCCACAGGTGTCTTGAGTGGCTTCTTAACAACCTGATGACTCACCAGAATGTGGACTTGATGAAAGAACTTGGGTAAATTTTTTCAGCTCACAATCCTCAGCTCATAATATAACAGTCTTTTTCTATCAAATCCTTGTCCTCACTAATTGGTTGAACATCTTTCTTTATTAGGGTAAGAACTAAATACTTGCCAGTTCATTGTACGTCTAGTATTTGAGAGTTGTTAGAGTTTTTAATCTTGTTTTTTAAAATTATTTTTTTTATTATTATTTGTAGTAGTAGTAGTGGTAGTTTTATTAGTATTAGTTTTATTATTTAATAGTTTTTTTTATTCTCAAGAATTGAATACTTATAGTTT
The DNA here is from genome assembly GCF_902148855.1 of Sphaeramia orbicularis. NCBI lineage: Eukaryota > Metazoa > Chordata > Actinopteri > Kurtiformes > Apogonidae > Sphaeramia > Sphaeramia orbicularis. The sequence goes on from NC_043968.1 coordinate 61,405,626, forward strand.
AGTTTTTATTTACTTTCTTTGTAGTTATTATGAGGAAAGTCTAAATTTATAGAAGCTGAAAAATGATGAAAGAAAGGTGTACACCATGATCCATTAAACTAGGGGAAAATAAAGCTTAATTTACTTGCAGTTTGATTTAGTTTGGGTTCTAATATTTTAGCTTTATTGCTTTTAAAAATGGGTATTTTTATTTTAGTATCAGTTAAGAGTATTTACAAAAACATGAGTTGCTGATATCAGGACAAACCTTTATCTAAGTTTCAGTGCTTTAACTTTATGATAAGGAGATAATTCTGCCACATTTTGGGTTTAAATAGTGTAACAGTGGAGTCACTTGTGTTTTTGCTCTGTATTTACAGGGTGGAGGTGATGGAGCAGCTCATCCAGTCCTCAGACCTGTTTGTCATGCAGGTGGAGATGGATGTATACACTGCTCTCAAAAAGGTACATGTATAAGTACATGGACATGGAATCTCTTCTCTGACAAAGTTTAAAAAATGCCTTAAGTATAAAATCATTCACGAATATTAAATTGAGATCGTAGATTTGTTTTTGTTGTTGATTCTTTTGTTATAATGAGAATGCTTGATGCTGTACACATTTAATTTAATGTAAGCAGTGTATCAGGGGAAAGGGATTGGCAAAAAAATAAGCTTTTGTTTTTGGCCTATTCCTGTTTTGGTTTTTGTGTTTATTATAATTGTACTATGTGTAATGATTAATGTACAAACGAAAATAAACAATTCATTCAATAATACAACTACAAGTCAAATACAAGTAGTATTGATGTAATCATGTTATTTTATTTTTTGCTTGTTATTTGTATTTTAATCTGTCTTATTTCTTTATCTCCTCTTTCATTTCTAGTGGATGTTTCTGCAGCTTAATCTGTCATGGGACGGCCCCATCAAGCAGCTGTTGGCTGATGCTGACGCCTGGCTTTGCAAACGCAGAACAGGTCAACCCATGATTTATTAAATACTATACATGAATCCAAGTTATTTTTTTGTTGCCTTACGTCGGTCACTAAATTTGGTGTTGTTTTTTTTTTTCAACAGACCTTTGTGAACAGGAGCCCTTCTTGAGTACAGAGGACGGTGCACCATTTCGGTCAGTTTTCAAATATGTTCGCCTTCAGTATATCGTCAACGATCTCGCATCTGCACGAATCCTGGAGAGAGACAATATTCTGCCCCCTGGTACTATGCTGTTTCTTTATGTTTGCTACTTTTATGCTTTATATGCTCTAACAAAAGTAAATCAAAATCTGTAGTACTTTTTGGTACTTGTACTGAAAGCACTTACATTTGGTATCACAGTCTTTCACGTAAAACTGGGGTGACAAAAATCAAGTTTAATCATGTCACCCAGCGTAAACTCAACCAAAATGTTTAAAGAAGCTGTAAATTTAAAGTTTAATTATTAGAAGTATTTCATTACCCTAAGTATTTTTCCATCTGTACATTATTTTCCAGATTGGTTAACGTCCGTGTACAAAAATCAGTGGTTTGCGATGCTCCGGACAGAATTTGACAATGATAATGGGTAAGAGCCTGATACAGTTTTTTCTGTTTGGGTGTTGTCAGATCTTGATGTCACCATATGTGTATGTGCCCTGAATATGAACTAAATACTGTTGTCTGTTTTATATCAGTCCCCAGGAAGCGAACAAAGAGGAGTTTGAGCTGAGCAGTATGAGGTGCGGCAGGAAGTTGACTAAAGATGGAGACGTGAGTTGGACTATTACACTGTTAAAGTATTTTCTTGTCATATAATTATTATTTATTTGTATTCAAATGTGCTTAAATGTCATACTATTTCATTTTCCACAGTACTGCTGGCGTTGGACGGGTTTTAACTTTGGTTTTGATCTTCTGGTGACCTACACAAACCGCTTCATAGTATTTAAGAGGAATACTCTAAGTCAACCATGTGGGGGCGCTGTGAGTCTCCAACCACGGAGACATCTGGCATACAGGTGAACAGTGGTTCAGCCCTAAACAAAACACACATTTGGTGTTTAAAGGAACAAATATGTGCAGTATGGAAAAATAAATTGCTATAATCTTTGTGCTTCGCTTTATACGTTTCCTCTGAACAAAAAAGTCAAAAACTGCCTTGAAAATATTGTATATCAATATTATTTTTAACTTGAACTGAGTTACAGCTTTAAAATCTACTCCTGATCTTTACTACTAAATATTAATTCATTATCATATTTTGTACTCTATAGCCACCACTTTATTTACACAATGGCACCAAAAATGCTTGGAGAAGGATTTTTTTTTTCGATTACCAGAGTCAGGGAGATGTCACTGATTTGCAGCAACACTGATATTTATTTATTTTATTTATTTATTTATTTATTTATTTTTTGTGGAAAATCACTTTAAAAATCACTTTAAAAATAACTTTCTATTGTGGAAAACAAAACTGTCCCCAACCTGCTATAAAAAAATATTTGGTCTTAGTATTATTTTCCACTTTCATTGAGTTAAATCTTTAACCAACATCTATTCTAATAATTGTTAGTTCATTTTCAGAATTTTTAACTGTAGATGCTTTGCTGTAAATTTAGGAATGTCATTTTTCAACACACCCTTCATTTTAGCTGCATACACTGGACTTGAAAACTGCTCAGTCTCATGTGAGACGGTAGAAAATACAATTTTGAAGTAAAATCTCTGGATTGAAATGATGTATGGGGTTGCTTGATTTTATGCAGCATTGACCAGAAATTGCAGTTAAATATCTGTGAATAGACCCGTATACATATGTTTGTACAATTGTGTCTTTAAATGATCTAATGTCATTACTGTGAAATTGACCTCTTGTGTTAGTTTGTTTTAAAGGATGTGAATGTCTTCAAATGTAACCAAACTTTTCACATTTGTCCAGGTTACGTCTTGCATCCTTTGATAACCGCGGAAAGCTGGTCTGTAGTCGATCAACGGGGTACCAGCTTCTGACTTTAGAGAAAGACCAGGTCAGTACCGTTAAACTGCAGCTGTGACTAGGAGCGGACACAGGTTCTGTTGTAGACTTGTCTAACACTCAGCTTGTCCTTTTACTCAGGAGTATGTGGTGATGAACCTGGACAGCCGTTTGTTATCATTCCCGCTGTATGTGTGCTGTAACTTCCTGTATACGTCGCCTCAGTCAGACCAGCGTCCAGACTCTTCAGAACAAGAGAGCAGCACCCGCAGCTTATCCTGATGTCTGTTCAGCACCCGTGAACTTCTGCCGTTCCACTGGTGATGCTCAGACACAGACACCATCTTGTATGTACAATCGACCACCACATGTACCACTACTCTGACATTTGACAAGTCACCTGCATGCTCTGTACCTCAGTGACGTGTTTGGGGAAGATGTTTTGTATCTGTGTATTCAGTGTTATGGCATATTCTACGTTAACTTCACATAAGTATACAGAATAAAGGAAACACATCAGAGTGTACAAGAGGGTTAAGCCCCCTCCCCCCTTGCTGTCAGAGCAGCTTCATCATGCACTGTTTGCATTGGGATGTTGGACCAGTCTCCAAGGTGGAAAACCATCTGTGGTTTGGACATTTGAGAAGCCGAAAACTGTTCTTCAGAGCTTTCTGGGTTCTGAGGTTTCAGAGGGTTCTGATTTTTTTTTTTTTTTTTTCTACAGTAGGGTTATATGAGGTACTTGTCTATAGTCGGTGTGTTGCCTGTAGTAGATTGTGGTTGACAGAATATTTCTGCTGCTGTGGAGAGGACCATGAGGACAACCACAGTAAAATTATTAAATCTACCTTGTATATTTAGAATATTTTCACCAATTTATCAGGCAATCAGTGGACTCACCCGTCACTCTTTTCAAAAACGCGTGGATGCTTTGACAAAAGCTTAAATTTATGTTAGACAGGAGTTTCAGGCCTACTGCTGCCTCAAGGTTATGTTTTATTTATTTATTATTTTTTTTACATGAAACTTGCATGGTGTTTTTGTCTCGCGGCGATATAACTGCTTTAATTTTAGAAAAGGCTTTCTAACAGCAAGGTGCAGTGGTGAAAATGTTAAATATGGCACATATTCCAAGAACATTTGGTATAAATCATGAAAAAATGTAAAGCAATACACCCCCTCCTCTCTGTTCAAGCACTAATTGAAGATATTAGTGAACAAAGCAGTGACACCACTGTGGAAAAGCAATGCCAAAATATCACTGTCAGGGGAGCTGCCATGTTGCTTCTGTGATGAGCCCCAGAACAGAGTAACACAGATGCATCTGACAGAATCCCTGGTCTCTTAAAAGACCTGTGATGTCCAGCCATGATAGATCTTCCAAAGCCTGAACACTCAACGATGATGAGATGCAGAAGTGTTTACTCTCCAACTGAAAGAATTACAATATACTGGAAGAGTATTAAGGACATTTTGCCCAAAGAAGCCCAAAATAATATTGCTTTTTGAAGCTGAAATGTGCTCTTTTACTGACCCATCCACAGAAGAACATTCTTTAGCTTCTGTGCCAGTACTTTTTTATGTGTGCCCCAAACTGGAGCCTTCATTTACAACAGATAATACACAGGCTAGGAAGTACCTCTCATAACCCCACTTAGAAAAAAATAAACAAACCCTTTAAGGTCAATATAAGGCCATGGATGAGGTTAAAGACAGTCATCTAGATAAACCTCTTAAGTAATCTGCCAGAAAAGCTGCTGCACTGACTTCTTTGTACAGATTCTAATCTGTTGTATCTTTTGGGACGTGGTCAGAGGAGTGGCCTGTGATCTGCACATAAGTGACTGGAGCCTGTCGATTTATCCTGCTAGTGTTGACAACATGCACTCCCACAACCAGTGCAGTCCTGATTGCTGTTGAATACCACACTACACACAGTTGACCACAAGTAAAAGAGATTTTGCATCTTCCTCTTTAAATTCCACTGGAGTAACTTCTGGGAGTTTGGGCTGCATTGCCACAGACTCAAAACTAAGAAGCATCGTTACTCTCAAATCACCTCTTAAAATGAATTTCCTCAGATGTCATGAACTAAAACATTGTATTCATTTGACTGATGCAGATAATACAAATATTGGCTGTACTTGGTTGTACATACAGATGAGTTAAACCCAAGTGACCATGTTGTTTTATGTTTGTAAGTGAAACAGAGTTCAGTCCTTCAACATTTGTCATGTTTTTGTTCATTAACGTCATTTGTTGTCAGTTCACTGTTGGACATTCAGTAACTGACACCAGCTACATAATCACACATACTGTTTTGTGATTTATGCAGCGTTAACCAGCTACTCAAATATTTGACTGTTCCCTTCAACACATTACGCACATGTGAAGTTCATGCTGTCATACATTTATTCGGGTCTGACCTGTTTGGAGGTTTTGGAGATCTGTTACAGTTACCTCATGTTGTTGATTAGTAAATTTGGGGATTTTCATGATGTATGTATTGGACATGTACTGCTAACACATTCATATAACCTGCCTGTATAGCTCCACCTGTAAATGTCATTATGCTTAAACATGGTTTATTTAGCATTTATTTATTTTTTACTTCATTTGTATGGATTTATTTTTGAAAAAACACACGTGTACAGTTTTGAACTGCCAATAAATCTGCCCATTCACGTGGGCTGTGGTGCTATCACATGGGTCTTTACTGCAGCTGTACCATTATTGCTGTATTATTATTATTGTTGTTGTTATTATTATTATTATTATTACTATTATTATTATTATTACACTTGATCAATACTGAGCTTGTCCTCTACTGACTTTTTTCTCTTTTATTGGAACTTAATGGTGCTTGTGTACCATATCATATTTGGTGACATTCTCAAAGCCCGCTTTATTCCCTCTTTATTTTCCTACAAATATTATTCCTTACATTCAGATGAGACTACTTGTAAATATGTTTGATGTTACATTTTATGACTGATGGATGTACTCGTTGAACAACCTGAAAAAGTAATCATACTTCACTCAACTCCCTTTGAAAACACCCACTTTTTTATTATCTAAGGTAACATTTAAATAAAGACCAGCCTATTACATTCATGAACAGATAGACTAAAAATATCAGAGTATATATCATACTTCCTGGCTGTTAAGAGTGTCTTCAAGAGGAGCTTCTAGTGATCTGGTTTCTAATGTTTTTCTCAATTTACTGTACATTTTGGACTGTTACAATGCTTTATACATTCTTGGATATAACAGCCTCTATTTGTGGTTGAGAAGAAATTTTTTTTTTTTTTTTTCTGAAAGCTCGGTCATAAACATTTTTACATCTATAATTTAAAACATATTAACATTTAATCTTCATATCAACTCATGACTGGTTCTTTCATAATTGGATGCAATGACTCAACTTGTTCTTATCTACTGGATTATATGGTCAGGGATATTTTTCCTAATACCACTGTGCTTATCTTCCAAAAAGGTTTTTCATGATCATGGCCAAACCCCTAGCTGATGGCATTAGGACATTGTGTGAAGGAGCACTTAGTAGATTTGGACCAATACGTGGCTTGGGGACTTCACATCAGGTTTACTGTGCGTGTTCGCTGCTTCTTGTATCATTTTCTTCTGCAGTCATTCAGGCTGCCACCTTACAGTGTTGCCTTTCATGTACCATTATTTGTATGTAATTAAGAGTAATCTTTGCAGTCATTAAAATATGTGCAACAAAACCTAACCAGAGCTTGTCTTAGTCTTGTTTTGATCATCTCAAGCAAAATGTATATATGTAGGTTTCAGCTTAAGTGTAAGTCAGTATGTGTAGGTTCTAAGATTTTCAGCAACCTATGCTTTTCCTGTTTTTTGGTGTCATATTTTGCACCAGTTTATCCTCTCTCTGTATCTGTTGATAGTGGAAATGTTTTACTTATGTAAAGGAAAACGGGCACTCTGCGTTGCTTTCCAAGTTTTTTTTCCCCAGTTCAACTTCTCATTTATCCCTTCAGAGTACATTCTTCTATATCCTCCTGAAACCCAGGAAAATGAAAGTTTTAGCTGTTTTTTTTTTTTTTATACATTAAATAATTGTCTTAATTGGAAACTGCATTATTCAACAGTTTTCATACACATTTTTAAAACTATTTTTTAATGGAATGTCCTGTGCAATGGACAGCATTTTTTAAGTGAAACTTTTGTCCCCTACAGAGGACAAAAATGCATTGCTGGGTCTCAGGAGGATACGAAAACTGAGAGCTGTTGTAATGGTACCTCTCAGTCGTCTGTAGTTATGAGTTAATTTAGTCATTATAAATCAAGGGACAGTTACAGATGAAATCTATACTTACTATGACAGTCTGTAAGTGATGCAGACCAGAATCAGTTCCGCCTACAGTATGTTTAATTCTGGTATACAAACACATCTCACTGTAGGAGGTAAAACAGTCACATTATACAGTGGACATGATAAGATAAACAATGGTCAAATGGCATGATGAACTTCAGGAATTAAACATGACTGACTGGACTCCAATATGCATAAAGCATGTTCAAAAATCTGTCAATGGTTAAGTGCACATCTTTTCAGAGCTTCACTTCATTGTTGTATTAAAAAGTTAACATCAAACAAGTCTATTTTTAAGTATTTATGAAATGTATGTTGTCCCTATACAGTGAGGTAACAGCAGATGCATCACTGAAACTCCTTCTTACAGCAAGAGCACAGACGAACCAACATCTTACAAGCCAGAAATATTCAGATTATACAATAACAAATCTCACAGTGACATGTTTGTAGCAGACATGCTGTTTAAATCTTCACATTGTCAGCTTTTACAGCCACTATAACGTTTACCCTTTGAATCATCCTCAGGTCAGACTGAGTGAGCTGACCCTGCACTGCTGTATCTGTGTAAAAAAGACCTCAGACTGTCTGCAGGACAAACTGCAGTCATCTTCACTGATGTATAGAGTCCAGATTCTCTTTAAGTCTTCGAGTCATGCTGGGAATCAGGTTAACATGGTCGTCCACACAACTGCCCACACAGCGGTCCATCAGTGATCGAACAGCTGGCTCTTTGGCACCAGAGTCGAAAAGGTCTTTCGCTTTGTCATTGCAGTGCATCGTGCATCTGGTCAGACGGTCCTGAAGAACAGATTGGGTGTGTGTATTAGGGTCAAGATAGCAGGATTTTGCCACCAACAAAATCATCAAAATTTGATCCAACCCAGATACTGGATACAGTAACCATAGAGTGCAGCTTGTGAAAACCACACCAATCCAGATTTGCAGACCTGAACCCAATAGCAAATTTCTGAAAAATGACCAAGAGGAAGACAAATGATCACAAACCATCAAACAAGAAAAGCACTCGGAGAGTGCAGACCTCCGCCAAGACAGACCCCCCCCCCATCACCACCAAAATGTAATCATTTCTTCCTTGTGCCAGTATCAACATTTTCTGAAAATTTCATGAAAATCTATCCATAACTTTTTGAGTTATCTTGCTAACAAACAAACAAACACGCAAACACACAAAGCAAAGTGATCACAATACCTCCCGGCGGAGGTAACAAAGCCAGGCTGCGTGTAGTGTTTGATCAAGGAATGACATAAAGCAGCCAACAGTAATAGATTTAAGCAAAAATTAAGTAAAAATAAGTATTACATGAGTTTCTTTGCATGATCTGAAGCCTGGAAAGAGTGTGCTTTTAAACCAGTTGTCATATTCTGCCAGTGAAATGCTTTAAAGTACAATATTTACCTCCATTAAAGAGGCTATGATCACACTCATCTGTCTGTCAGCAGGGTTCCACAAAAAATGTCTGTTCCTCTGGATGCCCTTCTAGAGCCACACCTGTAATATTAACTAGACAATTTCCACACGCGGAAATCGTGAGAGGGGCTCGGGGGTCGGGGGGGGCATGTGGGTTCGACGTTACCAAAGACTTCATGGTCGGAGGGGATTTCTTTGTTCGGAACCCCCACTCACTTTATATGGACAATCTGTGTGTCAAAGTTTGGCAGCTGACGGACGTCACCATTAGTAGTAGTAATAGAAGTAGTAGTAGTATTTTTAGTTGTAGTAGTATTTTTAGTAGTAGTAGTATTTTTAGTAGTTGTATCAGTAGTAGTTGCCACAGCGACGGCGCTGCACTGACACACACACAGAATGAAACTGACACAGAGCAGCAGGAATAGGCTGAGACTGGAGCAGAACAGGTCCCGAGAAACTGCTAATTACAGGAAAACCGTAGAAGATAGGAGAAAACTGAAATGACCGTGAGCGTCAAAAGGACCTGGGGAACATACAGATGTAGGTTTTTTTCCTGTACTGTGAAAAATGACTGAGTTAGGGCATTTTAAAAACAGTCAACTGACCAAGAAAAGAAGGAATGCGCTACAATGGAGAGTTAATGGGAGAAAGAAGGGATGAGCCTCCAAACTAGTGCCTGTCATTTCACTTTAAAAAGAGCTAGGTCTTCAAACATGGGTTCATATGAAGCCTAGGAACTATGGCTACGTTTTTGGAAAATATCATTCACCTGCGATGTATCGTTTTGCCGGGAGGGCGATTTATTTACATAATTTTCAGTTGAATTTTCACTGCTCTTCCACTCTAGTGTGATGACATCACACACTAACTCAGGAAATTTGGACAATTTTCACTCAACCCAGGGGTTTTTGAAGACTCACCTATTGAAAACCGTAAACCCCATCCTCATACCAAGTACATTCATGCGGAGAGGACAAAAAGGCCTGCGTTTTAAAGTTTAAATGAAGTCTGTAGGTCAAAGTATGGCGAAGTAGTAGCGTCTGGAAAAAAGTGGACTTTTCTGGCTGATTTTTTCCTCTCCCCATTAGTTGTAGTCATGTGTGACCTGATTGGCTGATGCTGATCACCTGACACCTGAGCTTCAACTGTCTGTGTTCTATACTCTGTGTGTGTGTGTGTGTATGTGTGTGTGTGTGTGTGTGTGTGTGTGTGTGCGTGTGTGTGAGGGTGTGTGTGTGTGTGTATGAGAGAGAATCAGTTTGAATCAGTTTATTCTATCAGTAAAAGGAGGAGAAGTAGAAGGAGAAGTAGTAATAGAAGTAATATTTTTAGTAGTAGTGGTAGTAGTAGTTGTAGTAGTAGTAGTAGTAGTATTTTTAGTAATACTAGTAGTAGTATTTTTAGTAGTAGTAGTAGTAAAAGTAGTTTTCATAGTAGTAGTAGTATTTGTAGTAGTAGTAGTATTTTTATTAGTAGTAGTAGTAATAGTAGTCATATTTGTAGTAATAGTAGTAGTACTTTCAGTAGTAGTGGTTGTATTTTTAGTAGTAGTAGTAGTTATCATAGTAGTAAAAGTAATAGTAGTGGTATCAGTACTGTCTCACACACCCAGCGTTGCTATGGACTCTCCAGGGTTGCTATGGGAGGAGAAACATGTCAGACTGATTCAGTTTATTGGACACACCTGGGACACAGAGCAGAGGGGCTGTTGCCGCAGCAACGGCGCTGCACTGACACACACAGAGAGAGAGAGACACACAGAGCAGCAGGAATAGACTGAGTGAGGCACTCAGAACAGGTCCCGGAAAACTGCTAATTATGGGAAAACCATAAAAGATAGGTGAAAACCGAAATGACCGTGAGCGTCAGAAGGACCTGGGGAACAGACAGATGTAGGTTTTTTTCACATACTGTGAGAAATGACTGAGTTAGAGCAGTTTAAAAACAGTCAACTGACCAAGACAAGAAGGAACCTGCTACAATGGAGAGTTAATGGAGGAAAGAAGGGATGAGCCTCCAAACTAGTGCCTGTCATTTGTCTTTAAAAAGAGCTAGGTCTTCAAACATGGGTTCATATGAAGCCCAGGAACCATGGCTACATTTTTGGAAAATGTCATTCAACTGCGATGTATCGTTTGGCCGGGAGGGCGATTTATTCAGAGAATTTTCAGGTGAATTTTCACTGCTCTCACACTCTAGTGTGATGACATCACACACTCTAACTCAGTAAATTTTGAGAATTTTCACTCAACCCAGGGGTTTTTGAAGACTCACCTATTGAAAACCGTAAACCCCATCCTCATACAAAGTACATTCGTGTGGAGAGGACAAAAATGCCTGCGTTTTAAAGTTTAAATGAAGTCTGTAGGTGAAAGTATGGTGAAGTAGTAGTGTCTGGAAAAAAGTGGACTTTTCTGGCTGATTTTTTCCTCTCCCCATTCATTTCTACGGGACTTTTTTCGCATGTTTTTTGCGAATAACTCTGCGAAAAATTGACGAATCTCTACGAAAATAACATAGCACACGAGTCACAATGAAACCGCACGTTTTAATGTATAATTTGCAGGGGTCTGTCCAATGGTTCGGGCCCTATTAATCGCCGAAAATGTGTCCGGAAGATGAAGATGATGATGAAAAATAATAATAAACGAGCGGAAGAACAATAGGTGCTCGTGGCGAAGCCACGAGCACCTCTCTCCCATTGCTTTGCAATGGGGGAGAGGTGCTCGTGTCGATGCCCGAGCCCCTAATTAGCCTGCACAATTATATCACTGCAAAAGGCTGTGGTTGAAGGATTCAGTGCAGGTATGGGAATAGTTTCAATATAGTGACAGTGAGCTGCAAATATGCATAATTTGTATGTTTGAGGTGGTGGTGGTGGGGGGGGGGGGGGGGGGGCGGCTGTATCAAAATGACCACAAATCTGTATATTTTCCTTGATGATAAAGCATATAGACTCAAATTGCAATTACTGTGCTGCTGTTATACAGATGCATTTGAAATTCTGGAGAAGTGTTCATTGTACTCACACTGCTTTAAGTTTAAAACCAGTGATCCTTGTTAATATTATATTACTGACTGCCTCTTTACTGATGGCCTTGATCTAGTCTGGTTTAACTTTCACCCACATTACATAACAAATGGGGTTCAATGTGTTACTGCTGTTTTATTTGACTTGATGTGTGGTTTACTGCGGCTTAGATTTCCTGGCAGGAGTAAAGTTTACCATCAGGGACTGTGGTTGGCGTATGCTGAGCTTTAAAAGGATCCTGATATTAAAGATTGAAGGTTCTTTATTCGTCTCCCTCAGGAGAAACGACACAAAGTGCGCAGCGGTCGCTTTGTCCTAACCTGAAACTTCTCCAGCTCTGAGGTGACCAGTCCTTGGGCTTGAGCCAGAGGGTTGTGACACTTCTCTATGCACTGATGCACCTGGGTCATGGAGTCTGAGGAGCGGTCACAGCACTCAGCACTGCACCTGAACATACGACCCTGAGGACACAAAACATCATCATGTGAAACACTGGCTGATAGTGTCTGCTTGGTCCCACAGTGCGGACTTACCTGCATTTTCCGTATGTGGTCGCTCTCCAGACTTTGGACCATTTCTTCTACCACAGCCTGAACGCGTGCCTGATGAGCCTCTGCCATTTCTGCTGTTCTTCCCACAGATTCAACACAACTTCTACATTAAACACGGCGGAACTGGAGCCACGGACCTGCTGCACCCACGACCACTCTGCCTCAGATGTTTTTATTTGACAATCTGTGAATAAGTAAGGTCACCTCCATTCAAGCATGGTTCAAGATGAGACGATTGCGTGACTTCCGGTTTACTTCCGGATCAGGTTTTAAAAAACACTCCTTTTCCGTATTGAACTTTCAAAATAAAGCACTCCATCACAATAATGGCCGATATAGTATCAGTTTGGTAACAAATCACAAACAGTATCGACACAGACTGACCTCTTAAGCCCGGCCCACGGGTCGAAAAAATTATGTTAATATTCATCTACTATAAAAATATAATAAATCAGGACAATGGATGTTTTTTCAAGTTTTGCTCAAAGTTTAGACCCTAATGTTAATGACAGTACATCAAAAGTGTATTTTAGTGCAAACTTTAATGTGCGAACATGATTTTTAATCTTTGTGGGGTGAAATATACGCTATTAAAAATCTCCGACATGAACAAACAAATGAATTTATGCATATCATCGTCAATCCAGCCATGGTGCGGCCATGTTTGTAGTCCTTTTAAAGAGGAGATCTTACTGAATCGATTGACACTAAGCATTCAATAAACTACACTACCCATGAGGTGTGAAACCCCTGCGTAGAATACCTCAGGCGGGAAGTGCAGGGAATTTTAACGCAGGGCGCACGGAGTAACAGGGAGCAATGTGCGCATTCTTTGAGATTTGTTTGTTTTAGTAATATTTAGTCAGTTTGTTATTAGTTTTAGAGAGTTTTAGTGAGTGGCAGTGTATTTTATTGAACGTCACTGAGTGTTAAGTGGGTTTCGTATTCTTGTAAACAAGAATTTGTATAGTTTGATCAATATTAGTTTTGTGGACGTGTTGTGAAAACAATGGCGAAGAAGGCGAACCGCACAGACAAACACATGGCAGCTCTATTAGTCGAAATTCAGTCACGGTCAGATGTGGAACTCTCTGACTCATCTGACCCTGACAGCAGCGGGGGTGCCGGGTCAGCAAAGGAGGTGTTATTTCAAATGGACATCGACCATGAGCAAGTTTTTGTTTCTTTTAAACTGTAAACTACTCCTTGGTAAAAATAAATAAAACATGTTCGTCATTTTACAATAAATACATGCAAACACACATTACACATTGTTGACTCTAAAGTTGTAATTTTTTTTCAGCCTCATTTCTCATTTCTTTTATTATTTCTACACATCAGTAGATAAGTTTACAAACAATGAATCAATGAAGTTTTGAGGATTTATTCACTTCGTCTTGTCAAAAATAAATATTGTAACAGTCATTTCATGAGAAGTTGTAAAGAAAAAAATGTTATTCCAACTTTGTGGGCAATAGTAATAATAATACTATTCAATACTATTGAAAAGTATTTTTACATATTTGAACTACATTTATCTTGGCTAAATGTACGCATTTTATTATGTATTTAGTCCCAAATAATTATTGTCTTCATTTCTCATACCCAGCAAGAGGAAAGTGAGGTTCCTGGCCCATCTGGCAGAAAAAAGGAGGCATCGTCTGTCCTTTCAAGATTTGTGATCTGATTATTAATGTAATTGTAGAGTCAAGTTGACATCATATACACTACTGTTCAAAAGTTTGGCATCACCCCTATCTCTCCCTATGTCGACGTATCATATCTAGATAAAGGTCTGTATGATACAAAAAATTCTACCCATGAAACAATTATATATTTTGCTTCAGAATTACTTCTGGTTTATTGTGATATAAATGTTTGGACATAAAAATATACAAATTGACAATGCTGAGTGCAACCAAATATTCCTGCCATGTTCAACCAATGGCATGAATATTTAGCAACCCTCATTCACCCAGCGTGTTCCATTTGTATTTTTTTATGGCCAGAACAATCACAAAACACTAAACCAGAAGTCTAAAGCAAAAATATATCATTGTTTCATTGTTAGAATTGTTCTGTCAAGCATACCTTTGTCTGAATATGATATGAACATAAGGAAAGAGAGGGGTGATTCCAAACTTGAATGGTAGTGTATGCAGTACTGCTTCATCTTTATATTCAGATGCTTTTCTGCTCTTACAGATTGATGTAATTATCACTCCTTTGATAGTTTTCTAACATCTATTTTCTGTTTTCATACAGCTCTCATGAAGATGATGACTACATTCCCCCAGCACGCACATTCCCAACGAGCAGGCTAGTGGACTCAGAATCTTCATCATCTTCCCCTGACCAAGGGCCGTCAAAAAGAGCCCGGGGCCGGGGCCAGCTAACCAGCAAGGAGCCAAGGTTGGACGCTGGAGATTTTGAGGCTCAGCAGGAGAGGTGGCACAGCAAGGAAGAGCCAGATGTTGATCCTCCAACACTGAGGTTTGAGCCGAAACACCCACCTGGCCCCAGGATTGACACCAGAGTCAGCTGGTCTCCTTTGAGCCTCTTCAAACTTTTCTTCAGTGGTAATGTACTGCACACAATAATAAATAACACCAACGCTAATGCTGCACGACGGCTGGCACAAGGTGCACTTTACAAGTGGTCTCCCCTCTCAGTTGACACTTTCTACATTTTTCTCTCCATCATCCTTTTTTCTGGCCTGGTTCATGTACCCTCTAGGGCTGACTTTTGGAGGACGAAGTGGCCATATAATTTTCCTTTCCCCAAAAGCACCATGTCCAGGGACAGATTTGAAGCCATTTTTTGGTCTCTACATCTTTCTGATATCAATGAAGATGAAGAGAATGAAAGAAAAAGAGGAACACCCCAGTTTGACAGGCTGTTCAAAATCAAGCCACTTTATGGTGAGATTGTGAACGCCTGTAACTCTCTTTTCCAACCGCACCAGGACATATCAATTGATGAGAGGATGGTGGCAAGCAAAGCCAGAAGAGGATTCAGGCAATATATGAAAGATAAACCAACAAAATTTGGTTACAAATTATTTGTATTGGTAGACTCCCAAACCGGCTACACCTTCAATTTTTTTATTTATCAAGGAAAGGATCAGACCAGTGTCAAACAGAGGGGACAGAAGCAGGATGGTCTTAGCATTACATCTGTAATGGACCTTATGAAGTTTGAACTCCTCGGAAAAGGCTACCACCTTTATGTTGATAACTTTTACACTAGCCCACTGCTTTTCAATAAGCTGGCAGATAATCACACAGCAGCTTGTGGCACAATAAGGGTCAATCAAGAGGGATTCCCACAAACCACCATCAATGACCTCCAAAAGAAGCCTGAGAGGGGAGACATGAGGTGGATCCGTAAGGGTAACCTCCTCTTTGTGAGATGGATGGACACAAAAATAGTGAATGTCTGCAGCACCTTTCACAAGGCATATAGTGGAGCCACTGTACTGAGGAGGGTGAAGGGAGCTGATGGACACTGGCACAGGGCTGCTGTGGACATTCCAGATGCCTGCAAGGACTACAATATCAACACGGGTGGGGTGGACCTCTCAGATGCCCTAATACAGTATTATTCTGTGCGTGGGAAGACAATGCGATGGTATAAAACATTTTTTTACCACTTCATTGATATCACAGTTGTCAACAGCTACATACTCTACAAAGCAGTGGCCAGTGTTCAGAATCAGACCTCCATGTCTCAAAAACAATTTAGAGAGGTCCTCATGAGGGAAATGGTTGAGCACGCCAACGCTGTAGTTGCTGAAGCTGCCCCCCGACCCAGCCTCACCAACACCTGTATGCCCGTTTTTCGAGGGAGAACTGGCACTCAGGACCGTAGGAAATGTGTGGTCTGTGCAGCCAAGGAGAAGGAGAAGGCAAAACAGACACCTGGCTATAAGGTGAAAGACATGAAGACCCCCATTTACTGCTCCAAGTGCAACGTTTCCCTTTGCCTCGTTCCTGAAAGAAACTGCTTCTTGGAGTATCACAACATGGGACTTCCAGCTCAGTCTGTTGCCAGCCAGCCAGCCCCCACCCCATGATAGCCAACGGACATTTTTGGAGTTTGTTGCACTTGTTACACTGTTTCTGTTTTGAATGTTTGTATTAGTTGTTTTGAAGAGTGCATTGTTTGCACTGATTTTGATATTTATTTTTTCTCTAATTGGATTTATTACATCTTTATTGCACATTAGCATTTGTTCAACTTTATATCGTCTGTTTGAAGTGGATTGTTTACATCTTTATTGCACATTTGTTCAACTTTATATTTGGATAGTTACTATTGATGTTTATTTTTTATTATTATTGTATTATATAGTTAGTTTTGAGAAAGTTGTTAATAAAACTACTCAATCTGGAGACAAAATGCTACATTTTGATATGCTTTTATTGATTATATTCTGTTCACAAAGGTAGAAGTTGATGAAGCACAAGGTAAATGTCATACCTAAAAGTTCCAGTAGATGGTAGTAGACTCCTGTAATGGATATAACTTTTGTAAAACTGCCAGTTTTTATTGGAAGTGGAAAATAACCCATTTGGCACAGTTTGGCACACTTTGGTGCCAAACTGTGCCAAATAGAATGTCTGCCTGGTTTTATCCTTTCTAAAACCTTTCTGGAGGCTTTGCCCTTAGCTCTAATTATATCACCTTTTGTACATTTGTTGCCAAGGAGTTGCTGAAAGTGATCAATGGCATCTCTCTTCATGAAGTCATTGTTAGCAGGGTGTTATCCTCTGTCAAATAAGGAAAAAAAAAAAAAACAGGCGAGGATAAAAAAAAATTCAAATTTCTCTTTTAGTTTGTTACAGTTTACTCAGGCATAGTAATAGATACAATATTTTAGACAATGGGAATAGATTCTGTGAGGTCTCTAAATGTCCATAGACACCAAGAACATCCATATGAACCTTATTATTGTGGAGTAATTCTTCATTTACTTTGGGTATGTCTTTTTAGGTGTTTTTCCCTGAAAATATGGTCAGGGTTAGAAAAAATTAATTTATTAGATTAAAACATGTTTTGTGGGCAAATGAAAGTGAAGTAATTCCCAATTCCATTCTTTTATTTTTGTTTAGTTAGGACATGCAACTGCAAAACGCAAAAAAAAAACAAAAAAAAAACAGACAGTAACAACACTCATGCATTTCAGTTTACTTTCATTAAATTATATATTTAAATGTACACCAGTGACATTTTTTAAATAAAATGAATAGTTATTTGTTTGTTTAGTTAAGAAATATCAGCTTGCACTGAAAAAAAATAAAATATTTGATTTAATCCATAATTCAGTGACATAGCGTTAATGCAAAATATTTGCTATATACAGAATGGCTGCATTAAGTCCACTTGATCTGTTGAAGGCTTTTATTGTGAAACTCGATTGTCACAATGTCAAAATAAAAAAAAAAAAAAGACTTATAATAACACCAGAGTTTAAAATAGTAATAAAAGGAAATACCACAATAGCAGAAAGTAAGAGGAATGATAAAAATGAAAAATACTAGAAGCGCTCAGAGAGCACAGGCCTCTGCCAAGGCAGATCAGTGCCCCCCCCCCCCCCCCCCCCCCCCCCCCCCCCCCATGTCTGTCTGTCTGTGTGCAAGATAACTCAAAAGTTATGGACGGATTTGGATGAAAATTTCAGCAAATGTTGATACTGGCACAAGGAACAAATGATTACATTTTGGTGGTGGTGGGGGGATTGGCACTGATCTGCGCTCTCTTTTCTAGAAAAGCACTCGTAGAGCGCAGACCTCTGCTAAGGCAGATTAGTGCCCCACCCCACCCCTGATCACCAAAATGTAATCATTTCTTCCTTGTGCCAGTGTCAACATTTCCTGAAATTTTCATCCAAATCGGTCCATAACTTTTTGAGTTATCTTGCACACAGACAGACAACGCAGACAAAAACATAACCTCCTTGGCGGAGCTAAAAATGGCAGGACTGAAAAATGGAGACATCAGGATCATACGATTTACTTGTAACTGGTACATGTACTTGTTATGAGACAGGAAACAGAAGAACAGGTAATTATTCAGTGCCCTCTGTACCAACAGGAAAGCGATGTTAAAAAACAAGCGTGAAAAGATGGTACGAAACGTAAAGAATTGATCCAACTGAAGTCTGTTTTAAGGTTACATGTACAGTACAGGCCAAAAGTTTGGACACACCTTCTCATTCTTCGCATTTTCTTTATTTTCATGACTATTTACATTGTAGATTCTCACTGAAGGCATCAAAACTATGAATGAACACATGTGGAATTATGTACTTACCAAAAAAGTATGAAATAACTGAAAACATCTCTTATATTCTAGTTTCTTCAAAGTAGCCACCCTTAGCTCTGATGACTGCTTTGCACACTCTTGGCATTCTCTTGATGAGCTTCCAGAGGTAGTCACCTGAAATGGTTTCCACTTCACAGGTGTGCCTCATCAGGGTTACTTCGTGGAATTTCTTGCCTTATTGATGGGGTTGAGACCATCAGTTGTGTTGTGCAGAAGTCAGGTTGATGCACAGCTGACAGCCCTACTGGACAACTGTTAGAATGCATATTATGGCGAGAACCAATCAGCTAAGTAAAGACAAACGAGTGGCCATCATTACTTTAAGAAATGAAGGTCAGTCAGTCCGGAAAATTGCAAAAACTTTGAATGTGTCCCCAAGTGCAGTCGCAAAAACCATCAAGCGCTCCAACGAAACTGGCTCACATGAGGACCGCCCCAGGAAAGGAAGACCAAGAGTCACCTCTGATGCTGAAGATAAGTTCATCTGAGTCACCAGCCTCAGAAATCGCAAATTAACAGCAGCTCAGATTAGAGACCAGATGAATACCACACAGAGCTCTAGCAGCAGACACATCTCTACAACAACTGTTAAGAGGAGACTGCGCCAATCAGGTCTTCATGGTCAAACAGCTGCTAGGAAACCACTGCTCAGGAGAGGCAACAAACACAAGAGATTTATTTGGGCCAAGAAACCCAAGGAATGGACATTAGACCAGTGGAAATCTGTGCTTTGGTCTGATGAGTCCAAATTTCAGATCTTTGGATCCAACCGCCGTGTCTTTGTGCGACGCAGAAAAGGTGAACGGATGGATGCTACATGCCTGGTTCCCATCGTGAAGCATGGAGGGGGAGGTGTGATGGTGTGGGGGTGCTTTGCTGGTGACACTGTTGGGGATTTATTCAAGATTAAAGGCAACCTGAAGCAGCATGGCTACCACAGCATCCTGAAGTGACATGCCATTCCATCCGGTCTGCGTTTAGTTGGACCATCATTTATGTTTCAACAGGACAATGACCCCAAACACACCTCCAGGCTGTGTGAGGGATATTTGACCAAGAAGGAGAGTGATGGAGTGCTGCGCCAGATGACCTGACCTCCACAGTCACCGGACCTGAACCCAACCGAGATGGTTTGGTTGAGCTGGACCGCAGAGTGAAGGCAAAAGGGCCAACAAGTGCTAAACATCTCTGGGAACTTCTTCAAGACTGTTGGGAAACCATTTCAGGTGACTACCTCTGGAAGCTCATCAAGAGAATGCCAAGAGTGTGCAAAACAGTCATCAGAGCTAAGGGTGGCTACTTTGAAGAGACTAGAATATAAGATATGTTTTCAGTTATTTCACACTTTTTTGTTAAGTACATAATTCCATATGTGTTCATTCATAGTTTTGATGCCTTCAGTGAGGATCTACAATGAAAATAGTCATGAAAATAAAGAAAATGCGAAGAATGAGAAGGTGTGTCCAAACTTTTGGCCTGTACTGTACATCCTAATATTCCAGTCCTATATGCACAAATGGAGGAGTATGCGGACACCTGGTCCTATTCATATTCCATATCAGTAGGTGGCGGTAGTGCACCAGCAGACTGTTTGCCGACCACCAAATAAACAAGAAAAGAAGAACTTACCTTATCCTTCGCGGAAGTGAGGCTGTGCGTTGAGCGACGACGTGATTCAACAACTTTTGAACCAGTTTAGTCAGTTTTTGTTTCTTCGGTTGTAATTGTGGTGTTTGTTAACTTTTCAGTTTTCTGTCGTGGTGGTCACAGTGGACATTTGAGCAAATTTTAAAGTTATTTTACAGTGAAACTCCACAGCTCTTCCTCAGTTACTTCTGAAAGAGTGAGTCACCCTGAATGTTTTCATGCTAAAGTTTTTATTTACTGACTGACATGACTGTAGTTATAATGTGGACAGATAGAAATAGTATTTTTAGTTGTACCCAGCTGTACACTGATAGGCGTTATGCTTTGTTTTCCTATATGACTGAGATCCAGTGTAACCTTTGACCATTAGATTATTATGCAGTTGTTCTTTACTCTCTGAACTTTGTATTTATTCTACCTGCACAGATGCTTTTTGGTGCATAGCTGTAGACGTCCACAATGAGTCTACGATCCCTGTCACTGAGAGCTCTGCTGTTACTGGGGCTTTGGCAGACTGGGAGAAGAAGTTTAGCCTCAGCTCCAGAGCTGAAAGAGCAACCCAAAAAAATAGGTAAGTTCATCCCATAATGCTTGAAATCAAAATCACTTAACAACAGTAACTGCAAGAAGAAAACCTGATGCAGTTAAGTTCAAGACAGAGGTCAGATGTAGTTCTCCCTAAAATGTAAATCCAGTGTGTTCATGTTCATATGTTCATGGGAGAATCTGTTTAGTTCTTCATACAATATTCACTTATTATTAAACTGAAAACAAACTGTTTTAAAGCATCCATGAATAGATGAACCATACAAGTTTGGTTCTGTCCATAAATAGATGTACTTGTTTTTCACCATGATTCCTGCCACATCCTCTCATTTATGATGGTTCTTTATGCAGCGATCAAGGTTTGATTGAATCAATTATATTCTTCAAAGATTTACAGATGATATTGACAAATGTATACCTAATTCTGACTCAGGAGCTTAGACTTGGGTTTTAAGATGCCGCTTTAAAAGTTTTGTCTTCCCAGAGAAACCAGTGTTTTCATTCATTTAATTTAGCCTTAATTCAAAATCAGTTAAGTTACTGAGGCCTGACTCTCAATATAAAAGAGTTTTAAAAAACTAAAAAAAAAAAGATAAACCAATTCAGTAAAATAATAAAACATAGAGGATAGTTAATCAATAAAATGCAAATGACATGAATTAAGTTAAACAACAACAGTTTGAAGTGAAATATGATAAGGGGATTAAAATAAAAAGTTTAAAATTATCCCACAGTTTGTTCCAAGTTGCAGATGAACAGCGACTAAAGCTAACAAATACTAAGGTTAAGTTGTATATATCAAATATGAAATAACCCAAAATCTTTATTTATGCTCCAATTATTTATTAAATTATTACGTGGTAAATAACAGTTTGTGTCCAGTGTCCCAGGATTTTTCTCTTGTACCTTCTCTCTTCAGCCATCTCTTCCATTCATCACTTCTCTTACTCCCTGTTGAATGGGAAAGAAAAACACTAGATTTGTAATGTAGACTTGTCTTCCATACAGTATTCACATGGAGTAAATATCAAAGACAGGAGGACTGAGAAGGAGTCTATCTGAGCCTGTTGCAGGTTTGGTTTACTCTGGTTATCTTTGTGTTTCTAAAGCCATAGTTGGAGCAGGAATCGGTGGCACAGCGGCAGCATATTACCTGAGGCAGGAGTTTGGACCTGGGGTCAAGATCGATGTATTTGAACCCAATGCTATTGGTGGAAGACTAGCAACAGTGAGGATTGGAGACTATGAGTATGAAACAGGAGGTGCCATTATCCATCCTCTGAACCTACACATGAAGCACTTTATTGATAAATTAGGTAATGTCAGCACTTTTGTAATAACACGTCTGTTGTTTGTTTATATTACAATACAAATGTAAATTGAACTATACCATTTTTAATTATTTGAAACTTGAATCCAGTTTGTGGTTTATGTGTTTTCCAGGTATTCCTCCAAGGAAGGATGTCTCATCTAAAATGGCCATTTTTGATGGAAAAGAGCTCACATTTGAGGAAAGTGACTGGTTTATTGTAAATTTCTTGCGTCTGCTCTGGCGATACGGGTTCAACTTTCTTCGAATGCAGATGTGGGTGGAAAGTATTTTGGATAAATTTATGAGGTGAGACCAGCAAAATGTCACAGTCCACAGATTTTACCCATTTACAGTTAAAGCTAATTGACTGAACTTTCTCAATGATTGTGTAAATAATTTTTTCGCAGGATCTACCAGTACCAGCAGTATGGTTACTCGTTCTCCAGTGTGGAGAAACTTTTGCATGCCATGGGTGGGGATAGTTTTCTTACCTTAGTCAACCAAACCTTGGAGGAAACGATGATAGGGGACGGATTTTCACAGGTCTTCATCAATGATGTTGTTGAACCTATCACTCGTGTCAACTATGGTCAAAGTGTCCGGATCAATGGCTTTGTTGGTATGTTCCACATGTAAGAGTTTGAATTTATTTATCAAACATACAATGATGCAATAAGTATGTTTGTAAAGTCTGATATGTAAAATAAATTGTCTTCTCCTACAGGAGCAGTATCTTTAGCAGGGGCAGACTCAGGACTCTGGGCAGTAGATGGAGGAAATAAGAGGGTGTGCTCTGGACTTCTGTATCACAGTAAAAGTGAGCTGATTCCAGCTGGAGTCACCTCCATTTCAGTCAAGGTCCGACCTACAAAGACAGGTAAAAAAACAAAAAACAAAAAACCCCATATATATATATATATATTGTCGAATTTGTTACTTCTCAGTTACACACAATACTAATTACTTTTAATTACAACAAAAATATTTTATTACAACTTTATGGGAAACAATGTAGAAATGAATGAAAACATTAAAATTATTATACCTTTCCTACAGAACCATTCCTTTTCCCTCACTAATATTTTGTCAGATCCATGTTCCCACATTTTTCTGTTTCAGTATTTCATGTGAACCTTTGTCTTTATCAGGCTCTACAGTAAACTACTATGAGGTTAATTATGTTGGAGAGTCAGGCTCTGCACATTCCCTGTATGACATTGTTGTAATTGCGACTCCACTGCATCAGGGTAAGTCGGACATCACCTTCTCAAGTTTCTCCCCTCCAATCCCCTCTCACTACCCTGGCCGGTACCACCAGACCGTTGCTACTCTGGTCCACGGTTTGCTGAATGTGTCCTACCTCGGGACCACAGAGCCTGCCTCAGACTTCACAGTGTCTGATGTGTTGACCACAGCCTCGAAGGGCTCCATCATCAACAGCCTGAGCTCTCTGGACCCTGTGCATATTCCCCCTGGTTATAAACCAGGCCCTGCAAGTCAAACTAAAGTCTGGAAAGTGTTTTCTCCTGAGCCACTGACCCAGGAGCAACTACAGAACATGTTCCTGTCCTGGGATTCAGTATCAGAGACCCAGTGGCTGGCTTACCCTACTTATAACCCACCACAGCGTAAGACCCCGCCGTTCATCCTGCATAACCGACTGTACTACCTCAACGCTGTAGAGTGGGCGGCAAGTGCCATGGAGATGAGCGCCATCTCTGCCAGGAACTTAGCCTTGCTGGCTCACCACCGCTGGCACGGTCAGACCAGCAAGATTGATCAGGAAGACCTGCACACCCGACTACGAGGGGAACTCTGAGGACAGAAAACTACCTGAATTTAAAAGCAATAAGTTCTAATCAATGAAATGTGTACCTTCACTCACCTGTACTGCACTATAAAAACACATCAGGGTTTCAGATATCTGTGGTGCTCTGACCTCTATAATCTTGAAGGTTCAGTGTGTGAAATTTAGTAACATCTAGAGGTGAATTTGCAGGTTACAACCAACTGATTAGTTCTATACTTCTCACCTATGGTTTATACAAAAACATAGAAAGGTCCTTATTAGAGCCCATGATTATTTTGTTCTAGGGTTTCTAGGTGAGTGGATATTAACTGTAACATACCGCATGATGGTAATGCACCTTCAGTCCGGATGCCGCCCACTGTAAAATAGACAAAACATGAGGTCTGTTCCAATCTCCTCTTTTTCAAATAAATTGCTCATTCTTAGCTAAAGATAAAACAACAACTTTTATTTTCAAGTCATACAGTAGTGAAAACATATTTATGAATATTATATTCACTTCCTGCAAGTAAATCTTCTAAATTCCCCAATATGTCACACACTGAACCTTTAAAGTACAGCACAACTTGGATTTTATTGTAAAAGTTTTGGTTATACTTTTATTGATTCGATAACATCTTTGAACGCAGGTATATCATCACACAGAGTATTGGTTAATGTATTTATTGTTTCATTTTGGGAGGACTTAAAGCACAGAGGCAAACAGAAACATGAACCAAACCATCAGTGTCTCCAGCTGGAATCAAACGGCAGCCATAGTAACTACAGGGTATGTGTTTTAACCACCAAGCAACCAGTATGCCCTATCAGACATGAAACACTATACATAAAATACACATATTCACCATTAACTTGTTGCTTTTCTGCATATTGCTTACTTGTGAGTCATGAAAAAAGTCTTATCCATGCATTCTTCTACAATACCATGTCCTACCACTAGACCATTAACTAGTAATTACTGTTTAATGATAATAGATAAGGAAGCTGTTGTAAATTAATTATCACCTTAATTCTGTTGGCTTTACTGCCACATTATATGGTCTTAATATACTGAGAAAAGTATATTAAAACGGTTATCCACTTATAACAACTTAGTATCCACAAGCAGTAATTAGGAGGTTATTGATGGAAAATTAATAACCTAGTAGACTAGTAGATGAAGAATAAGGTATCAGAAAATCCTTTCTAATATCTGACAAAGAGCCAATGTGCTAGTAATGTTATGAGCAACTAGGTAATGGTGAAAGTGTTTATCATAATTTTAACTGTTAGTACTAATTCCTCATTCCATGGAAAATAATGATTGCACGCACATCTGCGGTTACTTCAGTAACAACAGATAGTTTGTGTTTTATTTTCACTTGCAAATAAGTTTGACCAACCTGTGGCTCAATGTTGACTTATGTCTCTTACTTTTAGAGATGACCCAGGTCACAGAAAGACTATAAATTAAATGTCATCATTAGACCCATCATTAAACCAACTAAAAATTCATAATTTGTCGTTGATGAAACCACATCAGTAGTAATAGTAAAGGGCATCAAGAATAGCACAAATTACACTTTGAAGTGGAGTAACATAGTACTGTGCTGAATCTGAGAATCACTGTGAACTATAAGAGTGCACTGAGCTGCACCGCAGGGTAGATGAGTAAGTCTTCCTCTTTCTTGTCCTCTTTGTGCATTTATATTTTGTAATTTTAGGGTGTTTTTGTATGTGCATTTCCGCTGTTGTGAAAATGGTACTGTTAAAATTGAGGAAATCAGTCAAAGCAACCAGTGTTGCCACCATTTGGCCCACATTTTGTATTATTTCATGTGTCTTAGATGATTTTTGGAACATCTCAAAATTTTGATGTCACTTACCAAAAGTATGTATTCATTCGATTATTTATGTTTAGACTCTATTCACCATAAACTAATAACTAACCAGGATTAGCTATGGAAATCTTCTGTGCCTTGAGTAATTATGTCAAAGTATTTGGCTTTTGTCTTTAAAATAATGAGATGAGAATAATTTGTACCTGTGTTATTTTTGATCAAGTGAAAATCACATCCAGGCACCCTACATGTCGAAGGCACCCTACATGTGATTCATCTGATCTGGGCATTGTCGGATGTCATGTTTTGTTTTGTTTTTTACCAAAATAGTCCTTACCTAAACCACTTCAATGTGCTTTACCTACTTGACTTATTTCTAAAGCCTTTCAGAGCTGTATTTTTTTAGTTTGGTCAAAATTTTAGTAGGAAAATAATAATGCACTTTAATTGAAAAAAATATAGTTTGACACTAAAACCCCTGCAAAAACTAAGAACAAGTGGAGTATTGAGCTGAACTTCTACTACTCAGAACAAATATTTTACAAATGGATATTTAATTCAATGTTCAATAACACTGAAAGACTCAAAACCATGTTGTAAGTGATGACGCAGTTTACAGTCACAATAAAGTGATCTGATTTTGTCTGCTCTGTTTCTTTGTTTTAGTGTTTCACTCATTAAAATTCTAATGAATTATGTTTGACTGACTTCTGAAGACAAACTGCAGTCCTATAGACAATTCAGTTCAGTGATGATTTTAATATTGCTTTCTGTTATGATTGGCTTCATTTTGCAAAACTGACTTCCATTTTGTAAATAGTGTAAAGTTCAGATCTATCTTTTCATTTGTTGCTGAACAAGAGACCTCAAACAAGACTGATTTGCAAAAAATTTAATTAATTAAAACAAATTGCGTGTTTATGTCATAGTGGACAGAAGCCAAAGATGTGTAGTCGAGTCACATTTGCAAATAATTTGCAGTTCCAAAAGGAAATAAACAAATTTTCCAGCTCGGATGCGTGACATCTCTTGAAAAAAAAAACACAGACATACTGACATCCAAAATAAAGGCCCGTGTGACTGAGGCACCCACAATGAGGCCATTGAGCGGCTGAATAAGGATGTGTCTGTGTGGTGATGTTGCACCCAGCTGTCCTGTCAGGTAGGGAGGGACAATGGTACCAGAGCCGCCTGTCAATGCACGACATGTGATATGACTGAAGGTATAAGAGGCTGCAAACTGACAGTAACAAAGCAAACTCTGACCCAACATCTTCCACTAAAACACCAGGTTGACAAAATGAGATTTGTAGTGCCAGTGTTTCTATTCGTTGCTGTGGCGGCTTTTCACAGTGGTAAGATCCAGCATTTAATCAGTTAATGTTAAAAACCAGAAAGTTTATAAATAGAAGTTAGAGACTGGGATCACCATTATTTACAATATAGTACATTTATTTGTTTATGTATTGATCTGATGTGTGACTGTGTTTAGGATTATGTGCATCTCTGGAGTCTGCAGAGAAAGAGGAAAAAGAAGTTAATCAAGGTAAGAGATTATTGACAGCATTTATTGGTATTTTACTTATTCTTATAGCTGCTTTCTTGGAAAACGTGTAATTTTGAACCTACTCTTTGTTACAGATGGACTAACTGACTTGCAGAAAATAGGTACGATACATAAATTAACCTCCGACTTGAGAATGGATGTGTAATAAATGTTATATGCGTTTCATTTTGATGTATAATGTGTTTATATATTTGTTTTCACAAGTAAAAATGGAGGAGAAAACCAGCTAAAAAAGAAAATGGAAAGAGGCAGGATGCGTATGTGAAGTTTAAAAGAAACCAAGAGAATAAACAAACATAAACAAATACAAAAATCCTATAACATATGAAAGGAAACAAAATGTAAGCAACAAAAATAGCAAAAATATAAAATGTGATTGTTTCTTAAGATTCATGTTCCATTTTCAATACTACAGGGTGTATCAGAAAAAAGTAGACTCAGAAAAAACATCAAACCAAAATGCGAAGACATTTTGAAAATCTGGTCCTATGTTTATTGAACATGTTATTCTCCCTTGATTGACACCAGTGTCCTGGGTCAATTTCCAAGCTTCAGTGAACAAGGTTAATTTGAACTGTGCAAAATAAATGTCTTTAGCGTATGAAAGTGTAAGGGTTAATATGAGATCTGTCACCATGGATGATAAGTTCCATTGGCCTTTTACTTGCGGACATAAAACAGGAAAAAAATAATGACATCAAAACAAAGATTTCACATTAATGACAGGTTTGAGCCCATCATGCCAAACGCAAGCAGTTAATGCTGTTGGTGAGGATTCTTTAAAGGGTCATTTTGCTAAACCCACTTTTATTAGTCTTTGGTTCATTTATTTGTGTATTTGGACCCTAATAGTTCAAAAAGTTTGAATTTGAACCCTCCAGGTGCTGCAAAGCTATCTTTATATTCATTTTGGCAAAAATCGAGTGGATTTCTACAACCCGTTTTAATTTCATCTTAATTTGTTATGTTTTAAGACTTGTTGCATCATGACATTTGCACATATAAGGTCAAGACTTCTGACGAACATTTCTCTGAATACGCCATAATTGTTTGTCAGCAGCAGCGGTTGTAGTCCATACTGAAAACATGTCCAAACTTCAAGCCGATTACCTAAAATGTTCAGTTGTTGGTTGGATTAAGGAACTCAAGTGACTGACAGGGACAGAGAAGCACAGACAACAACATCGAAGGGGTGGGGTGTGAAGTGGCATTTAAAGGGCCAGCGCTCAAAATGACCTTTCTGGTGTCATTACTCAGAAATAGGGTTGAAGATGGACCTGTGGAACTGAATTAATGAAGAATTCAGACCCAAGCAGAGCATTTACAGTTTATGGGTGAGGTCAAAGGTGTCACAGATGGACAGCACACTACTTTTTGATTTAAAACTTTTGAAAAAGACAAGTTTAAAACAAATATTACACATAATAGGAAAGGTCTAAATGCCATCGTAAAAATACTCAAAGAGCAAAATTTTGTTTCAAATATTTTTAAAGCTATACCTACCGATGTGGCATTTCTCACAGCACTTAGTAAAAGTTTGAACATGAACAACCCGCCTCCCTCCAAAGCCCCGCCCCCTTCCCTCTGCCTGAGCACTGAGGCTCCTCCTCCTCTCTCCTCCTCTCACCTGATGCGCGATGGAAACAGAGGAGGACGCAGAGGTGGAGGTCCGGTCCGTTTGGCGTGTCCGCGGACCCCTCCCTCAGTAATCAGATGCATCATCCACCTGCCGCGGGCCCGCGGCTCCTGTTCCATCAGTAGACCTGGTCTGTGCAGTACTGGGTCAGGGTCTTCACTGCAGTGCCCAGGGGATGGGCGCGCGCACTGTGAACGCGCGGCCTCCGCGAATTTTCCGTGGACATTTGAAGTTTCATAGTCCATACAATTATCATCCTACCTCATCTTACATTGTGTGACACCATGTACATGTACCTGTATGAGTCCCACCGTCATAAAAGCTGAACTTTTTGCAGACCTGTTTAGTCCAGTACAGCTGACTTCCGGACTTTTATCTCCATCCTTCATTCATCAGACTCCTGTTTGTGCCCCTCAGTTGTCGTTTCTGTTCATAAATCCATTTATTCCCTTCCACATGTGCATTTCAGTTCTATCCATACACATCCTAGACAGTAGACTGTGGTCAGTGACAGGAGAAGCAGCGCGACTGAAGCATCAGATTCAGAGGGACACATATTGGATGTGAGGCGGCGATAATGGATTGGATGCTGGACGGCCGTAATGGATGATTGACAGGAGGCTCAGTCAGGTTTGGCCAATTATTTTATTCGGACCGACTAAAATGATTGGTCAGACTGTTATTAGAAATATATGAGAATTAAACATTTTTGAGTTTCAATACCTGGTGGATTTCTTTTACATTTTAGTTTGA
Organism: Sphaeramia orbicularis; assembly: GCF_902148855.1. Taxonomy (NCBI): domain Eukaryota; kingdom Metazoa; phylum Chordata; class Actinopteri; order Kurtiformes; family Apogonidae; genus Sphaeramia; species Sphaeramia orbicularis. The sequence continues at coordinate 61,435,346 of NC_043968.1, forward strand.
CACACACTCATTAGGAGCATTTTAAGATGACAAAAGAAAAGTGTAAAAATGCCACATCATACGGTATAGCTTTAAATGAAAAATATCAAAAACTACTGCATCACGCATTGACAAAAAATTAACATCTGTTTTTTGCAAGAATTACAAAGTTCACAAAAGTGAAGTTCCTATGACATTTTCATCCCAAAATGTATTCAGTGTATACCTTAAACCCTCTATTTTACAACCTAATAATTGGTTAGAGGAAAAAAATATTTTATCATACCTAAATAGCAGCGTCACGGATGGACAACAAAAGTAAATATCAAATTAAACATTTTTTATTTCAATTATCAATACCATATATATTTTTTAAAAACAATATTTACAACATAAAAATAATATTAACATTATATTCAAATATATTTTGCATAGATATGTGCATTTATTAATTTTAAACACTGTGTGTTTAGAATATGACATAAATAACATAATAGTCAAATATCAATGTATTTGGAATAAATTTAGTTTATTTATGAGTTTATAAAATGAACCCAGAATGACGGCACAAAACTTTGTCACTTTCCAAACCTTCACACTCATAAAACTCCTCAATTGTTTTTCCCACAATTTTCCTAAAAATATAAGTAATTACATACCCAAAAATATAAATTTGGTGTAGATTGTTGAAATACTTTTTTTTTTTAACAGATGTTAACCTTCCCTTGACTTCTCCCTTATGTACCAAAGGGAAATGTTTAAAAATGCATAATTTCATTAACCCTTTCATGCATGAATTATGAGAACATTAATCAAGATTTTTTTTCCAGAGTGGTTTTTATCCCTCTCTCAGCATGAAAAATACAGACAAACAAACAAACAAACAAACAAACAAACAAACCTATTTTTCATGGAGTCACAAAAATATCCACTCAGCTGGACACCATGCATTTAATTTTAGAAGCAAAGAAACATGTATTTATTGATATACTGTGTGAAAACTATGAAATAAAAACATGTTTAATGCTACTAATCTGATGATTTCTCACATTTTAACATACTCTAATACTAGTTTTTAATCACTTCATGGAGGTAATGTGCAAAAAAAAAACAAAAAACTTTTTGTTTTAAAAAAGCAAAAAATAATAATAATTGGCTATTTTTTTTTTTACACTCAAACATGTTACTGCAGATCAGGTTTATCAAGAACAGCAAAGTTACTGTAATGGTATGAGTTGCAGTGTATGGGATGATGCACAAGCGTCCACTGTGTTGGTTGATATGTCCACTGTGGTGACCAGTATGCATGAAAGGGTTTTTTTTTTTTAAAAATCGCAAAATATCACTCCTTAAAGCTTGTTTTGAGCTGACCCTTTGAACTTTTAAACATTTCAGTCTGCATATGTAATCCACTGCATCATGTGGGTGTTCCCTCTTGGTCATTTGAATCAGAACCAGACCAATAAGCACTGGTACTGGTGTTCATCTGGGAGTCCATGTGGTTTACTGGTAGAGGATGGTCAGAGCTCAGTACACACCCCAGCACAGAGCCAGTCACAGAATCTCATGGCAGTAAAAGTGCCCCTGTTGTCCTTCAGAGGTTCCACCAACAGTCCCCAAATGTTCGCCTTCCATCACATGCAACCATCTTTAAAAATGTACTCAAGTACCGTATGAGTGGAACCAGCCGAAACCTGAACCAGGAGAGGTCTGGAAGATGAAGGACTGCACGAACAGCAGCTAACTTGGAAGCAGTGAGAAAGCACCTGGAGGAACAGCATGGAGGCGAACAGAGAGAACACACCATCAGCTGCAGACGGAGCAGGCTGGGGTTGTCTTCTTCATCCTTCAATCGCATTACCCGCCTCGATTTACACTTTCATCCAAATCAGATGATAAGGCCACAACTACTTCTTCCTGGTGATATGCAGTGCTGCCTTAACTTACTTTTTTATTTCCAACTTTATCGAAAATATATATTTATAGAAAACAGAGAGAAATTTTGACCAAACATCAAGATGTCAAAAAGAAAAATCATCCAAACAAATAAATTCACATAATGCAAAGGCTTACAGACAAAGAAGAGAAGACTAATAATAATAATAATAATAATAATCTATCTATCTATCTATCTATCTATCTATCTATCTATCTATCTATCTATCTATCTATCTATCTATCTATCTAGGAGACTTAATAATAATAATAATAATAATAATAATAATAATAATAATAATAATAATAATAATGCCACCTTAATGGCTACTAACACCCAGATGATGCAATGAATTACATATACTGACTGAAATGTTTACAGTTTCAAATGGTCAGCTCCAAACAAACTTAAAGAATCCTCACCAACAGCATTAACCCCTTGTGTTTGGCATGATAGCCTCAAACATGTCGTTAATGTGAAATCTTTGTATCGATGGTAGGTGGTTAATGTGAAATTAATTTCTTCCTGTTTTATGCGTGCAAGTAAAAGACCAATGGAACTGGTCATCCATGGTGAAAGATCTCATATTAACCCTTACACTTCCATTCGCAAAAGACTTATTTTGCACAATTCGAATTAGCTTTTTGTAATAAAGCCTATCTATCTATCTATCTATCTATCTATCTATCTATCTATCTATCTATCTATCTATCTATCTATCTATCTATCTATCTATCTATCTATCTATCTATCTATCTATCTATCTATCTATCTATCTAGGAGACTTATATGGTCAATAAACACATATGACCAGATTTTCAAAATGCCTTAACATTTTGGTTTTATGTTGTTTTTCCTGAGAGTCTACTTTTTTCTGATCCATCCTGTATACACTGACATACTTTTATTTATTCTGAATTAATTATTTTCATTTTCTGTTCATACATTAATCTGTTCATCTGTTATGACACATTTCATACACATTAGTTTTTGTTTTGTTTGCACTTTGTCTCCTCAGATCAGATGGAGTTTGAAGCTGCTCGGAAGAGAGAGGAGGTTCAGATGAACGGTAAGTTTATCCACAAAACACAGATCAAACAAAGTGACATCACAATCCAATAACTTTAATGATCATGTCCAGTTTTACTAATCAACAGTTTTCATCTTTTCTTCTCAAGTCACTGAGGAGCAGAATGGGGAATCCCGTTATCTGGGTGAGGAGAATCATGGTTAATATTTTAGCCTCATAACTGAGAAAAACTTATCATCATACATATTTTCATGAAATAATGATTATTAAGATAGATAAATAGGACAGAGCGCCATGAAATTCCACCCTGTTAAGTTAGAGCTAAGTTAACATAAAACTTCAAGTGATCGACATTTAGTGAGTGACAAGATAAACTTATAAACAGAGCTTTTACAACATTAAATATGTTTAATGTTTTTATTCTGGATAGACTAGACTGAGAGGGTGATGATATAAAAAAAAAAAAAAAAAAAACGAGTGGTAATGACAGTTTATGTCCTGAAAATGGTCTTAATGTCATAAGTATATTATTTCAACCCTTAAAGACCCAGTGCCACTTATGTGTTAGTTCCCAAATACATTTTTCTCTCTATTTAACCTTTTGTAAGTGATTTATCACCATTTATCATCTGTATTTTGTATTTTTTCAGTGAAAATCAGATATTTTCCTAGTTTTATTTTACTGATCATGTCCTTTAATCATCACGCTGAGATTACATTTGATTGTTATTATACCAAAAACAGAGAAAACTTGAGGAAAGAGTGAGTTTTTCAGTAAAATCTATCATTAACTGAATATAAACCCAGTGTCTCCATCCACTGTAATTGGTCCAACGCCATGGGTTTTACTGGTGAACCAGTGTTGTAGAAGATGACAGTGTTTCCACGTTCACTACAGAGCCTCTGAACATCCAAATGGGTCATACTGTATCTGATGACCATGAAAAGATGACAAACTGTATTTTATACCAATTATTTACATGTATTGATAGGATTAATGGCTCTAAAGGTATTAAACATTTTAGATCAGTAGATGCTCTTGGACACTGGTGTGTATTTAGGTCTTTAGGGGTTAAGTGAGAAAGTCCACACTAACAGGGTGGAGGTTGACTTCAGGGACACACAGAGAACAATAAAAATGGCTTTAGTCTTTACTGATTTCATGCCTGATAAGAGGTAATTTAGTTGCTACTATGATATACTTCAAGAATATTTTAAAGTATTCATCATTTCATAGTTTAACCCTTTCATGCGTAAGTGGACAGCTATTCTACAGCTGTTCTCTTGTATATTCATGGATTTTGTTGTTTTAGTTCCATATCAGCCAACACAGTGGACGCTTATGCATCATCCCATACACTGACATTCATACCATTCCTGTAACTTTGCTGTTCTTGATAAAACAAATCTGCAGTGACATGTCTGAGTGTAAGTCAGTTGCTTGTTATTGTTATTAGACTGTAATTGACAGTTTTTTGGTTTTTTTTTTTTTTAACAAAAAGGTTTTTTTTTTTTTTTTTGCATGTTATCTCCATGAAGTGAGTAGTGACCAGTATTAGAATATGTTAAAATGTGAGAAAACATCAGATTAGCAGCATTAAAAATGTTTTTATTTCATAGTTTTCATACAGTATATCAATAAATACCTGTTTCTTTGCTTCAAAAGTTAAACACATGGTGTCCAGCTGAGTGGACATTTTTGGAACTCCATGAAAAATAGGTTCATAAAAAAATCTTCAATTGCATTGCTTTTTTCATGCCTAAAGAGGAATAAAAAAAACTCAGGAAAAAAAAGTCTCGATTAAGGTTCTCATAATTCATGCATGAAAGGGTTAAAGTTATTTTGAAAGTTGATTACATTCATTGAGGACATGAAAACAATTAATACAAAATAAAAAGACGAAAGGTGTTTTTAATGTCTATTTCGTTTATTTAAGAGATACAGAAGAGATAAATATGTCATTCAAGCCAGTTGTTCTGTAAATGTGGCTAGTTTTTGAGAAAATATGAATCGGTAAATCATAGACATCCCCAATATGACCTTTGACCTTTACTCAGAACTACGAACAGCTGATGCACATGCAGTTACTGACTGTGTTTCCTCCTGTTTCCCCTCAGAGGCGGTCCAGGACGGATCAGGTGAGTTATCATGATCAGATGATGAATGAACACAGTAATGTTGTGTTTAATATCATGTTTGTGTTAAATGTTGTGACAGTGGAGGAGCGAGTTGGAGCTGATGACGTCACCACAGGTGTGTAGAAACAGGCAGTGTGTGATGGATGTGCGTGTGTGTGCTTGGATGTCAACACCGTGTAACTGTAAAACCCTCCTCCTCCTGCAGAGGGCGGTGGGAATACTGAGGCCGCAGCCCCCCAGGGTGAGAGACACTGTCACTGTTCACACATCAGCCTGCAGGAGGCGCTGTGGGCCTGTTTACAGTCAGGCTGCACATACTGGATGTGGAGGTCTTAAAAATACACTGATGTGTAAATATCACAGTCGACTTATTTCTGTCATGTTTTCCACAGAATCAGAGTCTAACTCCTCTGAGGAAGATGGTGAGTTATTTTATTTAATATTTTAGTTTGTCTGAACAGATTTTTAAGATCTATTCTGTCTTTTCATACTTATTTCTACTCATTTATTTCCTTCTCTAATCAACATTGTTCTTTTTAACAGGGAGACAGAGGCGGGGTAAGTATCTATGCAAAACATTTAAAATATACAACTACATACAATTAAAAACATCAACTTTTGTATTAAACTTTTATGCACAAGCTCAGTAACTTTAAATAATATTTTAAGTTCTTTACGGCACATTTAGAGATAAAGATAGAAAATGAACAGAGATGGAATCTATCTAGGTCATTTATTCCTGTTCTTAAGTGTGTTTTTGGCATATTTTTTGCACTATTTGTAGAGAAATACTGCACTTTATATTTTTACTTCTAAAGTTATTTGACACTTACAGTTGCTTTTTATTAAAAACACAAGATACTCTATGAGTAAAACAGAATGATATAATTCTATAATATGTTCTAAATCTATATCAGTGTTAATTCATTCAACCCTTATTTAATGTTGGAATATATTGAGGTAAATGAAATGAAAAAGATGCAGATATGTCATCAAAACAATGCAAACAGTAAATGAAACAGAAATCTGGGCACAAAAAACATGAGAAAGCAACTCAATAAAATAAATAATAAAACCAATTGAATCAGCTAAAACAAGAACAGCTTAAAGTAAAATGTGGCACATTTCAGACTTAACCTGCTGAGATATAAATAATGCTGTCTTAAGCCTTTCCTGCAAAAGTACTCATGACACTTTGTACTTTTGATAAAAGTACATTTTGCTCATAACACGTCAGTACTTTTACTTAAATAACATGTTGAATTCAGCACTTACTCTGAGTATTTCTACTGTGTCCTTCTTTTACTACCATGAATGATCTCACTACTACTTTTACCTTTGGCATAAATAATGATTCAGTGAAATATTAAAATCTTTACTCTCTTGTCAGAGCACCATGAGGTAGTGACAGAGGCTGCAGGTCGTCAGGGTAAGAAAACGTTCAATAAAATGAGCTCTTCTTGTGAACTTTATCTCAGCGTGACCTGCTGTTATGTCAAAGTTGTCATTTTTTTCCCAATAGATGAGGCCACTCAGGACACAACTAAGGAAAAAGGTAAAAACTGATGATTGATTTACTGTTGACATCAGTATACACAGGGTTGAATGAATTCTTATCTGTTTACGGTAGTTTATCCAGACAACTATGGCCTGAGTTTGTGGCCAGTTGTTAACATTTTTGTGGCAGAGTCATAGCACCTGCCCAGGCAAGATGTGGTTGACTCCAACCCAGTGAACGTTAAATTGCTGGTTATGTAAAGAGCCAGATACTGAAAAACAAAACCAGTCAGAGCCGGCCAGAGTTGGATTTACAGGGCGTTGAAAGCTTTAATAGACTGAAATGAAATAAAGGAAACTGTAAAATGGCCCAGGAGCAATTACACATTTATGGGAGGTGACTTTAAAAATCTGTTTTCTTCAGGTTAATTCATACAAGCAACATGAATTAAACTGGAATCTCCACAGAGATGACAGAACCTGTTTACTGCTTGACCTGAAAAAATAAGATGCTACGATTGTTTATTTGAACACAGTGCTCCTTGTATGTGTGTAAATCTAGGACAGAAATCCAGGGCACTTTGAGACGTCTGTCCCCAGGTGCTTATTGTGCTTGATTTATACTACATCATCTGCGGCGGGTTATTTTAGGATGAAGGATGCACCGTCCCTGTCCTACAAGATGCTGAAAGATTTTAATAATTATCATACATCATCTTAAAATCAAAAGGTCATATTTATGTTTCTAGAAAGGTAGATGCACAAAAGGAAGCCTTCACTTGCTAATGTAAAAAGGGAGATTCAACCTGTAGTAGTAAAACGTGATCCTGTGGGCTTTGAGCAGACCTCGTGCTCTGCTTTGCAGCGGTAACACTGAACACTGGTGCAGTCATCAATTATCAGTACCTGCACCACAGCAGTGAGTCACATCAGTAAACCACAGAGGAGATGTGATTCAGAGTATATGCGCTTTGAAAGCCCTGGAAAAATACAGAATTGTGTTATGTTTGTAATGTAAAGCTAGCGTAAAGGAATCCTCTCTCTGTCCATGCGTCACAGATGTATTGGAGTGAGAAAGCACAGCAGCATGCAGATCCCACCGCTCGGCCCTCACCCGGTGCCTGAGCCGCACTGAGCTTACCGTCAATAAAGAGGAAATATTACCCCTATCTGTGTCATGTGGCTTCTTTTGTGTCATTGTTTTATGTACCGATAACTAAGCACTCACATGTTATTGCACAAGGTTGCTCTATCTCAGATCGCCTCGTAGATATGTTTTATGAGATACTAGTGTTTACCTGAGATTTCTGGGATTCTAATGTGGTCTCTTGAATTATTAAAAATGTCTGAAAACTGCATTGACTGTGCATTCATTTTACCAAATTTTTAGACCAGGGTTTGAGGGCGACTTAAGTTGACAACTGGGATTATGCAAGAAAATCATACATTTTTCAATAAGAATATAAACTGAACAAAATAATTATTAGACTAGCTGTGATTCTCTGGTGAAATGATTTAATTGTATATACAGTATATATAATAGTCATTGAATGTTTTTAGGTTGTTGTAATTGTGAAAATCTAATTTTTGCTATTGATTTAAACACAGCTTACTTATGAAATGTGTAAAGCAAACATTTAAACTGTGTTTTGGCTCATATTTATCATATTTACAGACTGAGGTCACATTTATTAAAAATATTTACTTTTCACTTCTTAATCACAGGGGTCTAATAACTATTACCAAAGCTGTTACGTCCAGAAAAAAGGTTATGGGGAAAAATGTTGTTTCCTTTGTCATCAAACCTTCTCAAACTGTTAATTCATAAAACACTGAAGTCTGTACGACACCAGCTTTGTGCACACAAACATTCCATAAGGTGTGTCATTTTGAAAATAAGACCCAATTAACATTTTATGATTTTTTTTTATTGGCCCAATTCACTAAAAACAAAAGCGCCACTCCCTATTGTTTTTGCCAATGCTCGTCTGGTCCAAACACCCAGATCTTCTCTGGACATGTGTTCACACATCCGTTACCATATCTAGAACTGGTAATAAGCACCCCAAAAAAAGCTTAAAACCAAGATGTACTTGGGGAAACAACAGATGTGGTTAAGTCATTTAATTAGTTTGATGCTCTTCCCAGCGTGTGCTTTAAATTAATCACGCTAAAAATAACTCAAATGCTGCACTCAAGTCTTATAACTGTAGGGAAAACCTTGAAAATTAAAACAAAGTTTTAAAACAAGAGTACATCAAGTGTGTAGAGGATACATTTAAAATGTTTACTTCATTCCTACTTTTAGCAAAGTACTGCTTTTAATAAAGCCCTTAAAAAAATCCTCGTCATAATAAAAGACTTCTGTAAATTTATTAACAAAACACATCTTGCAACAGTGTATTCCCATTTTTATTTTTTATTTGTATTTCTTCCACAAGTGTGGACCAGAGTATGTTGATGTGCATTAAAAAAACCAAAAACAAATCTTTGGTACCTAAGGGAAAATAAAACGATTAAGGCAACTACAGCATCTACAAGTCTGAAATGCTTTTAGTTCTGCAGCCAAATGACCACACTGCTGGCATGCACCATATGTGCCGGTATTTAAGCATGACACCAGATCAGCTCCACATCAAACCACCCCGTTAGAAAACATCCACATTTACTTTCCTGTTCCTTCTCAACCTCATGAACCACTTATTCGACTTTTCAGGCCAAGTGAGGAAGGTTTAAGCAAAAGCAACCCAAATATCCAGGCAGGTGCAAGTTTCACTGAAAAAGAGGGAGAAAACTGAACTGGAAAGTAGCCGATACAAGCTGAACTAGAGAAACCAGGCTGAGGCCTAAAGCATTTAACCATCAAGGATGCAGTCAAGTTTTAACAGGAAACTTAAGGTCTTCTTTAAAAGCATGTTTGCATGAGTTAACATTCTGCCGTTACATTGTCAAATTCAAGTAACCAACTTGTTTCAGGCATTAAGATATTTCTATCTTGCTGGATATCAGACATGTAATCCACTCATAACTTAGGTTTCATGTCTATATTTTAGTGATATGACATTGGTCAGATCCTCCAGTTTGTATAATTAATCGTTCTACCAATGGACAACCTCCATGAAATGTGAATGTTGATACAAGAGGAAGTTGATCATTACACGTTTAGGCAAAAATGAGTGAACAAAAACCTGTGGGGATAAAAAGACGCACATACACACCTCGTTTCTCACCTAAAAATACTGCTTTCGCATTTATGTTGCTGTCAGCATGTTGTGACAAGAGATACAGCTGTAAAAGACTAACACTGAATTTAATTGTTCATCTTTGAAATTTGTAAAACAATTTAAAAACAAAGCATGGTTGTATATACACATAATTGCAAAGTAAAAAATGGAATAATGAATATTAGAAAAAAAATGTTATCTTCAGATAAACTCTACAGAATCATGAGATATGGAAAAGTAAGTCAGAACAAAGAAATGCAACCCTCCCACTGGAGGTTATGTGGCCAAAATGGAACACAGCAAATTCTAGGTCGAAGATGATGCAGCCAAGAACCACAGGCCCATATCACAAGTCATTTCAACTTTTTTTTTTTTCCTTTTTCTTCCTTAGTTGGATTGAGGTAAGCAATATATTTTGGCCTCCTCTCTCTCCTGGTTGCTCACTGGAGCGGTTTCTTTCTCCTCCCCTGCTTGGGGTGCAGCTGAACGCTCACAAGATGGCGTAGATGAAGATGGCCATGATGCCGGCGCTGATCAGCCCAGAGATGGGCACGGTGACGAACCACGCCATAAAGATGTTTCTGAACAGACGCCAGTCAACTGCCTTCCTTGAACGCAGCCACCCTACAGCCACCACAGAGCCCACCTGGAAACAGGTTTCAGAGGGTTTCTCTTAAAACATATTCTGTCTGCATCAAACTGAGTATTAAAGAAACCTTACAATAATGAAAATTAAGTACTTAAAAAAAAACATTCCATTTCCTGGAATAAAGAGTAAAAATCGAGGTTTCCTATAAGTGACTGAAACTCTATTGTCTATTTACAAAACAAAATTAGATAAAAGTTTTGCTCTGAGTTGTCTTTCTGGTTCATGAAGAATACAGATTAATCCATCTTTTATACTAGTATTGACTTAGGACAGCTGAACCATCCACAAAACTTAGCTTTCCTGCTAATATGCTATGATGCTGTTGTGTTTTTCTGATAGTACAGAACCTTTTTGACTCCTGCCCCTGATAAATATTTCACATTATCAAAAAAAGAAATAATTCAAATTTTAAAGACCTAAATTTCATCCCAGATCTGATGCGTAAAATGAGCATAACTTGCCCCACATCTGACTTTCCAGACTGTTCCTGTTTACTGTAGTCTCTCATAACACTAAAGTTTCTGCCCTCGTGTCTCAGTCTAGTTCCCAGACCAGTGTTTAACTTACCTTGCAGTGCGTGGTGGAGACAGGCAGGCCAATGTTAGAGGCAACCACGACAGTCAGGGCAGAGGCCAGTTCGATGCTGAAACCACTGAAGGAAAATAAAAATATAACAGTCATCTGTCTGAACATGCCAACTAAATTAAAAAAAACTGGTAATGTCTGTAGAGGATGTGGTTTGTTTTCTGACGAAGCAGACACAGGTTCTACACTGTCTGGTGTTTTTACCTTGAGGGGGTGATGGGAGTCAGGTCCCGGCCCATAGTCTGGATCACTCTGCGACCCCAGACCCAGAGACCAGCACAAATGCCCACGCCACCATACAGCAGAAGCCAGATGGGTGTAGGTGTATTTGAAGTCACACTGCTGGTTTCGTAGACAATCCACAAAGCTACAAGAGGTCCAATGGCATTACTGCAAAAAAAAAAAAAAAAAAGAACAGGGTTATAGCATCTAAATGTTTTGTCACAAAATCACATTCCGCAGAACCAAAACTACTTCAGTACAATTACTGATAATATAACCTTCATGACTGACCACATACCTCACATCATTTCCTCCATGGGCGAAGGATCCAAAGCAGGCAGTGAGAATTTGAAGGAACTGGAAGAGGACTGAAACTTCTGGCTTGTCCGACTCAAGCCCATCATCGTCCAGAGAGCTTTGGCTGCTGCCTGCATCTTCTTTTCCCATTTCTAGTGTTACGTCGCCCTCTCCCAGACCCTCAGGAGTTGTGTGCTCTGCCACAGCATTACAATAGCTGGTATAACTATCCATCCGAATGCGCTTCCTTTCCTGACCACCTGACCCTGGACCTTTGTCTCCATCCTCACTAGCACGGAAATCCCCATCTTTATGTTTGAAGTCTCCATGCATGCCAATGATAGCCATGGTGTAGGAAGTATAGCTGTTGTTGCGCCTGATTGGCCGATCACCTCCCTCACCCATGCAGTCACCAACCTTAGCCAGGTGGAGTTTGTGCAGGAGGTCCTTATAGAGACCTGAGTCTTTGTGGACCGTGTGGTACTGGCTATAACCGTTACTGGGAATCTGTGCTGGCCTGTTGTTGAACTGAACCTGGTTACTGAACTGGACCTGGTTGGTAGTGTTGGTGGAGCCATTGCTGTGGACTTGCTGGTTGTTGACTTGGACCTGATTGTTTGATTGAACCTGTTTTTGAACTACACAGAGGGATGAAAACAAGATTAAAATCCTGTAGTTGTAGAGATTTTACGTGACATACTATTGAACAATTTAATGAACAGGCATTGGAGTTTTAAGTTACATTAATAACTTTAAGACCACTGTGAATATGATTTAAAGCCCATTTCACTCCCAGTGTTACTGATTATGTTAATGACATACAACTACAGACTAAGATTTATAACAGGACAGTGTTTTTTTTTTTTTTTTTTTTTAAATTAAGACAGGCACAAAATTCACATTGTTGGAATTGCGAAAACAAGTAGATTAAAAATTGTTATATATCCGTATACTTACCATCATTTGCGTCACTGTACTCTGTGTCATCAGAATCTCCAATGTCAAACGCCACCTTGCGTTCCTTATTATTGTCGACATCGTCAGAATCTCCGATGTCAAATGCAACCTTGCGCTCCTCAGTGGCAGTCGGTGGCTGAGCAGGGGGATTCTGACTGGCAGCTGGGGCAGTGGGTGACGAAACCTCCTTTGAGGCCTGCTTCAGGATTGGACAGTGGGCCTCTCTCAGCTCCCTCTTTTCCATCAGGGGGCTCTCAGAAGGACTGGAAGACTTGATATCTCCTAGTAGGGGAGGGATTGCAGTGAGGTATGGCCTGGGTCACATCATACATACACACATTACTGTAAAGTAGCACAGCACATGTTTCCTTTCAACCTAAGCTACAGGGAGTCATGAAAATTGCATAACTTGAAAGTAAAAAAAAAACAAACAAAAAAAACACTGTCCTAGAAATCCAGCTTACCTGCGTCCAAAACTGAGCCTGTGTTTTCATAAGATCAGATAAATGGATTATGACCTTACAAGGAACATATTTACACTACCGCTTAGAGCTTAACTTATGAAAGAAAATAAGACTCAATGCAGCCTGTGGCTTTCATGACATTTGTTTGTGGTCTTTAAGTGAATCAGATACTCTATACCAATATTTTCTATTCAATAGTTCTAGGATTGTTCTGTACAGTTGGATTCTCAAACCGGTCGAGACTGGAGTTGAAGCTCTCAGTGACCCTCTAATCTCCAACTTTACATGCAATGAATGCCATGCCAACATCTTAACTCAACCCACGCCTATTTTAGTCAAGACAGTAAAGACCAATTAGTGGATCACTATGACCCAATTAGTATACTTGACTTCTGGAAGGAGGCTGATCTTGACACATCATGCATCAGCTAAACCAGTTTCTTTGTCATCTCTCAAAACACATCTTTATCTTGATTTAAGAGTTGCCATTCTGAGCAGGGGGTACCTTTTATTGTAACTTTGTAATCTGCCTTTAGTGTTAATGCAGCATACAAAGAAAGGGCAGGCACAGTAAAATGGAAGACCTCAGAATATAAAGAGGCACAACACAGTAGAACTACAATACACTGAAGGTTAAAACTCAATGGAGCTCCAACACCAAAGCCAAACTCCTGGTGTGTAAACGCAGATGGCTTATGGGTTTTTGCTTTAATCCTGGATTATCAGACAGGTACTATATTTTCAAATGATTTTCATTACAGGGACTCCATTACAACAAAATATCCCAACTCCATTTGTTGGATTAATACGAGTTCTTTGTGTGAATAGGATTGTGTAACATGAAAAATGGTAACTGTCTTGTTCAGGGGCTCAGTGTGAGGAAACCAACAGTGACTACTCAAAACTGTTAAGGGATTGAAAGAGTGAATCATCAAGTAAAATAAATGACTTACGTTCAATCTTCTTCTTGAGGTGTGGGCAGACAATAAACCATACTACAATGGCAGTCACCAGAGACGCAGCCAATGAGATGAGCAGGATGCCCCACCAAGGGATCTTGTCAAATCCCAGTACTGAAGGCCCATCAGGAATCAGCAGAGACACAAAGGCAAATATAGAAAGGCAAATTTAAAACTCAAGGCAGCTGCTGCTACCTTCTTACATCAAAAAATTCCATTATATTAAACTTAAATTGTCAAGTAAAAGTATTTACCTGTCAAAATGTGGTTATAAAATAACAAAGAATTGTAGCAGGGAGTTGTATTCTTATTAAACTTAAATAGCATCAACAAAATGCACCACAAGCCAACAGCAATCATGTAAGTGATATGGCTTTAAGTGCCATCTTTTGGCTCTGCATGTGAACAAGTATAACTGCACTGTCTTATTGTACGTCCCAGTTAAATATGGAAAGTATGTGTACCCCTTAGATGCCAATGGTTATGTAACACCTAAAGGTTAGAACAAATGTCATCATGAACCCCCAAGTTCCCAGCTAACAACTGCACATGAACAATGAGTTCCTTAAAAGGCAACATAACTTGAAGAACAAGGGGGAGTCATTCTCAGGAGATGCTTGCTGTAGCAATAAAGGCACGCTCTTGCCAAGACTGCAGCAAAGCTGGTGCAGCAGAGGTACGTGTAATGCAGCATGCTGGCAGAAAGTGAATTATTTGCATTTCCCAAAGGACTCTGTCATCTGTGTCATACAGAGGTTCTAAGTCAGCAGTGTGATTAAAAAACATAAGTATAACTGAAAACTCCAACAACACCACTGCTGAGGTGACCTTGGCCAAGCATTGTAAAATAAACAACAATTCCACCAGCTTGGGATTGTTTGGAAAGTCTAAGGACAAACAAAAGGAAATGAGAGCCAAGGCTAAAAGATAAGTGTCTCGGTCACCGTGTTCATTTGAGGGCAGAGTCCACAGTGCACTCTCTCTACTGAGTCACGCTGCAGCATGAGACTGCGGAGCACCTAACTGATGTTTATTCAGTTACGCAATGGAAGCTCATTCCCTTCAGGACAGAAGAAGCATTAGATGGGAAGCGGAAGGTGGGTCTGGAATGGTTGAGCCTCTCACATTTCACTAAAATACTGGCTTACAAGCACTGAGACATCCACAAACAGGTGTTGATCAGCTAAATATTATAACTAACACTTCTGGGAATAAAACAATATGAGGGACAAAAATTAAAAAGTAAAAATATAGGGGTATTGGATGAAATTTTTAACAGTTATTTTTTGTAGGCAACTTTTCTAAAATGAAAAAAAGATTAAAAATAGATTCTGTCTAGTATTTCCAAAAAAAGGACAAGTTTTCACCAGCCATGCAGTGGGATGAATGGGATAGCACAGGAAATGGAATTCAACCACGGCTGCGTTCCAAACCCCTCCCTAGAACCTCTCCTGTTTTCCATGACCCACATTACACAATAATATGGCCTGTTTTTTTCCACCACTATATGTGCAACTCACCTAAAACCTCAATTACAATGACTGTCTGAATGACTCACTTGGCAAGGGCTCTTTGGTTTTTGGTTCTCAGTGTTATCTACAGCCTAGTGTGGCACTTACTAAGAGTAGTAGCATTAAATGACAGCTGCACTAAAGTGATCTTCTAACCTAGTATTCACTCCTGACAATAAGTATCCATCCTTCATAACATGCATGACAATAGAATCTTCTGATGATGCTTAAGTTTTTGTTCTAGCACAATATCTCAGATTCAATCTTCTATCTGTATTAGTTTTATGTTGTTTGTTATGTCCCCAGAGCAACCACTGACCGAGTGTTTGTTTTTCAGAGGGTAACCCAGGCAGAAAATTTGTATCCAGCCAAATGCATTGAAGTTCATCAATGGAGGCAGGTGTTGTGTGTGGCAAAAAGGGGTGGGGGTGGGGACACATATACTGTCATTAGGACACTCGGCATTTTTAAACATATACTGGTATGGAAAATCATGATAGATTGTTGTCTACAATGTGTCTTATTAAAAATCTCCAACAGTGTAATAAAATAATCAGCTTTGGTATATTTACACAATTTAGGGTAAAACTCTCAAATGTCAGAAAAATGGTTCTGGTGGATATGATTTTAATACCTACAAGTTGACAAACTTTTCTGGGACATAAAAGGGATTATTCCATTTGTGGTCTGATCCTCAGTGGATTGACAGCAGATGAGAGATTAGTGAGGCGTGAACGACATGGGTCACACCAAGGCTCATTTGTAAATGGATTGTCATTTGATCCTCACATTCTTTAGCCCAAATGGCAATCATTTTTTAACATGATGGCTTGAGCTCATTGACAGTGGTGTGTATATTGAGTGCAGGAATGTGCTGCGAGATGCCTGGTGTCCAGTCGCACCATTATGATAGGGTCTGGCTTACAGGAACAGCAAGTTCTATCATTGGAAACCTAAACATACTGTATTCAGTTGCTGCAGATACCACAGCCGCATTACAGTGCATATATCAGCAATAATGTGCTACTGCTGGACTGTGTCCCTGTGTAGTATCAGGCTACTATCCAAAGCTGCAGCTAGTGGAGACACATGACTTATTACTTTGAGGATAAAAACCAAATCATTCCTTAAGTGTTGGATGCAACTATAAAATATATAAAACAAAGATTATGCTTTGGAGCGATAATGGGATTGATGAAGCAGGTGTCCATGTTAAACAAGCTGTCAAATTGACTAAACAGCTAACACCGACAAATCTGCTCCAGCTTCATCGGGCATGCGGTAGGGATTTGTTAGTGTGTCTGAAATGCAATCTCGCACCTTTTTCTTATGTGAGGCACCCCAAGTACAGGTCCCCATGTACAGTGTGTCCAGATGAGAGACAACTGTACAAAATGTGCCTGACTAAGCAGGATAACAGGCTATGTTGGAACTGCAAGTGATCTCCTCTCTGTGTGAGTACGCTGATGTGCATGTACACATCAGCGCACGATATCTGGTCATACTCTGGCCTGTAGGCGCCATTTAATGGCCCAGGCCAGCTAAGATCTTGAACTGTTAGGCCCTGTAGAGAGAAGAAAACAAAAGGAGCAAAAGTTGCTCATTTAATAAAGTTTCTCCAAGATGAAAAAGCCAACAACAGTATTCAGAGCATTACTATACAAATGCTGAGCAGCAATGTGACTACTGAAGTGGACAACTATGAACATTTCAAACACCCTCTTTACTTCTCTTTTCCTCCTCCGTGTGTGAAGCGCACAGACAGTGACGTCAAGAGTTAAGTGAAATCTTATTCCATCTCCCTGTTGTGCTCCACTCTAAAATTTCATTCCGGCTATGACCCACATAGAACCACAAGCAAGAAAAACCCTAAAAACATGTTAAAATAAACACAGCTTCTGTGAAAATGGTAAACACCGTCTGGTTTGGTCTGGAATACATGTGGGCATCCGGCTGTCTGAGGGAGTAGTTTATTTTAAGCTGTGGCTGTGGGCAGGCATGCAGAGCAAAAGGACTGACACAATGATACTCACTCGGAGCTCCAGTGAACATGATGGAGAACAGGTTGATTCCCATCGTTATGGCATAGAAGACAGGCAGGGCCTTCAATCCATTAGGAACAGGGTCTTTCTACAGGGATAATACACAAAGTCAGAAATACAGCTACTAGCAAGACAATCATATGGGCTAATCTGAGTTTCAGTGTATAAAGGGAATCAGGAACTGGTTTAGAGCACAGCAGCCTTTATCATGCAACAACCAGTTCCTAAATTTTAGTGTGAGTAAAACTTTGCCTTTAACTTCCCTATCAATCTATAGGTATTTTGGGTCACATACAGAGCTACTAGTAATTTGAAAAAAAACAAACAAACAGCCAGCTTACCTTCTGCAAGATGAACATGCGCACAAAGTAGAAAACAATGCCCGACATTATACCGGAGAGAAGGGGACTCAAGAACCAGGAAGCAACTGAAAATTTAAGAATAAGGGTAGAGTATTAGTCAAATTTAATCTGTATGAGGCAATTTTCCAACATAAAAATTTGTTTTCTCTTTTCAGTGAAAATTCTTCGAGGAGCTCCTCAAAGGTTCCTTCCATTTTTCTGGCAGGTGAACATGACAAATCTTGACAAGAAACTCCAATTCAACTTGTCTTGGGTTTTCATCTAATGTGTAATTATTTTGCTTATTTTGGTATCTATATACTAAATTAAGATTAGTTAATTTGGTATATAGCTACCTTAACAGACATACACAAGCAGTCTTTACAGTTTTAAGTGCTCTAATTTTTACAATAATGCATGACTAGAAACTGTTTAAGGCTTCC
Source organism: Sphaeramia orbicularis (assembly GCF_902148855.1). Classification (NCBI taxonomy): domain Eukaryota; kingdom Metazoa; phylum Chordata; class Actinopteri; order Kurtiformes; family Apogonidae; genus Sphaeramia; species Sphaeramia orbicularis. The sequence continues at coordinate 61,453,621 of NC_043968.1, forward strand.
CTTTTTCCAAGAGGCAAAAGTTTGATCCAATTACTGTAGAGGAACTCAGAATTTGTAAAATGATATGAACATTCTTGTAATGAGAGTACAATTTTCTTGTACAGACGGTAATAAAAAGACTGTCAATGTGTATTTAAGTTGTTTTTTTTTTGTTTTTTTTACCATTTCACCTGAGAATGGTCATACATAAATTTCAACCTCTGGATTTTTGATGTTCAGGTACTCAACACAAAACACTGGCAATTATATATATATATATATATATATATATATATATATATATATATATATATATATATATATATATATATATATATATATATATATATATTTTATGATACCAGTGTATTACTGGTGACATCAAACCATGCCATTAGTAATCATCTGCAAAGCAACACAAAAAAACACTTGAGCCTTTTGCAGGTTCTTATGTGACCGACTTACCGATACGCAGGAGTTCAAACCACTTGACACCCTGCTGGCCTCTGGCAACCAGTGAGTACCCGATAGTAGCACCAACAATGCAGTGTGTGCCAGAGATTGGGAGCTTAAGGAAAGAGGCGGCCAGCTGCCACACAGCAGAACCTGATGAGAATAAATAATATTAATCACATTAGACTTAACGCCTAGCAGTGAAACTTATAAAAGCTAAAAATATGTTTTACTGGTTAAAGTTCATTTCATATGTTATATTTTTAAATGTCCAAACAAACTTTAATTAGTGTCTTACTCTGTTTGCTTCAAAGTTTTGCTCAATGACCTTGGTTTAATTACACAGAACATAAACTTCAGATACTCACCAACCATGGCACTGACGGATCCAGCCATCAACACATGCTCAGAGCCATTGTACATGCCCACGTCGATAATACCTTTTCGGATAGTTTCGCTCACTTTGGCCCCAAGGAGTACAGATCCCAGAGTTTCAAACACTGTGGCCAGAACACATGCCTGTCGCAAGGTAACCACCCCAGAGCCAACAGCTGTCCCAAATGAGTTAGCAACATCATTGGCACCCACAGAAAATGCTAAGATGAAGGCAATGATGAAGCCAACAATCAGCAGCCACATGTAATCTGTGAGTGGGGTCTCAGCCACGTATGCTACTGTGGTTGCCAGCATTATTGCATTTGCAGTTGTTGAAACCATGATTACAGAGTACAGAAAGAAATTTCACAATCTTACTGGGGAATAAATGCTTGTCAAAAAGCTATAAACTATTTCAAATACAGCAGCTAGTAAAATTAGGAGGTAAAAAGTAAAATATAAATAGTTTATGACCACCTGTCTAACAGGATTCTGATATCTAACAGTGCAAACTTGTGATAACTATCTGGGGCTAACCAGAAATGTTTAAAGTATAGAGAGGTATAGTGTAGGCTTATTGCTATCCTGTAATTATACTGGATCTGTTGCTATTCCTTTGGTGCTGAGCAATCAAACAGAGTGAAAAGACAGCCATTGTGCAACTGTAACTGCAGATGAGCAGGAGTACATCCTGAAAAGACAAAAAAAAAAAAAAAAAAAAAAAAAGCTCTTAAAAAAGCATCCTTTCCAATAATACAACTATTACAAAAACCATACTGACAACACAGGGGATTGAAATCGAATGAATAAGCTTTCCTAAGAAAAAAAGATAGAGCCTACGTAACAACCGCAAGTCAACGCTTGGACCGGAAGACAGAGCTCTGCTGCCAGCCCTTACAGAGAAGCCATTTTTAGTAAATGTCGCATGAAGAAGCCGGTACATGTATAAAATTAACGCTCACCAGTTGTACATAAACACTTCGGTTATTTTGTCGTTAGTTGTGTTTATTGAGTGAGTACGTCCAGAAAGGTCGTTACATGATAAGGTGTGTCTTATCTTCAGGAAGCAATATATTTTCTTCAACGTGTGCACGTGTGGGATTCATTCATAGCACACAAACCGGCTTGAACTCGATCAGTCTCCTCATGCGGCACAAACAAATGGGTCGGCCGGTCTAGACGTAACGATAAGTACTTAATTTGTAGCTATGACAGATTGAACAGTTACTTACCAAAGGTTTAATCGAGTTGACGTAGTTTCTTGTGAGAAGAGAACGCAACCGGATGTGACTCAATTTAGGGGAACAGAAGGTTGGAAAGATGCGGTATTGAGTGACCGGGCGGGCAGTCACCTTTTAGCATGTCGAGCCAAATTTAATGACCTGCCAAGTGTGGCTACCGGAACAGATGGCCAATAATGCTAACGCTAGCTTATCGTAACGGGTAGTTTAATTTGTCCGTTTGTCCTTGTTCAACACTAACATTACACAAATCCACGACGTAGGACCGTGAGTAAACAGTAATCAGGTTAGGTCAACCGTTGTTCTAATACACGGTCTCTCTCTCTCGATTTAATTTAACGCGAACAAGCGAACAGGTCACCGGTCATTTGTGATGATTATCTTTACGTAGTATTAACGGTTTATGTCAGTAGGCCAACTTTAGCACTAGCGCCAACCACCGGCAATGTTCTCTTAGGGTTTTGTCTTGAATGAATAAACCAGTCAACGTAATATTCGTGAAGAAGAATTATTATACTCACCACACGTTGCAATTGTTGGTCTTGTGAAGAATAGAGATGGCTAACCTCTAAGCTAATTAGCGCGCGCACAAACGTATCGTAAGATAGCGCGCGCGGGATAATGAAAAATGTAGCCGATTATGAAATATGGCGTCCAAAAAGCTGCCACAGGTTGAAGAAAAATAGAATATGCTGAAAATATATAATCGGATATCTGGTTCTAAGTGATATAAATCCGTTTGTTGAGATGTAGGACAGTCTCCGTTTGAATGAGAGTCACTGCTGCATGTGAGAGAGGCGTACGCTCGTGCCCGGCTGAGACGAACAGGCTTCTTCTGTTTTTTATTGGATCAGGCCTGTAGCGGCTCCGCCTCCGACCAGCTGTCATCAGCTGCACCCTCCTTTTTACTCTTAAAAAAAACGTCTCTGGCCGCGTTACTATATGTTCTCTTACCGAAGGGCACAGACGTTACATAAAATGAACTTAGACTGGCGGGTTATAGGCATGCACGAAAATAGCACAAACACTTTGAGTCGATTTTATTGTCTTGTTGTCTTTTCGTGTCTTGTTTTGTGCATAGTTGGCATACCCTCACGACCTCTTCTTTCCAAACTATGGAAAAGACTACAAAGAGTCACTGAAGCTTACAAACAACTGACATTCATTCAGATGATTCCGACCGTAAAAAATCACACCATGCATACTTTGACAACAGGTTAAATTGTTTTTATTCTTTTCACTAAGGAAAAAAACAACATAAAATATACAAGCAATGTTTATGTACAGTCATGTGACTGACAACCGTCACATAGAGAACATTGTATTAAACAGACTATTGTTATATTATGACCTCATGCGGTCTTTGTCTTTGTCGTTGACGTAACTTTTCCTTAAGAATCGTGGAAATTTTTCAGTCCTCAGTAGTACTACTGGGCAATATAGTCGGCTATTATCGCTGGTAAATACGACTCTTAACACCCGAAGGTAGAATTTCGCAAAGGAGGGAGTGGCGATTACATCGCAGGAACTGTTTTTTTCTTTCTTTCTTTTCTTTCTTTTCTTTCTTTCTTTTTTTTTTTACTCCAGCGATATCCAAAATGCCTTTCATAACTTTATAATATATTATCTGATTACAAATTCACCCCACCACGGCCAAACATAGCACTCACTTTATAACACCTCTTTGTTTACTCACCAAACTCCAGTTATAAAAGAGTGATAGTAACAACCAAATAGTATATTAGTGACTGCCAATATCAAAAATACTCAGAATCCATATTTACTGTTAGAGCCGTTAGCCCCCACTTCATCAGGATTGTAATAGAACAATAAAAGTGTTTCACCGCTCACAGACATTTCAATGTCTGTGAGCTCCCCAGAGCAGTCAAGAACCAGTCAGGAGTTTGGACTTGTTTGCCTAATAAGTACTGAGATAGCGGCACATGCTGCATTTGCACGAGGTTCTTGAACATTTTGTCTCATAGTCTCATGACACTGAAACACATCACAGCTTTTATGAAGAACACACACATGACTGCAAACTGTTTAATGAGTGAGGCCAACACAAAGCCTGATGAATGAAATGAAGGAGTCTCCTCACTTCTTATTCATATTTATTGATATAAAAAGCAAGCTGGAATGTTATTTATTTGTTTGTTCATTTTTTAGGGTTCACAGGAGGTGTACCTTCATTCACAGGTAGCCTTCGTGGGGTTCACATCATAATAAATACATGAATATAAAGCATATTTTCAAACATAATACTTATACATCCAACATTGGAGTCCATTCAAACATGGTCTAATAGAAAGAAACATTAACATGTATATGTAGTTGTACAGTTATAGATATATGAGTGAATGTGGAAATGTGTGAGTACTACAAATATGCTGGTCCAAATAGTTTTCCTACGTACATTTTAAAGATTGTTCGTTAATTCAGTCAAAGACACTGCTTTCATTGTTCAATATACTGTTTTTTATATATACAAATTAGTGTTTGCCTTTTTGGTGCCTGTATGATGATCTATGCCTCTATTTATCACCACAGTATGTTATACTTCTGCCAAGATTTAAGTGAGTGACTGGACCATAATTTGAGTGCCAGATGACAGTTTAGTTCAACTAAACTTTTCTTCCTTTTTTTTTTTTTGTATACGTTCAGTATTGACGTAGAATCAGTACATTTAGGAGTCCAATGGCTGTTTAAGGGAGTTTTATTTAGGCAACTCCATGGCTTTAAGGAGGAGAAAAGGAATCTGCTTTTAACCTATAGGCTATGAAGTATGCAAACCGCCTTCTAGACATTTTTGCACAATGAATCAGTGCCACCTAGTGGTTCTTATTTAAATAACATAATCTTTTTTTTTTTTTTTTTTTTTTTTTTTTTTTTTACCTCCGCCAAGGAGGTTATGTTTTTGCCAGGGTTTGTTTGTCTGTTTGTCTGTCCGTTAGTGTGCAACATAACTCAAAAAGTTATGGACAGATTTTGATGAAATTTTCAGGGTTTGTTGGAAATGGAATAAGGAAGAAATGATTAACTTTTGGGGGTGATCCGGAAGAAATCCTGGATTCTGGATCACTTTGAAATTTTCGTTAACATTGTGGTAAATGGGGCCAAAATTTTCGTTTCCCAATATCTCGCTTAATTATTGACCAAAACTCATGAAATTTAACTCAGGAATTGACAATGGGGTCCTCTATCACATTTCAAAGGCTGATCCGGATCTGATCCAGAAGGCGGATTTTATTTTAAAAAATAAATGTAGGATTTGTATCACCGATTATGTGGGGAATTTTTGCGCTTGGCGGAGGTCTGCGCTCTCCGAGTGCTTTTCTAGTTATTTTCATGCGTTTGATGGATCAGTGACAATTTTAGCCCAGAGTAAAAAATTTTGTTTTATGATACAGCTCCAAAATTATTTGCATTTATTATAAGTCATCTATATTTTTCATGGTATCCTTTTTCTTAATGGTGAAAGATGCAAAGACCAGATATTTAAATTTATTTTGTCCTTTAAAGAGAAAAGACAGGAAGTGTATATTTGGATTGATATCCATGCTTAATTTGATTTAGACAATGAGTAAATAAATAAGCAAACAATTAAAATAATAATAATAATAATAATAATAATAATAATAATAATAACATTGAAAGAATGGCTGTCATTTGACAAATTTTTACTTTTTAACATACTCAGTTTCAATAGACATGCTTGTTCCTATGAAATAAGTCATTTAAAATAGGAGTTTTACACCATGGTTTTGTAGTGACAACCTAAACACTGAAAACTCTTCTGGACAAGGTCATTGCATAATATCTTAAAAGTTGTTATATATTACTATTGATGCTCTAGTTTTAGTTAATAGCACACAAAGTAAGGTAACAAAAGTGATTTCCATATAAGTACCCTATTACTGGCATTGTACATTCTATGCTCTTGGATTTTTACTAACACGTGGGGGGATCATAGTCATTGCTTAATACCAACTGACTTTGAATACTTCTTCTACACCGCTAGAGGGACTTGACTTCCCCTCTTCAATATGTGTTTAGCTTTGGATATACACTGACTCTAGTTCAGATTCTAAATTTTTCATCCCCTAGTGAACAAGTAGCACTTGAGGGCTTAAAACTGCTTCCAGTTCATCGAAGAAACTGGAAGGGGAGCTTACGCAGCGTCGTAAAGCAGAACAGGCATACATGCTGGTTCCAGTGCAGCTATATTTAAGACAGACACCAATTTTGACCAATCATATTTGCGTCTTAACAATTATCATCCAATGAACGTTCGAGTTGTGGTTTGTAAGGCGGGTTCATCGAGTGGGCGTGTGTTTGTCAGTGGGGAGAGGAGGTCAAATGAGCTGCGAGAGTTTGAAAAACGTGAGACAACCTCTACTAAAGACACTCAGGTAGACATCCGTGCAAATAATGTTAGATGGAGAATTAAAGTTGCTGTTATTAGACTTATAATTCAACAGTGAAGTAAGTGTTCGATCGTGGTGTGTTCGCGTCGCACTTGTGAATAGTTGCGAGGCATGAGCTAATGCTAACTTCATATGTCGCGTGTTCAGACAGTCCATTAAGTGTTACTGCAGTAAAAGTACATTTTTTGCCAGATAAAAAAAGTCATATTAACCGATTTAGTTGTAAAGTATGATGTATTTCTACACTCCTGCGTGGTACATCTCCGCAGAGCATTGACACTTGCTATACATCTTAAGCTAGCTGCTGCTGATTGCTGCCACTGACATCTATTTTGTCTTTGGTAACTTGTGTCACGGTCGTCATGTTTCAATCTGTTCCCCGTCGTCCGATTTGCGAGATTGGAGTAAACACAGTTAGGCTACAGAGTGGCAGGTCATTCAGGAGATGTGTCGAAGCTAGCAGAACAAAGCTTGACAAGGTGCCATGGCTTGATCGGAGTATGGGCCTGCTACTGTCCTGGATCCAGAGGGCAGGTGTGGGTGCCACTGAGGCCGCAGGATCCAGCCAAAAGAGGAAGAACTTGCTCTCCATATTTGCGGACCATTGTGGCTTTGTAACTGGCCAGAGGCTTCGACGTGCTTGTCAAATCGCCGAACTGTACTCCAACCTGTACTCTGAGCGGACCAGGTGGACCCTGGTTGGAAACATATGGCGCAGATTTCAGAGCAAGCACGCTCCTACTGGGAAACTTATCGCTGCTCTGGCTGGTGTCTTCATGTGGGATAATGAGAAGATTCAAGATGAGGAAATTCGCAGGTTTGAACATCTATCTTTTAACGTAAAGAGGGATGCACACACATACAGACAAGTGGCAAGTTAAAGAAATAGCCTAATCAATAGAAATGCAAATGTTTGGGTTGTATTGTTTGAGTCATAGCTCTAGATCTCAACCCATCTGAATCAGTATGAAAGACTCATGCCAGCTAGATCTTTCGGTCGTTGTTAAAACCCCACCTGATGGAGTGAAATTCAGAAGAGCTATAGTTTACGTTTTACTCCAGACCTTTAAATATGCATCCTATGCATGTCCAATGCAGTATTTTATAATTTGTGTATACTTTTCAATGACCTATTCTGATATTTATCTCCATGTAAAGGTGTGGACTGGAGCTAGAGGCACTAGAGGCTGTAAAACGTATGAACACATCATCTGGGACTTTGGCTGGGCAGGTCGAGCCTGGCTGGGAAACTGTGATGGAAAAGAAGGACTTCAAAGTGTGGAAGCGTCCAATTCCCAATAGTCACCTCTATGAATACAGAGGTCAGCTCACTCATAATTTCACAAATGTAATTTTATTGTTTGTAAAGCACACATACATCTTTCTCTGAGGTTCTTGTGTGTTTTTCCTGTCTGCACTGGTTGGCATGACAAGTTGGTACAGTTTATTAGAGGAATCAGTATCTTTTCTTGTTTGTTATACTTGTAGTGTTGGGATCCTATAATGATGTCACCCCAAGACAGTTCTTCAATGTTCAGGTAAGTCACCAACTGTATTTAACTAGTACTTGGAATATATCTGTAGGATCATTAAAGAGCTTGAAGAAATAAGGATTTATAGTAAGGTGTTGATTCATAGTAGATGGATATCCTGAGGAAGAAGAGAGCCATAGTCTGACACTCTCCTTCTCCCTGAAGTCTAAATTGAAAAATAGTGGAGAATGTTACTTGAAGTAAATTTACATTATCGTAATTTTTGTAGATTTTCCTAGTAGTGGACACATGCCACACATTAAACATTTGTAAGGTATAGATTTAGCCAGAACCGTGAAAGATATTTTTCACTACTAGACTGGTGTACTATGGCAGCTTTTGCGTATTTACACAAGCCAACTACTGTTGCACAACCAACATGTATGCATCACATAAAAGCAACAGTGACACTTCTCTGTACTAAATTAAGCACCCTGTCCTTGACTTTCACTTTCCCCTTTCCCCCAGTTGGATACAGAATACAGGAAGAAGTGGGATTCTCTGGTTATCAAACTTGAAGTGGTGGACCGTGATGTCAGCACAGGCTCTGAAGTTGTGCACTGGGCAACACACTTTCCTGTGAGTTTCTGTTGTTTGGTGTCATGCCAAAAGGGAGGCGGTGTTTTTGATATTTGGGGTTGTGTTCACTGGGCAACTTTCACCTTCTGCCTACTGTTATATAAACCAAGTATGAATGACCTTGGACAACCATTTCACCAAGAGCAGCTACTTGGCAGGTTTTAATCATCAGTTTGTATTTCCTCAGCTGTTCAATAATCTTGTTTAATCTTTCTTTACAGTATCCCATGTACTCAAGAGACTATGTGTATGTGCGTCGCTATGATGTTGATGTAGAGAATAACCTGATGATCCTGGTGTCCAGGTGGGACCTCTGAACTAACTATTTCCTGTTTTTTTTTTTTATTTTTAAATTTTTTTAAATTTTTTTTCAGAAAGTTATATTTCATTCCATGTGTATAACTTTAATATTATCTGTAAATGTATCTTGCAATCTTCTGTTGTAGAGCTGTTCAACACCCTCGTGTTCCAGAAAGTCAAGAATTTGTCAGAGTTCATTCGTACCAGTCAAAGATGGTCATTCGTCCACACAAGTCATTTGATGAGGTATGAGGAGAATATTTTATTGCACTAATAATCTAATATTCTGTCCAGGGTCCTGTGTTTTGTGACATTAATTTTTCTTTACAGAATGGATTTGATTACCTGCTGACCTACAGTGATGACCCACAGACAGTCTTTCCACGTTATTGTGTGAGCTGGATGGTGTCGAGTGGTGAGCTTTTTTTTATTTGTCACAATTGTGATTTCCTGTCATAAGTGTATCATTAATTTTTGTGACAGTTTAGTTTTAGTTATCTATATAAATACTAGTCATAAATGGCAATTAAAGTAAAGTCCTGAAACATAATTGCTGGAAAGACTTGAACTTTGTAAATATTTGTATATATTTGTTTTTGGTTTATCATGTACTGGGGTACCAACTCTGAATATTTTGAATGCAGATGATTTGATAATTATCTCCTTTTCCTGGTAGGCATGCCTGATTTCCTGGAAAAGCTGCATACTGCTGCCTTGAGAGCTAAGAACTTGGAGGTGGGGATCTACGACTATGCAGGTGTTATTAAATCCAGTGACACAAACCGCCAGCCATCCCAGGAGCGCCTCACTGGAGACAACCCCCACACAGGCAGTTCTGGGCAGATCTACGCCTGAGATGGATCATTGTAGGCCGGGGGTTATGTTTGTGTTGAACTTGACTAAAAACCTAGAAAGCCAGCATTGTAAGGGGGCTTTTCATGAACTGCAAACTGGAGTTGCAATCTACTTTGATAAGAGAAAGTATGTCCATCCATAGACGTGTTGTTATTGGTTGTACAAGAACAATGGACCATGGTTGGTGACCGCTCTGTCCTTTTGGGAAAATGTTGCCATGGATATTCTCATTAAGACTGCTGGCTTTGGCATTATCTCTGCTCAGCCACTTAATGCCAAGAGTTGGAAGGAGTTTGTGTTTTGTTTTTGTTTGTTTTTTCTGGTGTGGGCAATGACATCTGTGTCGCAGCCTTTGGTAAGATTGAGCCAAAATTCCTCATTGTGGAGATGCTATTGCCAAAGCACTGATCGCTGTTTTAACGTTCCTGTCTTGTCCATAATTGTTGAACAAGGTTTGACTTTAAAGTGAACAGCCACAGCACTGTATTTGTGTCTGTGATGTGACTTAAGCCATGGCAATGTTTGTGCTCTTTTGGGAGAGAACAGAATAGTAACAATTGCTGACCTCTGGACATCATCAGTTTAAGGCTTTGGTCAAGATTTCTGTAACAGATAAGCTGAATTCTCTTATGGAAGACAGTGTAACATGATTTAAAGCAACTAGTTTCCTCTTGGCTTGCAGCATGAATGATCTCATGTAGGGACAAGAAAAGATTAGAAATCTTTAAAAATGTAGTGGAATTTTTCATAAAGGTGCTTATAAAGGATATTTGAGATTTTTTTGCAGGGGGAGGTGAGCAGCATTTAGTTGTCACAATTTGATTTCACACTGTTAGTTCCGGCATTTCTGTTCAAAACTGCCAGCATTGACAAAGCAGCCTTTTGAAGATATTGGGCGTCTCAGCATCACGGCCATAGTGTCTTATAAAAACCACATAAATCCTCAGATGAAACGGTACCCAAGTTCCTCACTTCTTACTGTTATGGAAACCCCACACAGAAAACTGCACCTGTACCACCTCATGATCCATCTGCATTTCATTAAATTAAACAAAAGTTCATTGTCCCATTTCAGCTCTAAACCTTTTTGTTACCCGAGTGTTAACTTCATCATACTTTGCACTATTTGACTCATGGGTGTTTATCATATTCAGTTACTGTAGATCATGTACATTCATAAAACCATACCCTGTTTACTGGAAGTTTCTGAACCCTTAAGTTTCTGCAGCTTTGGTTGTAAATGTAATTTCCCTCTGTAACTCTATAGATGTCCAAATCGTCATACATTTGTTCTAATTTATTGGCAGGGGGTGTTATGAATGTACAAAGAGCACCACATGCTGTGAAATTAAGCATTGCCTAATAAAGTACACTGTTTACAGCCTGACGGTCTGGCACCAAAATGTTGAAACTCATTTATGTTTTACACCTGTAACACATTGTACGAAAATGCAATGTCACATTTGTATTAGAAGGTACATAAAACATAACCAGCCATAATTTACCATTAATTACTGGAGTGGGTTTCATTGTGAAGGAATCCTACATGCATGTACGTTTGTGTATCAAGCATTAACTTGTTTTCCCCGGTGTATCAAAACTGTAGAATATCTGCTGCACTGAAACAACTACTTAGTGCTATTAAAGTAATAGCAATCTAAGGTATTTCAAAGATAGTGAAATATGCCGGACAAATTGAAAGAATGAGGAATAGAAATGTGTGTTTTGACTTTTTCTTGTCTGGTGAAACAGAACTTGGAGATCAACACAACCTTTTTAATTAAACAATATGCAATGCTTGCGAATGTATTTTTATGCTCTGTAACTTGTAGACATGTGTGCCACCTGCAATAGTCCACAAGTCAATAGTCAAATACTGGTTCTTTGTCTTTCTGCAGGAAGGTTAACATTTGTTATTAGGTATCACCTGGTTTTACTTTAGAATCAATAATTTCTGTGTGAATAATCCAGAAATGGTGTAATTGTTACGAAATAAATGAAATGGTTTGAAACTAATTCAGTCAAATAAACTGATGTTCATGTGAATCCCCCTGCAGCGAGTTTTGCAGAATCATTTTGATGTTCAGTGTCTTGGTAGAGAAAAGGGTGATTAGCGTGTTTGTGTAGCGTATCTACCGTAGTCCACTGTAATGGGATAAGCTGTAAACCCTATATTCCCTGTCTGGGTGTAAGGTCACTGCCTGCACAGACCGTCTCCGCAATTAACTCAAAGCACCGTCTGCTCACCAAGTCAGCCTCAAACAAGAACAACTCCACTGATGAAAGTCTGTGCCGTTAGTGAAATGATGGTTAGATTTTATTGCTATATGTTTTAACTGGTTTTGCATTGCCAAAAAAGCCATATGATTAAAAGCATGATTATTTTATAGCTCCTGCAATGTAAGATCAGTTGGCTGTACACCTCAAACATCATCAGATATTAGATTTTCAGTACGATGTTTAAAATGAATTTGTAAGTATTAAATATTTTCTGCTAACATCAACTATATTTTAAGATAAAAGTTACATTTAGGACTCAACAGCCATCAAATTACTCCCATCAGCACTTTTTCTTTACTAGAGTGAAGTTGAATAAATTAAAGCTAGAGTAGGTGATCTCTTCTTTTAACTTGTACAAATACTGCAGGCAACCTTCAGTTTTTCAGGTTATTATTCTGAAAATATGGGATATGACAAGTAATTAGAGGGACCATAACAAGGCCGTGCTCTTAATGTACTTGGCTGCTATAATGGTCGCATTGACAGTGACTGAATCCTGAATGTCTTGCAGCTTTATATTATAGTGGACATTATCATTTAGAGCCTGCAGCTCATGGGAGTGTCACTAAAGACTGAATCAATTAAAATAAGAGTCTAAAAGAAAGGAGGCGTCTGGTTCATACATTTAATATTTATTGGTTAAGTGCAGCAGAGGGGATCTGAATCATGACACAACACATACTCAATTTCTGTACAGAAACGAGCGATATAATTTTCATTGCAAGAGCATAAACCCACTCTCTAAAACACATTGGCTTATGTGTCTGAGGCATTGCGCAATGTCTCGTGATTTGATTTATTGATCTGTGATGTATCCGCAGTCTTAACATGGTGCACATTGTTTTAAAATATGACCTCTACGGACAGAAATTATTAGCCGTAGTTAAAAGCCACTGAGCACTTACTGTAATTGATCGTTTGTACAAATCTGTCATATTTCAACCAACCAGCTTGTGGAAGGTGACAAAACACTTTATCCAGTATGTGCCTGGAAAACACTCACTCTCATTCTTTTTTAATGAATTTCTGCTCTTTGTTGTGAAAAATAAGAGGCACTGGTAACACACAGGATGTTTAGATAATATTTATTATAAGCCACAATCACTGAAAGTCCTAAATCTCAGATAATGAAGTGAATGACAATGAAATCAGAGCCTAAACTGGTAAAACAGTTTATTTAATAATATAAGGATCTTGCCATTACCAGTTGCTTCAGCTCTGCAGATGCTGCCTTTAACACAAAACCATCCATCGTTCCATATTCAAAACATTTTGGCTTTATTTCCCTTTTGTATTTGTGAATTTTGATTTTGCAAAATGTACAATATACATGAGAGAAATCAGAGCATTCTTAATCACCACAATGGAATCATTACAGGAGGCTGATAATGCTCACAAAACTCCAAGGTGCTTGGCACAACCATGGACAGAAGACACACTGCATGGTTAGATCAAGCACAATGGCGTCCCGGGCAAGGACGAAAAACACTGATCAGCGCGGGGGCTCCAGCTCAGTATCAGGCAACGTAGAATCAGTTTCACTGACGTTTACTGAAAAAGGAAAATATCTTGTTGGGCTGTCACTAAACGTGTCCACCTTGCTTGACGATGATGTTAATGCATAAAAAATAAAGCACAAAGTTCCTTTTCTGCTTCTTTGCAGTTGAAGGACAGTCCAAGAGATGACGATGTCCAGATGTGTATGGGAGAAATTTTGGACTGATTTTTGTTTTTTTAATGGCATCCTTAAATCACAATATATATATAAAAGAAATGCAATACAATTGTAGTTAAATATCTGCAGAATTTAAAAAAAAAAAGATTACTCATAGGTCACACTCACTGCGGAAAAAACGGCTACACCCTTCCTGCGCACAAACTGCGTCAAACCCCACCCTCCCATCGTTCGCGCCCTTCTCAACCAGACCCAACTAAAATTTTAAAAGACCAGGTTCCAAAGATTTTACCAATTTTCTTTATAAACCTAGAGCAGATACCATTTTAAGACAATACTAAACTGAAAAATGTTAACTTGATTAAATAACTTGTTTCTCACTTTATTGGGTCTTCAACTGATCAATGGAAACAGAGTTTGGATAATGCGACAGTGCGATATTAACAATCTCTGTATCGTATAGAGTACAGTCTCTGTAATTTGACCTAAGCAAACACAGTCTGTAAACCTGAGATACAATACACTTACAAATGATACTTACTTTTATCCATTTCTGTCCATCTGAGGACATCTCCTCAAAATAAAGACTCAACCAGTCTTGACATTTTAGAGCTAAATGCTTTAACGGTCACTGAGAGCAATGTCAAGAGTCATGATACCATCAAGCTAAGAGAGCTGCTTCTCCCCAAAGAATTGACAATCTTGTTACCTACTCCAGTGTCTCTTTCAGCTCCCCAGGGACATCTTACTAAAATGAGAAAGCATGGTGGGATAATCAACTTAGATCTGTGGCAACTGAACCACTTTGTGCAATGAAATTACATTACAATGCATATTTATGTGTTATGGAGAAACCCTGCATTTCTGGTGACCAAATGGCATGAAAATGGGAGTACTTTGGGTGAAAACGGTGGGTGGTGGCGGTGAAACGGACTTCTGTTTTTCAGAACAATGAGGATGTTTCAAAGGGATGCAGGGATGTGGCTGATGGGATGGTGTGATGGTTTTTTATACAAGATGGTTTTGATACAAAAGTATGTTTTCTTACCTTTTATTGGGTAGTTTTTTCTTCAGAGGTCACAGTTTACTTTACAGTCATGATCTTCCAGCAGTACTCAAAGCTTGTCATGAATTTTAGAATTAAAGCTAAATACTTAAAAAGTTATTTGTCGTTTATCAAAGAAGGTCCCTGATTTAAAGCAAGCAAAGTCACACTAAAAAATGGTAAAGGTCACAGAAAATATCCCACTAAAATATAAATTAATACTTACGTACTACTTTCTGTTAGAAGTCACTTCTATATATCTGATCTTTCCAGGAAACCCACCTTTCCATCCGCTGGACCCAAAGTGGATGTAAGGCACCCAGCTTAGTGCAGCGGGCTGATGGGTGATGAAGGCGGCTGGTTGCTCTGAGCTGCGTCTTGGGGTCTACCAGCTTGCTCTACTGGAGACAGACTGTCCTGACTGCGTCCTCAGCACCCTTCAAGTCCCCATCTCCTGCCCCTCCTTCAAGCTAGGAGGGGTTGGTGATGTTCTCTTGGGATAGGTGCACTGGCAAGGAGGACTTGGTCAGGCTGGGATTGGACATGGGTTGGGGAGTTTGGGGGGGCCTGGTTCCGCATTTCATAAATATTAATACAGAGTCCTCCCTCTCCAAATGGGTAGATTCTTTAATTTTGTTAGAGGGGGAAGTGCTTTATTCACTTAATGGCTTTTATTAGTGCCCGGTCTTCAACTCTTTCATTAGCTAAAGTGCTGCTATAATTTACAGGGAGAAAAGGGGGTGGGGAAGAGGCAGTGTCTGATGAGGGTTGATCCTGCTGCTGCTGGACAGCTAGGCAATACCCCCAACCACTGCAGATTTTTCTAAAAAAAATTGTCTTTTCCTTTACAAACCGTACTCTATACCATCAAACACACTGTTGATAGCTGTCTCAATGGCCATTATAATGTTGCTGCACAGCAGGTGTTGTGACACTTTTGTCTTTCTTCCTTATCGGTTCTTTAAAACTGAATCTTGCTGCATTATAACGTAATTCTTGTTAAATGGCCATGATGCAAGATATCAAACAATACTCAACAATATTTTGACTCAGAAATGGTGCAATATTTAATGTCTGACATTGCAGTACATGTAAATGCCCTTTTATATAACCTGAATAAATTGATTTTCTGCAAAACCATTTTGCTCCACAAACACATTATTTCAATCCAGGCAAGTACTGACTCTACTTTTTGCCTTTTTACTTTTCTATTTAAAATTGTTCAAGAAAATGCTGGTAAATGATTTGTATTTTTTCTTATTTCATAAGATGCCTGTTTTGAATGCTATTTGAATCCATATCTCTTCTTCTTCAATACGATCACATTTGATTTATGCAATTATGAGTTGGACCTAAAACAAACTACAAATCTGTACCAATTTGGCAGTGTATTAAATATTCTGCCTTTGGAAAATCTCCACTAAAACTTATGTGACCTTATTGCACGGCATCTTTTTTGCTCGCATGTCAAATAGTGTGGAAATCTTTACATTTTCAGTCTTTTTATTCATGTAGACGGTGGCGCTATCCCCTGCAATCAAGTGTTCAGACACAAAATGGCCACTGCACTTCATGCAGGTTGCAACATATATACATTAGACAATGCAGTCCTCCAGCAGTGGCTCTGATGAAATGCTCTTTATTTTGCTCTGTGGAGTCTTGTTAGTTGTGAACAGCTGGCGCATGTTGTCCCCAGACTGCATCTGAGTGAATGAACTGATTAACCTGAGTGGCCGTCCCTACCAGAGAGAGGGGGTGGGCAACCTGCCTGAATAACTGCCTTCATCATCAATGTCACATAAATCTCAAAACTGGACAAGGCTTTCAAATGAGACTCTCTCTGAGCCAGACTGAAATGGTCATGATATCACTGATGTTTAGTGCCGGTATGTTTCTGCGGGAGAACATGTAACCGTGATGGTGCATGGGATTTAAGATTTCTGTGACACTTTAGTGGCAGACTCCATATAACACATTAAAACATCTTGATTTATGGAAAAGATGTGTGTGCTGGCGACAACTGAAGACTTCAAGCCAACGTTCACGTCCAAGGGTTGGGTAAGTATAACAGAAGCTAAATAAACAGTTCACAAAAAAGAAACAGCTCATTTCCTCTCATGTTTTTATTGTACAGATTTTAAAGCAAGGCTTAACCAATATTCAATATGAACTATTCATGGTGTTTAAGTATTATGGGCATTTCCAACATGACACTTACATTCATGTCATTTCTTTTTTTAATTAAATCAAAAACTGGGTCACATGACACAATCTTGTGGATATGTTGGTGCTTTACTGAGCAGCTGTACAGAACACTGATTTACAGGCCATGCAGCGAATAAGACTCCTTTTACTTTTTGACCAGCTGAATAACGTCTTCATCCTCCAGGATGTGGTCCTTACCCACTTTTTGAGGGTTGTGTTTAACTGATGAGCCCCACACAAGTGCACTGAAAAAAGGGAAGAGACTGAAGTTTTAGATCATAGTTGATTTATAATCTCTTTAAACCAGAAAAGATGAAACATCTTAGCTCAAGATCAAAAAGATGATAGAGCATATTGCGCAGTAATCCCCACCTTTAAAGTCACCCAAAAAATCATTTACACAGAACCTATTATTCCCTCTGATCCTGCAAAGTATAATGACACCACTTACTTTAAAAGGCTTATGAATCCTATGTGTTTCAGTTTTTGACATAATGTTGCTTTTTTCATTCCCTGGAGGAAAGGTAATGCTCAGCAGCACTAACACATTGACTGATGCTCTCCTATTTAGAGATGGTGGTATAACCCATCCCCAAAGATCCTGATCCAAACTCAGGATTTATGCTTATCCAGAGAACCTCCCTATAAACAGGGTAACAGCTGTGATTAAAGGGACTGCAACGTTTTAGATCATGTGATTACCAGTTGTTAATTTGGTGTAGACTAACTATCCATATTCATTAGTGTAGAAAAAAAAACGTGTCCAAAATATTTTATTTAAACTCTTTCAGTGTAATTGGGAATCCAGATTTACATTTTTTCTGTCTCCATGAACTCAAGAAAAAATGTTTTTCAAAATAGTTTTCTTAACTAAAACTGCATAACATGCACCTGTGATATTAAAAAACCATTACAAAAAAGTGACACTTGCAGGAGTCTGAATGGTCATTATTGTAATAAAATAATTTTAAAAATAGACAATTATAAATTATTAATAAAATAAAATCAACGCTGATAGACAATTACTGGAGAAACATATTAATAATGAGCATTATACAGCAAAGAGGCTGCATTTTGTTGATTTTTTTGTTGTTAGTTTCCAGATGAAGGCCTGATCTTGATTTTACAAATAGGCAATTATTCATTATTTTCATAAAACAAAGATTTGATCGATCTACTTAATTTGAGATATTGCCCTGCCACGTATGGAATCCAAAAATTACATAGTATAAATATTATAAGAGGTATGAATGTTTCTTATTATTTATGTGAATTAGTACTCTGACTACTATAACAAATATTTGTTTGTTTCCAAAAATATACATTGTGTATAGTTTTATAGTGTTAGTTTTGACCTTCCCTTTCTTTTAACCTTTTTCAATCCCACCCTCTGTATTAATCAGCTGCTGTGACAAACCAAATTCCCCATTCTGGGATCAATAAAGTCCTGTCATGTCTTGCTTTATGTGTATATGAAGTACAGTTGTCATGTAGTCATATATGAAACTAAAATAACATCCACTACAAAAATGTCTTTCCCTAGTGAGAAAAAAACAATCCACCCAATTTTTTTTTTTTTTAAAAAAGGCAGTTCTATTATACTCACTATTTGAATTCTTTGATGAGATTTTTGTGAATCTTTAAGCAGAAATCTTCCACAGCAGTTCGTCCATCAGGGAGTACAACAGGAGACGTGTAGTCAGGTAGCTGGCCTTTGGGTTTGGTGTAACTGCAAATGGACACACAATCCAAGTCAACAAACAAAAATTAAATCAGACCATTTTTATGGTGTATTTACATCCTCAACCATCTGTACCATCTGTTCACAGCACCCATGTGGTTCCTGTAATACTGAGTCTTACATGCGCACAAGCCTTAGGTAGTCCCACATCTTTTCCAGCAGGTCGTCAAAGTTCCAGCGGTGGTGAGCAGAGATCGGCACACAGTGGGGCACCTTGTAGATGATGTCAAGCTCCTCGATGGAGATCTGATCGATTTTGTTGAGCACATAAATGCACGGGATGTACACCCTGTTGTGACAAGAGACTAAGTGAGTGCTATCCATCAAATCCCTTTGTATTACAACACTAATCATTGTACGTCAGTCTGGCATGAACGGCGGATGTCATGTCTGCAAATACATGAGCTGACTCACCCTTTTCACATACAACACATGCGTTTTTTTTTAAAGCACAGAAAGAACAGGGCTCGGACTAATATTGATTTAGGTAGTTATTTAATTACAAGGTCATTTCTAATCCTATCCAACTGTATATTCTTACAAATCCACATAATCCAAGATTTTACTGCATTAAATAGAAAGGATTTCTAAGATTTGATAGATTAGGTCAGAGACAATAGCACTTTAACACTTCAGAAATATGTTACATACATATCTGTTAAAAAAAAAAGAAGGAAAAGGTGGTTTGAAACCTTGTCTGATGTATTTGTAAATTTATCCGCAGTAGTGAAGAGTAAATTGAAACAGGATTTCATTCCACAAGGACACACCCACAGGCAGTGTCTAAGACAGGCCCACTGTGGTCGTTCTTACCGATTTCCCTCCACCACATCAATGAGGTCATCAGCTGTGGCGTCACTGCGCAGAGTGATGTCGGCATTGTGGATCTTGTATTCTGCCAGGATAGTCTTTACCGTTTCAGCATCAAGCTCACTTTGTGCACACTAAAGTGAAGACAGAAAGGAAAC
This sequence comes from Sphaeramia orbicularis, assembly GCF_902148855.1. Lineage (NCBI taxonomy): Eukaryota > Metazoa > Chordata > Actinopteri > Kurtiformes > Apogonidae > Sphaeramia > Sphaeramia orbicularis. Next base: position 61,473,276 of record NC_043968.1, read on the forward strand.
GTTTTTATTAACATCAGAAAATGAAAGAAAGAATATAAACAAAAGTATACACGTTCCTTCAATGGATAATTTTCACACTGAATATTTTTACATTTATAACATAATAAAAAATAATGTAATCACATAATCAATACAATAATATATTAACTGACATTCCAACATATAGAAATTATTCTGAAATGCCCATTAATTCATTGTTTTAAGAGGAAAACCAATAAATACCAATTTTTTTCTACAAGCCTACTGCTACTACTACTGCTAATAAGAATAATAAGTTGTAATAGTACATGTTTTAGTAAATGCAATACATTCTTTTCATGCCATTTTGAACCAGTGTCCACTCTTTGTATGAACCCTGCAGTATTAGTCATGTCCACATGAGGGCAGCAAAGCTAAGTGGTTCTGTATTCATGATGAACTTCATGGGACAGTTTGTGGAGCATAAATGTTTTCAATGTAGTTATAACTTTTATTAACTACAACCAGCAGTTTGACCTAGTGATCATTGACACATTTATTTACAATGGCAAATAAACAAAATACAGTGCATTCAACTACAGCTAGCATGACTACTGGCCCTGCAAGTCAATATAGGTGTCTTATATTTTACTAACACCATGTGAGTTAATCATTTCACTGTACCAATATGATTCCTTTTATGGTTAAATAAAGTACATAAAGAGTAAGCACATGAAAAAAAAGAATTAGTCGATGGATGAAGACATTTTCACTAATACCAACTGAATACTTGTATCAGCATTACTTTTTTTTTCTCAGTGTAGGGTTGAAAATGTTGACAACGGTATCATGCTGTGTGAGACGTACTGTTGCTGTGAAGTTGATGCCTCCTTTGTCCTTCTTCTTGAAGCCAATGTTTGGTGGCTGTTTGTTAAGTCGAATTCCGAAGCCTTCCAACTCATGTTCTATTAACTTCTTATGAACAAGAGGCTTCAACACATCAAGCACTATCAGAATCAGGTTGCAGGTTCGAGCCACTAAAACAGACAAGAAAGAATTAAGTGCAGTATAGAGATTGAAAAAGCACACAACTTCTGCAGGGATTTGTTACTCCAACATCATTTTAATAACATCTGCGACTCTAGATTTCCCTAGATATTATTTATTGCAGTCTGAAGCTTTAACTGTTTGTTTTACTGCAGATGTACTGCTGGGCGAGATCACTTTGAAAAGAAGAAATCTCAATGAAATGACTGAAATATGACTGGGCTGCTAGTCCTGAGTTTCCACTGGAAATTATATATATATATATATATATATATATATATATATATATACACACATATAAAAATAAGTGGCTGTCGGCACTTGGTGAGTCAATAATACTCATATCAACTCGTAAAGCAGTTATATCAAATACCCCTGGGTAGAACTCAAAGAATCATTTCTTTTCAAGTCATTAACTTCTACTCTAATAGCAGTCTAAAGCTACATTTAAACTGCCATCAGAAGCATCTACCAGTGTATAATGATGACAAAACTGAAAAGTATTAAATGCAATGACTGGAAAAGCTGTAAAATCTCCTGGATGTCATGGTCAGACTTCTAAATTGTGCATTTTCAAATAATATCTGGCGATTACCAAAACATATCTGTTAAAAAACATCCAGATTGTAGATTTTCACATTAAAGTCAAATACTAACAAGAAAAAAAAAAGTCAGTTAGGTAATGATGACCTGGAGTCATCCCAAACCATATCGTGTTGCCATGAAAAATAATAACCACAAAATAACACTATTTCCCCCCAAAAAAAGAGAGCTGAACTGCAATTCAATGCAACAAAAAATTACAGCAAAAGACATAAAGAATCAATTAAACTTTTTTAAATACCATTTTTTCTGTCTTATTTTGATAATCATAGTTCAGAAACTCATGGGACAAGACAGACTGCATAATTTCATCTGGCTTTAGGTGCTGTGAAAAAAGACTACGGTTTACATCTACAGTAACTAGTACAAATAGGATTAAACAAACTCCTGCAAAGATTTTCATGAAATTTAGTGGATGTGTAGGACACAGGCCAAAGATGAACCCCTTAAAATATCAGAGCAGATCAACATGAAGGCATGATGACAAGCAGTATCTTTATATCTATCTGTCTTTAACATTGCAATACTCCTGACAGAGCTGGAGCTTAGAATAGCAACAATCTGTTAAATAAAAAACACACACATAAACTAGCCAGTGGCACAGCTTGATAAAAATTAGGAAAACATGTCATACTTTGGGCGATGACCTAGCTCTAAATGTATAAGTATAATCTAAATCTTCCAAAATGCTTCTGGAAGACCTGAAAGATTTGATATAACATTACTTTTCAACAGTACCTGCGATGACTTGTCTGCCTCTGCCTTTGCCATCCTTGGCCCCTTCAATGATTCCTGGGAGATCCAGAAGCTTAAAAGGGAAAAAAAGCACACACACAAAAAGTAAAATAAGCCATTGAAAGATAATCAACTTACATTACAATTACACATAATAAACCATTGAGATATTCTTTTTACCTGAATTTTGGCACCTTTATATCGAATGACTCCAGGCACCGTTGTCAGAGTGGTGAACTCATAGGCCGCAACCTCAGAGTACACACCAGCAAGGTTACTTAGAAGTGTAGACTTTCCCACTGAAGGAAACCCAACAAACCCGACACGCGCATCCCCAGTTTTTGCCACATCAAAACCTAAACAATAGAAAATATAAATCAGCATTTCACATCACGTCCTCAACTTCATAATGCTTCTAATGACAGATGAGGTTGGGAATACGAAAGTTAATTGTATTTAATGTGCAGTAATGTAACACATTCCTACCCTCTCCTGTTCCTCCACCACTCCCTCCTTTGGGTGTGATGAGCTCTCTCCTCAGTTTGGCAAGACGTGCTTTGAGTAGACCCAAGTGATGTGCTGTGGCCTTGTTCTTCTGCGTCCTGTTCATCTACAGTCAATGTCAATAACACCAGGATGACAGTCAGCAATTATTCACAGTATTTTGTCCAACACATAGTAAATTCATTGGAGGAACATAGAATGAAGGTATGCTGTATATTTTTTCTGTGGCCTTTGTCAAAACTGAGGAGGAGTATAACTGCATTAAAAAGTACTTCTTCTATTGATATCCCCTAACATTTACATTTGACAAGATTATGATCTAACTGTATGTACTTCTCTCAATTACGTGAACGAACACAAAGGTCATACAGCCAGATATTGATGCGTCATTAACTTAGCAAGGTAAGGAATTCCTTGACCAATATAATGGGGTGTACACTGCTCTCTCTGCATCAACATTTACTAAGATCAACAATACAACTAACAGTCAGTGCCAGGGTTAATTCATAGCAGGTCATTGATAAGTCTTGGTATGACTGAGTGATAAAATGATAATGATAGTTATTAAAATGTAATCTGTGATGAGTATTATTATATCTTAACAAATATTTCTTTTGTCTATAGGGTTAATTAGTTTCAGCAAAATCCTTGATGGTTATTCACAGATTTGTTAATTCACTTACATTTGGCTTGTCATGTCCATGACCATTAAGAATAGTTTACAATCACATATAGGCCTACCCATCTTGTTTCTTCAACTTTTACTTACTTACATAAATCAGTGTTTAAGAGAAACAATTATTTGACATTTATGACAAAATAACTCTGCATCAACTCGAGTGTTCAGATCCCATAAATTATCACTACTTGAGTATTGTAGATTGCTGCAACTACTTTCCTATCAAACAACCAGCAATTATTTTCTCAGAAAATGAAAGTATTTACAATTTTTAAAAAAAAATTCTAATGGATAATTGATTAATAAAGTATCTTCTTTTAATTTATTATTATTGTTATTTATATTCTCGAAAATGGGCTAAAGATCACTTCCTCAAACTTGATGTATCATTCCCATTTAATTTGCTCTGGTGTATTTCTTCTTAGCAAAACTGTTCTATTCAGAATTAACGTACCTTTAAACTAGAATATCTGAAACCAAAAAAATCCGAAATAAATATCTATGAACATTTTCGTTTTATTTCATTTTGCTCCCAGATTATATTCAAAGATATATTCAAGTCTCAGCATTATCAGGCAAGTATAGACTGCGTTTCTGAGGTATGTATCCTATTACATCTTCTACTCGTTTAGAACGGGTCTTGAAGTGAATAATCGTCTACTAACAGTCGAGAGCATAATGTTAGTCATGGTTTAATATAAAGCGAATTCAGTCGAACTCAATCTGGATTTGACACCGTTAGTAAGATACTAGACCTGGACATACCAACATCATATAACCTCCACTTATTAAACAGAATACGTTTAACAGCCGAATAGGCATGCATTAGGAGAACACATTTTCGGCACATTCTCTATCCAGATGTAACTGTCAGAAAGCAGCAGAATGATTACATAAAATGTAAGACTAGGCCCACCTATAGGAGCTATGCTAATATTTGCTAGCTGTGAGGTTAGCTAAAACGTGACTGATTCACCCGGGTTAGCCAGCTGTCTACTTTAACTCACCTCATTTTCAATCTCTGCTATTTTGGCGAGTATACTCATGGTGACGGCTTTCCTTGTATACAATCAACGCGGTTGAAAAATGTTGAGAAGATTTGTCATTAAAGTTGGCAAAGTTAGATGTTATTTAGCAAGCAAGCTCTGCCATCTACCACGCAACCGCCGCTGAGCGCTACTTCTCGCTAACTCTCGCGATGACACAGTGTATTCCCAGCAGGAAACAATGTAGGTTTTTTTTCAGGGGTTGTCTTCATATACCAAAGTAAAGAACCACGGTGGATCGAAATTTGGTTTGCATTTGTCATGGTAGTACAGACTTTGAAAGCTTTCAATCGTTCATCAAGTCAAATATACAAAGAAAAAAGTGACACCAAATATTCTAACTTGATCTTGATCCCCATTTAAAAAACAGTGGAATATGATGAGGAGATAGCGCCACAAGGCATCAGACAAAGCTAAACTCATCGTTTTTTTGTTTGTTTTTTGTTTTTTGTTTACTAAGGTGAAGTTAGCAGCGGGTTGGATAGTCGACGGGCATTCAAAAGCCATCGCCTTAGCCAATAAATTACTGCTCGAAACGTTTTTCTTCAATAGCTTCTCAGTCATGTGACCCAGTGACTCCAAAGCAATCTCAAATTATTATAATAAAGAGGAGCTTTAGGAAACACCACTTAATATTTATCTCCAGTCTATATTAATATTTTTATGAATATTATTCATATTTTTAGGAAAAAATGTCTATTTTTCTTCAGTAGCTTCTCAGTCATGTGACCCAGCGACTCCAAACCAGTCTCCAATTATTATAACAAAGAGAACCTTTAGGAGACACCATTTAATATTTCTCTCCAGTCTATATTAATATTTTTTATGAATATTCATAATTTTAGGAAAAAAAAGTCTGTTTTTCTTCAATAGCTTCTCAGTCATGTGACCCAGTGATTTCCAACCAATCTCAAATTATTATACTAAAGATGAACTTTAGGAAACACCACTTAATATTTCTCTCCAGTCTATATTAATATTTTTTTTAGGAATATAATTAATATTTTTATGAAAAAAGTATCTTTTTCTTCAATAACTTCCTAGTCATGTGACCCAGTCTCAAATTATTATACTAAAGGGGAACTTCAGAGGCTGGTTTGGAGTTGCTGGGTCACGTGACTCAGAAGCTATTGAAGAAAAACAGACATTTTTCATAAAACTATGAATAATATTCATAAAAATATTAATATAGACTGCAGAGAAATATTAAGTGGTGTTTCCTAAAGATCTTCTTTATTATAATAATTTGAGACTGGTTTGGAGTCACTGGGTCACATGACATAGAAGCTATTGAAGAAAAATTGACATTTTTTGTGAAAAAAAAAAAAGAATAATATTAATAAAAAATATATTAATTTAGACTGAAGATAAATATTAAGTGGTGTTTCCTAAAGGTCCTCTTGATTATAATAATTTGAGACTGGTTTTGAGTCACTGGGTCACATGACTGAGAAGCTATTGAAGAAAAACAGATGTTTTTTGTAAAAAAAAAAAATATGAATAATATTCCTAAAAAATATTAATATAGACTGGAGATAAATATTAAGTTGTGTTTCCCAAAGGTATTCTTTATTATAATGATTTGAGACTGGTTTTGAGTCGCTGGGTCACATGACTGAGAAGCTATTGAAGAAAAATAGACATTTTTTCTAAAAATATGAATAATATTCCTAAAAAATATTAATATAAACTGGAGAGAAATATTAAGTGGTGTTTCCTCAAGGTCCTCTTTATTATAATAATTTGAGACTGGGTTGGAGTTGCTGGGTCACATGACTGAGAAGATGCTATTGAAGAAAAACTGACATTTTTCATAAAAATATGAATAATATTCATAAAAATATTAATGTAGACTGGAGAGAAATATTAAGTGGTGTTTCCTAAAGGTCCTCTTTATTATAATAATTTGAGACTGGTTTGGATTCGCTGGGTCACATGACTGAGAAGCTATATAAGAAAAATTGACATTTTTCTTAAAAAAAATATGAATAATATTAATAAAAAAATATTAATATAGACTGGAGATAAATATTAAGTGGTGTTTCCTAAATGTCCTCTTTGTTATAATAATTGGAGACCGGTTTGGAGTCGCTGGGTCACATGACTAGAAAGCTATTAAGCAGTAATTTATTGATAGTCCCTAAGGCGATGGCTTTTGAATGTCCGTCGAACATCCAACCTGCTGCAAGCCATACCTCGGTTTGGTTTTTTCTTCGCTAGGATACATGTAAAACGCCAAAAAGTAATATAAAAGACTAGTTGGGAGCATAAGACACATGAGAGGTGGGACTGTAAATTAGGGTTATTCCACTAAATACTGATATTTGCTCTCTTCCTTAAAATTAATCTAAACTTATCTTCTTTGCCTCCGAAAACATTGCATGTTTTGTTATTTTTACAAGCCTAGATGCAGTTTTTTTCCACAAATAATGTTTGAATTGATTTTGTTTGGATACATGTTCAGTGTTGTTTCTGGAAGTTAAAAAAAAAACAAAAAAAAAAAAAAGGAAATTTGCACAGACAAGTGTTCTATTTGTCTTGTTTTCTTAATGTGACAAATCCAAAAATGTTCCTACATTAATAAAAAATGAAATGAAACCAGAAGGAACTGAAAAGTAAGTTTGACTATAAATTACTTGTATGTTTACGAAATTACTCCTCAGTTTACAGGGACACTCTTAAACACAAAACATATTTTAACATGCTTCTTTTGCCATTAAATTTGAAAGAATAATTTTAGTTTACATCCACTAAATGTGCATGACAACATCTATCTCTTTAATGAAGATGTATGATGTTTATTCTCTTTTTGAGATCCTCAAATCCAAGATGTTATATATATTAATAGGTCCACCATATTATTAATTTGTACTTCATTTCTGTGTGATACAAAAAACAAAAAGCACCAAGACCTGTCAAAGTGTATATTTGTATTGTTTAATTGTTTATTATTTATGTCGCATACAGTATAATCTCCCATTGGTTTCTATGTTGTTGAAGTTTGTGGACTGAACATTTGTCATTTTCTGACTCCAACCTTCTGATTTATTGGAAAATAGTTGGCTGATTGAACAAGATCAGTGCTGCTGATTTGATGAGTGACCACCTTATCTTCTTGGACCCATGTTACGCTCTGTGAACCTGGCAAAGACTATTACCACCTAAGTCCATGGGGTGAATATTAATGCCTGGTGAGTATGTTGGCCACAAGGGGGCGTTTCACACAGCTGACATAGTGATAGACTGTGTAAAAGGCCAAGAAGGATAGTTGAATCAAAGTATAACATTTTAATTCTTTTTTTTTTTTTTTTTTTTTTTTTTTTTTTACCATAAAACTTAATACATGCCAGTCACTATAGGTAGATTTAGCAGTTCTGTTCTTGAATATCCTTTTTCCAGTTAAGTCATCTACTGTAGAAATAAATGCAATCTGAAGTTTAATGCAATCACTGAATCCAACAATTAAGTTCAGGGAAGAACTTAATGCACAACTTTAAGTGTCTTAACTCCAGTCAAAAAAAAAAAAAACTCAAGCCATATGCTAGATATGCTGAATCTGTCCATTTACAGACCCAGTTGTTGTTTGTTTAGTTGTAAGAGGTGTGCTTGTCCTCATCAAAATATATAAAAATAGGCAATTTCTTTTTAAAAGATAGGTATTGTTTCAGTGAGTTGTTTTTCTGCATTCATTGTTGCCCAGCTGAAGTGACAGCAAGCATAAATAGCACAGGAGGACAAGGACGGGAGCTAAGACACAGAGAGACAAGGGGGACAACATTACTGAGTTTGTGATTAGTAGATAGATATCTGCAGACCGGAAGAGGTAAGTTAATGCTTCTTTGTAAAAAAAGAAAAAGGGCTTTTACTCGATTCATCAACACTAGCCACAACTTGAGAATTGACAATAATAAACCCATGCCCAAACATCTCAAATGTTCTTCTTTTAATGAGCAACGCATCTTTATATCATACGTCAGTCAGCATTGAAGTGCATTGATTAAAAAGTAAGTGCAAGTACAGATTCTGATGCATTCATTTTGACTAGAGGATTAAATTATTTGCAATATTGCCCCAAAAATAGTCATTCTACAGGGGCACTCTGCAAAAGAAAACCGCTATAGTTGATGCTGTTTCTAACCTAAAAGATATATGCTTTTTTTCCTCATTTCAAGCTTTTAAAGTTATCTCTGAGTGACAGTGTGAAGGAACGATTTTAATCTGCCTTCTGCTGTCAGTTCACTCCAGTCCATCAAACACAATGCTTTACATCAATATCACTGTCATGCTCCCTGACTGATTTCTCAGTAGTTTCTCAGTTTGTTTGAGGAACACAGCAACTGAATCAAGCCAGCAGAAGCACAAAAGTCTGTCAGAAGCACTATTTTAGTGCAATAGTTTCACACTTGGTAACCTTGCCACCTAAAACTGGCTACCTCTGCATAGAGATGGAGAAGAGTTCTTATCACAGCCCCATCGATAGGCCTTTTAGTTTTTACTGAGGGAAGCGCCATTATTTGTGGTCATATCACCAGAGCAAGGATAACAACATATTTTGAGGTAATAAAAAACAAATAACAGCATGAAGTTATCTGTTAAAATGTATTGTCCCCAGTATCTTGGATTCTGTCATCAGAATTTGGATAATACTTATTGAAACCATAAGGCTTTACGATAAATGCAACTTGGCCATATGATGGCAAAAGTCTTCAGTGGAGGCATTCCCCGTGGACTCTAGCTGCTCTCAGAGGAGGTGGGTGGTGCTGTGGAGGACGACCGCCGTCGGGACACTGACTGTGAGCGCTCAGGGCTGTGTTTATCATAAGGCTGGAGCTGCACCTCCAGGAAGTCCCTGTGCTGCTGGCTGATGACCTGGCTGATGAGTCCTGGCAGAGCCTGCAAGTTAGTCAGTAGAGTCTCCAGCTTTGTCTCCAACAGGGCAATCCTCTTCTCCATGTCCTCTCCTCTTTCATTCAAGTCTGATATCATGTCATACATGATGTTCTGAGTCTGGAACAGGTGAGAGGAAGCAAACTTAGCATTATCATTTACCAAAATGACGGCAGTTGTCAAATAAATATGCAGTCTTTACACACAGGAAAACTGATTAAAACAATGACTATTTAAATACATATGTGCAGTTAAAAGGCTTTGGGTTTCAGACCCAACTGAAAAGGAAAAGAATGGCATTCACTCTGCACATTTGGAGCAGATTGTATGCCTGCTATAAAATAATAGGAAATCAAAAGTATATCATATTTACAGAAAATGCTTCATCATCAAATAAAGTCACAAATAGTTTTCAGCACAGAGACAGCTGATCAATGAACAAAGAGAATGCAAGTTATCATGTTAAACAACAGTAAAAGTAAATTGTGTGTCCTACTGTGTCAGTGAACACAGACATAAATGATTGCTCTGTTTATTTGTAGTATATTCTTGCAAGAAAAAAGCACATGTCATGTACATTTTTCAATACCAGCATTTTGTGTTAGTGAAACTTTTCACATGTAAGTAAGTAAAAAGCTAATGCATGCATTTATGAGCAGCAGCATTAAATCACAACCTGTATAAGTTTCTGTGAATAACACCTACAACCTTGAAAAGGTAGATTTTCTATAAAAACAGTGTTAGAAGGGCAGACTTCACATAAACAGTTTACTGGAGCTCATGTTTCTGTGCATATCAGAGATGAGCCGATGACCTTGATGAGACAGAAAAGGTGCTGCTGACTTGGATGTTGCTCTCTGTGTTCTCACAAGCCTCTGAAAATGTACTGCATTTTTGCTGTTTTTTACTCCAGAGATCTAGTCTTCAGCAACACACTGAGCAATCCATGTCACTTTGGGATGAGGAGTGGGAGTGATGCTGCTGGAGGGCGGCTTCTGAGGTATTATTCAACTGAGGACTAATAATCCCTGGCAGCCTGGAGGCAGAGCCATCCATCACTTACCTTGTCCTGCTCTGATGTGAGGCGGGAAGGATGAGATGGACTGTTTATATGAGTCAGCGAGGACTAAAGAAGCACTGACACACAGTGCTTGTGTTGACAGGGCTTTGTCTCTGTGTTAAATTATGAATACTAATATAACCCCATAACCTGCTTATAATCTAAAGACTTCCCAGTTGTGATAGAGTGATTAATCAGCTTACTCGGAGCAGACTGGATGTTTTATAAACTATCAGTACTGGTATAACTTGGCTCTGATAGTGGCTGTTGAATAATATTAGGCTTCACAATGGAAAAGACTGACTTTGAGGGAAAATAATGGCTAACAAAAATTACACAGATTTTCAATCCTAAATTTGATGTTCAATTCCAGATTTGACTTCTTACTTAGATTTAGTTATTTAGGTATTTATTGCTTTAACCTGGCTGTTCAGCAGTTATCCAGTTTCTAATAAAGTCAAAAACAGTCATTTCTAACAGGGTGATATCAGCTGATTAATTGGCTACAACCATTTTGTTGGTATTACATCAGGATTTAAAATTCCATTATCGTTTGACCTCTATTTTCCAACACAATTCAACATTTTCTAAAGATGACACTGATTATGTTGAAGCTAGAGTCAGGGTCTGAGCAATGTTTTTAGTGAACTCACATCATAATTTACGAACTTCTATAAGTTGTTAATGTGAACAATTACAAGATCTGAAAAACAATGTGTAAATATACACATCTCACTTAGAACTTGCACTTTCCAGATGTTCTTCAGACATTAATTCTTACTTATTGTATGTTTAGTCTTACATTGTTAGATTTCCTCCCTTTTTTTCCAATGTAAAGAATCATTTTATAGAACAATCTTCCTCCATTCTAACAGTCTACATACATGTTATTGTTACTGGAAAAAAATTTAAAAAAAAAAAAAAGGTCTGTAATTGAAAAAGATTAAAAGATTAACATTGGGTTTCATGCACCTCAACTTGTCAACTTAAAACAATTTTACATTTGTATCAATTTAATTTTTCTTCTTGATCTTAAAAGTTTGATGAATTATATCACTTGGATTTTTTTCTTTTTAAATATTAAGAATGATATCTGATTACTGTCTTTGTATACATGTATCTGTATATACAAAGAAACAAGCAAAACAAAACAAAAAATGCATATTCAAATAATAGTCCCCCTCTGAAAAAAAAAATCAATAAATCATCAATAGTATTTTCATTTATTTAAAATAGTTTGAAATTATTTATATTATTCAAGTCAAGATGTTTTTAGGAGTAAGTTCATATGAGAAATTAACAACTGCTTATAAACAAACAGAACTGAATAAAATGACATTTACTGTATGTGAACTTTCTTCTCGTATTTTCAGTAAACTTCAAAGAAAACTTGACTTCAAAGTAAAATATCAGACAAGTTTTACTGAATATGAAAGTCCAAATGCATTTTCAAAGCCTGCTCCATGCTGCCAATACTACCGCAGTGAAATATTAAATCCTACTGGGAGAAAAAGTGGGTGTAAAAATGCTGTGGTTATTCTAAATTTTTAACTTCTCCAAAGTTGCTAAAACATCCAGACTACCCCTGGAAAATATAGGACATGACCTTAGAGTCTAAATAGTGGATGCAGCTTGGCTGCATGAAGTACGGAGTAAATACCTAATACACAGCTTTAAAACAACAGCATCTTCCCTCATTAAAATGTAATCAACTCATGTACAGGCTTACATGTGAATTAATTGTGCATTTTGCCAGTATATCATTAATAGAAACAACAAATAATGATGACATAAAATGGAACAAATTCGGAAAATAGGACTTGTTAACTGTGAAGGAATTGAATATCATAAAAAGAGCATGAAATAGTAACAAAACACTGACAGGCATAAAATATCGATAATAAACAGACACTATGAAACCATTTCTGGACCAAAGAAAGAGAGAGAAAAAGGGGAAGAAGAACAGCTTGATGTATAATTCAGCCTGAATGGCATGAATGGAGGAAATGCTGTGGAAAAACACAGACATTGACCTCTATATACACTTCTGTCACATTAAATAAAAGAATAATATTTGCTACATTCGACCGTGTGACTAAGCAGACACATTGTGATCTGAGGAATTTCACATGGCACTGCAGTGGCAGTGCAGCTGCCAACTGAACCAATGATAGGTTCAGTTCTATTTAGCTCCTTTTTCCCACTGGAAGCACAAAGAAATGACTGGGCTAACACTGCCCTCTTATGGCATCAGAGTCCTACAACAACGATTAAGGAGGCAGCTGAGTTAAACTAAGCCATCTTATCCAATGTCACATCCAGCTCTTGCTGCTGTTTTACAGCATGAGGTGATTGGGCAATATTAACTAATACCTTTCATGACATGCTGGCCTGAATCCACTGTGACTGGGGTTACTTCTGAATGTCAAAGCCTTTTCTCTGCTCTCTTTCCCTGCCCTTACTTCTGGCTGAATCATCAGATCACAGTGTGTCTCCCTTCCCAGGTTACTGTTTCTGCTGTGTCAGGCTGGCGCACTGCCTGGTCTTTCCCTAAGGTTTGTCAACTTCTGTTTAGTGCATCTGGAGACAAACATCAGAGAATACATAAAGTGAAAATCAGTATTGGATTTCTGCATTCACAAAAGGTTTTCCTTCTGCTCTCATTTAGTAATTTGCAGTAGAACATGTCCTGGGGAAATTTAGACTGTAAAGAAGACAACCAGAATTATCAAAACGATTCATTTTTTTACCACCATGTGAAAAGCCTGTCTGTTTATTTGACACCTGTAGACTTTGATTATATTAGAAAACACAATGAATTCAGCAAGTGAAGTAGCATGCATTGAATTCAGTCACACAAAGGAAAGACACTTATTAAGATAGTTGTCTGTCCTAATGCACAATGCAGCAGTAAACTCTAGCTTACCTTAGCAAGGTCCACTAGTGAGTTTGCTTGGTCATTCAGCTTGCGTTGCTCCATTTTAACACTTCTCAATCTGAACACAAGACCATTCAGAACCCAATAAATTAACGCTATCAGAGTTTATCATTGAATTTGTGCACACACAAGGCATACACATGGAGAGCACTCCTAGGACATGCACAGGATGTGTGTAGAGAATGCAGGGATCGCAAGGGTCAGTCTGTTTGGTTGAGCTGCATGCAAGTGGAAAGGAGACCACAGAGGGGGAGAGCTGCCACTGAGGAGAATGAGACCAGCTCTACGTCCTACTCAACCAATACATAAAACCACACTAAAGGAATGAGGAGGACTCGTATCAGAGCATTTATGCAGTGAAAACAACATTAATCAAGTCTTAGTAAATGGCATATCGTATTTTAAAGCATCGAAAAGCCCACTGTTGCATACACTGTTCAACATATCTTAAGTTTTTTTCTTTTGGTTACATTAAGCTATTTTTCTTAATTTATAAATTATTTAGATAGCGCAAACGCCAGTTTTCAATAGTGTTATATGCAAAAATAAAGCTCTAATGTTTAAACTTTTAACATTTGTTGTCTGCTTGAATGTGGAAGTTTTCTTTTTAAAATTGCAAAATAAACCCATTGTACTGTTTGCGTTATATTCTTGGTAATAAAGCATTGTGAATGGGCATAAAAAAATGGTATAAGAAAAAAATATGTAGGAATATGTGATTTTTTTCCCACTTTTTATCAGTCAAATATCTTACTACTTTTGTATGCAAAAATTTACCTTTCCCACTATACTGAATAGACTTAAATAATTCACATCTTGCGTTTAATTAGGCTTCTATAGCTTGTTTTTCCTCTTGCGCTCAGGGGGCTTAAAAACAGCAACTGTGCAGTATTGTAGAGTGTGGACCGCATGTGGTTTCAAGATATTAAGGAGTGTTATTTCTCCTGAAATCACCCACGCATGCTAAATTACTCTGAGCACAATACACAGGATGAGCTTGTGATATCAAGTTGGAAACCGTTAACAGATTTTGATTGAACAAATATCCTCTGTATCTTACTGAGACATGAAGGCCGCATGAATTGAAAGCAAACAGTAGCGAAGGCTGGTAGAGGATTTAACAGGCCTTTAGGGGAATCTGCTAATTAGCAGCTGAGATGCACCCTTTTTCATGCAATGCAGGATCAGTTTTCTTTTCCTGAGGACAGGCAGATGTGGAACGAAGATGACGGGTTAGACCAACAGAGGGTGCCACAGGAGTCACTAAAGGAAACTACAGGCAGGAGAAAATGTCCTGATAGCTGAGGACCGAAATGCTTCATACAGAGCAGATCACTAAAGACAAGTACAAAATACTATTGCAAAGTAGCTCTTTTATTAAGTGACAACATAAAAGGGAAAAAAGGAGGCAGTCTAAATCTAATGTAATGAAAGGTAATAGGTATTAAGTGTTAAATGACTTTGCAGTTGATGTAAGCCCTGTTAGAATAATGCATTTCACAGTTGGATGACCAATAGCTGACAGAGGGGGTCGAAGTACTGGGCAGCATAAGGTCAGGCTGAGAAAGCCTACATACCTTGTCTTTAATATTCAAAGTGTCCTATTCCCTCAGTCAATCACTCCTCATGGGCAGTTCTCCTTTTCAATGGCCACTCTATTTGCTCACTGTTCATCAGCGGAAAAAAGCTAGACTAGGCATTTAATTATACCTCACTAAATCTGTTAAGGCAATCTGAGTTAGTGCTGCACCACATTTATTTTATTTTTTGTACCCTCATGAGTTGCTTTCTTTGTCGTGACCTCTGTTTACCTCATTGTGGAGAGAAATGCCTGTCGTTTTTCTGTCCCTGCTGGCAGCTTCACATTGCCAGTCACAGTTACGGCCACTCAGGCACAAACAGGATTGCTCAGAGGCTTCACCCTGACCTTCCTCTGAGGTCATTTTCCTGATTCTTTCATCCAGTGATCTCCGAACTAACAAGCACTCACTGTCCTGCTTCTCGCTATCATTTCCACTTCAACCTTGTGGCTAAAGGGGCACAGCATTCCCAAAGAGACAAGCTATATGGATACATTTGGCTTGACAGCTTTTACAACCTGCAACATACTGTAAGACACATGCATACATTGGTGGAATTAGTTATGTAGTTTCACTGAAATTTGAGGTTCTTGTGTGTTTCCATTTTATCCTTCCATTCCCCTAAATCTGAGATGTAAATATCATACTTTTTAACCTACTTCATTGGTCTGACAGTCTTAGTTATTTTTCAGATGAAGATTTGACACAATGGACATTATAACAAACTTGGAAAATACAACACATTGTGTAAAATTACGCCAGCGGTTTCAACACTTTTTGTCTTCTGTAGTCATCTCACATTTAACTTGTCTATGCATTGTTAACAGCTCACAAAATAGTGATTTTTCCCACTAAACCTCTCACACGGTTTCATTTCAATAATTCATCTACTATCTCACCAAAAAACTGAACCATTGCTGTATGGATATTTTGACTTAAGTGATCTGAATACTTAAAAAAAAAAACACTGGTGGCATATAAACAACATCCTGCATGTAGAAAGATAAGTACACCATCCAAGCAACCTGGGGAGTATTCCAAAGCAGCTTTATCTGCTAATTAATTCTTCTTAGCGCAGAGATGCATGACAGCTGCATGTCCTGGTTATTATGCTGTTTACCAGCAATGATAACACTGGATCGGCGTCTTTGCTACTGTGTCATCCAACAGAGAAATGAAGGAAATATGACTGCAAATGTTGTAACAGGCGTAACAATGGTTCCACACGCCGAAAGATGACCCTGAGCCCCGATCAGTATGAGTGTGACTGCTAAGTGGTACAACATGACTCGAGGGATACTATAAATTAAATACTTTGCTGCTCTAGTCGTCATCCTTCGGTACGTGAAAGCACAGTTGGCTGGAGTTTAATCAGTGGCTTCCTGATTAAAGATCAGATTCTCATCACATCCATGCAGAAATGGAAAGAAAAAAACCCTCCATCACTGATAATTGAAATTCACTTAAGATGCATCTATGTGTGTTTATATTATGTGTAGCATGAATCAACAGCAAGGTGTAAAAAGAAAAGGTGTTTGTGGAGTCTTGGGTCTTGGAGGTGTATAGGAGTTGACATTAAATGGGAAAATGTGAGACTATTGTGCAGTTTATTAAATTGACATGCTACTCTGCTGGGAAGAAATCAAATAAAGACCATTGTAGCTGCTTAAATGAAATAATCTGGGAACATTATGATTGTGTCACCTGAAACAAATCAATCATTACATGCTACGACATTTTTTTGTGGCATGAATTTCACTTATCAAATGAAGGAGTGTCATTTTTAGTCACATTATTGGGTTCAAGGACAAGCTCTCGTTAGCATGCACACAACAGGTCTTTATCTACACATGAGGCGAAGACTTACTTTCGAGCTCTATTGCATTGTGTTGACACAAACAGGAAAAAAAGGAAACATGAAGTAGACAAATGAATTATTACAACATCAGATAAACATATTCAGATGGTGAAATCTGTTTTCTCAAGTCTGGCTGCTGTAACCCTCATCTCTACACTGTCACATCAACTCTGAACAGCAGCAAACAATTTTTCATTCTTTTTTCTTGCAACAAAAAACATGTTATCTTTCTGCTTCTGGGCTGTTTCTTGTAGATGATGCTTGCTTTCTTAAGGTAATGCCCTCTTGCTTGTACTGGTTAGCAGAAATACAGTAAACAAACAAAACCTTCTTGTTAACGTCACTCAGCCGAGAGCAGTCCCTATACATTCACCAGCACTGACAGCGCCTCAAAGCAACTATAGCTCCATTTAGCAACTGCTAACACCTCACATCCCTCTCTCTGACTGATGAGTATTTCGGGGAGGGTTTTTTCTCACTATCTTGCTGTTTATGTTACAGCTGATGTAGTTTGACCTGAGGAAAAGGCCGCAGTGTATCTGATTTGGTGTTTGTCACCACCTCTCCATAGGGCAAGGATGACTTTAGGCCTTTTTTAAAACCTCCTTAAACGATCTGCTCCCTCTCAAGCAATTTACTTTCCTGTACTTGAGTTTGAGCATCATACCCTGCACATAGGGTGTGCACTGCTACAGGCAACACTTGAAACTCTCCACAACAAGGTCTGCCATCACACAACCTCTTGAACAAAACAGAATTCTAAAAGAAGGTGTGACAGGAGGAGGCAACACCATGCTGAGGAGCTGTCCTTGCATGCAGAGCTGGACGTGACTTTTTCCCACCAAATCTGGTTCTTTATAGATTTAGCTTTAGCTCCAAGGGATTTCCATTATTAGGCTGTCCTAGAGAACAGAAGGCGGACATGAGACATTGTCATCACCACTGCAAATCACCTCAATACGACAGCAAGGACATAATGACGCCACAATGAAAAAAATTACAAAAGGCCAAAATCTGGATGTGGGTTGCAGCAGCTGCAGACAGTTCATGAATTTATTTTTCTTGTAATTAAATATCCTAATGTCTTTAAAACACAAATGTATGTAAGATTTATGAGCAAAGCAACGTTGCGCACAGGAAACCACAAAGACCCAAATACATACATAAAACCACAGAAAGCAAACAAACATATGAACAGGGGACAGTTACTGGAGCCAAAAATCTACATTATGAATAAATCACTTTACATCCTACTGCAATAAAACCCTGGTTTGATTGCCAGTTTGAGAAAGCTACACACAATATGTGCTTGTAGGCACTGTAAGTTGAAGAAAAACAAGAGCGAAGTAAGGCTAAAATCAATATTGTTTAGGAGTTAGTCAGCACTTCAGGGGTCCTCGGGGACCCACTAAAAGACTAGCTGACAGGTAAATGTCTGACCAGCCACTAGAAAAGTAGAAACCCACATGTGTTGGCTCCGAGGTCAGTCTGACACCCGACTCACTGCTAAAAGTGCACAGAGACACACCAGTCAGTCTGACAGCAAAAAGCAAAAGAGATCAATATCTTACTGCTATGTTTCTGTACAAATATTTAAAAGTAAAATGAGACACTGAAACTGCTGGAAGACTATTCCCACACAAACCCTGTTGGTGGTTTTCCATTTCTCATTTACAAAAAAAACGTCAGTTTGCACAGATCAAAATGTGTCTTAATTCAAAACCTGTTTGAAAAACTTAGTAGTGTATCAGAGACAGCAGTTTTCCCACTCTTACTGATGCAGAATCTACTGAACGTCGACTCATTTCACATCAAATCTGCAAATTTAAAATCAGTCAAGTCAGATGAAACATGGATAAGAAGTGCAGGATCCTTCAGTAATATATATACAGCACATATTTTTGCTACAGGTGTCAAACAATTCAGATTTCAGGTTCATGTCGCAAAGGTACATTAGATAAATACACTGCTGGATGAAAGGCATTAGATCAACATGAACGGCGAGCTCAGAGGGGTACCTACTGGTGAATGGCTTGGAGAAATTTTCTCTGGTGCTTCCTGACTCTGGCGTGGTCCATCTTCCTCACCAGTTTGGTGTTTTTATAGATGAGCCACGTCTCCCTGAGAACATTCGCAGCTGTATTTTTCACCTAGAGTGCAACATGAGGAAATATTTATTCAGAAGAAACAGACACTGATTGCAGATGATATCGTGATGTCAAGATAACTCAGTTTTCGCTTACTCTTTTTGTTAGCTGGGTGTCCATCATAAAATTGTGGACATGTTTTTCAGCTTTGGTTAATTCCAGTTTTTTTGCCACCACAGCCACCACCAAGGCAGTGCAGCCAGCACCCTGTTAAGTAACCAGCACAAATATTTTAACATCTGAATCTTGAACTTTTTCGAAGCATGTGCCGATATATTGGATGAACACTGGTGTCTGCATATATGTGTGTACTGATGATCTCTTTGTTTCCCAAGCACAAATGGAGAAATTAATACAAAACAAAACAAATTTGGCCATATTGTAAATATTGGTATCAATATTTGCTCAGAATTTATCAGTGCATCCCTAGTTTTCTCATTTACAGTACAATTTAGCAAATGTTTCATAACTTTCACAAAAATACTAAGGATACCTATCAGTTTCACTAATACTGACAAGTATAGATGAACATTAATCGCTCAGTCTGCTTTTCTGTGATTTTTCTCACCATAATGCCAGTTAGGAGACAGACTCCTTTCCCACAGTATGTGTTTGGGACCATATCCCCATATCCAATGGTAAGAAACGTGATTGAGATCAACCACATGGCTCCTAGAAAGTTGCTGGTTATGTCCTGGTTGTCATGGTACCTGTAATAAATAATAAATGAAATAGTTTCCCTGAGCTTCATAGACTGCATTCCAGCAGTTTCAAATGACTGCATCCAATTTGAATAAGAAAAAAAGAAGATGCATACTATTATATGTTACATGTTATGATATTGAAGGAGTACTGTTTTCTTATATCAGATCTAAATCATTGGCTTCACACAGAACCAGCTGAGAAATGTATACATCATCTATTTTTATGCCTTATCTATGTTTCATGCAGAACAGCGCAGGATAGCGTGAGAAACAGATCCAGGCACCTCTCGCAAGCTCTCACAGTCCATGCAGCGATGATCCACAGCGAGATGGTGAAGACCAGCAGCACAGTGCCGGGACAGATGGTCATGAGTGTCTTCATCACAAAGCGTGTGTTAAAGTTAATCTTGTTGAGTGCACCAATACTTCGAGATGAGGCATCTGTGAAGAGCTTGCTGTGCAGCAGCATGACACGAGCAATGAGGTACAGCCGCAGAAACATGGGGATGGACAGGATGATGTCCACATCCGCATCCGTCTTGGATGGCACGTAGGAGTAGGCCAGGCGTGCTGTCCAGGTGAAGGTGTAATTCCCTGGGATGGGGTGGATGGCGCAGACCAGGATCTCCAGGCAGATGAAGAAGATGCGCTCATATGTCATGGCTATCCTCCAGTCGTCAGCTGCGTTGTCCACCATAAATAACTGCAAAGAAAGTGCAGAGTGAGGCTGATGGACGGTAAATGCCAGCTAACATTTCCATCATAGTGACACAGAAAGCTACAGGAAATCATTAAACTCTATTAAACAGTAAGTCACAAATAGCCTCAAGTCATTTAGTCACATTTTAGGCCACATTTCTAAAGACCTAAGCAGTTATTTGTTCTATATTGTTGCCCATTTACTACAAATGATATATGGACTGACCTGAATTAAATTGATCTAAGTAATGGTGCCCACAACAACATTTGAAAGAAATGCAGTGAAACATAACAAATAATAAAGGCTAATATTAAAAATAAAAGGAATGTCACTCAGATGCAGTGTGTACATTACAAAAAAGGCTGGGTTAAAAAACTCATTTGATCACAGACTGTTATAAACCAGCAGAGGTGGGTTATGGGTTTGAACTAAACTGGGATATAGGAAGCATTAAAAGTAAAAATAATAAATGGTCAACTACATTAAAAAATGATCTGTTGACTTAAGATGACCAAACTCCTTGATGGTATTTGATAAGTTTGAAGAAGTTGCATAAATTCTGCAGGAAACCACTTGTTTTGTTCATGTTTGTTTTAATACTTTTGCACTAGTAACTCTGTAATCTTATGAAGAATTAATCTTTTTTATCTGTTGATTTTCATATTAAAATACTGTAAAGACTTAAAAAAAAAAACAAAATCTCTGCTTATTGAAATCATTCATTAAGTATACTTCTACAATAAAGGCTGATATTGAATGCGGGTGCATATTTTTTGTTGTGAGGGATTCTCCATCAATATAGTTTTCACCATGACTGCTGATCTGTTTTTTTTAAAAATCACATCATGCTTTCAAATGTGATAATGCTTTAAAGTGTCATTCATATTATGTTTGGTGATGGAGATTTATTGATTCTATTGAAGTAGCCACAACTAACATTTGTAAAGATCTGACAAAAAAAACAAAAAAAACACGCAACTTAGTGAGACTGGGAAATATTACATGAATAAACTGATGTATTTCTTTGTATTTGAACATTGTAGGAAACATTTTAAGTAATGTTAATGATAGAAGTCAATAAAATTTGCTTAGTTGTATGTGGATATTTTAGTATTTCAATAATATATTCTACCTTTAGACAAGTCCAATACTCTATTCTTTCAAAATCCTCAAAAAACATAATTCAGCAGGCATTGACGTCAAAGTACTGTAATTGTTTTTACTAATATTAGTGCTTTTTTCTCATGTGTGCTTACAAATCACTCAGTGCTTCCCCATGTAAGTCCTCTCCTCTCCCACTACCCTCCCCTATAAATAAAAACAGGACCTTCCTAAGTGTTGCTCTAACAGTGTGCAGTAAGCATTTTCAACTTCAAAGCACTGGACTGATGAGAACATCTGCCGTCTTCACATTAGCATAGGTTCTGATTGCCTGGCCACCCCAACCAGAAGGCGTCCCATTTCACTGGGGACCTCAGTGTGGGTGGATCTCAGCATCCCTCATCACTCTTCTCCACCTGATCTTCTATTATGCACAGGTCCTTTCCTCACGTACAATCACCTCTGCTGCTGCTTCCTCTTCTCCTCTTCATCACTTTCAAGCCAATACACACTCATCTTCAGCCCAGGACAGATTCACTGCTCAGTGCTTTCACCCTGAACCACCAGTGACCATGACTGCCACCATCGAATCACTTTCTGCAATCCCTGATCACACCTATAGCTGTAGATACACGATCTTAATCTCAGTCCTCTCACTGAGTTTTATATGGGCTGGTGTGAGATACAGATTAAATACCATCAAGCTGCATTAGAGTCTCCTGCATTTGTCAAATAATTTCTCTCTTTGACACGCCACACTGATATCCCTCCACAGCAGCTCAAGCTCTTTCCACTCAATCACCTCAAGGTCTTCTGCCTGTGCACAGGCCGTCACAACTGGCAGTAGATATTTCACAAAACATTGCTGTCAGCAAATACAAGCGAGGTTTCCTATCAGCCTGTTTTTGCCATGAGAGCAGAAGCCTTTGAAAGGAATGAAAAAAACCGCACATGATTACATTTTGCAGGAAACATCCTTAATATGCATGGCATTGAATTACAAGATGTCCGGCACATACTCAGGTATTAAAATGAATTTATGCATATGCAGTGTTTCTGCATAGCATCTCATGGGAGCAGAATTTTGCGCAGGTCAAGTCATCTTTAAGCTCAGCTTATCTTTAATGCTTAAAAGTGTGGAGTTGTAATTTTGTCACTTTCTTTTATTCCCAAAAAGCTTGTCTGCATTTAGCCCTGAATGAAAAAAAATGAAGAAAAGCTTGTAGCATTGAGCTGTGTGTGAATCTAAAAATACTTGATCAGTCAAAACACCAGTTTTACAATGAGATAACTCAACAAGAATTAGGATACTCATAATATTCCACACACACTGGATGCATACATCACAATGTGGCTGCTTGCCAACCAATTTCCATTTACTTTAAATGGGTATTTCTCATTATAGAAGTAAAAAAGTGGTCCAATTCTTGAGGGCTAATGGGATCAGTGACCCAGATTGTAAATTTAGTACTGATATGTAACATAAAATTGAACTGCTGAAATAGTCATATTTTTCATGTTGGAAAAAAAAGCTCCTATTCAACATGTTTGACTCAAGGACAAAGGATACAAAAATCAATAACTTGTGCTGCCCCTTTGCTTTGCAGACATACATGAATGCTCCACATGCTAGAGTTTGACAGCATCACACGCACTCTGACACTACAAACGGCAGCATTACTTTAGTACACAAATCCAGTGAACCCACAACAGCAGCAAACACAACATGCTCATTATACTGTGGCTTGTTTGTGAGCCACTGCTGCGTCTAACAGCTACTGTACAAGAAATATCAACTGTCAACAAGCTGGCACATTACAGCAAATAACAAACACAGCAAACACATGTCCCTGAACAAAACTGGCCCTGCTCATTTATATTTATTTAAAAGCCACAATCAAAGTTGCACCAGACACAGAAAACACATCAATTAAATTTTAAGAGGCAGTTGTTCATATCAAATGAATGACACTGAGCTCTTTTAACAAACTGACATCTGTCAGAGAAGTGTGTAACTCTAACCACAGCTCGTCTTGTTCGGCTTTCCAAGTGAGTGTAATGTAGACACTGAAACACAAGCTGTGACTCCATTATGGTACGGTTTCTTATTTACAGAATTAGACTATGAAAACAGCTGAATCTATTGTTTGCACACAACACACGCTGCGTTTTCTTTTACATTCAGACCAATAAAACCATCATGTCAAAAGCTTTTACAAAGTTTGTTGCTTCAAAACAGTGTAATTAAACATTTAAACCCAGGTTGCATAAGGAAAGCCTACTTGTGGGTAAAAGCAATTATGGTAATGGATGACCTGAAACACAATACGCAAGAGCCCTTTAACTCCAAGCATCAAATATTCCATGAAGGAAGCAGAACCAGCAGTTTATGACAGAGAGGTGGAAAAAGCTATATCCGCATTGGGAAATCCTTAAAGTGTGTCTGAAAATATATCAAAATAAGAGACAGAGAGAAGACATGAAAATAATGACCTGATCACTCACTGTTTTAAATTAATTACAGACGGTCGACAAATAATTTAAGCTGCTCACATAACAAGTTTAATTTTTAATTAAAGTAAACACAACTAGAAACAATTTCAAAACCTTTGAGCATCTGTAAGAAAGCCAAGCAATCATCATTTTAAGATGTAAGAGATGTACAATTAATGAGGGATAAAATGTTTCTGTAATTATTTTTTGCATGTTTATGATAGGTTGTTTTGATGCTTTTTTGCTAAAGGTCCCCACAGTAGTATGAAAATGAATTACACACACAATTCATCCAAAAAGTGAGGAAAATTGGGGAAATATGTTGCCAGCAGAAGCAATTCAAGTATGTTGGTGACAGACTAATATGATGCAACATTATAGCTGAGAGTGCACTGCTGATGAGTTCATTCACCAAAATTACTTTTAAAAAACTTCATATTTTTTGCACTTAAAGCTGCACTACTTGATGTTTTTTTTTTGGTGTCATGGGTAGAAGTTCTATAATTACCTTCCAAGATGTTGTAACTTAACTGGTCTGACAGAAATCAACAGTTCTCTCCACTTCTGTTGTAGAAAATCGACCCTGTGACACTGACTTTACCTAATCACAGATGTATACGGGGGGTTTAGTATGTGATTGACAGCTGTAATTACTGATTACTGTTGACATTTCCTCAGACACGACTCTACTGCTCTTCTCTGTGGGAAAGCAGTGTGAAACCAGGTCATCTACACTCATATTTTCTCTTTTTAGATTTGGACAAATAGGAGATAGCTGTGTTCTAGTATTTTTCACCATTTTCCTCCTCTGGTTTCACCTTCAGCAACTTTAACAAAGTAATCACCTATAGATTTTTAGGTTTAATTGCCAAAGTTTTGAGATGCTGTTTTTATTTACGGAAATTTTAGCTAAGCATACGACATTACAATTTATAAATTCAACACCAAAATTTCTCTCCTCATGCAACACACACATTACGTATGGCGTATTTCCAAAACCTGGGCAAAAATCCCCTAAATGTATCCACATTGGCCTAAAAAAAACCAAAAACAAAACACCAGTTGTTTTCACCACATTACATTTGACAGCTCATTTTAACCCATGAATTTTTAAATTTGAGGTGTAATGCAATTTTTTAAAACTTATTTATGTCTAGCTCCCCTGAGTTTTATTATTCTGATCCTAATTTACTGATATATATTGACATAACAAAATTTTGTGTTAATAGAATTGACACAAGTCGTATTACCTAAAGTACTGTCAAAAGCAATATTTTGTTTCTTCCCCTGAAAAGGTGATGTGGTGTTATTAAAGGCTTTTAAATCAAATAAATTTCTCCATAACTTGAATGTTGTAAAAACATCTGATATCAAGTCAGTGTACAACAAGTCATTTTACTTATTCGAATGCAGAAATGGTATATATAAGGTTGTAGTATATTTGTTAATATTACAGGGTGGGGAAGCAAAATTTACAATGAACATTTAGTTGTTTTTTCTCAGCAGGCACTACATCAGTTGTTTTGAAACCAAACATATATTGATGTCATAATCATACCTAGCACTATTATCCATACCTTTTCAGAAACTTTTGCCCATATGAGTAATCTGGAAAGCAAACGTCAAAGAGTGTGTGATTTGCTGAATGCACTCGTCACACCAAAGGAGATTTCAAAAATAGTTGGAGTGTCCATAAAGACTGTTTATAATGTAAAGAAGAGAATGACTATGAGCAAAACTATTACGAGAAAGTCTGGAAGATACTATTAAAGAAGAATGGGAGAAGTTGTCACCCGAATATTTGAGGAACACTTGCGCAAGTTTCAGGAAGCGTGTGAAGGCAGTTATTGAGAAAGAAGGAGGACACATAGAATAAAAACATTTTCTATTATGTCAGTTTTCTTGTGGCAAATAAATTCTCATGACTTTCAATAAACTAATTGGTCATACACTGTCTTTCAATCCCTGCCTCAAAATATTGTAAATTTTGCTTCCCCACCCTGTATATTTTACATTTTATTTTATGTTTGGATCACAAGTATACTTCTACCACTCTGAGTTTCTGTATTTTCCTTCACTTTTATTTATATAAGTGTCACCTTATGATACAACATTCAAGAGCATCTCACTTCACTTCCTATTGTATATAAATTAGAAAAAAACATAAAACACTTCTGCAAAAAACTGGAATCAAATGGACTCTACTTCTATACAGGACCACAGTTACCTAATCCTACAAACACAAAGCAATCATTACACAGCCTTTTTTTTAAAGCCTTCACTGTCCAAAAATATCCTCCCTCTTGTAGCATTAAAGTCTAATAAGCCCTCACTACTATATTCATATACTCTACTCAAATCCCACACTAAGCTGTCTGATTTTACAATCTGAGAGAGCAGTGACCGTCTTTAAATGAGGCCAATCCTGCTGCTCTCCGGCATTCTGCTTGTTGTCTGATGGATTCAAAACACTGTCTAATCACTATGAGTGCATGCCCTCTGCTCACTATGGGAAAGTTTCATTCATGTCAGGGTCAGAAACAATACAGCCGAGATAATACCGAGATGGTTTCATTAAGCACATCCCTACCTGCTGCAGTCCTACATCTATAGAGTAAAGAAACGCTCACCTGTGATGCAAGCTGGGTTGGTTACTGGTTTCACTATGCTCAATATAACTAATGGAGTCCAGCTCAATATTTAATCTGTGTAATGCAGAGATGGGAACATATATCTTGTCACTGAGAATGAAATCTCATTAGTGAATTAGGTTGAGAGGTTCAGCCCAATTAGACATTAATGCAATGCTTTATTTATGATATCAAAGTGAGCCACTAAGAGGCCACTTTGCTGAGTAAATCTGAAGCTGCTGTACATTCAGTTTGCTTTTGTTTCAGAAATTAAGTCTCACATTTGCATATACACCCTTCTATTCAAGCAAAGTCAAACCTCTCTGAGCCAAAGTAAAAGCCTGTATAAATCTTTTTTTTCTTAAGAGCGTTGCTGTTGCAGCCAAGTTGCTCCCATTAATAATCTAAAATTGTTTGCATGTTTAAAATCACTCGCTGGGAACAATTCAGTAAATGCCATCAATAAATAATCTTTAGGATTCTCAACTCGCCCTTGGAAGTCTGTATGTTCAGTGAAAGCCACGAGGTCACCAGCCAGTGGTGGTTATCTGACTCCAGTCTGGAGTCTCAGGTAGAGGACAGATTTCACTGTGAGAAATGCAGAGTGTCTCCTGCAGTTACACCATATCTCTGACACATACGCACCACCCAGGGGCAGTTTGACAAGAACGGCCAAGTTTGGCTTTGGCAGGATTTGCTGGCACAGTTTGCACGATGTGTTGTTATTTTATCTTTTCCGCAGATTGTAAAATTTAATTCTGTGTGACTGTGAAACATCAGCGCTGACTTTTATCACAAAAGTACACATCAAAGACAGAACAGCCCCCACAGCATTTTGCATTAGTTTAAGAAACTCAGCAGAACTGTCATCACAAGGTACAGCAACATAGCAATGGCCTTAACACAAATGCCCCTCGGCAAAGAGCGTTTGATGTCAGAGGAAGAGAAAACTTTCAAAATGTCAGTTTGTGTCTGCAAGGAAATATGGTGAACTCATCAACGATCTTAGCGAGATACTCCCAGTTCATGGCTCATATCAGACTTTGACAATGACAAATCAAAGTCAGTGAGATGCCACAGACTCTAACCTTACCATTTCAACTCAAACTGTACAATAAGTCGCTATCTGCCAGCACAGCAAACTCAGCTAAACTAAAAAGTCTAAAAATTCCTCAGGCGGATCGCCAGCTGTCAACAAAAGACACAAGTGTGACTGAATCAGGCCGATAACATTTCAAGGAGAAAAAGAAAAGGGCTCAGCATCAGTATGTGCAAAGGATGATACAACACTGATAATATTTCTCCTAATTGTAGATGCTGGAACAAATATAAGGGTGTATTGTCCACTCCTGTTAATGTGCTTGACTCTGCAGGTCGCCCGTCAGTGCCACTGAGATGCAGCAGATGTATCCCCAAACAATTCAGATGACAGCTGGTGTCCAACACCTCTCCTGTCTGACCTGACCTTATGAATGTTCAGTCACTCTGAGGAGAAAAACTTCCTGTTGTTAAATTCCATAAAAATGAGAGGGCACCATCTTTACCCATTTTGACAAGTAAATCAGTTTTAAGGGGCTGGAAGTGGTGGGGAAATATTTCATCATGGTGACTTATGCTTCTACATCTGACAGGCATCTGTGAGTACACATGGATGTGCATGCATAATCTATTTCCCTGCAGGAGCTAAATTTCCCCAAATGGAAAAGTGCAGTTTTAGAAAAAGGACTCAGCTAATATTACAAGCAATATGAGCTCATATAGAGCCTCCAAAAAGTGAACAAACCAGAGATATTGCATCATAATATCATAGATAGATGGGAATCATAGATGGGAAATTGGATTGTTAATACTGTTGTTTCACCTGAGGGTATTAAAACACATATTAAGAAAACCAATTTTCTCTGATAAAATTGCAGAAATTGAAGCCAGAATTTCAGGTTCATATTACACTGCCAGGTAAGTGGCTCTTCTGTCTTCCACTAACAGAAGTAGTGATAATCTTACACATAAATCAGTTAGTCAGTTCTGGTAATATAAATAATATGATCTATAAGTACATCTGCCAGTTAACTCAGATTAGCAAACCATTTCCCAGAGAAATTCACTTTACTGCCATATATGATGAACAAAAACATCAAATCCTCACAATTAAAAAGCTACAGCCTGTAAAATGTTGACAATTTGACTCTAAAATTACATGAACTGATAATCATAATAGCTGTTTTGCTATTTTTAATCAATTAAGCAACAAATCTTTGGAGATATATTGAGTATTAAGTCATAATCTCTATTTGGGGGTTTAATTTAAGCTTTGATTTCATCTTGCATCAGATAAATGCTAAATGATTTTTGAGGAATTCGCTAAATTTTACTTTGTTCTGGGGATATTTTTAAACAAGCCTCTGTTTGACCTTCGTGACGTAAAACCATTGTCTTTTCATTTATGTTTGATCATATGTGCTTGTCATAAAAAGCCTGTATTCAGCAGTGAACAGAAGCACAGATAAAATGAGAAAAGTGTGTGTGTGTGTGTGTGTGTGTGTGTGTGTGTGTGTGTGTGTAGGTGTGTGTGTGTGTGTGTGTGTGTGTTGCATTAGCAAGATAGAGTCTTAAATTGCCTGTGTGAGCTTACGTGTGTGTTTGTGTGCACATATGTCAGTGTGCAGGAAGCAAGTTTTGACAGATGAACAAAAACAGGCACAAAAGGCCCTGAGAGAAGGAAAGGAGCAGCTGGTACGGTGAAAGTTGAAGTATAAACACTTTTTAAATAGTAAAGCACAGCCAACTTCCAGGAAGTTGTTGAAAGTTTGTTCCAACAATGATTTAATAGATTAGAAGAAGGCCCTCATAATCAACTTACGCATTCAGAGCTATGTGGAGTAAGTAAGACTGCAGTGAAGTGATGATGTTTTCTGATTCATGTTTGTATCCACTTTGACTATACTGTGCGTAAATCTAAGAGAGTGGATGTGTGGTGAAAAGTGCATTACTGTAATCAACTCTGTAGCAAATAAATGCCTTAATAAATTTTTCTGGGTCAGCAAAGACGGAAACATCTTATTGCGAAGCCAGAGCTATCTGGGTTGAACAATGTTTTGGATATTGACGTGACTGTCACAGGAGCGTGGATCAAAGCTGCCTCAACAGCTTTCCTGTGGGATAAATGTGCAGCTACTGACAATTAAAAGCGTTGAAATGAGAGCTTGTTTTAGAGCTGAAATTAACATCTCAGTTTGCTTGCAACGAAGGAAAAAAAATGCTGCTTTACAGCTGTTTTTAATGGTTAAAACAGAGGACTCAAGTGCTGCTAGTGGCTTGTAAAACTGGCAATCTGTACCATATTTATCACTGCTGCTATGCTGCAGTATCATTATAGAAAAACATGTTAGAAAATTAGGTCCAGTGTGATCATTAGTGACAAGGAAACGTGGAGTTCAGGGCTTCAGCTTTTAAGTGGTTTAAGGTGAGCAGGGACCAGAAATGTATTGCTGCTGATTTAACACAATCTGTTATAAAACTCACTAAATAGAAACCTGCTGTGATGAGGGATGCACCTTTGCAATATATTAACCCCAACAAAATGATTACATTATTTAGCGTAAAGAATTTGCACAAACAAGGCAGAAAAACATAGATCATGAACTGATTAATTTAGATAGAATTAGAATAAAAAGGTATGGAGGTTGAGGAAGAATAAATACCATACTCTATGCAAACTTACAATGTGCATTCTCATTTATTAAAAACGACTGAAATGAAAACGCTTCTGTTATGCACTGAAATATGGTCCTGATGTCTGTGCATTTCTATCATTCCTGATAAAGAAAGGTTTACAATGAGACATTTGAAGGGGGTGACACATTTAACTGTTGGGTTGTGTCAATGACTGATGTAGCACCAAATTTACCAACACGGCTGATGAATATACTGTGGCTAATCTAACTTTTGCTGCAAAAGATAAAGCCCTGTTGTGCTTTGTCCAAATGCATTTTTTTTCTGCTTCACATCTTGAATTTAAGTCTATGTCGGGTGAAGAAAAACGAGCAGATGCAACAGCAGGATCGGCATGCACAATATTCCTAAAGGCATACCACTTGTTTAAAAGGAAAGGATGGAACCATTACCATGATTAAACATGTCGTCATTCAAGAAACCAGAAAATGCTTGAGCAGTGTTTTCTTTCAACTGAAGTTTTCCTTTTAAGTTGATTTAATTAAAAATAGGAAAAAGGTTGCAGATACACAAAAGACTTCTGGCAACACATATCCACGCCTCTGCAGAAAGTGACAGCACTAATTTTGTGGCTGTTCAACAAAGACTGGAGCGCAGAGGGAACTGTAAGTGTAATGCAACAAAGCTCTGAGGCAAGGTCATAAAATTGTCCAAGTGTAGGTAGATCTCAGGGGAAGTGGACAATCTATATCCATCAAATGAAAGCCTGTGAGGAGTCCCTAAATCTCATAAAAAAAAACAAAACAAAACATAGTGAAGCGGTAAGAAAGTATTTAAAGACAAGATAATGGTGCCTGTATTCAGTTCTAAGCTGTCATTTATGCAATTTCTGGCGTTTATATACATTATTTTTTAATGATCTGTTATAAAAATAAAAAAAGAAAGAAAAATCATAAATCTATAATAGCTCTATGGAAATAAAAAAAAGTGTTTAAACCTTCTTTGGACAAAACTTACCCAAGAAATGCACAGTTCAAGACTGATATTTACCTGCTTTTAGAGTAAGTGGCTTTCTTTGTAAGTATTTTTGATGTCATGTTAGTTTATATCCACTCTGTGACAGCCTTTAAAGTGCACTTTTAGTAGAATAATACATTAACTTTGACTCATAAACAGTATGAAAATAGCAATAAAAGTCTTTCAACATTACCTGTATCTCTCTTGCATGGTATATGATAATCAGCCCCAGGAGAATGATTGTAGAAAGGCTTATCAGGCATTTTAGAGCTAATGAATACAGGGACTCCTGGAAAAGAGCAACAACACTAAAGCCAAACAACATCATGACAGAAATCACATCTTACACAGAAAAACAAATGGTGAAGAACAAAGACAGGCACCATAGTGACATACACAGGTAATGTAATCATTTGGCTTGTTAAGGTGCACTGCTACAAACGCTGACATGTGATCTGTTCTGGTACTATGGGGTTCCCCTTCATGGTTGGACAGCCGTGGGCCTTCTGGCCTGCATGTGACAAGACCGTGTGACTGCATGGGACACTTTTCAGCGATCCCAACCTCTTAGACTACACTGACTGATTTTCTTTGTCACTTGTGGGGGAAGTTTTTAATTTAAAATGCTCGCTGAGTCCGTCACAAGTCACTAAATTAACTCTGTTCTGCATGGGACTGCACGGCACGGTCTGGGAGTTAATACGCACCTTTCCATAGGCTCCCCATGAGAGTTCAGTCTCTATTACCATAACAACGATCCCAAACATCCCAAAGATTAAAGCATAGTCGCTGAGCCGCTTCCTTTTCTCAAATAAGGCCCTTCTATGTCCGAGCTTTTCCCCAATGTTCTGGTTCTTCTTTTTACCCGATTTGCCACCGCTGTGGCTGCAGCCTCCCCCTCCGTCTCCCGATGCGTAAGGCATCAGGGTGGTTGAATTATTCTCCGGCTTAGATACTAAAGTGTCCGACGCATCTGCGGCTGAGATGGGCTGCAAAGGCTGGGACTCTGAATCAAACTCGTGTATGTTTCTGCGGGACGAGCTCAAGTTGCTCAGCGGCCGCATTACGCCGCCGTTGTATCTGCAGCTGCTCATAGCTATTTCATTGTAGGAGTTACTGTCTTTGTGGCTGCTGCCCAGGCTGCCCCGCTGCCGATCGCGGCAATGCTGCTGCTGCTGCTGCTGCTGCTGCTGAGGCTGCTGCTGCTGAGGCTGCTGCTGCTGATGGTGAAGATGATGATGTCTAGATGAACTACCATGACTAGAGGGTGTGAACTCGCAGACGCTGTACTGACAACCTTGTCTCGAAGACGTTTCAGAAGGTGTCCTTAAAGTTCCCACAGTGGTCGGCGACGTCCCGCGAAAGACGAGGCTTTTTCTCGCATCACAGGTGCAGTTATTGCAGGTGCAGCATTGGTCGTGCTGCTTGCTGAGCCGATCCTCCCGCCCGCAGTAGTGCTGGTACTTACAGTGCTGGAACTGCTGCTCTGGAAAGAAATCGTTCTGCAGCTGCAATGGGGTTTCCATGTCAGTGCTGCTGTTTAAAGCAGCAGTCGGGTACCACAGAGCACCCGACGAAGGGCGTTATGGTACTTACGGGAGGACAGAGCCGCTGCATGAATAGACCCATTTCGGCTCCGGTAGAATGTGAGCGGAGCCTCCGATTGGGCAGCGGGGACCAAAACAACTGGTTATACGTCATGAAAAGGTTGCAACAATGGGATGTGAAGCCCAGCCTTATTAACTCAGCACTAACACAAACTACAGATATATTGCTTTTTTTGTTTGAAGATTTAGCAAAACCTGAACTTTTACAAACTGTTTCACCAAGCACCAACTGTTTAACACGTTCATCAAACTTTTTTCCCCTTCTGAAAATACAGCCACACAGAGTATAAAAAGGACGCTCTAAAACACATGTAAGACGTGGTTCCCTCTTTAGTGCTACTTAACAACATTTATACAATTTTATTAATACACCCCTGCACTGGAGGACACAGCCACGCACACAGATGCGTTTTGATTTCTGTACAAAACACTCTTTTCATAAATCCCTGGCTGATTTCCCATTTATCGACTTCCCACGAAACTCACGTCGCTGGCTGCCACCGCTGATTTACAAGATACTGATTTCATTCAGCTCATTGGCCTGAGCATCATGTGATCGTGCAGGCCTGTAGCAGCACCTACATGGCCAGGGCTTGCAGCCACAGAATTGATGTGACCGGTGGTGGCTTCGTTATTAATGGAGAAGAAGAGTTATATCGCCCTGAGGAAATACAGCCAACTGCTCGAGACTGAGCAGCTGTGCAGACATAAACTAAAGCCTGAAACCCAATCATCCACACGTCCCGGAGATGCAGCAGCAACAAATTTAGTCTTAGGGCTCTTAGGCTATATTGGAGATATGTTTTTGTATTTGTTGTGGGGTTTTAGTTGAAGCTCACAGTTTGCCCACAAACATGTCTCTGCTTCAGTTGCAGTAGAGTCTTTAAGTTGCCTCTGAATGTCTATCTATCTCTCATTCATAAAGCCGTAGAGTAGACAATAGAGTGTCACAGTTAAAACGGCTCCGGCATTTTGGGGCTTAAATATGTGATGATTGTTATTATTTTATTTACATGTAACCGTTCAGATGTCAGTTTGAGAAAGATAAGACCGGAGCTGTCCGCGGTGCTGAAAGTCTGTCCATCAGGTCTAAGTTTCAGCACCGTGGACAGCTCCACTCGCTCATTGATCACTACCAACCCTTTAATAAAACAATCCGTCTGCACAGGATCGCAATGCGCACTTACTCCTGATTGGCTGGATCTGGTTACCACGTGTCACCTCCCACCGTCTCGTGGCGGAAGCTTCTCTCTGGCTCTCTTGATGTGTGTGTAGAGACTCCGATGAATGGAGAAGCTGCATTGTGTTATGTGTATAGGACGGCTACGCTGGCTGTGTATGTGGTCAGTGTTTGTGTCACAACGAGACACTGAACATATGTCCATTCAAGATGGAGTGGCGATATTTCGGAAACAGCACGTGAGACCCCTCTATACGGTGGACTTAAGGCAAACATCCACGCTGTATCGGTTTTTTTTTCTTCCAGTTTTCTTGCGGATTCTATCTATCTATCTATCTATCTATCTATCTATCTATCTATCTATCTATCTATCTATCTATCTATCTATCTATCTATCTATCTATCTATCTATCTATCTATCTGTCTGTCTGTCTGTCTGTCTGTCTGTCACTGCAGATAAATAAAACATATATACTGTATATGAACATACATTGAAATTACTTCTTTACAGTGTACATATTACATATTGACATTTTTCCTTGCTTACTCCACTACATTCATTTGACAGCTTTAGCTACTTTGCAGATTATTTATTTTTATTTATTTATTTATTTTGCACGCCGCAGCAAATCAAACATTAGGACAAGCAAAGAAACAGATTGGATAGGTAAGATCAGAAAACCCCATGGGGCTTTTAAAATTAATCTCACCTCTTTACAACATTAGCATAAACAAAGACAATAAGAACAACAAAAATATAAACAAAGAATAAAAGAAAAAGAGTGTGTGTAAATGCATGTAAGGGTGGGAGAGTGTATGGGAATATTTAAATTTGTTTAATCAGACATATCCTAAGCCTGTACTCAAAATGACTAAGTGAAGTAGACTGGCATATATATTCAGATCCCCTTCTTGTCCAGTGAAACCCATATTCACCTCTCTAAATGTGCTGATTTTGGGTGTTTGTGATACAGTAAAGGATAGTGTGTTCATTTAAGGGTTGAGCAAATTCTCCCTCTTCTCAAGTGAAATAAAACCCCTCTTGGATTAACTGGTAATAGTGTTGTCATAGTGTGGTAAAACTACTTTTATCTCCAGGATCTGAATACTTCTCCCATCACTGCTCATGAGCATCTGATGATGGACACCAATACTATTGGCTTTAATGGTGTTCTATAAGAGTCCCAACGGTCGATTCTCCCATTTAACTAAATTTATTTTCAGTTGGAGATCTATGATAGAGTTGCTGTAAGTGGTCTTACCTCTACTTACATACTTGTCATACATTTATTATTCACTCATGATCTGTGGTACAGGGTATTGCTCCCCCTAGCGGTGGAAACGACAGTGGGAGCCCAGAAACCCTCAAATAAGCAGACGTGAGGAGAAACATGCACGAATTCAAGTGAGGTGGTGTGTCACAAAATAAAGATAAATATAAAGAAGATAGAGGAGAATGGTTTCCTGAAACTGAGGAGAAGTTGTTAATTTAGTACATTTAGTTATTTCCAGAATTAAACCACAAATTAACCAGGAGTGGTTAATCAAACAATGCCTTTGTCAGAGCAGTTCCCCAAAAATACTGCTACATCTTGATAAGTGGATCCATCTATATTAACAAAATTCCATCAAACAATATAAAAAAAAAATTTGGTCAACAAGGTATAGTTTGTGTATGTGTACATACAAGTGCTTGATACAGGGATGATGGTACATACTGTATATACACATTCAGACGTGTATACAGTGTATCCATTAGTGTGTGGTTGACATATTTTTGTCTGCTCTTTATAGCTTTTATGCAGGTCTTGAAGAAGCCGTAAGACAAAGGTCTGTTTCAGTTATAAAATCCATTATTTCATTCATTTTCATGTGTGAAAATTAATTCATTTATGTTTGCATTGGTTTCCTTATGAGCCCACTTATTTGAGTCACCCACAGACTATATTTATGTTTCTTGACAAAATGTTCCTCATTATGCCCATGAACAAAAATTTGCACCCTCCTCATGAATGTGTAACTCTCTGTTCTCCGTCTGCTGTACCTTGAAAGGGAACATAAGGCTGCCTCCCACAGTTACAGAGTCAGCACCACTTTACTCCATGTGTTTACCTACTGGACTGTGTTTTGATCATAATGACAGAAGGTGGAGAAATGTGGAGAGAAGCAAACAGCAAAGTGAGCAGCTTGCTTAGTTGACAGAAACAGCCACTCCACTCAGATGTTAAACAGTCATTTCACAGCTTCTTTTGGATCCATTAAGATGCTTGATGCAAACTTAACATTCTTCGTTGTGTGAGTCCTGAAACCACGGAATGAATGTGAACACACAGTCTTGATGCCTTTTTTTTCTTTTAGTGTAAACTCAAAGTAATCTTTGAGTTGCCAGAGGTGTAGTGTATCCCTGAAAACTATCAATATGACTGTATAAATATCAGCATGACAAACTCTTGTAAACTTATTATTAGAAAGGAACTTCAGTTATCTGAAGAACACTGATTGCTTTTTAAATTCCCCTGATGTGGGGCAATAAAGTGAAAAATTGCTTTTGTTATGTAATTGTTATGCACAGAGATTTTGTTTTGCTCCAGGACTCTTTTTTAATACGTTCAGTTGACTCTGACACAGATGAGTGTCTTGATGAGAAGATCAAAACCACAGTTCATATTAATATTACCTAATTGATGCTAAATGATGCTATCGTGTAAGGCAGTAGATGACAGAAGTGGATGATGTGTGAAATTTGGTCAGCTGGAGCAAGAACAATTATGTGGACGACTATGAATAACTTCAAAACTGAAGTAAACTCTTGGCTATTTAGATTAATGTTTGTTTCATGAAGTTTTAACCCTCCTGTTATCCTCAATTATAACTAACACATTTTACTCTTGGGTCAATCTGACCCCAGGGATATTTGCCTCCAGAAAATGATTTACATAAAATTGTTGACCAAGTTTTAGTGTCAGGTACTTTGTTTATTATTATTAATTTGTACTTGAGATGATAATTTTAGAGGGGAGGCATGTGTAGTTGGAAAGACTTGGATGTGATCAACTTGCAAGCCTACATTGGCTTCCTCATTTTGGCAGGAGTTCACAAGGCAAGTTGTCAGGTGTCTCCATCAAATTAGGAAAAGTCAATGATTATTTTTTGAATGATAAACATTGAATGGGGTCCAAAGTACCCCAAGGATAATATGAGGGTTAAGAGAATAAATGACAAAGGTACATTAAAACAAACTTAAGCAGCGAATAGAATAGAATAGAATAGAATAGAATAGAATAGAATAGAATAGAATAGAATAGAATAGAATAGAATAGAATAGAATATTCATCTTTTTGGGGGAATTCAAGGTGTCCAGTGGCTCATACAAAATCTACAATTACAACAACAATCACAACAATGTTTGCACAGGCATTCGTATTATATTCATCCTTTCAATGATATTTCTGAATTATTGGATTAACCTTTACTATTCTGTCAGTAAGCTTGGATAATTTATTTTGACGTAAAAGACAGAGAGAGGGTGGAGGTGGAATAATACGATAACACAGAGTGAAATATGATAAAGAATAAGACATCTGTTATGAAGTAAATACGTTTGTTGGTTGTACTCTAACATAGTCAAAAATACTTGAATGATTCCTGTTTTGGCAAAAAAGTATTTTATACATTTATAGACAAAGTACAATCAACTAATAAACTCAGTTGCACTTAGTAGAAACACAGCAGTCAGTATCCAAATCACCTGATCATAAAAAGCAGAAAAACACCTTACAATAATGAAAATCACATTTTACTTTTCTCTGACCTTTAAGGATATAACTCAGCTGCAGTATTTATACTTTTCCTCCCCCCAAAAAAACCTTGAAGATTCTTGTTTGAATGTAGTGACTTTCATCTGATTAAATTTTAATGGTCACAGTTGTGGTTTTAGTTGCTTGACGGGCTGAGAGTTTTGGGCAAATATTCTCACAATGTACTTACCAAATGAATTATTAACAGGGCAAAGGAACTGACAGAAAATGTTGAACTTCTGTTTTGCTGAAATAAACTAAAAAGGCTTTTACTTTGAAAATGGACTGTGTTATTGCAATAGATTGCGTGCCAGGTGTTAATGTTGACAGAAACCTGTATTTAATGGAATAACCGATAAAATGTGTACATTGTTTTCAATGCCACGAACAAATGGTGCTGACAACAAACCCTGCCCCACGCACGACTTGTAACTAATTTTTGCATCGATCCAGCTGATGTCATCATGTCGATGCATGTGATGGTGTCAGCATATCAATTGCCTCTATAAATGTGCCAAGTATGAAGTAAATAGAAACAAAATTGATGTTTTTATAGACATTTTGCCCATTATAAGTAAATGGGAAAACAAAAAAAGATTTAAAATATTCCTAAAAAATTTAAACTTTGACCTACTTTTCTCAAAATGTAATGACATCTATTCTGGGGCAATCTATAAGCCCAATTTGGTATGAATTCAACCAGTAGTTTTGCTGCTACAGACATTTAACAGACAAAAATTCATAAAAAATGTGAACTTTGACCTACTGTTCCAAAAATGTAATCAGATCTATTCTGGGTCACTGGAAATCTATGAACTCAATTTGATATGAATTTAACCAATAGTTTTGCTGCTAGAGTGTTAACAAACAAACAAACAAACAAACAAACCGAACCAAAAACAATACCCCTTAACTCCCCTTCAGGGGTAAAAATGTTTTTTAATGGTAACATATGCGAGCTGCATTCACATTTACAGCCTGGTTAAAAATCAGGACATGCTGAAAAGACAAATGAAGGACAGAATTTTAAAACAGAAATATCATTGAAATGCTAAATATAAAAATAACAAACAGGGCAGATAGGACAGGATGGAAAGAACAAACAAAAAACAAATGGATATAAAACATAAATTGATTGAAAGGAAGAAAAATCTGAAAAAATGCCTTTAATGCCTTCCAGAGGTTAATAAGTGTATTGTGAAATTTCTTGTTTTGTTCTTGAGAGTCACAAAAAAAAAAAATCCAAAGTCACCCATTTTCATTATGACTGAAATTAATTGAACATGATTTATTCAGCTGTGAGTCATATGGACACCGGATACCTGACTTGAGTTAGAAGTTTGCCCTCCAGCAACATTCTGCACCTGTTTTCTCTCCAGTTCCTCCTCTAATGTCCCTGATACCTGAATCCAGAGGGCTTTTAGTCGCGTCACACCTGACAGAAGAGTCATTTGTGTTGAGCAGGAGATTTACTGGCAATCTGGTTTAACTACCACGCTCAAGGGCACGATGGCATGATATTCAATATGGGATTTTACCTCTCAGGTTTAAACTTTATTTGTCTGAGCAGAATGACACACTGCTGCTGAACTAGTTCATTTGTAAATTTGTCATGTGAAATATTGAGAATGGGCAGCAATGCACCGGGAGCTTAATTGGTCTGTCTATCTTGTTACTCTGTACAAAGGTGTGTTTTATGACTGGAACATCGTGTACAATTAGACATGTGTCCCTCAGTGTGACACCATGAGATAAGAAAAGATTTACTGCTTAATGCTCCCAAAAAGACAGATTTGACAGATTTCAAACAATGCTATTATTAACATCCTCACTTGAAAGATTTTTTTTTTTTGTTTAATTCTGATTTATCTGCAGTTCTTGCCGTGTGCTTTGTTTCCCTGGAGATTAAAACAGATTCTTAATGACTGACACTTTGAGGACAACTTAGGAAAGCTCTGTATGTGTAAATCTGTGTCTGACAAAGAGAGTACACAGTAAACTAATGCTTGGACACTGTGTCTCCAGCTGGAATTTAGCATGATGTGGTACACTGCTATAACAAATATAGACAATTGTAGCAGGCTGCAGTCAAGGACTTTTATTGTAATCTAGTCATCCTGTCTCTGGGAAAAATCCAAAGGTTGGAAATGCAAAAAAAATAAAATAAAATAAAATAAATAAGTAAATAAATAAATAAAAAAAACACAAAGAGAAAAAACTTACATACACTTACCAGTCAAAAGTTTGGACTCACTTGGGTTTTCTTTATTTTCATGACTGTTTACATTGTAGATTCTCACTGAAGGCATCAAAACTACGAATGAACACACATGGAATTAGGTAGTTAAAAAAGTGTGACATAACTCAAAGCATGTTTCCTATTTTAGATTCTTCCATATAGCCACCCTTTGCTTTTATTACTGCTTTGCACATTCTTTGCATTCTCTGGATGAGCTTCATGAGGCAGTCACCTGAAATGTTTTCCAACAGTCTTGAAGGAGTTCCCAGTGATGCTGAGCACTTGCTGGCCATCTGTGGTCCATCTCATGTCATTTAAATGAGAAGGTGAGTCCAAATTTTAGACTGGTAGTGCATTCAAACTAAAATTTTGGACTTCGTATTGGGTTTAGGCTCCACAAGGACATGTTAGATGTGCCTGGTCAGTTCGTTGAATCTGAAATTTTCCAGACATGCTGAGTCCTGTGCCACACTGTACTTTTTCACTTTGTACTAACATTTACAAAAATATATATTCCCTCAACAGTGTGTTTTATCACAAAGAATTTGTAAAAGTAAGGCAGCGATAATTTCCTGTTGCCAGTTGTTGATACTATAACTTTGACTAATGATTGACATGTAGATATGTTCATGCTAAGTCTCCTCTACACCTCACAATTTTGGGCAAATTATGTCTTTATCAATAGCAACTTACAGTTTTGCAGAAAATCATTGAAATTCACAGTGTAACTTATAGCATTTTGATACCATAGTGTTGATCACATTGACCAAAATGGAAGTTAACTGGATAAAGTGTGTAGACGAAAGTGATGGAGGAGATGGAGGTCTTTTGCACACCATGTGTAAGCATGGGTCCTAAAAGTTATCATTTTATGAGAGGAGCTTTTGCACATATCCAAAAATCTGTTACCTGCATCTTTCTCCACTACCTTTTTTTTATCTCTGTGTCTGTAGCTAATTAATCATCATCGCTCATCTTTCAGCTGCAGATGAAAAAAGACACTTCAGCAGCTGCGCTCCAGTATCAAGAAGCAGTTAGGTAAAATTACTGGATATGACTCATATAAAAACACAAATGATATTAAAACTAGAGACTCAGTAATGCTGTATGTATGTAGAGATAAATCTTTCTTTTGACTCAAAATGTACTATAAACTGCTGCTCATGAATTTGTTTTACCTGTTCAGCTTCTCTTGATAAACTACATGCTGATATTATTTTAAATGATAATGTAGAATTAATATTTAAGCTTAATTAAAATCAAATAATGTCTTCTTGATTTTATCAGTGTAATTTTACAATGCTAATGGTTGTGGCCTTTTTGTCTAAAATTTTCAGTCTCCAGAAAAAATGTCCTGTGTGTATTATCTTCTGTATAATGTAAGATAATGCATATTTTTACATCCCTGGTTGTAATTTGTCTTTATTTTGTAATATTTGACACATTTCAGGGCTTAAGTGCTGTGTGACTGGTGAGTATTTGCAATTCAGAGAGGCCCATGCACACATAAGTTAGTAAAAGTCACACTGGTGGAACTGCAGTTCACACAAACATAATGAGAATAGGGACAGTGTGTCTGAGGATGAAAAGCTCCTTGTAAAGTGAACCTGTGAGCCATTCATTATTCATCGTGATCAAGCGTTGCCATGACTCTCTGTCTACTTGGGAGGACCTTACAGGTTTGGCACGACTCCTTGAGTGTCTGTTTTTGCTGCCAAGTGTTTCTTCCACTACCTAAAACAAAGAGTCCACCCTCAGAGGCTCAGACTGTGTTTGATGAGATACACGTTGGAGAATATCAACTGTGACTCATTGCTAATATATTCACTTTTGTAAAGGACTCTGAAAGTAAAGAAGGGAGGATGTGTTTGGATTGGATTATTCATGGATTAGTCTCAGCAGATGTAATGTATACATGTGTTCACTGTCCTAA
Organism: Sphaeramia orbicularis; assembly: GCF_902148855.1. Lineage (NCBI taxonomy): Eukaryota > Metazoa > Chordata > Actinopteri > Kurtiformes > Apogonidae > Sphaeramia > Sphaeramia orbicularis. Next base: position 61,515,391 of record NC_043968.1, read on the forward strand.
AGAACAAACTCTACTTCCTCCACTAACAGAAGTGTTACCACTGCAAGGCAAAAACAAGTCAACTCAGGCTGTTATCTCACCAGTGCTGATAAAGAAAAATATTTATGAAGATTACACAAAGTTTAATGCCACAAAACGATAAAAATGACAGACTGTCTTTTCTCAGATGTCAAAAGTGTTTTATTGTGTCTATGTCTTATAGAAAGGAAAATGCTTAGATGATGATGAATGCCATTTCATGAGTAAATGTCTAAACAAACAACAACACGAATAAAGCAATATACAAGATTTTGTCTTTGTCTGGTTTTGGAGATGTATTTTTTTATTGTTTATTGCATTGGTTTCCAACTTGGAGTTAAAAAACAAAAATAAAGACCCATTTGAAAAATATTCATAGCGCATAAATTCTAAAATTGATGAAAAAAAATCTTTTGAAGTAAAAATATGATGATACTTGACTATGTGCAAAACACACAGAAGACAGAAAGCAGTAGTGTCTGAATTTACTTGATCTTGTTTTTCATCAAATGTAATGGAAAATGTATTGTACTGTGCGACTAACTGTTTTAGCTTTGTCTCTAGGCATGACTGGCCATTGTAGCTTTGTTTCAAAGTAGAACATGATGTTCCTGTAAGTTTCATTATCTAATAAGTTTTATGTGCCCAGTTCTGGGAACTCAGGAAACCATATGTTTCCACAGGCCTCAGAACTCTTTAAAAACCATAAGCATCGTTTTTGCATTCTCAGGTGACAGGCAGGGCCTCATCCATGTTTGTACTAAGGTATCTAAGCTTACGTTGGGGTAGCCCAACAAGACTCTCTTCATACTGACTTATGATGTGTTGTTGTATCTGCAAGACTGAATAAATTAACAAAGACAGTTCTGACTCTGAAGATTCTTTTATATCCTTTAATCATCATAGATTTCCACGACATAGACAATACAACATGTTTTCTCTGACTAACGTCATTTTATTTGTGAAGATACATCCACTTGTGTATGGCCTAATATCTTTGGATACTGTTGGAAATAACACTACAGGGTCCGATCAAGCAGTAACACGTGGACACATTTGGTGTTCAACAGTCTGTCATGTAAGCAGAGTAACTTATATGCATGTATCATACATATTTGAGTAGGAATTTATATGCACTTTAACATTATGTATAACAAAATTTGAGGTGATAAAATTTTTAGGTGACAAATGTCAAATTACTGCTCGATAACACATGGACTTGAATAAATTTATTATGCTTTAAGTAAACATTCAAAACATGCAGTTCTCGATAGAAACTGATACCAAGTAGGACAAAACCTTTTAGATATTATGTTCAGCTATCCTAAAAATAAATTTTGGAGTGAAATATTGAAAAGTCTCTGTTTTATTGACATAAGAATGTGGTAACACATGAACAGGCTGCCATACTAACACGTGGATGAATCTTTACCATTGTATGCATCACCCAAAATGTTGACTTACCTTTTAAAACAACAGGTCAGATATAATCACAATGCTTTATTTAATGTATTTAATACTAGCACAGTGTTATTTACAACTTGTGGTGGTCCATACTGATATAGGTAAATTACAAATAAAGAGTCATTTCTCTGTAACAGTTCACAGATAGTCTTTTTAAATGTGACCAGTGTATGAATTCCCAAACTTCATCATTCAGAATTTTAATTTCTCGAAGTAATAGGCAGTCTTTTGCATGTCTTTGTGTTAACTGAATGCAGCCTAGCATAAGGTTGGGAACTTCTCCTGTACTGTGTTAGTGGTATTTTAAAAAGGATAACAGTTCCATGAAATAGAGATCTTTAGCTAAAAAATGAGCCCACTTGATAAATAATGTGTGCAAATGTATTTTTTCATGTTGATGTTCTTTTTTGCTTGATTGGACCCTATAATTGAACAATGCTTCCTAATGTTCTAATGTTACTGGACACAAGACAGTTGCTCAACTTGGCCGCAAGGTCAGAACAACCCAGCAGATCGGCCAGCACCGGAAAAGTTACTTGGTAACCGAGCAACCAAAGACAATCCCATGCTTGTGTCCAGGAAAGATTAGAAAGGTCATTAATAATTCTCTAGTATCCTGGTAAATCCATATCTTGGCTGAAAATATTTGTTACGTATGAACCAAATGACCAACGGACTAACTCCATTTTTGGTCATGACTTCCGTTTATTATGTGCATTAAAAGGCTGGAATTAAAGAGGACTCTAAGACTTTTCCTCAGACTGCAAGACTCCTGCATCTTTGTCTTTTTTACTTCAATATTCCACAACACATTAAAAACAAAAGTTGAGATATTGGGGTTAGTTAAGACTAGTAATGAGTCAAGACTAGGAATAGTGTGATTATTAATGAACATTGGGATCATTATTTGGTACTAAAGCAGTGTCAAAGAATGGCCCCGTCCTTCAGGAGCAAAGAGGATAACAAATCTGTCCAAAATTATGTGAGAAAATTATTGATGTGTTTACAAATGATGTTCCTTAAAGAAAAATGGGAATAGGATAATTTTGGATCATTTGAACATTTCACCCTCTACACTGCAGAACAGAATTAAAAGATGTCAGGAATTTCTGTGCATAAAGGGCAAAGACACATTGGTAAGTTCTATAAATACCTGTGCTGAAGATGCCACTGCATCAAGAACTGTCATTCACTTAAAACTGACAGCACCACATAGACTTCAACATTTGTCATTCACTAATATGAATACCATTTACATCTACTGGGCAAAAACAAAGTCACGTTAGCCAAGAGGAGCATCAGGCTTAAGTGAGGGACCATCACACAGTGGACATGTCCACTACAGATGCTTCTGAACCCAGCGGTGTTGACAGTGCATCTTGAAACCTGTGTCCACATCAGGCCTATAACATGGGGGTACTAGATGAGCTCACACACAGATTTTCAGCTGATGAGGTTGTGATCCTATTGTCTCAATGTGCGACAGTCCTGATAATGACAGGATAATGTTTTATGTGTCCTCCACACACTGGCGCGTGATGATGGACAGATGGCTGGAGCTGCAGTCTCTGGTTTACAGGGAGCATTAAAGAGAAGAGCACACACATCTCTGTGTTTGCTCACAGTAAGCAGTCTAACAAACAGACTCTGAGCTGCTCAAAATAATTTCTGTCCAACAAAAGAGTTGGCAACTTTCAGCTGATCTGCAGATGAACAGCTGGTGTTGATGAATGTTGTTGGCACTGATGAGGTTTGGACTTTAGTAAAATGTGCAATATAAGGAGCTGCACACAGGACCAGTGCAGTGATCGTGTCCTGCAGGAGCAGATGGCTAAAAACTTCATCTATGTCGTCAGGGCACTGTTATGTTTTTCAAAATTCCAACATTAAAGTTGTTAGAGTTTTTATGTTGTAGTGGTTTCAGAACTGAAGATTTTGCTTTGCTCCTTTCTGATTCAATTTCAGGCTTTTCCATTTTCTCTCTGTTCCTAGTGGCTATAAAACCAGTCATCCTTCTCCTCTGCCTTTGTCAGGTGCTGCATGTCCCCCAGATCCCATTTATAATCGGCGTAGTCTCACTTTTCCCTCCACAAACACAGTGAAGCACATCTCAATATTTCTCTCTCAGGTCTCAGTGCCCTAATTTCATCTTTTGTTTCCCCTCCATTGTTTTTGTCTTTGACTCTGCAGGAACAAGGAAGCATTTTTTAGCTCACTCACCAGGACGCCTTTCATGTGCCTCATCAGACACCTGAGAGAAAATTCAACCAACTTATCACTGTCACTGTGTAGTTTGCAGAGAGAGAACAAGACAAAGAGCTGGAATCTAAATAACTGGGAAAATGTTTGGAGCTTCTGAAGTTAAAAAGATAACACACAGCTGACTTGTTTGGGTTAAATGTTAAAGTTTCAGTATATATTTGATTTTCACAAAAAACAGAACAACCATGGATATTTGCCATGTTTTTCATCCAAACTGAATGTCTTTCAGGCCCCACAATGGAAATAAGCTGCGACACCCCTATTACAGACTACCTCAAACAAAATGTGATAGATTTTTATTACTTTGTTTTGTAATAAAATGTCACACACAACATGAATATTTATATTATGAGACTTATAACAAAATACAGAAGTTGCACCTTTACCAGCTCTACTAGCTGTATTTGAATAAACTAAAGCTTTTTGATGCTATTTTTGTCAAGTCCTGTCAAATGACTACTGTAGTTGTCAACCCCATTATAAAGAAATGTATGAATGAGTTCTTTCAGGTCGATTTTAAATGTGAAGATCCGGAGACTGGCTGTATTTTTAAAATAAATATGAAGCTGATCTTCTTGCTCCTTTTGTATGATTATGAAGACAAAGATCAGTAAGCTCTAATGTCTTGTTTAGAGGTTCAGTGTGTGAAATTTAGTGACATCTAGTGGTGAAGTTTCAGACTGCAGCATACTGAACAACAGCCTTGTTCGCCATCAGAAAAAAAAAAAAAAAAACTAAATTATGTCAAATAAAAAATCAGTTACAGAAAAAAAAGCAACCCTGAAAAAGGCACCAGAAAAACAGACAATGATGGAGAAGTCTGTCCTGAGGTACTAACAACATGGCAGACTCCATGTAAGGCAACCTGCTCCTTCTGAATATGATTCTATTTCTGCAGTTACATCCTCCTAAATCTACCTGAATGTTGCACACTGGATTTTTAATATAGGTTTAAAAATATTTGAAAGGTTTAATTCAGCAAATTTATTTCATAATAGCACATATAACACCTCCATTTTGGTTGGTTAGTGCATAAAATACCACATTAAAAAAGACCAACCTCTAACAACTTCTGTTTAAAAAAAAAAGCAAACTGCAATATTTAATTTAATTTAATTTATTTAATTTATTTGTTTTTAACAAAATATAGTGAAGTTGAAAACATCTATGGCTCAAAAAATGTGTCAAAGTCTAATAAAAGGCAGTAAAAAGTAATGAGTAACAAGTATAGTATTTTATCAAGCTGTTACATAATGCATTGTTGCAAACTGTACGTCTTGTCTGTTTCAGAATCTTCATCACTCAAAGAAATCAATACATTTTGTGTTTTGTCAGCAGGTCACAAACAATGCCTTTCCACTAATTGCTTCAACATATGTGCACAATGCACTGGTGTTTATGCAGCGTCAGCCATTTCCATAGGAGTATGGGTTACTTCTGTGTGTTGAGTGGTACCAATAATATGCAAAAACGGCTTACGATGCCTGTGTTTTTAAGCAGTGTCAGCCATTTCTGCTTGTGTTGTGTTGTAAATATAGCCTCTCTGTCAGCTGCAAAGGCTTTCATCTGCTCCTCCTGACAGCTCTCTAGAAGTTTCAGTCTCACAGTGGTCTGCCTCAAGTGTGGTGTCATCTGAAGCTGCAGGCTCCTGGAGACAATGCAGGACAGCCGTCAGCATCCTGCCGCCTGGAGGTCAGCTCTGTTGCATCCGGCAGAGATAGTTTGTCTGATGCAGAGTGAGGTTTCCATTTTTAGATTGGGGTAGATCTCATTAGGAAGCAGGTCGACTTTCACAAGCTCCAGATGAAGAAGAGACTGATTTGTGGGAGGGTTTGAAGTTAGATCCAAAGGTTTTCAGTTAGTGATGACATCTGCATGTTATCTGGGTAAAATTCAGCCGCTCGTCTCCAAAATGAGAACATGACATAGATCTGCTGCTTTTCAGTGGATAGCAGTGAATTACACTTTAAAATGTTATTACTGACATGTAAACCTCTACACTGAGACTAAACACCTAGTCGTCTAGTGGGCTAAACTCATCTGAGAAAGGGCAGTTCCTGCTCTTCCTTTAGATTAGGGGTGTCAAACTCATTTCAGTTCAGGGTCCAGATTCAGCTAAATTTGATCTGAAATGGGCTTAACTGGTAAAATAATAACATAATAATATATAAATAATGTCAACTCCAAACTTTTCTCTGTGTTCTAGAGCAAAAAAAAAGTTAATTTACATTATGAAAAGGTTTACATCTACAAACTATCCTTTCAAAAGATGTGAATAACATGAACAAACTGAAAAAAATAAGTGTAATTTTAACAATATTATCCCTCAGTTTATCCTTTACACATACACATTATAACTTACAGATCACAGTGGATCTACAAATACACAAAACATTTAATAACAGGCAGAATATTATTAAAATTGTACTGACGTCTCTTAAGACATTTCAGGTTATTCGCATTTTTTGCAAAATTATACTTTGTTTTAGTGTAAATACGTGAAAATATTTACATTTACAAAAAGAAAAATTTGGGGTTGTCATTACTTATATGTTATTGTGATAATATTTTACTGGTTTGATCCACTTGAGATTGAATTGATCTGAATGTGGAACCTGAACTAAAAGGATTGTTAATATTTTAGTGTAATTTTTGCATTCCACACATTCATCCTAAGGGCAGGACTGGACCCTTTGGCCCAGGATTTGGCCCCTGGGCCACATGTTTGACACCTGTGCTTTAGATGATCGTTGTCACAGTCAATATATAATGCCCTTTTAATGTTAAGGACTTCATATGTGCACCGCAAAAGTGAAACATAACATAATCAAAAAACGATCATAAAAATCAGCAACAGGAACAGAATAATTATCCAAACACTGGTGTTTGTTTGTCTTTGTGTTTTTAGAAGCCTTTTAATACGAAAAGCAACAGTTACTTGGTCTAAAAGTGGGGGAGTTTAATGCATTTAAATGATTTGCTGATTTACAAGTAGATAGTGACACTAAAAGAGTAAGAGTATGTATTTTGTAGTTGGATTTTGCACCTAAATTTGCATTTTTTATATAGTACTTTCTTGTTTCTACTCTCAACTGTCTTATAATCAGAGGTGGGTAATCCCAGCTTCATAGTGTAAAAGTCCTGCCATGTATTGGTTCTACCCGTTCACTTAACACAAGTGGTTCCACAAATTATCTATTCACCTGGATAAGGAGTTGTGCTCATCAATTCAGTGAATGGTTGGAACAAATATATTGATAGAACTCTTACTCTCTGGAGCTGAGTAAACCACCTCTCTTGAAACTCTCTACTCACATATTTGTTCCAACCATTCATTGAACCAGCCTATTTTGATGAGCACTGCCTAACCTGCTGTGTCATAATCTGTCAAATTTCCTCTTTAACCTGGATAGAGTTAAACATTTCTCTGCCAAGATGAATGTCTCTTGCACAAGTTTAACAAGTGAATGATCTGTGACTCAAACATGACAACGGGCACCACAGAGCAAAGCTATGCCACAATACTTATCACTCCTGGTAGGTCATAATCTACTTATTATTTTGGTTTAACAATTTTTTCCCCCTTGCAGGACTGTGTAAAAGCTATGATAGAAAACAGACATTAGAAACTTTGAACATGATAATCTAAAGTGGACATTAAATCTGGGGGAATGTGCTGCTTTTTTCAGTTGAAGCAGCAGCGCATCTGAGAAACATTTCCCTTTTGAAATAGTGATGTTTAGTTATCTGATATGTTTGAAATAAAAACAAAATAAACTTATATTAATCTATTTAATCACATGCTTAATTTGTGCAGTTAGAATGTCCACGGGTAATTGCTGCCATATTTATCTGTGGCATCGGTGGAACATTTCAGTATGGATTCTGTGTATCTGTAATGACCTCCCCCTCCGCTGTAAGTATGACTTATTTTATTATTATGACAAAAAAGGCAATGTATGGAAGTACTAATGTTTCTCCATCAACTTTAAAGACACCTTTACGACACTTAGAAAGAAAAGATCTTAACCCCACTTCCAAAAATGTTGAGATATTTTGTAAAATATTGATGAATAAATAAAAGACTAAAATCTGTGGTTTGTTAAGTCATGTTAGCCTGCATTTAACAGATAAAACAATGCTGCCACTTATCAACTTAAATTAATGAATAAATAAATATACAGGGTGGGGAAGCAAAATTTACAATGAACATTTAGCTGTTTTTTCTCAGCAGGCACTACGTCAATTGTTTTGAAACCAAACATATATTGATGTCATAATCATACCTAACACTATTATCCATACCTTTTCAGAAACTTTTGCCCACATGAGTAATCAGGAAAGCAAACGTCAAAGAGTGTGTGATTTGCTGAATGCACTCGTCACACCAAAGGAGATTTCAAAAATAGTTGGAGTGTCCATAAAGACTGTTTATAATGGAAAGAAGAGAATGACTATGAGCAAAACTATTACGAGAAAGTCTGGAAGATACTATTAAAGAAGAATGGGAGAAGTTGTCACCCAAATATTTGAGGAACATTGCGCAAGTTTCAGGAAGCATGTGAAGGCAGTTATTGAGAAAGAAGGAGGACACATAGAATAAAAACATTTTCTATTATGTCAATTTTCTTGTGGCAAATAAATTCTCATGACTTTCAATAAACTAATTGGTCATACACTGTCTTTCAATCCCTGCCTCAAAATATTGTAAATTTTGCTTCCCCACCCAGTACTAGAAAAGCACTCGGAGAGCGCAAGGCAGAGTCAGTGCCCCCCCGATGAATCACCACCAAAATTTAATCATTTGTGAGAATTTCACCAACCCCCCCCACTCACCACCAAAATGTAATCATTTGCTCCTTGTGCCAGAATCAACATTTCCTGAAAATTTCATCAAAATCAATCCATAACTTTTTGAGTTATCTTTCTAACAGACAGACAAGCAAACTAAAAATCACCCCCCCACACACACACACACAATCACTACTAAAATTTCATCATTTGTTCCTTCTGCAGTATCAACATTTCCTGAAGATTTCATCCAGTCCGTCCATAACTTTTTGAGTTTTCTTGCAAACAGACAAAAAGACAAACAAACACACAAACCCTGTTGAAAATATAACCTCCGCCGTTCCTTGGCGGAGGTATAAATACACAATTACTTTCTGATGCCTGCAACACATTCTAAAATCGTCAGATAGGTTCATATTTACACTCGCAGTTTTTTTTAACACTTTTTGACTATTTGGGAATTGACGATACTAATAGTTGCACTTGTTATTTTGGTCCATTGTCCCTGTTTACAAGACTTGAGCTATTCAACAGTCGACGGTGGTGGTTGTTTGAGTCTCCTCTTCATGGTGTCCATGCATTTTCAGTAGGAGAGACAGTAGGTAGGACAGTCCAGCACATACACACTGAGACTATGAAACCACGCTGTTGGAACTTTTCTGACTTTGGACAAGTTAAAACAGATATTTATTGCAGCTATTGACTAAACAAACTGTAAACAGAGAGGATTTGTGCTTTTCCTGTGGCTGTTTTCTGTCTAATAATACACTTAATGTTGATTCATTGGTGGTTGTGGTTGTCACAAGTGTGGTTTGGTACGCAGCTTCTCCCTGCTGGTGAGAGATGGAAATATTAGTACTACAAAGAACACCTTTCAGTCTTATTTTGTCTCTGTCCCGAGTTTTTTTTCCCCTGAGACTCTGTGACTATGAAGCCACATTGTTGGAACTTGTACAGATGTCAACTTCATTCTAAAATGTAAATCTATGCCTTTTATATTGATTGTAGTTTCACACATATCCAAGTAATCCATGTGGGTACAAATGTTCCCCAGAACAAAACAGATGCTGATGAGTGTAATGTGGACCCATCTGACTACAGTACACATTTCTTCTGTCCATAGGTCCATCTGAGATTAGATCCCGTCCAGAAAACTCAACACTGTTTCTACACAGAGTTGACATAGGGCTCCCACCTTGTATAACACACTTTCAGGTTTAATTTCTAGATGGAGTGGTGGACTGTGTTAAGCGTCAGCAGTTTTGTGTTGTACTCCTGAGCCCATGTATCTATATTTATCCCGGTAGCATGACGGATTCTCATGCAATGCCACCTGAGGGCACAAAAGTCACGCAAAAAAAACCCTCTACGCATGGAGGTTTCCAGAGATTCCATGAATCTTTCATGATAAAATGTACTAATTTCTGAACATGTTTCTTTGAAGCTCTTTTACATGTTTAGGAGTGGGGATTTATGACATCCACAGTTATAAAGACTAAGCCATTGGTGGATGTCCGTTCATGATCCCCTCATCTGTTACTAATTAGCCTGTTGACTGTGGAGTCTGACAGAATAATATGTGACTTAAATATTTAACAAACTTAACTCCCCATGGCCTTTGACAAGTGAGGAAATGCAATGAGAACCACTAAGAAACAAGATTTAGTGTCAAAGAAAGAGACAAAGTGATAAAAGCTGAAGCACTGTTGTTGTTTTCTCCGCTGGACACAGCTCTAAATGAAACAAATGGAGCTTGATTTTGAAATTGCAGCCTTTCTCCTACATGGATGAGCAGTGTTGGGAGTAATGCATTACAAAAGTAATTTAGTAGTAGTAGTAAATGACTTTTTGCCATAACACAGTAGTTTAAGGTATTACTATGCAATTTTCAGTCATATTTTACTCCGTACATGTTAATAGTGCTTGCATTACAACACACGTTTCACCCATAATTTAATTACTCAAATGAAAACAAAAGAACAGCAAGACCATGAGACCTTAAGGAATCAAAAATGTGTCAGTAAAGTTCCATTCCCTGTTGGTGTTCAGTCAGTGAATGAAGATGGCAGAAGACCGTACATTCACCACATGGACGTATGCTCATTACTAAACCTAACCCTGCTTTACAGAAGCTAGTTAGCATGATCCCTGTGATCAGCGATGATAAGGTTAGCTAATGTTTCTGTGACTGGTTAGAATTTTTTATCAATTGTGGATTCATCTACCAGCGTCCTCTGCACCGTGCCCCCTGTTTGAACATGGAAAATGTTGAAAAAAATGCAAGTGTTCCTGCTGAGATTAGAACATTGTAGACTGTAGTGTTTCTTACTGAGCTATACATCCACATGTACTTCAATCAATCAGTCAATCAAATTTTATTTATATAGTGCCAAATCATAACAAAACTTATCTCATGACATTTTACATATAGAGTTGGTCAAAACCAAACTCTAAGCCAATTTACAGAAACCCAACAGAATCCTCCAGGAGCAAACACTTGTGACTGGTGACAGTGGCGAGGAAAAATTTCCTTTTAACAGCAGAAACCTGGAGCAGACCCAGACTCCTGAAGGATGGACGTCTGCCTTGACCAGTTGGGGTTAATGAGAGAGAGTAAAGGAGGAGAAAAGAGAGAGTGATAGAAATAGAGAGAGACTGGGGGAGAAGGGGGGTGGTAGGAGAGACACATGGATGCAGTTGATGCACAGATAACTGAACTAGAACATCTATGGAACTATAGAATAAACACTATCCTAATTATATGGATAAGTGAGTTATGATGATGAAGGGCGCACCTTGAGGCCTCAATACTTGAGGGCGCAACAAATGTATGAGCCATTTATGAAGAGAGTCTGTAGGAAACTCAAAAGTAATGCAGGAATCATGTAACGCATTACATTTTTGAGACAGTAAAATTGTAAGGTAAGGAATTATTTTTAATGAACAATATCAAGTAATCATTAATGGATTACATTTTGGAAGTAACTTGCACAACACTGCAGATGAGTTTGATTATGAGGTTTATGAAGGTCTAAAGTCATTATGTGATGTTATTATCTTTACTAAGTTCATTGCTGATCCATGGTTCAGTCTAAACTGTGACAGTATTGACCCTTTAGTTCTGATCTTTAGTTCAGCTATTGACAACGCAGACCATACAGAAAATAGGTGGTTTTACTGTGGCTGTTTTCAGTCTAAAAACAGAGCTATAATGTAAACTATCAGCCGAAAATTATAAAAATGGTTTGAGTTTGAAGAAGACCTGCTGATACCATAATACAGATGTGTGGAAACAATGAGCTTCATAATCTGTTCAGTGACTGATACAGATTGTGGATACATAGTGTTGATTCATTGTTTGTTTTGGTAGTTTTAAGTGTGTTCTAGTACATGACTTCCCCCTGCTGTTGAGAGTTGAGAATATTAATACTATACAGGGTGGGGAAGCAAAATTTACAATATTTTGAGGCAGGGATTGAAAGACAGTGTATGACCAATTAGTTTATTGAAAGTCATGAGAATTTATTTGCCACAAGAAAACTGACATCATAGAAAATGTTTTTATTCTATGTGTCCACCTTCTTTCTCAATAACTGCCTTCACACGCTTCCTGAAACTTGCGCAAGTGTTCCTCCAATATTTGGGTGACAACTTCTCCCATTCTTCTTTAATAGTATCTTCCAGACTTTCTCGTAATAGTTTTGCTCATAGTCATTCTCTTCTTTACATTATAAACAGTCTTTATGGACACTCCAACTATTTTTGAAATCTCCTTTGGTGTGACGAGTGCATTCAGCAAATCACACACTCTTTGACGTTTGCTTTCCTGATTACTCATATGGGCAAAAGTTTCTGAAAAGGTATGGATAATAGTGTTAGGTATGATTATGACATCAATATATGTTTGGTTTCAAAACAATTGACGTAGTGCCTGCTGAGAAAAAAACAACTAAATGTTCATTGTAAATTTTGCTTCCCCACCCTGTAAATATAACCCCTTTAAGTCTTATTTTGTCTCTGTCTCAACTTTTTTTGAGTGTGTTTCAGGCATCAAAATCTTTTACGTTAACACAATGCAATAAAAGTCTTAACTTTTCTGGAACTGGGGTTATTAAATTCAATGTAAGTACTTAATTGATCGAGTGACTAAATGCTGTGGATAATTGTAGTTTATACAGGAGCTGGTGAACCAAACATTTGTGCAGAGATATGGAGTGAGCTTGAAGCCGTGGCAGGTCTCTCTGATCTGGTCCTTCACTGTATCCATCTTCTGCATTGGAGGGCTATTGGGTTCACTGTTGTCTAGTTCACTCCTCTCCAAGCTTGGCAGGTCAATCATGATCAAATAACACATTTTTTTCATTTTAGAATGAACTGAACTTTTAGCTGTTGCTGCCTGTTTGATATCAGACGTCTCTGTCTTTCTTTTCCCACAGAAAAAAATGCATTCTTCTGAACAATTTTCTGGTGATAATTGCAGCTGTGTTGATGTTTTTAAGCCAAACAGCCACATCTTTTGAGATGATCATGGTGGGACGATTTCTCTACGGTATCAATTCAGGTAGAAATAAGAGAAAACTCATGATCTTTCTCTCGTTTCTCAGTCTATATCTGTCTCATCACTTTTGCCTCACTATTTAACCTTACAATTGATTTCTTTTCATACCTGTGAGTTACATTTCTAAGTTTTATGTGGGTCATCTGTCAGCCTGTTATTGATCATTATTGACTCTTTTCATAATGTATGAATCTCTTGTCTGCGCCTCCAGGAGTCAATTTCTCAGCTCACCCCATGTTCCTCCTTGAGTGCACTCCAAAGAGGATACGAGGGATGGTGGGTGTGACCATCGCCACCTTCATCTCCTTGGGGAAGTTCTCCGGGCAGCTGCTGGGGATCAGGTGAGGGTGCCAGTGTCACAGATACCGTGGAGTGTCAAATAATGGGTCAGGTGGTGGTTGGTTCAAATGACAACTCAAATGTGGAAACAATTCCTTAACACATCAGCGGTGTTTTCTTTGCAGTGGTTGGTAATGAAAATTTTATATCAGCGTTCAGTGTAATTATACAGCTCTGGAAAAAGTTAAGAGGCTACTCCAAATGTCCAGACATGAATCTCATTAAAACCTCTGAAATGTGATCAAGGGGAACATGGATGGACACAGGCCATCAAATGAAACCAAGGTCATTGAGTTTTTACAACAGGAGTGACATTAAACAACTCAGCAACATAAAATACCAGAGGAGAGAACAATAAGACACTGGGATTGAAAATTAGGCTCATTCCACAAGGTCTAATTTTGTCAGTTCAAACATTTCTGTTGTTTAGTAAAATGTATTTTCGTATAATTGCAATAATCTGCAAATAAATACTGTAAATGCCAATAATTTAATGATTATCGAACCATTTCAAGTTGACCTGAAATGTAAGGAACTTGTCTCATTGAACATCTAAAAGGACGTTAAATGACATGGAGGCAGAAACATCTTGCTGTAGATGCTTTACTTAAAAGGGTCACATTTTGCTAAACTCACTTTTATTATTCTTTGGTTCATTTATTTGTGTATTTGGACCCTAATAGTTCAAAAAGTTTGAATTTGAACCCTTCAGGTGCTGCAAAGTTGTCTTTATATTCATTCTGGCAAAAATCGAGTGGATTTCTACAACCTGTTTTAATTCCTGCTTCATTTGTAATGTCTCTAACTAGTGATGTCACAACATTTGTACACATAAGGTCAAGACTTCCGATGCACATTTCTCTTAGCACGCCATAATTGTTTGTCAGCAGCAGCGGTTGTAGTCCATACTGATAATATGTCCAAACTTTGAGCCAATTACCTAAAATGTTCAGTTGTTGGTTGAACGGGACAGAGCAGCACAGCCAACAACCTGGAGGGGGTGGGGCGCGAAGTGGCTCATTTGCATTTAAAGGGCCAGCGCTCAAAATGACCTTTCTGGTGTCATTACTCAGAAATAGGGTTGAAGATGGACCTGTGGAGTTTAACTAATGATGAATTCAGACCCAAGCATAGCATTTACAGTTTATGTAGACCACAGGGTAACATTTTAAAATGCATCATTCCATTTAAAAAAAAAAGCAAAATGTCACTCCTTTAATTTATTTACATATTGAACATCATCCCTAAGTTTGTCATTGCATACTTATCTCATATTTCATGTGATATTTATCTATATTTGGTTGCAAACCTGTCTGAATCCTTAACTGTGTTCATTTGGCTCCTGCCTATCTTAACCAGGACACTTGTTTTAAGATTTTTGTTTTTTATCTTTTCTGGCTATAATAATGATAATAATAATAATAATAATAATAATAATAATAATAATAATAATAATAATAATAATAATAATAATAATAATAATAATAGGAAGAAGGAGAATAACAATAAGAACAACAACAATAATAAATGGTGAAAGTAATGGTCTCTTAATTTTCTCTATAAAGCTGTGTATATCTGTTTTTGATGTATTGAATTTTCTCTAAACTGTGAAACCATTATTCAGCAGAAGAGCATCTGTTTTTGGTTCAACCACTCAATTAAAAACCTAAAATATAATTATCTGAATATGACTATAAATCACACTGATTTTCCAGATAGCAGTGACCTGCCTTGCAACCAAATGGTGTGATATTATTACACTTTTAATGGTAGTTACAAACATTGCACGTAGTTACACATACAAGCCTGTATTTTTGCCGTAGCTTTTTTATTCTATTGTGATATTTGTATATGTCTACATCAGTATGGGGCAGGACTTGAACGAGTGTTGGAGTATGTGATGTACTTTTTTAATAAGTGCCCTGTTTTTATGCAGTGTTTTTATGTTTACATTACACTGGATATAATATGTATATATTTATTTTTCTACTTGGATCTTTTTAAATAAATGCCCTGTTTTTATACATACTGTCCTGTTTTCAAGTCATGCTGTTCACATGTGCCTTAAATTGTCCCCTGGGGACTAATAAAGTTTTCTGAATCTGAATTTATCAGAATAGACAGATTCCACCTGACATCTTTTGGGTATTATTTCATTTATAGCCATAAAACTGAACTCATTAAAGTAACACAGTGACATTGCAACAGTGAAATCAATACACTGTTTACAGGTGCTGTATCTGTTAGTTCAACGTCTTAGCCACCTTGCATGTAGCATGATAAGGACAGTCTTATTATTTATTTAGGACAGTGGACAAATTCTAAAAACAAAACCCAATATGCAAGAAACTGATTTGACCTCAAAAGCAGATATTTTGATTTGGAACATTATTGCTCTGTGAAAATGTGCCAGACTGGTGGATTCTTATCCAAAAGCACTGAGGGCACACTTACAGTTTTAATTAATTTTTTTTTTCTTTTTTCCTGAGATGTTTTGATTTGTTTTTCATGACTTTGAACAGGTTATTATTTCACAATAAAGAAAAAGTTCTGAAATAATCTTTTTAAATCCGACATCTACCATTTTCTAATAATCTCTAATATTAGATTTTCTTTATTCGCATGTTCGTGTCTTGCTTTGCTTTTTGTCTGATGTTGATGCTGATGGTTTTATATTACACCCTGTTGTTTCTGTAAACAGTCTGAGTTTGTGGTCAATTTAAGGCCACATGAATTGAGTTATTTTTGCTCTTTCAGTGAGTTACTTGCTACAGAGACGAGGTGGCCCTGGCTGCTTGGTTTCAATGGTTTTGCTGCGTTACTTCAGCTCCTCACCCTCCCCCTCCTTCCAGAGTCTCCGAGCGTTCTGCTCTTGGACCAAGGAAACCGCCAGGCCTGTGAACAAGGTGTGAGACACCATTTCACTCATAACTATTAAGGTTATCTGCATCTCCTGTGGTGTCGTATCTCCAACCTCATCTGCTGCTTTCTTCTGCTCCCTCAGCTTTAAGGAAGTTATGGGGTGACAAAGACTACAGCGGGGTGGTGGAGGAGATGTTGGAGGAGAAAGCTGCCCTGCAGAGTGTTCGCAGCCACTCAGTGATGGAGCTGTTCAGGAACCAGGGCATTCGCTGGCAGCGCCTCACCCTCATTGTTGTCTTCTGTGCACTGCAGCTCAGTGGCGTCAATGCTGTAAGTCATATGCAACACAATGAAACTACATACAGTCGCAGAAAAAATTATTAGACCATCAAAAGTCATCAAAAATAATGGTTATGCAATCAAGTACTAACTCCTGTGTGTGTCATGTGACTAAAACAGACAGAAAAGAAAACATGGTATGCCTAAAAGCACTGCTTTTGGCAGTACTATGCCATAACTATTGATGTAAGAACTGAAGTGATTTTGGTTATTATCGAGAAAACCATGGAAAATGGCTAGATATCAGTTCTGAAATTAAACTTTTATGAGCTATTTTTGTTGTTATCATAATATTAGTCCAAACAAATGTACCTTTAGTTGTACCAGGCATTAAAATGAACAAGGAATTAAAGAAAACAAGGGTGGTCTAATAATTTTTTCCACAACTGTAGGTGTAAACTTGAGGTGAGATTGACAGGATTCATCCCAGTCAATAGGTGTGTTTAGCCCTGACTATGAAATCCTGAAACAAGCTGAAGCTCTCTTCATTTGCTAAAATATTCTAATGCTCATCTAGGAATATAAACTTTACAACCTAATGTTTTTGTTCTCAGGGTTCATTTAGAGGCTTCAAAAATGTCTCTTCGACTGACTTGATCAATATTTTAATTAGTTATAGTCAAAATGTGTTGTATTTTTGTTTTAGCTTCTAAATTCCTTAAAATCATGTGACATGTTGTGCTCATAGTTTTGAACATGAGCAGAAATCATGCAGGAATGATCATAAATGAATTAAGATGAGTTAATGTATCATTAGTGTGAAAGGGTGACACATACATGTTTGACTTTATCAAATAATAATAATATAATAAGACACAAAAATAAGACTATATGATGCCTACAGACTCAGCAGAGATAAAATAAAATTAGAACAGTTGCCATCATTTGCAGGGGAATGAACATGCAAGTAGTGCAGAATGTCTGAGACCCTTAATGTTGTCTGAATGGCATACTTTTATTTACATAAACAAAGATATTTCCATCATAAACAGATGCAAAAAGGCACAAAATGAGCATAAAAATTCACTAAAATGCATGACATGAAGTGTTGGACACAAAATGTCCCACAGGATGAAATGCAGTCACCAACATAATGTGCAAATGAAAGTTACGCCCATTTGTCTGTAGCACATAATAAGTAAAATGTTAACTGCACTTTAGAATTCAGTGCTTCCCTTTGCATAAGACATTTAACCTTTTATAGAAATGTTATGTGCAGAATCAATCATTTGTCCATCAGGGCTGTGAGTTCCAGTCATTACAGGCCTATTAGACGTTGTTACTAGACAGAGCTGAATAAGACCATCTAATACATTTTGTATAGATTTGGCCATGTTAAATAAATAATAATATATAAATAACAATAATGTAGATTAATAATAACTTCAGTTATGTAGTGCTTTTAAAGACAGAATGCTTGACATATAAAGCAAAAGTTAAGATCAAGTTAAAACAAGAAGAACAAGAAAAGCACTCGGAGAGCGCAGACCTCTGCCAAGACAGATCCCCCCACCACCACCACCACCACCAAAATTTAATAATTTCTTCCTTGTGCCAGTATCAACATTTCCTGAAAATTTCATGAAAATCCGTCTATAAGTTTTTGAGTTATCTTGCTAACAAACAAACAAACAAACAAACACGCACGCACGCAAACACACAAAGCAAAGTGATCACAATAATGCACCTTTTTACTGTAATGCAAATATCAGTGCTTCTTTTGTCATCATGTGCTTGTAGTAGGATTCTTTGGAGCATGCATTCCAGAATACTAGGTCTTAAGAGAGTTTATTTGGATCCCAGGTTAGTTTAAATTTCGAGCATTTTAGGATTGTTCAATAAGCAGGTTTCGGGTAAAGCTGAATGTCACTATTATTGAGGATATTTGGACTTATTACATTGTAGAATGAAAGGCTTGTTCAGGTCATTTTAAGAGAAAATAGAGAGAAAATAAAGTATGCATAAAATGAAGCTGTTATTTTTAAATGCACAGTATATTTCTCTTTCTTGCAAAAATGGAATGAAAAATGGTTAGAAACATGTACATGTTTCCATCACAGTTTCCATGATTCATAGAAAAGGATTATTGGAGTCTTTTTCAACCTTGGGGTCGGGACCCCACATGGGGTCCCCTGGAATTCAAATGGGTCACCAGAAATTTCTAGTATTGATTAAAAAAAATGGCTACTAATAAAAAAAAATATATGGTGAGTTGACAGAGACAACCACAATACATAAAAGACATGACAAACTGTGAAGTTGAAACTGAAGCACTGTGGTACTGTTTATCTTTCAAATGTTCATTGTGTCAGCCTTGTAAATCCAAGCTGGACTGACTGTACATATCCTGACCCAGGAAAATCAAATTCTCACTTTGTGCAGTAATCTACACCTGGCTTTTCTGCCTCCGTCCTTAATAATATATATTATATAGCCTGAATGTCGTCTAAAATTAACATTTATTTGCAACATAGTATGGCAAACTATTACATGATCAAAAATTTTAGCAAAAAACATTTCTCCGTTTTGAATGTCTGGGGTCACCAGAAATTTGTTTTGTTAAAATGAGGTCATGACCCAAAAAAGGTTGGGAACCACTGGACTATTGCAACCTGGGTTGAGATGGTTTATCACTCTTCTTGGTAGTTCTTCTTGGTTCAACTGGACTGGTTCAGCTCTTTTTGAAAAAGCTCATAGTGCCCATAGCTTTGAAAAAGAGCAAACCTGTCCAGCTGAACCGAGAAGAACTACTAAGAAGAATGATGACCTGGACAGATGAGAACCTACACAGACATGGTTTATCATTCATTCTGTCAGTAAAACAAACACATATCCTCCTGAAGAAAAGGGTAAAGATCTCCAAAAGGAAAAAATATCCAGAGAAAAAAAACATTATATGGATCAATCATTACATAACAAAAAAGAACAGTGAACTAAAGTAAAATTTTCTCTGAAGACCTTGTGAAAAATACACAACATTTCAATTTATAGGTAAGCCTCTGCCAATTCCACATCCCATTCTTTGTCTCCTTCAACTCAAATCTCCCTATTCAACTTCAGACTAAGACTGTGAACATAAAACTTGTATAAATCATGTATTTCTAATGTGACCTGTGTATTTCTACTTGTAAACCCTTGTCTCCAGGTGTACTTTTATTCTTTTGAAGTGTTTCGTGCAGCCGGAATCCACGAGAGCCAGCTGCGTTACGCTGCTCTGGGTACCGGACTCTGTGAGCTGTGCACCTCTGTAACCTGTGTATGTAACGTTTCAATTATATCCCATCATGCTTTGTGTTTTACATGCTTGTTACTATCAGTAGGCTCTTGGTTTAACAGCCTTTAAGCACATTTACATGGATTTTTTTGCCCCAGGCCTTTAGGAAAACCTGCCAAAAAACCTTTCAAAGCTCCCACAATAGTATTAAAATATTTCTTCAATACAGTCCATGTGTGATTCTGGGTTTATCGTGTAGTTATAGCTCCTCCGTGTGGCAGATTGGTTATGTGCAACCAAGACTTTGCTGGTTACATTTGAGATTCGAGGTTCATTTTATGGTCCATGATGAAGGACATGTGGCCTCCCTTACAGGCTGCATCCACACAAAACACATAACATACATAAAAGATAACTATAAAGAACATAAAATGTAATCAATACACCTAAAATAGATAAAAGCCCGTGTTTTTCTGTTACAGTTCATGATAATTGAGAATACAGGGAAAAAAGTCCTGCTGTTTCGAGGATATATGGGAATGTCCATCACTCTGGTTCTACTCACCATCACCTTGTACCTGCAGGTGAGTCAGTTTGCAGCATTTTTTTTATTTTTTTTATTTTAATGCTTTAGTCACTGGAGAGAAGACCTGTAATCAGAGTAAGTCATAACACTAATGTTTTTATCCCCTTCAGACTTTTGTCTCCTGGATGCCATACTGCAGCATGGTCCTTATTTTTATCTTCATAATCTGTTTTGCAGGGGGACCTGGTAAGTTTTCCAGACAACAGCTGAGTGAAATGTCACCATTATTACAATAATTCTGTTTTCATGAATGTTTCCTTTCTAATTTATCACCATTTATTATGATATTACTATTAATTTTGCATTTTTCACTAAATGTCAGGTATTTTCCTATATTTACAGGGTGGGGAAGCAAAATTCACAATATTTTGAGGCAGGGATTGAAAGACAGTGTATGACCAATTAGTTTATTGAAAGTCATGAGAATTTATTTGCCACAAGAAAATTGACATAATAGAAAATGTTTTTATTCTATGTGTCCTCCTTCTTTCTCAATAACTGCCTTCACACGCTTCCTGAAACTTGCGCAAGTGTTCCTCCAATATTCGGGTGACAACTTCTCCCATTCTTCTTTAATAGTATCTTCCAGACTTTCTCGTAATAGTTTTGCTCATAGTCATTCTCTTCTTTCCATTATAAACAGTCTTTATGGACACTCCAACTATTTTTGAAATCTCCTTTGGTGTGACGAGTGCATTCAGCAAATCACACACTCTTTGACGTTTGCTTTCCTGATTACTCATATGGGCAAAAGTTTCTGAAAAGGTATGGATAATAGTCTTAGGTATGATTATGACATCAATATATGTTTGGTTTCAAAACAATTGACGTAGTGCCTGCTGAGAAAAAACAACTAAATGTTCATTGTAAATTTTGCTTCCCCACCCTGTAATTTATTGATCATGTAGGTTTTCATAAATGCTCAAATGAAAACAGAGAAAACTGAAGAAAAAAGAAAATTTTTCAACAAACTACGTCAATAACAGAACATCAAAACAAACATCTATAACCACAGTTATTTGTCAAACATGGGTTTTACTGGTGAACCAATGTTGCAGAGGAATGATGGTGTTTCCATGTTCACTACGGAGCCTGTGAACGCCCAAATGGTTCATATTTGATGACACTGAAAAGCTGAGAAACTGTATTTTATGTGCATTATTTTCATGTATTGATAGGATTAGTAGATTATAGGGTATTAATCATTTTAGATCAGTAGATGCTTGTTGTCGGCAGCTGTATAGATCTTTGAGGGTTAAATAAACTGAATTAATTGAGTTGTTAAAACTTGTATTGCATTTAAAAAAAAAAACAGAATTCTAGTGATATTAATGCCTTCAGAATGAAAATATGGAGGTTTCTTTGCACTATAAAAAGCTTGTAAACTTGACAAACGTTGCCAATTCAATGCAAATTACACAATAAATCTCAATTAATAACTAGGACAATATTGCAAATAATTGTGTTTCCTTGTTGTGCAGCTGGGGTGTCATCTACTCTTCCAGGTGAAATCTTTACCCAGTCGTTCAAGTCGGCTGCATTTGCCATCGCCAGCATCATCAACTGGCTCGGTTTGTTTATTCTTGGAATGGTCTTTCCTATTTTAGTGGTAAGCAGTTTACCTCTCACAATCTTTTTTTATTCATATTCACATTATTTATTATTATTATTATTAGCCAGTAGATGAATGTTTTAAATTGATGAAAACCTAACTTTACCATGCATTTTAAGAGAGTTTTTAGTCTTGTTTTCTGCTGCTCTGACTCTGTAAGATCACCTCAGTTTTATCTAGACTGTTGTATATGATTGATTTTTCCTCTTTTGGACTCTTGCAAGCTCAGGTAAGTAACCTGTTGTCTTTTAAATTCCTCCTGGAAACATATTAATAAATATTCTGTTAGGGATTGGTGGCTTAAATACACTTTTATCTGTTGATTTACTGAATTTACTAAATCTATTTCAGGCAAAACCCTTTTTAAACTATCTCATTTCATTTATTTCATTCATTTTCTGCTTTTAAGTTGTTTTTTCATTCTTCAGTATTTTTTTTTTTTTTG
This sequence comes from Sphaeramia orbicularis, assembly GCF_902148855.1. Taxonomy (NCBI): domain Eukaryota; kingdom Metazoa; phylum Chordata; class Actinopteri; order Kurtiformes; family Apogonidae; genus Sphaeramia; species Sphaeramia orbicularis. The sequence goes on from NC_043968.1 coordinate 61,537,881, forward strand.
TCTTCCAACTGTGACTTTTGACTCGTAAATACTTTCCAAATGCTTCCTCTCTAGGAAAACATGGACTACTTTTGCTTTCTCATATTCCTGTTTTTCTGCGCCACCTGTGGGCTCTATGTGAAGTTCAACTTACCTGAGACCAAGAATCTAACAGCGTTACAAATCGCTGTTGAGTTTCAGAAGATGCACAGCAAATCTGAAGCATCAAAGAGGGACAAATCCAGTGAACAGCAAAATAACAGTACCCATGGAGTGGAGACCAAATTCTGATGATATTTAGAAAGCTGAAATAAAATGATAATAAACTGGAAGAATAAATACTGAATGATTCTTTATTTACATTAATAAAGGTCTTGTTGATGTCTTTCACGCTTTGCTCAACTGTTGTTTGCTTCCACTGTTTGCTTCCACTGATCTTTTGCAACTTTAAAGATGTTTTGAGGACAAAGTATTCTTTACTGTATTGTTTCACATATTGAATTGAGTAACCCCTCCCTGACCTTTAGGTGGAACAGTCAATACAAAGTCACATTCTGTGGGGAATATTTTGTTTAAACCAACACAGCTTAAGTTAAAACTTCAATGGACATCCCACATTTCTCATATAATCATCAATATTTCACATGGAATGTCAATGGATATATAGACACACCTGCCAACAGAAGATCTAGCATGTATGCAGCATTGGAAAGCAAGGTCTTTAGGTATTTTGTTCAGAGTGGTAAAAGATGTATTCAGAACCTTTACTTGTGTAAAAGTACCAGGAAAATACTCCGCTACAGATAAAGATTCTGTATTTGACTTTGTTAAATATATGTAATTATCAGTGCAATAAAGTGCTTTATTATGGTCCCTGTGGAAATGATGTGTACTGCTCCCTGAACCACTTTTTCACAATCTGATCCTGATGAACCCTGGTGGGTGTTAAGTTGGAACATGTCTGTATCATCAGGGAAGAAAAAAATCCATTGATAATATTCATACACACACACACACACACATTTATTTATTTATTTATTTATTTATTACCTCCGCTAGGAGGTATTGTGATCGCTTTGTTTGTGTGTGTGTGTGTGTGTGTGTGTGTGTTTGTTTGTTTGTTAGCAAGATAACTCAAAAAGTTATGGACGGATTTTCATGAAATTTTCAGAAAATGTTGATACTGGCACAAGGAAGAAATGATTAAATTTTGGTGGTGATTGGCCTTGGTGGAGGTCTGCGCTCTTCGAGTGATTTTCTTTTTTATTTATTTATTCAGGTTCAGCTGACCTCATTTCTTGGACACATCATGTTATGACTCTAGACCTGACCAATTAAATCTGCCCAGATCAAAACACTGTCCCCACAAGCTTGTATTGTAGGCACTAGTCATGATGGGAAATGACTTTATCTGAAAGGTTCTTACTTTCACTATTACACAGTCAGCGGTTCTAAAGATGATTTTTACAGCTTGATTTCACACTTAATTTATCTCTGATCAGTGGTGAACCATAACCTTGAAAATAATAGTGAAACTACATCAAATACATATTAGTTTTGTATTTATATGCAGTACTTGAGTGAAATACTGACTTACTTCTGGCCTATTTAATGCATAATGAGAAGCTGAAACAGGCTAAAAGCAAACCAAAGTCTTCTGAGGTAAGGACCTCAGAAACTGTTTAAACATAAGTTTAGTTCATCCTTTGTTCTTGAGGCAAAAACAAAGTTCTTCCTCGAGGTTATCAGTGGGGTCTGCATGTTTAACCTCGGACATGACTGATAGGCACCAGTCCATCTAGTGTCCAGTTGCATGAGCAGGACAGACGACCTCAGACTCAGGTCTAATCTGCAAAATGAAGGCAAGTGCATCTTTTAGTGAAGCTATATAAACCATATATCTAGCCTATGTACATATGTGAAAATCATTAAGTAAATAAACGAACAATTCCAGGTGTTTATGTTTTGTTTCTCTGCCTATGGGTGGGGAACTCCTATTTCTTACGCAGACACGCAGCCTCCTCACATGTGTGCGCTTCTGATAAGACAATCTACACCATCAAATGTCGAGTCTCACACACCAGTGTGTGTGTGTGCGTGTGTGTGTGTGCGTGTTAGATGCATCAGGCCATGGCCACGACCGAAGCCCTGCAGCCGTTTGACATCACCACAAGTGGATCAGGACGCAGGGAGGAGTTTGAGCAACAAAAACAGAAAAACACTCATGTCTCCGCCTCCTTCAAAATAACATCAGGGCATTTCAATGTTAAAGGCCACTCTGATGACTGAGGGAGTAAAATAAGAGCCTGTAAATCAATCACACGTGAATAGAACTCAATTACTGGAGTCTGACAAGATGACGGATGCAATAACGGACGAGATGGACATGGATCCCATTATGTCTGATGGTGAACACAGAGTCAAGAGAAACTTCCAACAAAAGTGAGTCCAGTTGATTTAGGATCACAAAATAACACAGACCACTGTAGATTTTAGACACTGTTTATGTGAACTTAAGCACTAAAGTCTCAGAACCCCTTAAATGATAGTAATTACATGTATTCTTATTATTAGAATTATTACTATTATTATTTTTGTTATTATTATTATTAGTAATAGTAGTAGTAGTAGTATAATTACTAAAAAGGTTTGAATACTTCTGCAAACAACCTATTCTATTTTAAGTTTTTTAGACTTGCCATAAAACGCATGTTACTTGAAAGAATTATATTCATACATACATATATACATATATATACATATATATATATATATATATATATATATATATATATATATATATATATATATATATATACATATATATGTGTGTGTGTGTATATATGTACATATATACACATACATACATACATATATATGTGTGTACATATATATGTATATATATATATATATATATATATATATATATATATATATATATATATATATATATATATATATATATGTATATATGTATATATGTATGTATATATTTCAAATATTTATATAAATATATTAGTGTATTAATATTAAAATTAAAGATTTAGGTGTTGAAAATGTTGCCTACATCATTTTGTCATTGTAGGCTTATTCTTAAATCCTATCTGTCACATGCATACACAAACACAAAAAACAAACAAACAGTTGCACGACTGCACACAAATGGATAAATGTGTATTTACAAATCATTTACTTGAGTCTACTTTATTTTTCTTTCTTTTTCTGCATGACTCATTTGTGTAATTTCATTGGTCACTTTACCTTCTTCATGCATTCTTGTGTCTATTTCTATAAGACATTAATTTTTAGTAATCATTGTAAAAATGATTAAGACTTTCCTCTTGTCTAAATGAACTGAAACCACTTACCTGCAGGTTTTTATCCCTGTCATTAAGTATTTAATCAACGCACACTGAAACATGTTGAACCCCTGTCACAGTCAGTGTTCCTGCATTAATATCATTCACTCAGTGCTTTTAACCACCTCCTGGGAATGAACCTCCTTCAAAACAGGAGCCTGCAGGTGAATAATTTACTGAAATTCTATATGTATGAATATTGAGGAAGGGCCGGGACAGGGCCATCCGGCTGCAGATAGGCCTCTCCATCTCTGTCAGGACGACACTGATAAAGGACTGAGACAGCAAACCCTCAGTACAGTTACACCGGTCAGATGGATGCTGTTAATTGACAGCCCTTTGAAACATGGAGGAAGGAGGAGAAAGTACGATAACATCTCCAGTCATCTCTAGTCTCCACCTGCTCCATGTCCACTGAAGAGTCAAGTCGGTTTATTTATGACACTCATTGAAAAACAACAAATGTGAGTTGCTGTGCAGAGAGATCAGATACCTAGAGATAAAACACAGACCCAAACAGGAGAAAATAAGTGAATTAATATGACATTAAACCATCAGAATAAAGGTGTGACATAAACAACATCACACAAAGAGCAAATAAAACATAAACTAGAAAAGCACCAAAATGTAATCACTTGTTCCTTGTGCCAGTATCAATATTTCCTGAAAATTTCGTCCAAATCCGTCCATAACATTTTGAGTTATCTTGCTAACAGACAGACAAACAGATGAACCCCAATGAAAACATAACCTCTGCTGTTCCTTGGCAGATGTAGCAAATGTCCGAATATGGTCAGAGATGTATCTGTGATGCAGGCATTTATACAGTACTGTGCAAAAGTCTTGGGCTGCCTTTAGCTTTGTTGTTTTTGCAGCATTAAGTTGAGTATACATATCATTTTCTTTTCTTCACATTCAACAAGAAAAACAGGAAATATGTGAACAACTGTTAAAATACACAGATAGAACGGAACTAAATGGGTTCTAAAAGTTAAAGTCACTATTTAGTGTGACCTCTGACCCCATGACAAGAAGCAGTAAAAATCATTATAAATATCTGTTCTGTTTAATGAAACCTAGTATAAAAAAAATCTGAAAATGAATGCAACAAATCTAACATTGTCTGAACAAAAGGGTTAAAGACATGATGTTCAGTGCAAAGGGAGGTCATAATAAATACTGCCATGTTGGTTTTTCCCATATATCCAGATCCAGATATATCTTAATACACAGACTGAGAAATGCACGTGTGGTCAAGGTTCAAGGTGGCTTTATTTGTACCTGTGGGTAGATTTGTTTTGCAGCAAGCTTTCGCTCACTGCTGGTCGCTGCGTGCACATGCGCCCAACACAAATCCTTCGAAAGAATTACAGTGAAGATAATGCAAGCACATACATCACATACATAAGACATACGACATTATAAACACAGTACATGTGGTCACGTGATGGAACTTTTTCAATGGATTCGGTTGTGGGAGGGGGACAGGAAGAGAAGAACTATGTTGTGAGGCAGATAGAGATGGGAGGGGAGGGGGTTAAATGCTTGTATGTGGTGAGTCCTTGAAAGTCTGTTTGTGTATGAAAAATAAGAGATTCAGACTTCTGTCTTTATCAGTTAATTCAGTCCTGAGTAATTATAACGTTACCAAATGAATAAACCAAATGCTGGACTAAGACTTTAACACAATACTATATGACAAACAATTATGCAGAACAATTAAAAACTGCTTAGGAATGACAAATTAAGAGCAAATGTGCAGACCTGTCTATTTCAGTTGAACCACAAATTTTTAAGTAAAAATGACTCTGGTAAAAATGGATGTACTGATTCAGCTTCTTGTCTGATGTGAACAGTGAACAATGCAGGATCCAAATCTGTATATAAATCAAGAGTAGCCTTTTTGTTCCCCTATTTACACCAGTATCTTCTTGTTGAATCATTTGACTCTTGTTATGCAGTTATGCAAAATGAAAATGATCAATAATTCCTCTGAAATTCATTAAAACCAAGTGGTGCCAAGCACAACAAAGCCCACCCCTCGCACGTATTGTAGCTTATTTTGGCATGGATCCAGCTGATGTCATCATGTCTATGATGTGCTAATATCAGCATATCAATTGCCTCTATATAAGTGGCAAGTTTGAAGAAAATGGAAACAAAATTGATGTTTTTATAGACATTTTAAATTTTGCCCATTACAATGGGAGGAAAAAAGATTTAAAAAATTCAGAAAATATTTGAATTTTGACCTACTTTTCCCAAAATGTAATGACATCTATTCTGGGTCACTGGCAATCTATAAACCAAATCTGGTATGAATTCAACCAATAGTTTTTCTGCTAGAGTGTAAACAATCAAACAAACGAACAAACCAAACCAAAAAAAATACCCCCTGCCTCACTTTTGGGGGGGCGGGGTAATAAAGTCACATGCCTGTTTTAAAAATGTACAGAGGAGAGGATATAGATATTTATGTTAAAATGTAGGTAGTAAAAGAAAAATGTTGCCAGGAAAATAAATACCCAAGTAAAGATACAGGAAAACACAACCTCAGTCCAGTAAATATATTTGTTTCTTCCCACTTCTGCCAATATCATACTAAAATATAATGTTTAATAAGCAACTAGTAACTGGGGAATATGTGTTACTGTTAGAGCTAGTTTTCCTTCAAATGAAAGTTCCTCTGGTGGAAAAAGACAACAGAATCCACCACATTCCAGCACTGACGACCCCTTCAGACTGATATTACTGTTGAATCCAAACCAAGGAGACCTTAACAAACCTCTGAGATGAACCTTCATGACACCACAGGAGCAGATAGTGTAATTAACCTTCAGTCTACCAGTTCACTAATCTTGTGCTTTGACATGAATTTTCCTGGTCAGCTGTGTTTTTCTGTTTTCATTGCAGGGTTTTCGTCAACAGAAGTTTGACACTGGAGAACATCAAATGCTATGGCTTTGACATGGACTACACCCTGGCAAGTAGGTGAACTTCACCACTCTCGGTTTGTCATCTATAGGTTCTGTCACTTGTTTTAACTTTAACTGTCTGCTTGTGCGTGTGTGTTTGCAGTGTATAAGTCTCCAGAGTATGAGAGCCTGGGCTTTGAGCTGTTGAGAGACAGACTGGTATCTACTGGTTACCCTCATGAGCTTCTACGCTACACATACGACCCCAGCTTCCCCACACGGTTCGTACTCTGAGACTCTTTATTCATGAGTGGAGACAGTGGAGATACAACTGCTGTTGTTATGGTGTATTTCTGAGGGAGATTTGATAACAATGCAAAAATAAGTATCTGTTCAGGAGGTTAACAACCAAACAGGAAAACAAATTGATATTTTAGTAAATGTGCAACAGCTAGTTACATTAGACACCATATTATAGTCTTTTAACACAATGAAATATTTATCTAAATGTGACAAGTAAGTCTTTATATCCAGCTATAAGTAACAGATAAACACTATAAACAATGTTAAGTAACACCGCCTCTCAGGACAGGTCAGGACCCAAAATGGGTCAGGTTGTTCTTTGGTCAATAGTTAATTAAAGTAGAATAAAATAATGACAATAAATTAGAATAGTATTAGTAATGTTTTGTTGAAAAGATTAGAAATGTAACCACACCAAAGCCAAGTAAAATGCAAAGCAAAAGTAAGAAAAAGTTACATCAAAGAAGACATAAAATATATATATATATATATATATATATATATATATATATATATATATATATATATATATATATATATATATAATTATATATATATATAAAGTACAAAAGATGGAAACAACATTTAAGTTGTAAGAAAACACAAAATGAGATGTTCAGACATTATTTTAATGGTGGAAGAGTCAGTAAAAATGTAGAAACTGTGGAAATTCCATATATATTTTGGTAAATTTGGGTTCTGAGGAGACATTAAATTGACTATGTGTCTATGGTGCAGACAGGGGACTCATTAAAACCCAGGAGTTTCACCCAGGGGGTGGGGCTCTACGTCCTGCATCACCCACATCGTGTACATCGTGGACAGTGTACTTTTGGGTTCATCTGATTGGTTTTGATGTGTGGATGAGAATGATTTGTTTAACGTGGAATATGAACAAGGATGCATTGTCAACTTTAGATTAAAAAAAATAACTGAAACACCATGTTTTCCTCATGTTGAATACATTTACATTCATGCAGCTGCTTGTGTGACCAGTACCTATTACCCGCAAAATGCTCCTAATCAAGTCATGATCATTTTATAGTAGTCACCAAATACTACTGACAGATTTTCGGGTAAACTAAATACAGTAGCCTTACATGTCATTGTTTCTACAACAGGGCGTTTTTCTGGACTACTTAAAAACAAAATGCAAAAATTGAGAGTATACCCACTTCTCCAGGGACCACTACACCACTGACAAACTGGTTCCTTTGGTGCTTGTGTCACAGCCATTAACCACAGAAACAGAGGAGAACCGGCTGTAGTGCTCTTTACTGTGGGTTTGGCAGCTCTGATAAAAGCCTTAGTGGTGATCCACGTCCACACCCCTCAGCCAACCACCATCCGATGTTCAGCAGAACACCGGTTCCTTCTGCACTGAAGTGAACACCGTCATCTGACAGGTGCTCCAGGTGAGACCAGGTGTGCGGTGCAGGTCTCATTTCCATCTCCTCCATGGACACTCAGCCCCACATGACGCCCCTGGTCCGCTCCACCCTGTATCCACTGTCCGCTCACTGCTACTGACAGCAACGACGTGGCAGGATGGAGGAGAACATCAAAAAGGAAGTGGAGAACAGCTCCATCACTGCCCGGATTTTACTACGCGGTCCTCAAGCGCGGGCACGGCGCTTCCAAGAATGTGCACGACAACGTTCCAGTAAACCACGCCCACTCCGGGCGAAACGCCTGGTTTATAGTGAGTCGCGTGCAGACTTACCCCGTTCCAAACAATCCTGAGTGCTTGTGTTGTGGATTATATAATGACATTTTTCTAGTCTACAAACTGCATGTCCACTGTGTTAAATCATATAAAAATAGGGTCTGTAGTCGTTACCATGCTACTTGATCAATAAAAGAGTTAAGCTAGTGACATGTTTCTTGATTCAGGAAATAGCACCTTACCGCCAAGCTAGTGAAAATGTAGTTAGTTACTAGCTAGTTAATCATTGGCGTCATTTACATGATGTTAACTTTTTTGTACTTTTAAATATTTGTTATAACCTTTCAGCAACATAGAGTTGGATTGACAAATTTGTGAACAAAATTTTCTTTTTTATTTAATCAACAAACCTTTTGAGTTTAATCATAAAGCTAAATACTTGGGTCTAAATACTGGGTGTCTACATTTGCTTGTATTCTTTTGTCATGTCTCAACAGCCTTTTTTCTCTCCTTCTTACCTTTAGAGGTTTGGTGATCGACACCTTGTATGGGAACCTCCTGAAGGTGGATTCAAATGGGAATATTTTAGTCTGCAGTCATGGCTTCCGCTTCATCAAAGGGTAAATTTGATGACATTTTTAAGAATGCACTTAAAAGAATCATCCTCTGCAGCCGTCAGTGAATGGAGTCATGTCAGGTTTAGTTTAGTTTAGTTTAGTTTAGTTTAGTTTTCGTTTAGTTTATGAGGATCTCTGTTAGCTACAGCAGACTCTGCAGCTTTTTGTCCCCTGAGATCAAAACAAATTTTACATTATGGCAATAAAACTATGAACAAATAATCTAAAAACAACAACAACAAAAAAAAACAAGCAACAATAAAGAAGCTCAAAGGATATACTCAAGGAGTTAAAAAAGACATCATGTGTATTTAAAAACCTAATGGAACAAACGTACTTAAATTATAGACTGGGTTTAGTAGCTAAAAATCTTTAAAGTGACAAAATTTTGAGATGGTTCATCTTCACAAAATAATCAGAAAAATGAGTAACATACATAATAATTACCATTTCTAAAACATGTCATCTTCATTTTTGGAGAGTATCAAAACAAACCTGATCAATATACTCTTAAATGTCTTGAGTAGTGACTTAGTATGTTAAATAAGTATGTATATGTTGGTTAAGTCTAAGTGCTAATGCTGTTAGGTACTGTGTATATTAGGATCTGCAAAATGTAGAGACCAATTTTTTCCTATGTGGATAATGAAGTGTCATAAAATAAATAAAAATATGAATAAGTAAAAAATCAGTGTGATAGTTAATGACAGAGAAAACACAAAGTCAGCCAGCACAGAACTTCAACAGCAACATTCCATTCTTCTTTAATAGACCATATGCTACAAAATATGACCCCTGTTTTCCTGGTTAGTTTAACTGACCGTTGTCATGGTAACAAACGTCTCTGTAACATTACATTAGCTGTTCTCCATTCTAGCCTCTGCAAACTTTTTATGGATCCAATAAAGTTTAAAGAGGTTCACCCTTGGCTGAAGTCCTTTTGATCCACAAAGTTTCATGAAAACCAGTGCAGTGTTTATTATGTAGTGTTGCAGACATTTGGACAGACACAAAAACAAGTAATGATTGAATGGACCACAACAAAAGATAGATATCAGTATGTTTCGTACATAATTCTGCATGTTTATCCCCCTTATAGTACATGTTTACATGACTTTTATCCTGTTGAAATTGAGCTCTAAATTGTTTGTTTTCTACAGGGAAACGATTCAGAATTACTACCCCAACAAGTTCATTCAGAGGGATGACACAGAACGCTTCTACATTCTCAACACTCTCTTTAATCTGTCAGGTAAAAACATTTCCTGTTGTTTTTTACATTATTGTCTAATTTCAATGTAGATCTTTATGAGGACCATAGCTGTGTAGTTTTTGCTACCTTAAATGATTCCAAAAAAATTAAAAAGTTAAATGCTTTATACACCTAGTTAAAAGTATGTTAATAGCATAATGTCAATGTGGAACCTGCAGAAACCTATATCTACGTCTGCCTCGTCGACTTCTTTACTAGATGCACCCGCTACACAAAGTGAGTGGACACTTTAAGTCTCATATTTTTCAGTTACCCAGTAGTGGATTATTTGTCGAGTACAGTATATCTCACCTCTCTGTCTCCTTCTGCTGATAAACATGTTCCAGCCTTCTGAAGGGTTTCCAGCACGGTGACTTGTTCATGTCCTTCAGAAGTATGTTTCAGGATCTTCGAGATGCCATGGACCACATTCATGACACGGTGAATAAATATGTGTAATTGATACTCTTTGTAGTCTACTTTACAGATAAATTAGAATTTTGACTTTCTCACAGGTTATAAGTGTTCTGAGACTGGATCATTTTTACAGACTGTATTATGCAGAATTAATCTGAGCTCTCATAAAGGCGGTTTAACAAATTCTGTTAAGGCAGAGGTGTCAAACATGCAGCCCAGGGGCCAAATCCGGCTCACCAAAGGGTCCAGTCCGGCCCTTGGGATGAATTTGTGACATGCAAAAACAATCCTTTTAGTTCAGGTTCCACATTCAGACCAATTCAATCTCACGTGGGTCAGACCAGTAAAATACAATCATAATAACATATAAATAATGACAACTCCAAATTTTTCTCTTTGTAAATGTAAATACTTTCATGTATTTACACTAAAACAAAGTATAATTTTGCAAAAAATGTGAATAACCTGAACAAATATGAACAACCTGAAATTTCTTAAGAGAATTAAGTACAATTTTAACAAGACTCTGCCTGTTACTAAATGTTTTGTGTATTTGTAGATCCACTGTGACCTGTAAGTTATAATGTACATGTGTAAATGATAAACTGAGGCAGAATATTGTTAAAATTACACTTATTTTTTCAGTTTGTTCATGTTATTCACATTTTTTGAAAGGATACTTTGTAGATGGAAACCTTTTCATAATGTAGATTTACTTTTTTTGCTCTAAAACATAGAGAAAAGTTTGGAGTTGACATTATTTATATATTATTGTGTTATTATTTTACTAGTTCGGCCCACTGGAGATCAAATTTAGCTGAATGTGGGCCCTGAACTAAAATGAGTTTGACACCCCCGTGTTAAGGGGTTGGAAAAAGACACTTGTACCAGCAGTGGTTTTCTGAAATTCAACAACATATGAACAACCTTTCTGTAAATGTAAAATTTTTACCATAAAATAGGAATGATACAACATCTATTTGTGTCACCGCCTACATGTTTATGAGATTTAAGGACACTAGATTCTGAATGATTTTGGTCTCATCACTAGTGTTATTTTTATTAACCTGCAAGGGGTATTGTTTTTGTTTGATTGTTAACACTTTGGAAGCAAAACTATTGGTTGAATTCATATCAAATTGGGTTTATAGATTGCCAGTGACCCAGAATAGATGTGATTACATTTTGGGAAAAGTAGGTCAAAGCTCTAATTTTTTATGAATTTTAAAAAACTTTATGTTTTTTTTTCCCCATATACTTATAATGGGCGAAATTTGTCTATGGTGACATCAGCATATGCATAGACATGATGACATCAGCTGGATCAATGCCAAAATAAGCTACAATACGTGTAAGGGGCAGGGTTTGTTTGTTTATGTAGTTAGTTTTCCCTTCTTTTTTCGCTTAGACATGTAAAGTGATGAATAATTTGTAAGCTTTTAATGTTTTCCCTGATATAAGAAAAAACAGGAAAAAAGGTTCAAATTTATGGCATAAAAAATCAAATGCTCCATAGTAGTGTTCCATGTTGTCTTTATAATAACTCTCTCCTTTATAGGGAACCTTGAAAGAGCGAACACTCAAGAATTTGGAAAAATATGTAATGTATGATGTGAGTAAACTGACTAAAAATGCATCAAAATACCTTCTTGTAATTTGATATTAAAGACTGAACCATTTCTGTGGCCTTTGCAGCCAAATCTGCCTGTACTTTTGACCCGGATTAAAGAGTTGGCCAAGGTATTTCTTGCAACTAACAGTGACTTCACCTACACTGAGGTGAGCTTCAAGCATCTGTTTTATGTTTTAATACAGCTAAACTCATATGATGAATGTAAAGATTTTAAACAATTATTCTGACAGGTTGTGTATTTTTTCTAAAGGGTATTATGAAGTACTTGCTGGAAAATCCTGCTAAGGTATGGTAATTTTAACTGTGATTATGATATAAAGTCCCCTTAGGATTTCATACATTATTGCTTTATTCTTTATTCTAGTCTGGCAATATAAAAGCATCCTGGCGCTCCTTCTTCGACCTTATTGTTGTGGACACCAAGAAGCCGCAGTTTTTCGCTGGGGGGAATGTACTGAGACAAGTGGACACGGTATGAAACAGCCCCTCTTACTGAACATGTACATATGTATATTCAACTACAGCAGGTTTCATTTTCTATATGTCGTGCACAGCACACGGGAAAGCTTCGGATCGGGACTTACACTGGTGACCTCCAGCATGGAACTGTGTACTCAGGAGGTGAGAGTCCGAAACATGTATGAGTTAGTCTGTTTCATTCAGGAGAAGTCACTAATCATGAATAAATTATGATGAAAAATATGGATTCTGGAAGTTCAACACAACACTGCACTGAATATTTGAATAAATGAGAGTAAAATCGCCATTGTATGTCACTGCAAACATACAAAGTATAGCATCAACTTGTCTGAAATAAGAATATTTGTCATGTTAATATTTATAAATATGTGTGTCAGTTGCTCATGTACCAATGTAGGTAGACTTACTGATCCCAAATTGGGAAATTGTAGAAAGGATACACCATTGCTGCTGAAACACGGGACTGAACCAGGGACCTTTAGAGCTTCAGTGTAATGCTTTCCCAACTGAGCTATTTTGGCACTGAAGACTGTTGGGGGTCTCACTCTTGTGCAAAGAGGATGTTATTTCAACACTTGACAAGATCACACCTGCAGGAATTTCACTTAACTCCCTGTTCACTGTCTGATTTATTAGTTAAGAATATTTCTGCAGTTTAGTGTTAAGTATTGTGATTCAAAAGCAACCAATAAACTGATAATTTGACGTTTTTGTAGAAGTTGTGCCTGTTGAAGGAGATATCAGTTAAAACTTCTGTGGTTGCCTCTGTGTTCTGAGTGTCATGACTCCATGTCTTTTTCACTGCCCTCTTCCATGGACATTTAATCGCCTTAAAGATGACTGGTATTTCAGCATTACTGTATGAAAAGGGACTGGTCTAGATATTGATTGATTGATTGATTGATTGATTGATTGATTGATTGATTGATTTCGAACATGAATGTCAAACAGAAGAAAATAAACAAAACACTTAAACATAGGACATATAAAACATATTCAAAAAGGAGTGAGTAGAAGTACAACTTATAAACTCCCACCCCTTCTCCTTATATAATTAATAACAATAATAACCTTCCTAGTCTAAGCATATCTATACACAATGCCATAATATGACTGTTACTTACTATTTAATAATTAGGTTTCTGGCTTTATATTATTATGAACAAATATAGTATGATTTACATAAACACATAATACAATAACACATATATGTAAATACATATTCATACACAGATCTATACACACACATATACACCTACATATATACACACACACATGCACACCTATACATACATATACACACACTTACCACATACTTGTACATCTTTATATCACCCAGTGATACCCAACACCTCCCTCATCCCTGTACCTCTGAAAAATTGTGTCTTTGTACCTCCTTTTAAATTCTTTCATGCTTGGACATTGCTTTAACTCTATATTGAATCTGTTCCACAGTCTCACCCCACTGACAAACACAAAAACCCTTCCTAGTCGTGCGTATTAAGGGAATTTTAAAGACATCGTGTCATGTCGTGTCATGCTGTGTCATGTGATGTCATATTGTACTATGCTGTATTGTATGGTATCATGACATGACGTGTCATTTCATATCATATTGTATCATATTGTGTTGTATTGTTTTGGATCATATCATGTAATATTATATCATAGTATATAATATACTATATTGTATCGTTGCATCACTTCATATTGAATTGGATCATATCATATATCACAGATAACATATCATATATCAAATCGCATATCATGTATCATGTGATGCCGTATCATATTGCACAGTATCATACATCACATGTGATACTGCGTCATATAATCATGTCTCATGTCATGCTCTGTCCTGTCCTCTTGTGACATATTGTACCATATCATATTGTATTACATGGTACAATATCATGACATGTTGTATCCTATCATATTGCGTTGTATTGGGTCATAATGTATCATGTAATGTCATATCATTTTGTTTGTGAACCTTTGCCATTGAATCTAGTCTTGAGCTGGTCTGAACTTCTCAAAAATCTTCTTGCTTTTGTTTTATTTTCAAAGTCTGGTCAAGGTCTTGTGTGTCACTGTTGGAATAAAATGAAGCTACAGTAACAACTCTGGACCATTTACACAACCTGACAATAATGTTATTCAGTGTTATTGTTAGATTTAGGTAGTAGCAGTAATTTATCAGGTACCACAGGAAAACCAGGACTTGATATCATGCAAAGTCAGAAAGATGTGGAAAAAAATTACCAAACACTTTCTCATCTTAAACGAAATGTTTCTACCGTCTCTGCGTTAAAACTTTTTGAAGTCACATTGCAGTCTTTAGTCTGTGGTGCCAAAGACATGGGTTTTCTAAATGAATGCTTCACTCCACCATCACACAGTCACTTTAATGCAGTTTTACTTATATAGGACCATACTACAATTATGCCAGAACTGTCTATAAAGTAAAGATAGTCTAATATTTCATAATATTGAAGTTACATAATAATATTTTCAAATATATATTCTTACTTGCATGTGTTACATGTATCCAAAGTTTGCCAAATAGTAGAAGTTTGCCTATAAAACACGTTAGACTGTACGTGTTTGACCCATTTTAGTGCTTTAATCTCAGTGTTTATACTTAAACTAAAATAAAATAATACGACCTAAGACTGCAAATATGTATGTGAGTGACAAATTTTAGTTTAACATAATCATACATAAAAATATATATATATTTGATATACATTGTTCTAGCACAGTGTGCGGACAGTAAAAGTTCAGAACTAGCTGGGGAAAAAAGTATTCTCAATTTTGATACATATTTAGATGTTAATGTTCTGTTGTCTTTGGCATCATGTCTTGTTTATGTGATGCTCCAGGGTCGTCAGATGTCATCTGTGATCTGCTGGGGGTCAAAGGTAAAGACATCCTCTACGTCGGAGACCACATCTTTGGTGACATCCTCAAATCAAAGAAACGCCAGGGCTGGAAGACGTTTCTGGTCGTACCAGAGCTCAGCAAGGAGCTGCAAGTGTGGGAAGATAAGAAAAGTAAGAACAAGACATGATGTTGTTTCTCTGGTCATTTTGGGGGATTTCTGGAGTTTTAATGACCTTTTTTGTGCAGATTTGTTTGAGGAGCTGAAACGCCTGGACGTTTTCTTAGCTGAGCTTCACAAGTGAGTGTGTACACATTACAAACACTTATTTATTATTTATTTGTTCATCAGTTTATGATGAATTAATAATATGTTCACATGGAATACCTAAATAGTTTATTACTATCTATAATTAATATGCAAATAATTAAATGAGCACTTCACCAATTGATGACAACTGATAACTGGCTTCCATATCATTTGTAGACTTTTGTTTTTGTCTTTCTTTGTCATTTGCAGCTTCTCTGAAAATTCCCCTGGGATTAAGCTAGATATTTTATACACTATGGCCCACAAACATTTTCTTTTCCCTCTTCTCATGAAATGATTGGGAGTTATTCTTGATAGATTCAGTGTAACTGGGACTCAGTATGTAATCATAGAACCTGGTCAAAGTTGATTTTTGATGTGTATAAATAGGAATAAAATGAGACCTGTGTCTGAAAACCAAATGATTCCAACTTTTTGGGCAACATGTAAATCCATATTAGGAATGATCTGTGTTTCAGTCAAATCTTCTGAACATGTGTAAACCTGTTTTTCAGGAAACAGTTTGTAGTCATGGCTCCGGCCATGACTGATGTCAGAAATATTGTCATTGATCATCTCTAATATATTATTATAGTGGCCCATTTCAAGGGTTTGGTCTACAAACAATGTGTCTTAAAAGTAGAGGATAAACACTTATATCATGTTGTGTTATAATACTGTAGAACACCCCTTATCACAGAATTAACTAGGAATGTGCTACACACTTTTGACACCCCTCGGCCAAATATAATGTAAGATTCTGTTGAAAGTTACTGCCCTATAATTTAGATTAGATTGTCTTTGTGTAAAACTTATTACATACATGTTTATATTTGAAAGTATGGAGATTTTATAACTGCACAAGCCCATTGGACTGTGAGAAAGTAGGTTAAGGTCACCTATTTTCAACAGGCTTCTGCTCCATGCCAAAACGCAGCCACAGTTTAAATTTGATACAGATACATCAGTGCATTCTTCAGATAATGCAGTTATGTCGTTGAATGGACAGACAGACAATAAAATGATTACAATATTCCTTCAGCCAGAAGCTGGCCGAGGGGTCATAAAAAAACAAAAAAGGAATTTGTTGACTCAGAGACCTCAGGCAGTAGAGATTTTTGTTTTTTTGTCTTTTTCTTGACATGACATGATCTTTCCAGGACAATAGAAGACCTATGATATAGACACTAAAGTAGAATTGAATTCAATAGAAAAGACCTTTTAGGAAATGTAGGTTATTTCACAGCTTGTAATAAAAGCTGCACCAAACATTAGTTAAATATGTTTAATAATATGTGTTGCCATTACATTAACCTTTTATTGTGCACTTTGTTCATGAACTATGACACTGTTACCTGAAATGATGTTGAAATTATTTAACTGTTTATGTTCTGAAGGAACCAGGACAGCAGCAGCACTGACCCCGAAATCAGTTCCATTCAGTACAGGATGAAGGTACGTATCCATATCATGTGCCATTGTTTCAAGCCCATTAACCCTTTCATGCATGAAATATGAGAGCCTTAAGATTTTTTTCCTGAGTGTTTTTATTCCTCTTTAGGCATGAAAAAAACAATGCGATTGAAATTTTTTTTATGAACCTATTTTTCATGGAGTTGCAAAAATGTCCACTCAGCTGGACATCATACGTTTGATTTTTCAAGCAAAGAAACATGTATTTACTGATACACTGTGTGAAAACTATGAAATAAAAACATTTTTCATGCTGCTAATGTGACGTTTTCTCACATTTTAATATACTCTAATACTAGTCATTACTTACTTGATGGAAATAATATGCAAAAAAAATGTTTTTGTAAAAAAAAAAAAACAAAAAACAAAAAACAACTGTTAATTACAGTCTAATAACAGTTAGCAAATTTTTACACTCAAACATGTTACTCCAGATCAGGTTTATCAACAACAGCAAAGTTAGAGTAATGGTATCAATGTCAGTGTATGTGATGATACATGAGCGTCCAATGTGTTGGCTGATATAGAACTAAAACAACAAAATCCATGAATATACAAGAGAACAGCTGCAGAATAGCTGTCCACTGGAGTGACCACTATGCATGAAAGGGTTAAACCTTCAACCAGATGAATGTAGTTTTTTTTTAACTCTTCAATAAAACTTTTCTTTTCTGTTTTGACAACAACAGATCTTTGTCATAATTGTTCCCCTTAAAATGGTTTTGTCAATGATCCCAAAAGTGTCTGTGCACTAAAATAATGATGATGAAAATCATGACATTCTGAGTTTGGCATTATTGCTCATGTGGTTGTTTGTGTTTTCAGGTGCTGACCTACAGAATGGACATGTCTTACGGACAGATGGGCAGCCTCCTGCGAAGCGGTGCCAGGCAGACTCTGTTTGCCAGCCAGCTGATGCGTTACGCTGATTTATACTCAACCAGCTGCGTCAACCTGCTGTACTATCCATGTAATCACCTCTTCATGGCTCCTCCAGTCCTGGTCAGTTATCTACCTGCATTCACACGCCTGTACAGAGAGTAAATCAACCTGGTTTTGTTGTTTATCAGTCATTTTCATGTCCCTATTACTTTCAGATGCCACATGAATCAACTTCTCCATACCCGATCAGCTTTACTCCATCAGATCTTTCTGTCAGCAATCATTCAATCACAATAAACCAGAAATGAGGGTTTTCATAGTCATTTTACAATATTTAAACTTCATTTAATCTTTGCTTTAAATTGGATGATTATTCAAACTCATATAAAGTTAAATTCTTCATATCTGTGTGTTTTTGTGCTGGAAACAGGTAACAAAAATGAGACAGAAGAGGAACATATGAAGATGCTACACTTTTGAATCATTACTTCTGACAGAATGTTCTCAGATGAAGGTGTTTGTGTCTATATGATGGGTTTGTTGTGACCACAATGTCCTCTTCTTTTTTATTTTGTAACAATACTGCTCCATCTGCTGGATATGGAGTTCTGTACCATATTAGTATGTTTACAAAAAAACCCACCAAAATTCAAAGTAAGTTAGAATTTTTTCCAATGGTAATGGTTTTTCATCTTTTACAGACACATTGATCATGTCAAAGAGTCATTTTAGCTTTTAGCAAGCTCATAATCAAGATAATCATGATGCCTACAGGTTTTATTTGTATTGTTTCTCCTGTGAAGGTGCTTACAATTTACTTTGACAAGCTTTATAAAAACTCTGCCACTTTAACATTATTTAATTATAACATTATCACTTTAACTTAATTCCTGTATATTTTTTTAGAATAGATCTTACTGACAGATTTAGCTAACACAAAACTAAATTCAATGTACATACACATAAGTGAAAATTACCTTTTGTGTAAGTAAACGGATTCTCTGCAATACCCCTGTTGTCCACTAGGTGGCAGTGACTCACCTCTGTAACACAACTGGAGAAGATGAACTGTGCCACAAAATGACTCTTGATGTTGTTTTATTTGTTCACTGCCAAAAGTAATGCCCTGTGTGTAACATGTGTTTCAGACCACTAACAGCAAAAAATACTATTTTATTTACTGCTTTTTTGATGTTGTTTGTTTGCTCTCTCTATTAAATCAGATATTTTCTTATATTTAATTTATTGATCACATAGATGTTCATAAAAGTTCAGAGTAAATTCAGAGGTTATATGTAAATATAGAAACCTGAAGAAAAGGCAATTTTTTTTCATCAAAATATGTCATTAACTGAATATAAAATCTCTCCATCCACTGTCATTTGTCAAATTCCATGGGTTTTATTGGTGAATTAGTGTTGTAGAAGACGACGGTGTTTCCACGTTCACCACAGAGCCTCTGAACGTCCAAATGGATCATATCTGATGACCATGAAAAAGATGACAAACTGCATTTTATTATTATTTATTTACATGGTTCAAAAGTTACTAATTATTTTCAGTAGGTACTTTTGGTCAGTGGTGGTTGTTTCATCTTTGAGGGTTGAACTCATCCTTGCTGACTGATTTCTGGAACCTTCATTTTTGTGCATCTACTCAACACATAACCACTCATTAAAACACACATTCACCTGCAGTGTTTACATCTCCTCTTCAGTTCAGACACTCCTGCTCCCACCAAAGCAAAACTTTTATCAGGACAGAGCTGAGAGGAGTTTGTTGTCTCTGCACTGCACCCTCTCACACACTTCGATTCCCTCTTGTCTTTGTACCTGATGTCTGCGCTCATTTTTGTGATTACTGGACGGGAGCTGATGGTGTTACGGGGCAGAGGTGTGTCCTCTTGTCATCCATCACATTCAAGTCCACTGTGTCAAACCTACAGTGTTTAAATGTCACCAGTCACAATATTAATATCAGGAGAAAGACAGAAGGACTACAAATCAGTGAAGAAAAAATCAGAGAAGTTATTTTAGATGTATTGAGTTTTTCTGTATATTTACAATTAAAAATCACCTATTTTACAATAAATTTGTTAAAATGTGAGACACATTAGCTACAAGAACACCATCCAGACATTCACATAAATATCACTGTGTAAAATAGACCATTCATTTCTCTGTGGAGTTAAAGACAATCACTGTCTTGTGAATAAAAGCCTTAAACAAAGATACATTCACTGCATTGATTGGCTCCTCCCCCTTGTAAACACACACATTTCCTATATGATTTCATTTCCTGTATCAGGGCTATTTCAGTTTACGTGGATTTTCCTTGTCATTGTCTGCTTCTCAGCTGGATTATTTGTGCTGTTTGGTTCATTTTCTCACCAATGACGTGATTTCTGTCATAACTTTCAGCCCATTTCCATCAGATTTGAATGATTTGTCTGCTTTGGACATAAATCAGCTCATTTAGTTTTATTAAAAAGTGGTTCATGTTATACATTTTTGCAGCAGTCTTCATCACAGCCTTTTCTCTATTTCACTTGATAGATCTGTTAAATTATTTTACTACTTCTAATGTAAATGTCGCTCATCTCCTCGGCTGCACTACAGCTGCTCTCCTTTGGATGGCATTGAAGTCACTGCTGCAGATTTGAACCAAAGCGCAATAAGACTGACAGAAAACTCCATTCCTACCTGTCTCTGAAAGAGATTCTGCAGGAAATGTGAATGGAAGTGTTAGTTATATAACATTTCTGCAGTTGTACTTAAGCACAAAGGGGATCCTTCTGGTTCACAATTAAAGTATTTCAAACTTTCATGAACACATTCTTTATAATGAAAAAAATCTATCGTGTCTTGATGGTGCCTCTTTAACAAAAACAAACTAATTCTTACATAACTTTCAACCTTCCTTTTAGTGACACAAACTTCATGACTGCTCTGACTTTGACAGTGATAGAAATCATTTTAATGACTGTATTTAAGCACATACAGGGTGGGGAAGCAAAATTTACAATGAACATTTAGTTGTTTTTTCTCAGCAGGCACTACGTCAATTGTTTTGAAACCAAACATATATTGATGTCATAATCATACCTAACACTATTATCCATACCTTTTCAGAAACTTTTGCCCATATGAGTAATCAGGAAAGCAAACGTCAAAGAGTGTGTGATTTGCTGAATGCACTCGTCACACCAAAGGAGATTTCAAAAATAGTTGGAGTGTCCATAAAGACTGTTTATAATGTAAAGAAGAGAATGACTATGAGCAAAACTATTACGAGAAAGTCTGGAAGATACTATTAAAGATGAATGGGAGAAGTTGTCACCCGAATATTTGAGGAACACTTGCGCAAGTTTCAGGAAGCGTGTGAAGGCAGTTATTGTGAAAGAAGGAGGACACATAGAATAAAAACATTTTCTATTATGGAAATTTTCTTGTGGCAAATAAATTCTCATGACTTTCAATAAACTAATTGGTCATACACTGTCTTTCAATCCCTGCCTCAAAATATTGTAAATTTTGCTTCCCCACCCTGTATATGAGGTAGTTGTACTTCAGGGGAGTATTTCTATTTTTTCCACCTTTATTCAGATATGTTTCTTTTTACACTACTACATTTCTCTGGCAGCTTTAATTACTTTCCAGGTTTCAATTTTTTATCCTTGTCTTATTCATTGCAAACCACCCATCTCCCAGTGTATTGGTTTGGAATACACTGTTGCTCATAGTTTGAATAAATTATTGTTTACCTCTTCTCATGAAATGACTGTGACAATGTGATTTATTCTTAATAAAGCTAAACTGGGACTCAGTATATAATCATTGCACGTAGTTAAGGGTGGTTAGTGATGTGTAAAAATAGGAATAAAAAGAGGAAAACAAAATTATTCTAACTTTATGGGCTCTGGTGTATTTGTGATAAAGTATAAGATGAAGTGTTTGTTTTATGGGCTGACGTTAAAATTCTCCCCTTTCTTCAATGACATAAACTCTTAAAAACCTATTGATTTCACTGGCAATTGACATGAAGCTGAAAACAGGCCTGTTCTTCTGAATTCATAAGAAATTTACTTTTTAGAGATACATGGTTTTCACAGGACAGCGATAATACAAGCATATGATCTTACAGAATATTTTACTGTAGATCAGTTCAAAGGATTTCTACATGAAATAAAGTACATTTTGTTGATGATATTTACACACTTTGACTTTGTGGGCTTTAAATGCAGGACTTTTACTTAGTAGAATATTTCCACAGTGTGCTGTGAGTACTTTTACTTAAGTAGAGGATCTGAATACTTCTTCCTGTCCTGCTGATATAAGAGCTGTGTTCTCACAGAGAGCTGACCTGCACTGCAGACGTGAGAAAAGTGTCAGTTTTCCTGGACTGTAGTTTAAAGTTTCAGCCACATGTCAGTTGGTGGAACTACCTGTCAACTTTAGACTAAACAAGAACTGAAACCACTTTTAGTAAGAATACAGATGGAAATAACAAACAGAGGACGGTGAACCGAAGTTAGGGATTTAAATGTCATTTTGTCAGATACAAAAATACCTGACAAATCACACAGTACTGAGTGTAAATACTGCTTTGGTCCTAACATTTTATATTCTGGCTTTTGCTGGCTATGAAAAAAAGGTATTTTAGTATGTTTGTTTATTTACAAAATCACATAAACATTATGCTTTAGCTTTTTATTTCACTTTTAACTTCATAAAGACAAATTATATTGACATTTGATAGTTAATTCAGTTAATTTGAATAATGAAGGAAATATTCAAACCCAGGTTTAATCATATCTAATAAAAATAATAATATCGTGTTGTATTAATCCTGTAATCATACACACTTTGTGTTTGCTGCAAAAAACTGAACTTTTGAGAGCTTGAGCAAATCTTGGCTGCAGCATGCGTGTATATAGAAGGTAATACATACATTTTAAGTGAGTTATGATGACTTTAATGGGGTGATGAGTAAAAAATGTGTTAAAATATAAATGTATCCACACACAAAATGTCTCAGTGTAGATATTTTTCCCCCGTAAACATCTGAAGCAATCTGGCCTATATGAAGGCCTGATATTTTAATTTTCAACTAATACAATTATATCCTAATCTCTTTATGAGCAAAAGGTTTGTTGTGGATCAAACTATTTTTAGATTATTAAAATATTATAAATTTTTCCAACTCTTTGATGGATTAAATAGTGTCATGTACAAATGACTGAATCACATTTTAATGCTTACTAGCTCTGCTGAATTTCTTTAAGCAGGAAAGAAGGGAACTGAAAACATACATTTAATTGTCTTTATTCGGGGAACAGGAAAAACAGCTACATTATGACAGTTCATACATACAAAGAAATCTACAGATAAATTACATTTCCACCACACATTTATAAAAATTTACTTTTACAGTAAATAAATGCAAGTTTCAAACAGATCTTATTAACAGCAGGGTCACAAACACCACACAGAGGGAGAAAGACAAACACTTGTTTTATGTGCCTCCTTTAGGTTTGCTGCGCTTTAAGACTGTAATGAAATGCAGATGTCATTTTCTCATTAGTTGGTCTTTTCTGTCGGTTAATCTGCATTGTTGCATCTCCAACACACATGAAAAGCAGCTCAGAGGCTCCACTGACATGTTGGGTTTCATTGCAGGATACTTGCTGCTCTATCCAGTCAGATAACTGCCGAAGCACCACCGTCCCCCATTCCACACATTCCAGAATTTCCCAGCAAGCATTGCAAGCAAGCCTAAACAAGTCACGTTCTTTACTCGGGGAGAATTTCACACAGTCAAGTGACTGAAGTCTCCTAAACTTTACAAAAACCTGCCTTTTTCTGAAATGTGCAATCACAGAAATAAACTTATACACACGTCTTTAAAATCCAACTACTTTATTAGAACCAGATAGAAAGAAAAGTGGCTTCTTTCACAGCAATCACCTTAAAGTCTGTACTACTGCAGCAAGGAATCTGCACACAGTCACACCAAAAATATACTTCCTTAGTGTTTTTAATTATTACTCGTGTCCATCTGCTGTAGCTTGTAACAGCAACTGGACTGTGGTTAAACATTTCCACCCAGAAAGGTCTGCTGACAGTCATCAAAACAAACAAACCTCTTACTCTCTTACTTTAGGGTTCAAACACGAGGCACACACAGGAGCAGTGACACCTAATCTCAACACAAAGACAGAAAGACAGAAAGAAAGACAGACAGACAGAAAGGGAAGGGCAACGATAGAGAGAGAGAGAGAGAGGGGCTGCTCCCTACATTCCTCCCAAACATCCCCTCCCCCATCGACCTGCTACCATCGAGGATGCTCAAAAACACACATCAACCCCCCCAACTTTTTTTTTTTTCCATTTGCTTATTTTACCATCACACTCACACACTCTGCTGTTTTGCCATCACACCAAACACTGACAAACAGGTGAAGAAAACACACAGCTGACCGATCTCCACTGGGTTTTTATGCAGAGGTTACTCACTTTGCAAAAATAAAAATGCAGTTGAATGTTCAGAGTGTATTAAAAACGCATGAGAATCTATTTTTGCTTTAATTTTTTTTTTTTATTTAAATCTGCTTCACTTACTGATTTTGCTCAGTGGTGTTCATTAAGGCTACAATGTTTTTACAGATCACTTTACATAACTGGACACATTTTTTTTCATGACAGCAGCACACAAGATGCACAAGGAAAAAAAATTCAATATTATAGGTTTGGGATAAGCATTACGTAATTTGTTTTCAAAATGAATGTACATCAGTACTAACTGTCCCTTAAATTTAGATGACAAGGACTTATGTCAGCCTACAAAAGTGGGTAAACTGTCCTCTGTAAATACAGCACTGAGTAAACAGTTTTGGAGGCTTTGCTCTGCCGCCACCTGCTATCAGTCATCAGTCCACTTCTGCAAACTTATCTGAAACAAGCCCTTTAGCACCAGTTTAGTCTGAGCTGAGGCCAAATGCTATGACAATACTATTGCACTGCTAGAATGGATGGTACAGTAGTGCAACATTGTCAAAGCAGCTGACCTCAGCATGTGTCAGCACGTGGACACGGGGACAGCCATTCTTCACTGCCAAACTCAAATTACATTTAAATAAGCAACAAAGCTGTTTGTCCGGATGAACTGGTGGCTGTTGAAAAGAAAGGGGAGCTATGAAAATGTTTCAAAGTGGAATTTATCTGGATTTATTTACAGTACGTGATAATGGCTGTAGAGTGTGGCCTGTAAGGCTCATTTATCAGTGTGAAAAAAAGGGGACAGAATCTACTAAATCTAGCACATTAACACAGTATTTGTTGTAATTGTGATGCTGCTGATGTGAGACACAGCCGTCACAAACATTCACAACACATTCCCACACATTATAATACTATAGGATCACCATTCATATTAACGTCTCCATGTGCAGGTCAACAGTTAAGGCAGTAAAGGGAGGTGTGGGTCTCTGTTTCATCAGCCAATGCCCTTTTAATATTGCACTGCTCATCTCAATGTCCAGTAGTGCAACAGAAAAAGGGCAGTGGACAACAACATGGACACCATCAGCCTCCACTGCACATACTGACTCAACTACCCACCTTTCAAAAACCTAAAACCTGATAAACCCCAAGATGTTTATTCTAAAAACTGGATAAAGCTCATGTCAGAAAAATACCAAAATCCAGCAAAATACATTTGCAAACTTTTTTTTTGCACAAATTAGCTGTATTTGTTTAAAGAATAGCACATCTCCAAGCAGTAACTGAGCTGTAAAGTGCAGCTGAAATTAAACTATTTTTAAAAGGGCTTTTAAAAATCCCATCTTTTCTGCATGGTGGAGTTAAATAAACTTCCTAAATTAAACAGCATTGGTTACTCTCACCCTGGGAGAATGGGAATTTCCCAGCATGTGGGCCCATACCATTCTCTACAGTGAATGACATGCATTCTAATTTGGGGGGAAAATGGGAGGTTCGAGATAGGGGGACACACTCCCAAAGCCTTCCCAGAGCTATAGGGTGAGCCCTGCCACCGTCCACACCTTCTCTATCACACACATTTGATCCTTTTTAGCAGGAATTCTGTCCAGGTCGTCTAATGAGTCGCTCAAAATCAACTAAATAGAATCCGGTTGAATTAAATAAAGGTCTTCTTTGAAAAAAAAAAAAAAAACAACTTTGTAAAAAAGTTGCTTTGGTATATTACAGTGACAACAAACTGTAACAAACCCTGAAATGGAACGCAAAGGAGGTCCTGCAACTTTGCAGTTCCTGCGTGGTTACACAACCTCCACCATCTATACCATAAAAGAACAGGAACCAGCCCTGGACTGAGCTGGAACACCGAGCAGGCTTTCTTTACACTCATTCATCTCATTATTTCCATAAAACACATCAAGGTGTTCTTGTGGTTTTTTTTGTTTTGTTTTGTTCTTTTTTTTTTTTTACCTGTTCTTGAAAGCTTTAGGTTTTCCTCGCCATACATCTCAGTGACAGGCCTATACGCCTCCTTAAAGCACTGGATCTGCTCTGTAAGCCATTCCTGCCAGCTCACAAGCCCACAGTACAATACTGACGACTTGTTAGATTGCACAACAGCCTATAGGCTGCACACACACGCCTGCACCGTGAAAATGCCCCCCTCAGAGACCTATTACGCTACGATCACAACCCAATAAGGTGCAGGACGGCTTGATCTGTCCACAGGGCGGAAAATCGCGTCCCGATCAAGTTTTGAACCGAGCGTCCAGATGCGCAGCGCACGGGATTGTCTCAACTCTTACTGGTGTTTTCCTCCCACAAGTCGCATAAATAAACACTTAATCTTCGCATCGCAACCTTTGCAACTTCCAAGTTTGCACTGAGCTCCTGACAATTTACGCAAAATCGGCAACAACTCACAGTGGACAACCTCCAGCTCCCTCTCCCTCCACAACCACCTCCTCCTCCAAAATCATGAATAGTATCTAGCCAAGGGAGGGACAATCCGTTATAGGCAAAGGGAGAAGGAAAAAAAGTTGTCCATAAAACAAAGAAAAGCAACCCCTCTCCACAAACCACACTTGACGGTCCGCTGCTTCGGGGCTTCACGCCGTCATTCCTACAGAGCAGAGAGCGAATAAAGCTCAAATGTGCGGAGCTTCAAGACTGAAAAAAATCGCAAGTCTTCCATGCACAAGCACACGGCCTCACAGATCCGGACTCCATCTTTGACTACTTGACATTCAGAGCCTGCCGGAGCAAATTCCTCGTTTGCATGCCTCCCACTGATTGGCCTTTTCTTGCGCTAGTCTTTGCTATATGATGAGCCATTGGTTTGGTTTCGGCGTGTTCAACATTTCCAGCGGATACAGGATTGGCTGCGCGCAGGGAAGCGTCACACCGTACAACGAATACCTGATCAACTGTGTCCCATTCACAAATTTCTCATCATCTCGCTCACTGTAGCTCAATACTTTAATCACTAATTATTTTATTTGCGTCCTGGCGCTGAAATTAATTGCGCAACTGAACGCGGCTTTAAAAAAAAAGCGCTTTAATTGGCCTCTGGAGGCGCAGTAAAGCCGCTCATTAGGTCACATATGGACTGAACTGCGCTGATCATATCGACTGTGAATATTAGGCCTGCACTAATCATACATGAATATATCAGGATTTGGGATGGAAATGCAAACATGAAGATCTGGCCGTTGGATTACGCATAAATGTGTCGGCGAGTGCGCCAAAAAGGGGGGCTATTAAAACACTAATGAAATCAGCGCAAAATTAACCAAAGACGCACAGCTGTCGTGGATAATGTAGTTTGTGGTGGGACGTGAGGGATCAGTTGTTGGATCAGATGCGGTTGCGGACTCACACGGTGCTGGAGGTGGACCCAGTGGGCGCCTCGGCCCCTTGCGAAGCTTTGATTGACGCACAGAGAGGAGTAGCGGGCTGTGAAATTTGGCATTCCTGGCCAGAGGAGCTGAAATAATGGCATTATCCAGTGGGAGAGGGCCCACTTTTTACTCCCCACA
The DNA here is from genome assembly GCF_902148855.1 of Sphaeramia orbicularis. Classification (NCBI taxonomy): domain Eukaryota; kingdom Metazoa; phylum Chordata; class Actinopteri; order Kurtiformes; family Apogonidae; genus Sphaeramia; species Sphaeramia orbicularis. The sequence continues at coordinate 61,566,083 of NC_043968.1, forward strand.
CACCCACCCGACTCCAGCCCACTCAGAAGGGATCTGATTGTGCAGCCAGTCGGCAAAAAAATGTTTGATGTAAGGCGGGGCATGATGGATCCGGTGAAGGTTTGGAGCATTGATGCCCCCTCCGCCTCTCAGAGAGGCTTTCCGGTGACTCTCACTAAACTGGACAGAAAGTGTCCCATCAAACTGTCCCACACACAGGCACAGATCACTGGTGAAAGAGTGTACGGAGAACAGGTAGACCTCTGGACACGGATCTAATTACAGATCATAATTTTATAACCTCTGCCCAAACTACTCCTACTTCTATTCCCGTGTTTCTAATGAAATAATGACACTATTAGAACAAGAAACAAAGGATTTCTTGGATGTCAAATGCTCGGTAAAGTCATACATTTTCCATCTGAAATTAAAAAAAAACTGCAATTTCTGATTTGTGCTCAGAATAAATAAATATTTGATGTGTATAATGTTGGAAAATATGGTTCAAATGATTAGTTGCAATGAAAATAAGATGTTAGAGTAAAGAGATCAGCATCACTTTAGAACGGAAATGTGTGGAGGCTTCAGCTGTAATTTAGATCTGAATTAAACTGATTTAACAGATAAAATGAATCAATCATTGTTAATTTCCTCATGAATCTGTAAAAATATAATCAAATGAAATGGTTTAAAATTATCCTAACCAAACTTCATTACTTTTTTGAACTTGCTATTACTTTAATCACTTTTATGTTAGTTTCCCTCTAACACCTGTTTGTTAAAACAATTTCAGTTCAGAAATGACACAACAGGCAACACAACTCAGTGGATTTAAAACAGGAAACCACAATAAAGAATTAACAACTGGAGCTACAGTTTACAGTTTAGTCAAATGAACAAACTCAAACATGCAGGAAATTACTGTAATGTTTTTTAATCAGTTTTGTAAAATATCAGGTCAATAAAAGATGAATTTTCTGTCAGTATATAAAACCACAGGGAGGAGATACAGAGTTCAAACCAGACAATAATTTTGTTTGTGTAATTTACAGATTCTGTGAAATCCATTTTGCCTTGTTTCCATTTTGCCTTGTTTAATTAGCTATATTGTAATCTACCTGTGTAAAAAAAAAAAAACCAAAACATTTTTTTTAACTGCTTGAAGGGAAAATGAACGATATACTGCAGTTCAGTCACCTGAAATTATATGAAGAAACTGAAGACAATTTCAGATTAATAGTGCAGATAGTTTTAACTAACAGTTTTCTGCACAAGAAACACACAAAAACAATTTTGCATGATTATTTAAAACCTATTTGATGGTTTTAATGTCACACTTGACCTTTTTATACAGTTTTCCAAATTAAATGATGCAACACAACTGTAAAATGTTAGGAAAAAGCATCGTTTCAGCAGAGTAATTTATAAGCAGTGAGACTTTTTTTTTCCTGGAGTGAAAATTTGAATGAAAACAGGCCTAATATCTGAACGATAAATAATAGATGTAATAATACAAATCCTCAAACATCTAATGGTTGCAAAAATGATTTCTTTGCACACTTACATTTACAGATAACTGATGTAACTTCACCAAATGATAGATTTACTTAAATCTCTGCATTTGAGGGCATTATAAAATCACACATTTTGTTTTTACAAAGTAATCCTGCTTTTTTGCATGTAAAAAAAATAATAATAATAATGGAGAATTATTTCCACTAAGACACCTACAATACTCACATATTTAATCAGGTTTAGTCAGAAAAAAAAATGCATCTGAAAAAACATTTTTTGCTCCATGGAGTATTTTCAAGGGTTGAATGTAGAAAAGCTAAACAAAGAGAAGAGAGGTGAAAAAAAAAACAGAGGCAAAACATTTTCTTTCATATTTTGGAAACGTTTCTTCTTAAAATAAGCCTGAGGGCAAAGTGCCACAAACAACCACTCCCTGTGGATCGGCCTGACTTTAAACTGCTGCCTGTGTGAGGTGTCATGGGGGCTGAGAAAAGCCTTTTAAACATGGGAGTTATTGTTCCTCTTTTTCCAACCTCCCATCCTCTGAAAATGTACCTCCTTTCTTCCTCTGCCCTTTAACCTCTCCCAACCCCCATCCCTCCATCTCACGTCTCTCTTCAGATTTCCCCTCTCATCGTCCGAAGACCAAACAACCATGATGGATCGTCATTGATAATTTCCCACTAAGAGAGAGGAAGGGAAAAAAGGTTAATGGAGAAGTTTTTTTTGTGGATGTGGGGGTGGGAAGTGGGTTTTTCTGCTTCATCTTTTTCATGAAGTAGTAGTGGTAGTAGTAGTAGAAGACCCCACCTCAAGCTCCGAGCCCCTGTTCTACCCCGTGTCTTCCAAAGAGGGCTCCCCTCCTCCTCCTCCTCCTCCTCTTCCTCCTCCTTCTCCTCCTCCCCCTTCATGCCTCCCTCTTGAAACAGACTCTATGGACTGCATGCATGACATTCCAGCTGTGTGGGTGGCACAGCCTTTTACAATGTCTCCAACAGCACACAGGGCTCCTAAAGCACAACACCAGAGGAACCTCGTTGTCCTCTGATCCATCTCCACATTCTCCACTCACGAGCTTGAGTGTGTGTCCTTCACACTCATGCAACGGACCGGTGGAATCTAATGACGACAGCTGATATTTGTCCATCTAAACCCTCATAAAACACCATGTGTGAAACAATAAGTCAATTAATGTGTTTGTATTTAACCACAGTGATGTGCTTGGGCTTCAGTACATTCACACCATTGTTTTATCATCTTTATGACTTTTTATAATTCTAAAAAAAAAAAAGGCTCATGATGATTTTAACCTGATGATTTGTTCCAGATGTCTGCTACTTAAGCTTCAGGTCTCAAAGACTGCTATTAAATATGGTTAAAACAATGGAGTTTTTTTGTTTTCCTAATCTTTCTGTGTCTGTGATTAGTGTTCACAAAGTACTTCCTCTAAATCCCAAACCTCTATGTAGTCTGATTTAATTAAAAAAAAAAAAAAAAAAAAACTTTGAACCTTAAAGGGACTCAGATCTTTTTGTATTAACCTCTACATATTAGTTCATGGCTATGTTTGTCTGTCTTTAAACACCTATGAAGTATAAGTGAAGTAGTGTAAAGTTTGGCAATACAGTTTATTCAAGCAGCAATCACCACATATTAATAAAACTAAACAACAGATATGCTATTTTTTTGTTTGTTTTTTTTTTTTAATCAGCAGTTCAACAAAAAATAGAGCTGCTTCTACAAAAGTAACTCAACAGACGCAATAGATGAGAACACCAGCAAAAGATTTAACAGAGCTAAATATTTAGGTTTACTTAAATTCTTTGCTTTTTTAATTAAATTGAATTAGTTGCAAAAGTTTGATCATACGAATTCATTCCTCTAACTTTTCCTGTGTTTATATACACTGTTACCCATAAAGTTGTAATCATTTTGTTTTCAGACACATTCCTCTTTTTATTCCTATTTCTACATATATCAGTAATCACCTTTGACCAGGTCCAGTGATTACACACTGAGTCCCAGTTACACTTTATCTACCAAGAATAAATCACATTGTCACATGAGAAGAGGTACAAATATTTTAGATATGTTACAACAGTGTATTAATGCCACTGCTCACAGAGGTCACTGTATTTTATTATAGGGTATCAAAATCATGTAAAACAAAGAGCAAAAACATTTTTAGTTTTATTAAAATATGTAGGATGTTTCCTGCATTAATACATGATTATTAAAGCTGATCCAACATTATTATGATGCAGAAAAACTGTTGTCATTTCATTCATATCATACTCAACACACTGGTCTGTGCTCTTCTATATCTCGACACTGTCGTCCATAAAGTTGGAATAAAATATTTTTATTTCTCTTCATGAAATGATTGTGACAATGTGATTTATTCTTGATAGATGAAGTGTAACTGGGACTCAGTATGTAATCACTGGACCTGGTCAAAGGTGATTACTGGAAAAGCAATAAAAAGTGTATTGAGTTTGAAAAGAAAATATTTCCAACTTTATGGGCAACAGTGTATATAAAAAACACCTCAGTATATTTAGAAAAGATACAAAGCTTCATACACATTAAAAATCAGCTAAAACAGGAAGTGTTAGGAGTTTCTTTAGACTGAAAAAGATGTTTGCCTTGCACCGAATATGTGGACTGACTCAATTCACGCTATATGTTTGAGCTGCAGAGTTATTAGAGCCACTAACTAACGTGAACAAACTCCACTTCCTCTACATCTCCACACTTCCACTGCTCAACATCCGCCATTAAATCAATTAGTCATGATCCCAGAAGATCATTGAAGGAGCTGATTGAAGCTTTAAATCCTGATCTGCCCGTGTGAGAGATTGATTTTTAACTGCCGATGATAAACAACAAACCTCATCCATAACTCCCAGCCGCCCGATAAGTGTACATCAGGATTGTTTTTTGCCCCTTTCCAGCAGGCGAGTGCATGAGCAGAGTCCAAAGGATGAAAAACTCAGCCCCATTAACTGAACTTCAGAGGAATTCCTCACTTTACATACGGAATGCACTTTAGGTCAAAGGGCAAAGGGCCAGAGGGGAATCCACCCGCGCCCAGGCAGGCAGGCCTTATTTAAACAAGCCTGGAATGCCTGGTTGGTTGGAAGAGAGAAGAAGAGGAAGGGGAAGGAACCTCGCTGCCATTAACATGAGCAGGGGCCACCGCCAATAAATACCAGCACATTTTAAATTACCTGCACTGGCTGACTTCATGTGCTACCGACTCTAAAATTTATCTGCAGCTTTTCCCACTCACATCTCCACTTGTGCAACTGGGAATAGAGCTGAAATTAAAAGGTGTAATCACTGTATTTGTTTGAGTATCTTGTGCAGGTCCAGGATCCTGGAAACAACCCTTGAACACAAACATGGGGTCTCTGGAAAAATCTGAGGGGTCACCAGATGATTAAAGCACGGAGGAAGGAAGTAAATCTTGCTTATTTTTTCAGAGTTTTCTTTAATTTTTTTTTCCTCGCGACCCTCTTGAGGATAAAGCAGCTCAGAAGATGGATGGATGAATGAATGAAATACTAGTGTCTTTAACCTTTTTTGTTCTTGTAAATCCATCATGAGATGCAATGCAAACAGCTTTATCACTTGGGGAAAATTTGTTTGCGCTACTGCTATTTTAGGTTTTAGAAGAGGTTAGTTTGCTTTTCATTGTCAAAAGCATTAACATGTCAAATATGAAAACCCACTGTGTGTCACATTTTAGCTCATGGACAGTCCCTCTGTATCTACAGAATTATTAGACTGAGAAAATTACATTTTCCTTGCTGAATTTGTGCATTCAGGACATCAAACAAAACAAAAAAAAACAACCAAAAGCTGGATTGATGGATGATATTTCTGCAATCTGAAAAATCTATAAATGCTCAAGAGAAAATACTCTTTGTATGTTTTAGAAGAAATAAAACGCAATATGTTGAAATGGGGAAACTGCCTTAACAAATGAGGCCTTTGCCTAATTAGGTTCTCAAAAACATTATTATATACATTTAATTAGCTTGTTTCTTTTTTATTAAATCTAAAAAATTTTGAGCTCTTTTTCGTGTCTGTGTGAAAAAGATTATTTGCAAAGTTTTGTGCAACTTTTTCTGTACATTTCCAATAATTATAGTGAGACATACTTTGCATTTTTGGAAACTTTTGGATCTCACTGATATTTTACATCTTAGCACGATGAATGTGAGCAGAGGTTTTTCTGTGCAATAAGAGTTTCTATTAACTAAAGTACAGGCAAGACATAAATTAGAATTAATTAATTAATTCTTCCTTTTGTTTTAAATTTTAAGGAGCAGTTTCCGTAAAACATAAGAGATTTAAAATCCTGTGTGATCAGTCTGTGAGTGATACGTTTCTCTCCCTCTTAATTTAAGCCTGCCATGTTCCCTGCAGCCCTTATTGCCTAATTAGAGCTGCCCTTTCACCTGCCTGACTGTAATTTCACAATCAATAGGAAAGGACCTCAGGAGCTGCTCATAAATACAAAACCCTGCATTCCGAGTGTGGGCTAACGTCTCCATTTTTAGGACCATCTCGCCAGAATTTCTTACAAATGACATGCTACAATCCCCATGGTCGTGGTGGAATTCTGTCTACTTCTGGGCTTCAAAGCTGCACAGGACTCATCAGGCGGCCTGGCCAATAGGTGAAGAGGGGTGGACCCTGCCTGCCTTGACCTCAGCGACCTTCCCCAACCCCCCTACCGACCCACCAACTCAGTGTCCTGCTCCTCATCCCCCTCCGGCCAACCAGCCAGGCCGCCAGCTAGTCAGTAGGTCAGCCTGTCCATCCATCCGTCTGCATCCTTTTGGAGCAATGAGAACAAAAAATCTATCCAAATGTTAGAGCCAGAGCTTCCTTTGAGCATCAAAACACAGACTGTATCTTAATTTATCATCAAAAAATGGATTAAAACACTAAAAATATAGTTATTCATCCACCATTTTGTCAAACAGCTTTCATTGTGCACCATAGGTCACCTGCAAAAAAAAAAAAGTCCCAGCAAATATTTAATTCACCTTCTGTACAAAGTCAGAAAAATCTTCAAGGTGAAAAGTTCATGTAGTGCAGAGGTCAAAATACTGACAAGTTTTTGCAGTGAAATATTCATTATTGCACTACATCTGTCATTTACTAGATGATATGATTCAGTTGCAGAGTTACACCCAGCTCTAATATTTATATTCTATTTAAATTTTACATTAAGTCTGACACCACAATAATAATAATAAAAAAAGATGTACCAGTTCAATGGGCAAAAAAAAAAAAAAAAAAAATCCATATTAATATGTTCATGACTGATTTTGACAGATGAATGGACTATTGTGCATGTGATGGTTTACACAATGAAATAATCAATACATGTTGTGCAAAGTACAATGATTCGACAGAGAAAAAACATAATGATGTGGATCAGGAATATATATTTAACTGGTTAGCATTATAACAAATGAATGTAGAGTAAATGTGGAGAGGATCCAAAACTAAATGACTTTTGATAATGGCTATAGTTGGTCTTCAGCTGACTTCTTTACCAAGTTTGGTCTTGAAGCTATTAGGGAGTAAATTGTTCTAAGTTCTCCAAAATGTCCTACAAATATGGTAATGATAAATATGTATATTCACATAATTCTAGCCTTTTTTTTTTTTTTTTTTTTTTTTGACAGAAAAACCTAACATTTTCCTGCAGAGGGACTCCAAACTCCTCTCCCGTGCATCTAAGTCTTTTAGGTAAAGTCCTCAAATGAGTAGGAACAGACTTTTGAACATAAATATAATGCATTTCCAGCTTTCTTTTACAAATAAATTAGGGTAAAGTTTGGAAATAACATGCAAAGAATGGAAAATAACATTAGAATTTGAGACAGTTGTGGAACCTGAGATGTAATTGCACAAATTACTCAGTCATTATTTTTTTGAATCTGCATAGATATTCTAAAGATGATTGATTTTTTGCTGAAAATAATGAAACATTCAATATGTTGGGGTGAAGATTTTAACTGTATTTTGACAACTGCATGGAGGAAACTCTGGCAAACTGTAAGATGAGTCCTGTTGACATCTTCTCATTGAACTTGTTCTTCATGGTAGACTAAATTGACATGAGTGTAATCACATTTTCCAGAAGAGTGTCACTCCTGCTGATCTTTATTCATGAATATGCTTATTTTAAGTGCGTTTATCCTCCATTTGTCGCCTGAGTAGACTGGCTGTCCATAGATCTGTTATCGCTGAGTTAAAGAGGATCAGACAGACAAAAGGCTTCAAACATGCTGCAGACAAGTGCAGCTCAGAGAGAAGAACTCAGCATTTCTGGATGGTTTTCCTTTTCTGCTGCAGCCTCTTTGTAAACTCTTGACTCAGCGTCTTTGCTCTGTCATTGAGGCGGCCATTTTCCCATGAAGGCTTTCTCTCCTGGTGCCCTGCAGGAACCAATTACCTCACTTTGATTGGATCATTTCAGTTAACTGCCTGATCAAAGAACGATTTTTTTTCTTGTATTGTACTGATTGTGACACATCTCACTTCTCATAGAAGCATCTTTGTTAAAAAAAGAAAAAAACATGAAAAACTTTCACAGTTTCTTTCTCTTTTGGTTCATTTGGATTTGAAGATGTTGTGATTCTACTGGAGACAGTTAATCTAAATGATTGGTTCATAATGTCACTGGTTTCCATCCATGAAGTTCAAACACATGAAGCCTAAAGTAACAGTGAAGCGATGGCAGAAAAACCACGTCAGGGGCCTGTCATAAGACCGCATACGTTTGTGTTGTGTCGCCATCTGCTGGACAAAGATGGAAACACATTAAAGAGTCACAAGATAAAACAGGCGTGTACTTTACTTCCTCAAAAAAGATTTAAAAATCATATTTCAGATACAGAGTCCAATTATTGTTTCATCAGACAATTAAAATAGATGAATAAAGATGACTTCACATTTACATGCATTATTTGTCTTCAATATTCAAAGTCTTATTGCTTTTTTATTGCCTGTTACTTCATGGCATAGCAGGATAAATAAAACACACTATCTCACTAAAACCTCCGTTTGAATAGACATTCACATTAATAAATATTAACAAGATTTTAGAAAACATAAAGTTTTGACATAATGTTTGCAGATTGATTATTATGGTTATAGGAACTGTGTCATATTCGTTGAAATGAACCTAATACTGCATTCAATCTGGAAAAATATTCTAGTTTCAGTTCTACCACTGAAGCCCCTTGACAGTTTATTAAAGGGTTTTAAAGACAGAAAATCCCCCTAGTTAGTCTGAGACTCCATCAGCCAACAGATACAGCTGTTGAACTGAACGTATGAGGTAAAGCTGCTTTGATTCTGTTTTAACTGAATGTCTGTATTCAACCTGGTTACAGGTTCCCAAATGTTTTCAACTCCACACCTAAAAGAGAAATTTGGCTCATCACCATGACCCAAACTTAAAAAAAAAAAAAGTTTTTTTCACTGATTTCACCATCAGAACAGTGCTGGATAAGAGCACTTTGCTGCAGCTCCACTGAACAGACTAATTTAGAGTATTTCAAGAGAAGTCCTGTTTTGTGTCTTTGTCACAGCTGTTATTGAAGGAGACTTGCTGCAAATTTATACTAGTAAATTATTCCATTTTATATTCACATATAAGCATGTTTGACACATTATATACAGTTTGTAAACCTATTATTGTCAATATAGTTTCTACCAAACTAGATTATGCAACATGTACCTGTACATGACCAGACAATTTCAATATGAACTAATGGGCCTTCAATCAATTACTTATAAGCAAAATTAAGTGTCCACTTTGCTCAGACTCAGAAAAGGGAAAGAGCTCATTTGCTTTGTGCACATCCACAATATTTTTTTTAAGGTGCTCACTGGAGACTTTGAAACATACTTTTGTTTCCCACATTGATTTAAATAAAGCCATGGAAAAGTCAACACAATTGGTAATGTGTTTGTGACTCCAGTAATACAAAACGATCACATTGTACTGACGTAATAAAACGATCAAGACGGCACTTAGTTGCTTCTGCATCTCATCAAACACAACCTTTTCCTTTTTTTTTTTTTTTTTAAATAAGCACTGTGCAGCTCGTTTCTTGAGATGAAGTGAAGCATTTCCTTCCAGTCCTAAGTTTAGGTGCTGATGCAAATGACGCTCTAATAAACACAACACCCACAGTGTTACAGTTAGAGTCATGTTTATTTACAGCAGAATCCTGAACGAAGGGGGGGCACAGGGAGGAGGGGTTAAAAGGAGACAAAGTGTTTAGATCAAGCGCTTCAGGATTCATGTTTCACTACACAGTTCTTAATTTATTTATTCACCATTTTTCTATACAGAATCCATTCAGCCATAATATCAATGCACCAACAGAGCTGGAGTCCTCTGCTGGGTGGGAGAAGAGGTGGAAAAAAAACAAAAACTAAAGCACTAAAGAAAAAAACTTTACAAACAATGGGGTAAAAAGAAATCCATTTCCTATAAAAATTTACTTGTTTTATTTTATCACCATAATCATAATCAGTTATTTATATATGTATATATACACATATACACACACACATATATATACGTATATATGTATATATATGTATATAAATCTATATATTTTCTTGCTGTCCATGAAGAAGTGAGAGTTTGGTGTTGTGGTTCCACGATGTCCAAGCTTCCATAACTGCACGGAGCGGCAGGCCTGACCCGGCAGCATTCAGTTCATAATATCCATCAGTCAGAGGAGGTCAGTGCTGTCCAATCGCAGTCTTTCTGACCTGAAGCTTTTGTCCCACCAGCTGACGCAAGCTCATAGGTCCAGTGCCTCAATGTTGGCCAGCAGAGACTCAAAACTGCAGTAGCCCTGTTAATGCAGTCTGAGAAATGATACACTGTACACTTAACATGCACGGCCAGATAGCATAAAAAAGTAAAAAACAAAACAAAAAAACAACCAAAACGCCAGAAAACTGCATTGTGCATACATCTCTGACTTCCTCACTCACACTTTTTCCAGTATACATTAGCTGTTAACTGACAAGCACCACAAAACAGTCGAAAGGACAAAGAAAAAATAAAGACTCGGATACCGAATGGTGACAGTAAAAAACATCCTACGGGTTAGCGTTATTTTTCTAAATTTCATGATCGATTTCTGAAGGGCATCACTGATTCTCTCCCCTCCCTAGGTCCAAACAGACTTTGTGAAGGTAATGCTATTTGATCAGGCACACACACACAAGCACACACTGAACTGTCCACCCAGTTTTATCTGCAACTACATACAAATCTAACCACAGTTAAGTCCTCTTCATGTCTTTGAGTCCAGAAAAACTCACAATAGTCAGGTCTTCATCAACTGAGGTGAAACACTGACATTTATAAAGTTCAAATAAGATGTGCTGTTTGTTTCCGCTGAGCTGTCCTTTTGTCAAAATATAAAAAATGGATTTGATATAGTCATGCTCAGACTTTTATAGGCTTGAGAAATCTGCATTCAGATGATTTTAGTGTTTTCATAAACGTGTAAATTTACTTGTGCAGAAATTCAGTAAAAAACCCAGCAACGTGTGGCTTCATGATGAAAAGTGACATAGCAACTTTAAAATTCATTCAACATTCATTTATTTCAAAAAAAAAAAGAAAAGAAAAAACAAACACTGTTGCATTTCCACCTGTCTGGAGAGAAAATAAAAACTGACCCCTGATGGAAATGAATGTTAATTATTTATAAGATTAGACTTGCTTCCATTAAACATGTCATGTGTTTTTGCAACATGCCCAAGTGAATGGAAACCTGACTATTGTCACTGTTTTAAACATGTTCATAATTTCAAATTAAAACCAAGTAAAACAACCATTTACTCATCTGTGTCACTCTCCCACACACACACACACACACACACACACACACACACACACACACACACACACACACACGCAGGCACGCACGCGCACACACACACACACACTTTAACACTAGAGCAGGAAACTAACCTTTTCGTCAACCAGCCACCAGTGCAGATGTTTTTTTCCACCCCAGAATTTATCAGCGACTGATGTGACACTGATCAGTTTCCAAATTGACCAGAATTTGGCTGCTGGCTGGCTTCAGTTTCCCACCCTATTCAAACATGCTCCCGAACACAAATACAAACTCAAAATACCGCAAATACATGTACACATATATACAAATAGAAGCGGCCCCTTCAACATGGGGGGCAGCTTAACAATTTATAATGCATCATTTCTGTATATGCCAAGAATAAAACTTTTCTAAATAAAATACATAGTTATCTGTGAGGGTGGGGAATGGGGACAGCAGATGAACAGAGTGGAGGAGGAGGACTAGGAGGAGGACGAAGAGGAGGGGGAGTCAGGCTCGCGAGGAGTGTCAGAGTGGGGTGGGAGTGCTAGGGAGAAGCCACTGTGGTCTGATGATGGGCAGGGGGAAGGAGGGACACAGATGGAGGGGTGGGGTGGGGGGGTGGGGGCTCTTCCCGAGCACCGTCCAGTGCCACAGCAACACTCTGCCTCCTCTCCGCTGTACGTCTGTTTAAATCGTTCCATAATAATAATAATATTAATAATAATAAGGACCACGACAATGCTAAAAAAATATATATAAACCCCAGCCATGTCTCACAACTGTAAGTCCACAAAAAGGGGAGGGGGGGAGGCCTGGTTCTCAAGTTCATCTGTGTGGGTGACGTACAGAGATGCAGAGGAAAGTAAAGATTTAGAGAAAGAAGGAAAACGCAGAGAGAAGAGGCCTGACAAATGGAGCGGGCCATAGGACGAAGTGGCGAATGAGGCTGACTACAGCAGAACTACAGTAGGAAGGAAAAAGGAAAAAATGGAGGGAGGGGGGAAGAGAACAAAAACAGCACATGCAGGATGTGCTGTAATGAAGAGGAAATAAACAGAGAAGAGGAAGCAGCAATGAAACGGGGGAGGATGCAGAGGGACCGAGGATGAGTCGTGTTTGGGGCGTTGTGATCCACACTGGTGTCCTTCTGAGGGTTTTCACAGAAGATTGGCGGAAAGCATGAACAAGTGATGACGACATGGCCTCACTGTGAGTGCGCCCTCTCTCCTTCCCTCTAATTAAGGGTAAGGATCCGCAGTTCACCCCGCGCTGGTCTTTTATCCCAGGGTGCATCATACCTCCAGGAAGCGGGAGCTGCTGGTCTTGGCATGGAAGGGCTCCGACCACATGCGCCGCAAATCCCCCTGTGAACCACAACCCGCAGTTTAGACACGCTTCATCAGCCAGAAATCAAAGGTTTCCTCAAACTGTATTAGTCAAGAAACCTTTAGGGCACTGGCATTTCATTGTTTAACGAAAAACAGGGATTTCCAAACATTCTTTCTAAACATTTACTTTATAGCAGATTCTTCAAGCAAACACTGAAATAGGAAAATCTGCTTTTAGTTTTTCAGCTTCATACATGTGCAGACTTTAAACCATACTTTACAACTGAACAAAACTGAATCTGCATTTTTATTTGTGCGTTCGATGACACTGAGAATGCCCTCAATCATTCCTCAAGATTTAAATAAAGGTTAATGAATGCATTAAATGTATTCTATTCTATTTATTTGGCACTTCTCTGCCAAAGTTAGACCGATTCCACATCTATATACACTGTCCACAAAGTGTCTGCAGATATTACACACTCAAAAATAATGATTTCTATGACCTTTTCATGATAAATTTGAAATATAATTAAAGAAGGTTTATTATTTCTGAGTCACTTTTGGCCTCTTCATCTTTTTCCTATTTAAGTACCAAGTGTAAAGGTAAATGTAACCAGTATGTTTGTGGTTCTATGCAGAAACATGTTTAGTTTTTTAAATCTAGTTTGCCCACAGGTTAAGTGCAGTAAAAAGACAGTATTATGGTTCAGTGGTAGGTTTATAGATTATAAATATCAGAACTTCAGCTTTCACAGAGAAGAGCTGGACTCTTCCATGGAGGAGTTAAAGTGGTTGTGAGAATTAAGACTTCACTAATTCTGATGTAATACTGATTTCTAAGGCCCAACACTGAGTAACTGCATTACAAACATTCAGTAAAAGAGCATGCAGAACCAACAGGTGGCGATGTAACCCCAAACCTAAAGCCACGTTGGCCAAACAGAAGCCTGAAAAAAAAAAAAAAAAAGCTATTATCAGTTTTCGTTGTCTACAATTGTGACGCCTCGGTTCCTCAATATAGTCAGTAATTGTATAGTTTTGTGTAAACATGTAAAAAGTACTGTTACAGTAGCAGGGTTATAACTGGCAGTATTGTACCCATGTCTTCCACTGCACAAAATCACCTCATGTATAATTAAGATAAAGACACACTGCATGTGTGGACCAGGCCTTACAGAAAAGTCACTGTGCAATAACTTTTTTTGTTGTAGTGTTTTATCTTCCTGATCCAGAAACAAAGGAACAATTCCTTTCTTTGCGACTGCCAACTTGTTCTTTATGGTTTGTGTGTAATGCCCCTCCAGCGTACCTTCAGATAGGCCATAGTGAGCAGAGGCAGCAGGGTGAAGGGCACCAGGTAGAGCAGAGCAGGCTGAGCAGCACGATGGATCCTGGAGGCTACGGTGGCAGTCAGCAGACCTGGAGACAGACACATCCACAACATGTTATAACTCTACTCCATCTACTTCTATATTATAATCTACAAGAGTATTTAACACTGTTGTGGCAAAAATACCCAATGCTGAAACTAAGGCTAAGTGTTGACCTCTAGTGTCCGTGTGTCCATCGATTGTTTACTTACCCACAAAGTATCCGATGAGAGTGCAGTGGAAATAGGAGACGCGCTGCATGCGTCCTGACATGTTTCCAGGTCCTGGGACCTCCCCATTGGCTTGTTTCTTATAGTTGTCATAACGTAGGACGAAGCATAAGAGCAGGCCCGGCATCACAATGTCACCGATCCCCAGCATTGAGAAGTGACTTCCTGTGGAACTGGATGGAGAAAAAATAAGGCAGAAAAAAGCAGAAATAAGGTTCAAGTGCTCAGACAATTCAAAGCTAAAAGTCACAGCAGCTTTACAGTTAAAGCCTGTTGAAAATGTGCAACTTTAGGCCCTTTCCCACCGCAGGAACTTTTACAGGAACTTTCTGTATTACCCTGAACTTTCAAAGTTCCTGGTGCGTTTCCACCGAAAATTACCCTGGTAACTGACCCTCCCCTGGCCCCGAATTTACCCTGAAGAAGTTTCTGGTACAGAGGTAGTACTTTCTAGATTACCAGGAACTTTAAGGGGCGGAGCTGTGTGCTGGAGAAGGCTGAGTGGTGGACTAGACTCGCAGCATTTCCACACTCTGTTCACCGCCAATATTTAACTCATTTAATTTCCACAAGCTTTGTATTTTGATAATTCGGAAAATGGACCAATATAGAAACTACAACAAGTGCACGGATGACGAGGAAATTCAGACGGACTTTGAATTGCCGACATGAAACGAGCGAGTAAAAGCTGTCAGAGCCAAATATAAGACACAAGCCTAAAGAAATAGGAGAAAAGGAGAAGAAATTTATGCAGGATTAAAAGAAACTAAAGGACCACAACGGTCGCAGTGGATCTAACTGTCGAACAAACCAATGGTATGTATATGACCAAAATATTCCCTGTTTAGTTGGTTCCATGCTGTAACAGTAGTCAGCGGCATCAGCTGTTTAGTCAGAGGTGAAGTCCAGTTAACCTAATACTAACTGGTCAACAGTCTGACACTAAACCTAAATCAGAGAACTGGATGGATTCGTGTCGTCGCCGTGAGCTGAACACTGATTTATTCTGTATGTTTGTGATTTCCACCTGAAATGGGCCGGACGGACTCGTCTCTTTTTCTGAACCTGCGGCTCGTTTGTGTCCTCGTCCATCGTCTACTGCTGTTTACAACGGCCCAGGTCAGACATTTAACATGTCACATCACATTGGTAGGAATCTGTCATCATGTGTTCTGTTATTCATTTTAACATTTTTATTACTTTTCCTGTAGGAAAGTGAAAAAGGGACCAGGACCACGGAGTTCCAGACCGGCTGTCCTGGACTAGCTGGACCAGACCCTGGTCCAAAAGCCTGAACCTTTCACACGTGTTTACTTCCCTTTTAATCTCAAGGCACCTTTGTTTTGTTTCAATTTTTAATTAAAAAAAAAAAATCTTACCTAATACTGTCTGTTCATTTACAAGGCATCAAAATATGAGTATAAGTACTTTTATCAGTAATATGCAGTCAAATTAAATGCAGGCATTTGAGTAAATCTGTCTGACTTTAGGGTTGAACCTGGACTATATAAAACAATAGAAATGAAACAGAACCATCCATCACACTTAAAGTTAGATGTGACTGAGTTTAAGGAATGAGAAGTTGAAAAATACATGTTCTACCATTTTTAAATACAAATTAAGGCTATGTAATGATGGTTGACTTCATTTAAAATGTATTCCAGATGGATTAAGTGATTCAACAACCAGTAAAATGTGAAACCCAAACTGTCCACTTCAGTACTGTGTCATTTTATTGAACTAGAGGTTATTTTGTGAATGTACATGAACTGGACTACAGTCTCTGTTACTGCTCCCTCATATATCATCAACCTGATTTGAATAAATTACCCTGAACTTTCGGGTGCGGTGGAAACGCAGTTACCAGGAACTTTTTTACCCCAAAAAGTTCCTGGTAAATAAGTTCCTGGGCCTTTTGGTGGGAAAGGGCCTTTTGACATGGGTTCGACGTTGTTGCAGCTCATGTCTTGGCTTAAGGGTCTGATCAAGTGGTAACACGTGGACACATTTAATAATAATAATAATAATAATAATAATAATAATAATAGCGTTATTTGTATAGCACCTTTAAAAACAAAGTTTACAAAGTGCTTTGACAGAGGGCACAACAGCAGGATACAAGAAGCAAGTAAAAACACTAAAACAGAAGCAACACAATAAGAAAGATGTGTACAACAAATGCAAAGAATATGGTACTTCGGATAAATTAAGTGAATCGGAGTAAAGAGGGCAAGGATAGCGTAACATGATGCTGTTAAATCAATGCAAAAATGAATAAATGAGATGAAACAACATCATGTATGAGAATTATAAATTAGTAATCAAACAGGATAAAATCACATTTAAAAAAGTTAAAATTAAAATGGGACAGACATCACATAAAAGCAAGTCTATAAAAATGTGTTTTAAGAGGCGATTTAAAAGATGTCACTGATTCCACAAGCCTTATCTCCTCGGGCAGGCCATTTGGTGTTCAACAGTTCAACATTTGGTGCTCAACAGTCTCTGTCATGTAAGCAGAGTAACTTATATGCATGTATTATACATAACTGAGTAGGTATTTATAAGTACTTTAACATTATGTATAACAAAATTTGGGGAGATAAAATTTTTAGATGAAAAATGTCAAATTACTGCTCAGTAACACAAGGACTTGAAAGGGATATCAATTTTTTAAGCTTTACGCAACCATTCAAAACATGCGGTTCTCGACAAAAATTGATACCAAGTAGGACAAAACCTTTTAGATATTATGTTCAACTGTGCTGAAAATACATTTTGGAGTGAAATATCGAAAAGTCTCTGTTTTATTAACATGAGAATTTGGTAACACATGGGCAGGCTGCCATAGTAACATGTGGATGACTCTTTACCATTGTATGCATCACCCAAAATGTTTAATTATTTTCTAAAACAACAAGCCAGATATAATCACAATGCTTTATTTAATGTATTTAATACTAACACAGTGTTATTTACAACTTGCGGTGGTCCATACTGATATAGGTAAATTACAAATAAAGAGTCATTTCTCTGTAACAGTTCACAGATAGTCTTTTTAAATGTGACCGGTGTATGAATTCACAAACTTCATCATTCAGAACTTTAATTTCTCAAAATAATCAACTGTCTTTTGCGTCTTCGTGTTAACCGAATGCAGCCTCGCAGAAGTTTCGGAACTTCTCCTGTACTGTGTAAGTGGTCTTTTAAAAAGGATAACAGTTCCATAAAATAGAGATCTTTAGCTAAAAAAAATGAGCCCACTTGATAAATAATGTGTGCAAATGTATTTTTTCATGTTGATGTTCACTTTCGCTTGATCGGACCCTTAAACAAAACAGCAAAATTTCCTCTACACATCTAATTTTGTAGACACATATATAGAGAATGATGCTATAAATGCAAAAAATATATATATTTTGTTAAATGACGCAGTAACTAAATAAGTGATCCAAACACAAAAATCACCTGTTATTTTTAGACAAAATTAAAGAATCTTTTAACATTTCCAACTCACTTTTCAAATGTAATTCTTATCTCTTGTGCCTAACAAAAATGTCAACTTATGGAAGTCTAAAAACATATTTATTCTTCTCAGTATGGTGGCCTTCATAGGACATTGATACTGTGTATGTTGGTATTTGGTTTACATTATCATGACTTGGTTGAAATTTCATCACTCTCTACTAGTGTAATCTCCTTTTCTTCTTCATGTTGGCTTTTAAGAATTACAGTTTAGACACATTTCCTGAACATCATAAACTACTTCAGAAAAATCTAAACAAATCCCAAGCAAAAAAATCATCTACACAAGCTTCAAACTTCCAGGTCTAAACCAACCTCTCCATTCATAACTATGTAATCTGACATCAAACCATAACTTTGCCTTCATTTGTCACAAAGATCATCAAAAAACATAAACACTACACAACAGTCACTACAACCCAGTGGGATCAATTCTAAAAGCTTTGCTAAAAATGGTTACTGCACTGAATAATAGCGCTTATACAGACAAATTTGCATCTAAAAAGTAATGATAAAGAGACAATGGATGACAGGGTAATTATATTGCAAAAATACGCAACGAATGGAGACTTTAGTGTACAGTACTGCAGTATAATTTTGTTTGTATCTACCACAGAAAAATTAACCACAGTTTGAGTATAAAAGAAATCACAATAATTCTCTCTTAATATCCTGGCTCGGGATCCCTCTACATGTGATGTTAGACCTGCAGGTAGAGTAGGGTATTGTTTAGAGTTTAACGAAGTGAAGCATAAATATCAGGGGATGTGTCTTGTGCCAGTGCTGCCATTATCATTATGTGCATCATGCACTATGGGCACCAAGTGCTGGAGAGAGAGCACCAAAATATCTTAATGATCATAATCAGAGTGACAAATTACTTAAATTTAAGATGAAGCACCACTACAGCAGGGACCATTATCATTATAGCCAGTAGAGGATACATTTACACATCCATAGAGTGTTTAATTTTCTGTACAGTGTAAGTCTGTGTGATCACAATGTGCTACGGTTGAATGAATATGGAGCTGAGCTTTGAGGGAGCCGAGGGTTCGATTCTTGTAAGCAGCATGTGGTGTTTTTTTCCAATCACATTTACTTTCTCTCACCATCTGGTTTCTGGTCCGGGTTAGACAACAGCCTTTCCAGCATCACAGACAATGCAGTTCTCTACATTTACAGTACAACACAGGTTGTAAACTATACATATTTTCTTCTGTGAAGATCTGAATCATTGAGGCTTTGAAGCAGTTCATACCTGGCTGTGCTATTTGTCCAGCTTCTTTCATCAAGTATGTTTACACGTCCACTACTATTGCGAGTATGACACCATTCAGACATTAATGAGTGTCATGTAACCAGTATACTCTACTTAGGTACTCTGAATTAGGCCTTTTTCTAAGCATTTACCACTTGTGGGATATGTCGATATTATTCTGTTATTCTCTGGATTCTTGGTACATGTATACAAGTGAATTCAGAAACTTACTTTTAACTGAATGTTCTACAGCAGGTCATGACCTATAGCCTCTGTTTATGGTCAGATGGAGTGGTAAACGAACAAAGTAAAGCCTACAAATAAAGATCCTCTCTAGTAGAGATGGATGCCCAAAAGAAAAATCCATACACCTACGATTACACATAATGACAGGGGATACCAACAGGTGTCTGTATATGAGCAAATATCAAATAGCTACCTTTTCAAGAAGGTGTTTGAAGGAACAAAAAAGGGGAACTGTAATCACTCTGTGGAACGTCTGCCACCAGTGGAAAACTTGGAAAAAATCCTATTTTTAAATTGAAGTACATGGTCATATACAAACAGGAATACTGTTAGAATATTCATTTTTGTTAGCCAAGAAACAGCTTATTAGGAATTTTGCCTTTTTCAGAAACAGAGTCAGAATAAAAGTGTAGTCACTGACATCCCATGGACATCAGTGTGGACTAGAGTAGCATGAACTTTGTCAAAAAGATTTGTGTTAGACTATGTTCAGGTCTTTGTGGGTCCAAAACAAGCATACTGTTCCAGTCTCATATCTGTATATCCTGAAGCTCTGATTTAACCAAAGAGTGAACTTGCAGTTTTTCCACAGAGGATTACATGGTAATTGTTATAATAATGACTTGATTTAATGATTTTGAGAAGCAGTAGACAGAGAACCATGAAGGATTTGTGTTTAGAGTTTTGAGACAAAAGATTAAAAAAATTGATTTGTGTGTGAAACGGTGTTAATGAATGTTAGGAGATGTGTCTTTTTTGGTGGATTGTCTACAATAACTGCAATATGTCTTCTTTACTCGAATCACGTGGCCATAACATGGTCTCTTACAATTGCTCTCTATTTTCAGCTGGAAAAAGTAAATCAACACTTTATGAACTGAAATTTTACACAGGAACAGGTGCAGCTGTCAGTAGCTTAACAGAAAAAGTCAAGGGTCGACTAAAATCAAGACGCTTCACTGTCTTGAGGCCATAAATATTGATTCCCAACAGTCAGACAAGTTGACAAACAGCTTAATGAAGGCACAGTTCAGTGTAGAGAAGAAAGGTCAGGTTTCAGAGCCCAAACAGCACAGATGAATCAATATCAAGGCTTCTACAGACCCTGCATGAGTGAAGAAACCCACGTATTGCTTCACTTTGTTAAATTAGTCTTACCTGGGAAAGACCAGTTTGCCAGGTAAGGAGAGGCGGGGGACATCGCGGCCCATCCCTGGCCCCAAATGGAGCTTCCTCGATAGGACGTCTATGGGATTTTCAGCAGGTTGGGTGGCCACTTTGACCATCACATTACTATTGAAGATGTAGGCTGAAAAGAACACCTGCAGGGAAACACAAACAGCCTATTAATTCATAGTCACAAATACATATTTATAATCAATTTAAGACTTAATTAATTTCCTCTCGTCTGACTGACAATTTCAGACTGCATTTCAAAATGTATGCGTCGCTTCAATTCTCAATTTTAACATTACACTGAGCATATAAGGTCAGTGCCATTGGGGAAATAACAGTGGTGAGCAGACAGGTTGCTAGGTTATCAGTTCATTTATTTACTGTACTTTCAGAAATTCATTTCCGTGTCTATATTTAAGATGGACTCAGTATTAGGAGATAACTAGACATGGTGGCTTTTTCCTTTTTGGGACATTTTTTACTGAACGAAAAACATGGCAGGTTTTCCCTTACAAGGAGAGTGATTCTGTAGTAAAACATTTTTATAGCAAATTCTCTCCAAACGTTACTCATCTTTATTTCTCTTTCTTGGAAGCAGACGCTACGGTCGTTGCAACAAACTTATTATTTGGATAAAACCACATCATTTATCTGAAACAGTTGTGTGCTCCACTTTCCTCACAGGCTGTACTCTCTCTGAATTGATTTCTCTTCCTCTCACCATTTTGTTCACTAGTTTAATTATATTACAAAAATAAACAATGCTGTCCATCAAACTGCTCAGATAAAGTCACAGATTCCTGCCGCACATAGTCACCAAACCACTGACACACAAATGTATATTAAAGTCATCATTCATGCCGTTCTTGTCCTGCTTGACTTTTGGAAGCTGTTAAGCAGCCATCACTTTTGTGCACTGCTCTCTGTGTAGACACTAATCTAAAGTAATGACATTATCTGAGCCTAATGAATTGCAGTAAAATCTACCATTACCTGACAGACACTACAGCATTTTTTTTTCCATTTCTACAAAGGACATGTTCATTTCAATTCCACCTCAGGATGAGAACACATTCTCCTTGGCCTAAGCAATCATTTTCAATCTTTTCCCTGAATTTATAGTTAAGGAAGGTGGAGTTCTTGTGGGTGAATTGGATTATTTCTTTAGGCTGTCATTGCTGTCAATGGTATCTATGCAATTTATTGTATGTTTTTCTCACTGTTGCTGTCAAAAACAGCACAAAATGTATTGCTCCCTAAGAAGTTACCTGTAAGACTCTATAAACTGAACAAAGGCTGATCATTAAGTACTACTACATGATAAAATAGATTTTAAAAAATGTTATATGCATCTCCATGTGTGTATAATGTATGGCAGGGACAAGGATTAGCAATGTAACAAATCAAGTTTGGAACGGGAGCATTTCTTACCCAAAACACATCATAAATGAGCAGTCCTGACAGCAGCAGGCAAGACACCTTCAGACTGGGCAGCCGCACGAAGGCGATCATGGCAACACACAAGCCCATGGCTAAAGCTGAGGACAGAACAAAAACATTTATAACACTATTCGGAAAAATGCAATTCCACATGCTACCAACAAGAGCCAACATAGCTATGAGGGAAGTGATGTTAGGAAGTTTATTTAAACATTATTGAAACATTAATTACTGTGCACAAAACCCCAATTAATTAGAGAGACTGTTCAGACAAAAACTCTCTGCTCATGTCCTAGTTAAATATTGAGATCAGACTTTTGAACATAGGATTTCCATAAATAGAAAAAAAGTTAATAACAACTGCAGCCTTTTTTGGAAATTGCACATGCATTTAGAGAATGTTAAAGAAATTAAAGTTAAAAGAGGATGGCAACAGTAACAGCAAACATGCAAAACATACAAAGGCATTTTCTTAAGAATACATAAATGCATAAGGGTCCGATCAAGCGAAAGTGAACATCAACATAAAAAAGTAAATTTGCACACATCATTTATCAAGTGAGCTCATTTTTTAAAGTTAAAGACTGCTATTTTATGGAACTGTTATTCTTTTTAAAATACCACTTGTAGAAAAAAGTTAGAGCAGATTTTATAGATTGTACTTTTTACACCAAAGCCATACCTCAGACATAAAAATACAGCTCAAATTTAATGCTAAAATTATATCTAAAAAATGTAAAAATGTATTCAATCCGTCACATTTAAAAAGACTATCAGTGAACTGTTACCAAGAAGTTACTCTTTATTTGTCATTTACCTATATCAGTATGAACCACCACA
This sequence comes from Sphaeramia orbicularis, assembly GCF_902148855.1. Lineage (NCBI taxonomy): Eukaryota > Metazoa > Chordata > Actinopteri > Kurtiformes > Apogonidae > Sphaeramia > Sphaeramia orbicularis. Next base: position 61,588,904 of record NC_043968.1, read on the forward strand.
AGTTGTAAATAACACTGTATTAGTATTAAATACATTAAATAAAGCATTGTGATTATATCTGGCTTGTTGTTTTAAAAAATAATTCAACATTTTGGGTGATGCATACAATGGTAAAGAGTCGTCCATGTGTTACTATGGCAGCCTGCCCATGTGTTACCACATTCTCATGTCAATAAAACAGAGACTTTTCAACATTTTACTCCAAAATATATTGTCAGCATAGCTGAACATAATATCTAAAAGGTTTTGTCCTACTTGATATCAATTTCTGTTGAGAACTGCATAATTTAAATGTTTGTGTAAAGCTAAAAAAATTGATGTCCGTTTCAAGTCCATGTGTTACTGAGCAGTAATTTGACATTTTTCACCCAAAAATTTTGTTATACATAATGTTAAAGTGCTTATAAATACCTACTCAAATATGTATAATACATGCATATAAGTTACTCTGCTTACATGACAGAGACTGTTGAACACCAAATGTGTCCACGTGTTACTGCTTGATTGGACCCATAAATGTGTTTTAGAAAAAAAAGTGTATTGGACTGATCACAATTAATTACAACCAGGCAACAAGAGAAGAGAACTTCTAAAGGGAGGAGTGTGTTTGTTTCTCAGGAATGACTGACTCCACCGTTAACTGGATCACATTTACATAACTGCATGCACCCTTACATTTTTCTGTGCTGTGCTTGTGTTTCAGTGACACACTGATCTTGATCAAGACCTTTGGCCTAAATGCATAAAGCAGTTGAAAACCAATAGCGTATGAGTATGTTATTCCTTTTAATGAACAGCTCAGTGGAGTGACAACCTGAAAATAGAGTTGCTAAAAGCTGCATTTTGTGTGATTCATCTAAGGTTCCCTGTTCTGGAGGTGGGGAATTAAAACTGAATTTCTTCCCCACTCTCTGCCTCATTGAGGGTTGGATGTGCAAATTTATATTTCCTGTTCTTCTGCCCTATATTGACTTTTTTAGTAGATGCAGTGTTTGGTTCCTTTTCTTCCATTCTCTGGTTATATTTCACTGTTAGTAAGATTTGCATATTGCTGTACAGTTCAGAGGAGGATTTCAATCCACAGATCCTCAAATTACACAAGCAGGACTCCACCTTACAGATGTCTGTTGAATTCTTGTGCATGGAGACTACACCACAATAACAGTAGTACAGTAAAGTTAAAGTAATGTGTAGTGACGCACCGTCCATAAGAAGCCAGTGTCCAGTCAGCACCCAAATGAGCACCAACATTACAGAGAGGGAGAAAGACAAGAGCTCGGCCAGAGTGAAACGCCCACAGCAGCCAAAGGAAATCCTGTTATAAAACACAGAGAAACAGAATGTTTTAATCACAAAGAACTCTTTTATAAAAGTTATTTACTTATGTTTAAATGGTTTATTCAGTGCATAAATAATTTAGATTTTAGGAAGATGTTACCATTTATGAGACCAAATAGAAGTCGTAATGTCACTGACTGATGTGTAATCTGTATAAATGATTTGATAAATCATTTGCGACAATACAGCCTGTGTAGCCTGTTTTGTAAAGGCATGCTAAGATAAACAAAATAACAACAACCTATACAGTAAGCAGAAAAAGGGATTTGGGTTGGAGGTGGAGTTATCACTTGGCTTTGTAATGCAGACAAAGGTTTACTGAAACAAAATAGGTGGCTCTAAATGTGTAACTAAAGAGGAGGTGTTCATATTGGTAGATGAGTGGGTGGGTTACGTTGGTGTAACTTCTGCTGCTTTACTATTGCTTAAGACAAGAGCAGCTGATACCTTTGGACACCCGAAACCTAATGAGCAGCATTATTTTTATGACAATAGACAAATGGCAAAGCTAGAGCACCTGAATCAAAGCATGTATTTTTTTTTGTTACTAATAGTAATGACTCATCCAGCATTATACGCATTTTACTGAGACCTGAGCACACACTGTTATAGTAATGCACTGAATCACAAAGGTTTACGAATATTTATGGCAGATGTACTACATCACACAGGTTGAACAATTACAGAAAGCATTTAAAGATAGAAAGATTTCTTACTTGTTCTGTGGGGAACAGGGTCTGGTAAGATACTGGCACATTGGCAACAAGAGGAATGCAAATGCAATTGTTGCAAGAACTGAGGACAAGAACAAAGCACAGCAGTGAGACCTGAAGTCTAATACATCTAGAATGCTTGTTTCAGTTAGTTTAATGGAGCAGCTAATGGTTTTTACAGTTTCAATATCAAAGCAGAAAAGAGGTCTGGCTTAGTGTGCAACTACTAAACAAAAATGGGTGGAAAAGCTTTTCAACACTAATATGGGTTACAGTGTTCTTGTGTGATGTTCAAGAGCAGTAGTTACCTGCAGTGCAGATGGTAAAGACCACCTGTACTGAGTCAAAGAAGAAGAACATGACTAGCAGAGACACAGAAGCTCCAATGGGCAGGAACAGAGCCTGTGTGGAGTCTATAGTCTGAATACCTGCGAAACAATTAAAAACACATAAATCAAAATGAGATCGTATAAAACATTTCAACAATATCCAGGCTTCATTGCAGAAGCAGAATGTTATGAATGTGGTCAAAAGCTAAAGCCAGGAGCAGTGATTATTAGTGTTTGTTGCTTTGTCATGCATATAACTCACTGTTGTTTGTGTTGCTGTTATTGAAAGACCCCGTTGTTGAAGGGTTACCATCTTTATCCTTCTCCTGGTTCTCACAATCCATGTTTAATGATCTGCATGAGAGGGGAGGAGAGACGCGGGGGTGGAGAGAGGGGCATATTGGACACACATCAGTGATCAGAACCTCAACAAAAATGGAAACTGTTGATACGCAACAATGGGAAGCATAGAAAAGGGGCCAATTTTGCACCAATTCATTTACTTTACCACCTATCCTGTTTACAAATGCTCATCTTGAAAGTTAGAATAATGGGTCGTACAACATTAAAACCGTATCTATGGAGAATGATATATTTTTCTGTTTTTTAAAATGTAGAATTTAGTTGGCTCTACTTAAACCAAACAGCTTAATATAAACAGCTCTACATTCAGACGCTTAGTTTTCTATATATGGGCTTCTTAAGAAAACATTCAATGCAATGTCTATATGATTCATGAAAAGGAAATTAAACACATAAAAAACAGCTTGGTTGAGGACTAAACTGTGGTTCACTGAAACTAAAATAGTATCTCACAGCCAATGTTTTTAGTACCCAGTGTTCAGTTAGAAATATTTTCTGCTCACCCCTGACATCAACAGTCATAAAAACGTGTAAGCAGTGCCTACTCTCAGGTGTATTTCTATCTTAAAAGGTATTGATGGAAATACCATAAGTGAAGATTTTAACACTACACTAACATCTATCTCTTAATCTAGATGAAAACAGACTATCAGCTTGTTCTACTCAAACCTCAGAGTAGGTGTTGAACTTTTTGTGTTGTAATCCAACAGCAAATACATGTGAGAAATATACCCTTTACAGCAAACATCCAAAAGAAATTAAATCTATCAGATGAAGGACTTTGTGCATTGACATGGTGATACTTTTTAGCTACAGGTTAAGCTTATGCTGTAAACCAAATGTGGTCTGCGGTTATTGTTCAGTATCCTCCTGAGCACTGAAGTGATTATTTATTTAGTGACACTCACCTGAAGCTGCCATAGACAATGAGAAGGATGGAGATGAGGAAGGTGGACACCTGGCTGGAGTCAACTAGGGAGTACGCCCTGAGAGACAGAAGAGACAAATACACACTCAGTACAAGGTCCAATCATATGGATGTCATTCTATTTTAGTGTAACAGTTTACACTGGTTAAACTGCTTCACAATTTCTTAGAAAATATCTGCTTCGGACGTTAAAATGTACCATATCTTACATACTTTGAAAAGATGAATCAGAAAACAAATTACAAAAGTGCTGGTTAGCTCATGTTTTCAATATATATGATAATGTGTTATTACACATATATGTTGGTTTATGTACATTTATATAATGGATTTATAAATGTTCCTCTAGAAAGAACCTGAAAAAAGTGACTGTTGCAATATGCAGACACTGTTTTGAGGTACATCTGGTAGCTCTGACACAAACATTCCTTTTGAATAAAACCCACTCATTAATTCTCAAAATTTCACATTTTGGCCCAAAATTGTATCTTAGAAACTATAACCAACTAGCACTTTTGACTTAAAGGGGTCATATTTTGCTAAATCCACTTTTATTAGTCTTTGGTACATTTATTTGTGTATTTGGGGACCCTAATACTTCCAAAAGTTTCAATTTGAACCCCCCAGGTGCTGCAAAGCAATCTTTATATTAGTTCTGGTAAAAATCGATTGGATTTCTACAACCCATTTCAGTTCCTGCTAAATTTGTTATGTTTTGTAGCTAGTTACATCATGACATTTGCACATATACAGTCAAGACTTCCGCTGAACATTTCTCCAAGTACGCCATGACTGTTAGCAACTGAAAATACGTCCAGACTTCGAGCCAATTACCTAAAATGTTCAGTTGTTAGTTGTATTAATGACCACAAGTGGCTGAACGGGACAGAAAACACAACCAACAACCTGGAGGATTTGGGGTGTGAAGTGGCTCATGTGCATGTAAAGGGCTAGTGCTCAAAATGACCTTTCTGGTGTCATTACTCAGAAATAAGGTTGAAGAGGGACCTGTGGAGTTGACTTAATGAAGAATTCAGACCCAAGCATAGCATTTACAGTTTATGTAGACTACAGCGAAATGTTTTAAAATGCATAACACCATTTAAAAAATATATATATATATCACTCCCTTAATTTTTCTTTATTAGTGACTTAAATTTGGTAAAAGCTACCTACTTTTATTCTGGAAGCATTTTACTTGTAGACCAGTGTTATTTTCAGACTTAATGCAAACTGTTAAATGAAATATCACAACAAATACACTGGATTTCAAAGCTCATTACTTCACTTCTTCTATGTTTCTTTGCATTTTATTCAAACATTGCAACAAAACCTGAACATGAACAGTTAGGGCTGCACGATTAATCGATTTTAAATGGAAATCGGATTTTTCAATTAGGACGATTTTTTAAAAAAAAGGGAAATCGTCAAATCAATTTTATCTCTCTCGTGCCTCCCGGCCACATGCCTCCAGGCTACCGTAGGCTCTTCCTCCTATCTGTGACAGCGGTCTTTCACAGAAGTTCGTGTAATGACCGGACTTCAAATCTGTTCATGAGCCCACAGTAGTGATACCAATGTAAGCCGTGGTTTCACACACGGATCCCGCAATTGAAATATAGCTGCATGGGGATCACTCATCTTACGTTGTCCCGGATCCGTACCATACCGTCTTCTTCCGATCCAGGTCCGGGTCGCAGGGTCAGCAGCCTCAGCAGCCTCAGCAGAGGAGCCCAGACAGTCCTCTGCCCAGACACATCCATGAGCTCTGGGGATATAATCCCTCCAGCGTGTCCTGGGTCGGTCTCTTAAACGCATGGATCCCCCAAGTTAAACAGAACCGGATGGGGATCACTCATATTACGTGGTCCACGCACGCATGACTGATGCCTGTCTTACAGTGGTATCACTTCTGTGGGCCCAGATACCCCAAAAAGGAAAAAAAAAATATATAATTAATTTATTTCCCTTACTTGCTAAATTTTTCATTCACAAATGTAAGTTCTGTAATATGAAACCAAATATTATTTTTTTCAAAGATGTTGAACTTTATTCAAAGCTGTTAGATAAATCTGGGAAAAAAAAGGCGATAAAAACTATCAGTATTTGCTCTGATTTGGACATTGTACTGTAGTGTATTCCCCCTGGCAAACTTATTATGTTATTTTCTTGTTGTATACATTGTTTGTATACTCTACTCCATTCAATAAAGAGTTAATGAAAAAATAAAAAATAAAAATAAAACTCCTGTGGGCCCATCACGTGATACCACCACAGATTTGAGGTAGGGAACAGTAGCTTGCATTGTGGGCTGCTCACAAAAATGACATGCTGACTTCTATTGTCTTTTGTAGTTTTACCCAAAAATCGAAATCAAAAATCAAGTTTTTAGGAGGAAAAAAAATTGGGGCTTTATTTTTTGACAAAATTGTGCAGCCCTATGAACAGTTTGAATCAGTGTTGTATTTACAGGCTATTTTTGCATCTAACACTGCCAATGTAATTGTTTGTTACTGTTGGCTGCATTACAAAAATGAGGAAAGCAAAAAAAAAAAAAAAAAAAAAGAAAAAGTTGAGCACCCATTACATGTTATATCAATCATATTTCCATTTTAGAGACTGCAATTTTGGTTAGCCTCTTTATCTCTTATACATTACTCATAAGCTTATTAAACTAAGACATCTGTACTGCATAAAATGATTTCACTGACCATCCAATACATTGCGGCTGAAAGATATGAAAAACATGTTAAATCACCACACAATATAATGATACTGCGTGCTACAATAAATCGAACTGTACCCCTGAAATGGCTGGTCCTCATAATTACACACAACAAACCGGTGAAGAAAGAAGAGCAAAACAATTCAATAAGAAAATAGGAATTGCAAATTCTGCCGCATTCTAAAAATGAATAGGGGACAAGAAGGCAATTGATTCTGAAAATAAATAAGGCAGATATGTTGTTCTAGGCTCCAGCAAGGAAACGGGGTTGACATCCAGCTGTGCAAAGGTCAGGATTTTTTGTTTCTGCTGAATTTGAATGTACCTACTGAAATAATGTGGGTATTACAGCAGAAAAAGATGCAATCAGCTTTAATTTACAAGCCTTTAAGAACTCAGAGTATGCCTTTTTGTAAGGGGGTTTGGAGGTTGTTCTGTGGTGTCTTGTTGGTTTCTTATAAGGAGTTAACAGCGGGGGTTGTTTCTCTTGGATAGCATTAATGAGGTGAGGTATTAAAGGGCATACAGATAGTTGGACAGGTAAAGCCTTCACATTTTCAGAGAGGATGGAAAAAGAGGCTCCTATATGAAGGTAAAGACATCTCAGAGGAACTACAAGCAGTGCGGTAGCAACAATATCTGACTCCAGCACTGTTGTATTCAACAATATTCTTGTCTAGTGTTTGTGAAGCAAATACAACATAGAGAGATTCCATCTCCACGGTTTAGCTCTGCAACATACTGCATCAGGCAGAGTGCATTATAAATTTCAGTTTCATATGAGAACAGCCTGAAGGAGTACAACACATGCAATCCAAACACACTGAAATATGTTTTTTTGGGGGAAATAACATGTAGGAAAAAGACAAAATTAGTTCTGATCAGGATTTAAACCCACAAATTAGTCTCTGTCATTCTCCCTGAGTGAATAGACATTTGTAACAACCAAAGAGAAAAGCCTGGCGATCGAGCATGAACATGGGGATAAGGTCCTTTTCTGCTGGCATGAAATGAATACTGTCGCAGTTCTGTCTATTGCAGGGCTGCTTTATTAGCTTTCTTCTCAGTACTGACAGAGAAAACAGCCTTCACAGAGCTTCTCCACTGAGCTCCTCCACTCATTTTTCATAGTGACATACTGAAATTTGCAGGTTTCATTGTGATGCTGAGGATAAGAGAATCGCTTGTCCCTTTCATCCATTCATTCATTCAGTCGTACAGGAATGACTACAGGGTTTCTAGGAGGGGAAGGCTGACATGTAGTTCACTGTGGAAACAGGACACCAGGACTATCATGTCGTCTTCGAGCTTTGGCCTGGTCTCATTTGTGTAACACATCATCTTTTACAGATATGTTGAAATTACAAAGACGTATCAGGTACACATGACCCAAAATATAAGCCATAACACATGCCTGATCCAAATATGACACCCAACTCAGACAAGTGTTTTTGTAGACTCTTAACTTAAAGAGGTAAAGTGTTTTGCCAATAGTTTGGCTTCAGGCATTAAAACTGTGATTAAGAAACTGACCTTGTTCTCACTACACACAGACACTAATGATGTCACTGCCTCCCTGTCAACTCAGCAAGCAGACAGACAGCTAGTTTAATCTACCACAGACCTAATTCATATTCTGGTATCGAACTGGTTCGTCTGAATTCTGCACACAGAAGCCTGAAGAACATGGGTGAGATAGATGAATGGAACATTTAAAAACAAAATACAATCCCGGACTGTTGAGGGCTGGATGGCAGCCCAAAGTGCCATAAGACGTCCTTGTTCACTGACAGACTAGGTTTTCAATAACACAATTCCAATACCAACCTCCATCAAGCCAGTTGCATGCATGACTTGACCACTAAGGCCCAGGTCACCAAGCGACAATAAAGACATTTTCAAATGTCACCACTGTAAGACCAGCTATGAAAGACCCAATGTCAAAAATCAAGTGTCACTCCAGACAAAATAATTGTGAGAGAAACTGTGACTTTGTAGCAGCTATTCATTTTGCTTTTGCTATTATTTACACCCGCTTACAGTAGCCAATGGGTGGAGTGGATGTACCTCCACCAGGGAATTAACTTTTATCTAGCCTCCACATTCTGATCCAATTATGGATGTAACAACCAACATTCTGCAGGAACAAGAACATAATTTGTGATGAACTGTGACCTTTTTGTCTCCATGAAAATAAGCACAGCTCCCCTGTGTGTCGCTCTAATGTGTTTATACCCTTGTCTTCTTTTTATAGATTGAAAGTGTATTCATCACATATCAGTGATTGCACTTACATACACAAGCTATTTCTTGCTTTTTTCATTATTAAGAAAAAGACAATCTTCCAATTAAATTTGCATGGCTAATGAGAAAGACTATTCCACTAATACTTCTCTTTACATGATGCCGATTAAACTTCAAAGTAAAAACTGTCCACCAGCAGCAGACTTGTTCAATCATGCAAACACATCCTCACGTTTTATGCATTCTGCTACAGGCTTGCAATACTTCTGTATATCCATAAACCTGTTACTATCACAGTATTCATGACGTTTAAAGGTTGCCATTTCTCTTACAGACAACAAATTTAGGCTTTTTTATTGGGGATGCATCTCTGTGCCACCTTTGCCGACAGACTAGTAACAGTACAATAGGTCTGCACAACATGAAGAAAATTAGCAATGATGGTCTGACAATATCAGTTTTAATAAATAAACAAAATTAACATCCTTCATCAGAAACTGATCACAAATAATCTGAGAGCATCTCAGTGGTTTAATGCTCACATACTGCAATTGAGGGTATTGGCATATATTTTTTAAACAAAAAACTGTGCTTTGTTATGTTACTTTACAAAGTTCTCAAACGTAAACTAAACAGATTGAAAAAAAAAACATTTTTGCATGGATCAATCAAGATGCTAAATAATGTGGATGTTACTGTCCTATATGCTGCTTTGTTATGCTTTTTTTTTTTTTTTTTTTTAAATCATGGGGTCTGTAATGTGTAACACTTTGGTCAGAGACACATTTCCCCAGTGAACTACAAAGTATGTTGCACTGTATTATATCATATATTGCACGACAAATATGTGATTTATTGGTGAACACTATTGCAAAATGAACAGAGGTGATCAAAAACAGGCAAAAGGCTGTTTAACTGTTGGTGTTGCCAACTGTGGAATAAACTAGAGCTTGACCAATGGTGGATTTTGAAAGGGTGGAAATAGTTTCTGCAGGAAAAAGCAAACGGCTTATTAATAAATATCAACCGATGGAAAAAAATGTGACTATGAACAATCTTTGACTTCATTTTAAATTGGATAAATGCTGAAATGAACATCTACATCACAGTAGTAAATACCTAAATAGATGAATGAAAAACATGAGTCCTTAAATACCAAACCAATGATAAAAATCTAAGCAATTCTTGATGCAAAGTAAAAAAAAAAATTAGCTATTATTCTGATTGAGAATCATTAGCCACAATCTGAGCCAATTCCTACAGATGCTGAAAGTTTATAAAACCTCCCGTTCCATCCTAACTGGTCAACATCTAGTAAAATCTCTCTCTGAGACTTATAGTGAAGTAGTCCAATTATGATGTTCATTGTGGCTCTTTTATTCCTGCAGCTTGTGCTGCATGTATGTCAATCATCAAATCATTCTCCTTCTCAGTAAGAAATGTCAGAAAACAAATGCACACCTGTGATTAAGCCACCTTCGTTAAGTGGGTCGACAATGCACGATCGTAAAAAATGCCTCTGTGTTGTAGAGAAAAGGCATGTTTGTCTTTAAGAAAGTGCATGGAGAAGACACTGGAGGCAACAATTGGGCTACTGATGTGCTGCTATCATTTACATTTAGTATTAGACGACTGACAAATTAAAGGTCTGGAGTAAAACATGATTTGATATATCCAAAAAGAACGACCCATTTAATTCAGAAAGGTGTCATTTTTACATTCATCAAAATGTAGTGAATGAGGAGATGGACAGAAAAGAGTGACACTGAGAAGAAACTTAGGTATTATTTTGTCTGGGATGCTACAGTCACATGAGCAACACCTCAGCTATCGGAGTCACAAGGTTACTCTGTGGCTCAGTGTTAATAAAAAAGTTTAGAAAAAGCACATCGCTATACTAGCTACTGGCTACAACTAATTAAACCAAGATTAATTTTCTTAAAGCACATGAATGTAATGCATTCAAATCTCAGTCTACAAAAAACTGTTCTCTCCAACATCAACTATTTAGGCCTCAGAGTACTGAAAGCTAATCTTTAGGGACACTTCTGTTCAGGACACAAGCGACAGGTGCTTCACTAATCTCCCAGATTCTAACAGATCAATGTGGACTTTAAAGGTGGAGAGAATTCACTTCTAGTAATTTTATTTTCCACAGAGTCCAATAGCCGTGCTTTCTGTGAGTGTGTGCTGTGTGTTCGTACATGCTTGGAATGATTCATTTCACACTGCCAACAAAAAAGTGTGTTCGTACTCATGCAGTGAAACCATAATGTGCATCCATTTCTTATGTGGAGGTGGAGTTTCTGAAGGAGCACCGAGGGGAAGGGTGTATTTGTTTGGCTGTTGAGTTCAAATGTCACTGCTTCTCAGGAATGACGTACCCCACCTTTAAAGCTGCAGCACTAGTGGCGTCTATACAACCAAAGCATCTGTAAAAAGACATTAATTTGAGAGAGTATTGATTTTTATTGTTGCTCTTCAAATGCTTCTTACAAAGGCTTCAGTAACAAAAACACTTCGCCAAATCAAGTTAATAAACCTATTCTTTTGTGAAGTTTAGATTTTTGACTTAGCATTATACAAAAGATGATTAGTCAGTCTATTGATGTACTTGATGAGACTGTAACTCAGATAGTTTTATTAATTAAATTTTTGGATTAGATCTTAAGAGCATTGCCTACAGGAGAACAGAAAAATTTAAATGTGAAAAGGGAAAAGGACATTTCTTTGTGGCTGAGGTCAGTTATTTCATGCAAGCCAACATCTTATCTAAATTTCTAGATGAAGACATGACTAATCAGTTGGTTGGAATTAATGGGAGTTTAGAAAGTGATATCTGCTGACTCAATGCTATAATGCCATCGGTAAAACACTACAAATGGCAGGTAGACAAAAGGGGTAGGACATCTCTTCACATTCTGTGGTCCAGTGGAATCAGTTCCTGCAATCTGCAAACCATAGTATCAGGCAGCGAGCCGTGTACCCGTGATTTGCACGGTTAATTTTTGAAAAGCACAGCCAAAAAATGGTGCATGGCTTGCTCAAAGCCGTGCTAATTATCAATATATTTTTCTTGTACCTTGTCACAGACTAAATCCATCTATTTTCTGCAAAAATGAAGCAAATTATCAATTAACTCAAGAGGGTCCCTGGACGTGTCTGTGTGTCCTAATGACATGTGCGATTTAAGATGACATGGCAGCAAGATGGAGCCTCGCTAAAACACCTTTTCGATTTGAGTTGAAAGTGCAGATGTCAAACTAATACTGTGGCATCAATCGTGTTGAAAGCACAAGTAAAACCAAGGTTATGAGACACAATAAAAACATAATTTTTTGGCAATAGTGTCATTACATTTGATGTGCATTCAGTGCAGGTAGAGACAGTAAAAACGGGCTTCTAAGTGAATTGCTTGCAAGAAGGAAGTACTTGCATGAAAGAAAACATATCGCCATGTTTCTATTGGTGGAAAAGGGCATCACATGGATCAGAGATGTCCATACTGTGCTGTGTGTAATCTAGTATACCACAAAAGTTGTGGAAGTAACGGTAACAGAAAAGAGACAGCAACAGAATTCCGAACTTCAAGATTTCAGAAATTTGTGCATATTTAGTGTTTTTTTGAATGTGTAATTAGTGTGTTGTGTCGATACCATTGGTGGTTACATGCAGGTAAGAGGATAGTACAAACTAATAAAGGTGATAGTATAAGAGTGCAGATTGTAGCAGCAATGTGCCAACTACAGGGGGTTTAGACAAGTAAGTGCAGAGAACATTTGAGTGAGGTAAGTCAGGCAGGTACAGGTAGTTGTTAATAAAAACCATAACCAAAGGGCAAACACAGAAAGCTATTACCTGAAAATAAAAATTAACATTCTCAAAGTAAGAAATGAGGTTAACTTGACAGAATGAATTAGCAAAAATGACAGAAAAGGAAATATACTGAAACTAATTCTAAACTTATTTTCCATGTCAAAATATAACATTTAACATACCAAAATGCACTAGAATGCAGCATTTAAGATCTACTAAAATAAAGTAGCACATAGTGTTTGAGGTTAAATATCAAAACAATGTCAAAGGAAATTACAGTTTTCAGTACAATATCAATATGTAACTAAAATATCTGTGGCTGTGTACTGTACACTTCTGAAAGTACCAGTTTCAGACTTTCACCCACAATGTCATGTTTGAAAACTTTCACAATCTCTACTTTTATAGGCGAGTGAACTTCAAGTGAGGAAGAGAAACTCGCACAGCACAACTCCCTTGACAAATCTACCAGATGGTGACATAAAGCCAACTATCAATAGTTAGGGGCCAGGGAAAACACAAAGATGGCTTCTGTGAAAGGGACAGTCAACCACTTGATCACTATCATCATGACATTTTTATAACTGTATGTGGCCTACCACAAGGAAAACAAGACTTACCTATTATTAATCAACCAACACATTACAGGCACCAATATAGAAACAGAAACCATCAAAAAAATACCTATGCTGTAGCCCTCTACTGCAATATATTGTCTTTACACATGGTGTCATTACCAGTTCTGTATCTTCAAAAGTCTGTTTTACTCTAACACTTCCAAGCATTTTGTTTAAGATTCCTGAGAGGGAAGTTTAATGTACACAATCTAAAATCATGCTTTAAGTATCCATTCTCCATGCAATTACAAGATTCTGACCAGCATTTCCTTCTGTTAAAGTATACCAATATAATGTGGCTTTAATTCTCAAAGTGCAAAGAGGACATTATTCCAAATATCCTTAAAGACCGCAAAGGTGACCATGCTTTACTACAATCAGCTTTTGGGAAAGTGTCTCTGCTTTCCCAGATTGAATAATGTGCAAACTGATTCTGGATAGAACTGTGTCAACGTTTGTTCATGTGTATAAATACCATATAACAAAGAAACTTGGGGAAACAGTCACATACTTCACAAAATTAAATCTAGTCTCAGAAGATTTCCACAAATTTTCCACAAAATCTGGATCGTCTACAAATGTGTAACATTACAACACTTTTTACATAAGATGAGTCATTACATGAAAAAAAATGCAATGTTTTACAGGCACCTGGTAGCAGTGGCATTTGGTATACCATCCAATCCAATCCAACTTTATTTGTAAAGCACTTTAAAACAACTGCAGTGAACCAAAGTGCTGTACAGAAGAATAATTAAAACCAAAATAGAAGAATAAAATACAGGATAGACTTAAAGGCATAGAAACTGTACAAAAAAGAAAAAAGTGTTAGAAGAATAAATAAAACCCAAATAAAAATATAAAATACACAAATAGATTAAAAAGCCATACAATTAAAAACAACAAAATAAATTAAAAAATAGACAAATAAGAACAATAAACCACTACCGATACCATCACAAATCCTGCCGTCTCTGTGTGCCTTTCATTAGGAGTATGAACAAGAGGATACTGCATCCCTATTCTGGGTCTGGGCTCAACTACGAATTGCAACTAAGTTATTTAATGCATGCAATAAAAAAAACATTTAAAAATTGTAAAGAATGGCCGGTAAGTCATGCCTATTTAATTAAGCTGTCATCAAATTTAAGTGATTATGAGACAACATGATCAAATATCCCGGTGGTTCTTTACATGACTTAACAACTCACCTGATCATTTAGTCTTGGTCTGTAATTTGAGCTTGTGGTTGTTCATCTTGACTGAACTTCAAATAAAAATGTGATGGTGATCTTTAATAAGGAGCAGTTCTGCTTTATGAACATTTAAACACAAAATACTTCACAACTCAATGGGTATTTGTCTTCAATGGCTCAGAAATGGAGGTTGGAGTTCAGACTATCTGCTCACCTTCTGATGGACACATTGGCAGAAACACCAATTCCCAAATATCATGTGTCTCAGAAGTCTTCATTGTGTTCCCCTAAACACATCTAATCGATACATTTTATCTCTATTATTTTTTAAGACAAAATAGCAGCACCTCTGTTGTTCCCATCTCATATTGCAAGTTGTGCAGCTAAATGGCCCTTTTTAAAAAGGTCACTGCTGACCAGATCAGCAAAACAAATATAAACCCATATCTATCATATCAAAAATTGTAGATGGTGGTATGCTGATGGGGTGGTGTATAAAGCTTTTGAAATTTTTGACTATATTGAATGAAAATAGACACAGACTGACAATATATAACTACTGTAACTTATAAGTATGATAGATGTACATTTATTTTTTCTTTTACATGATATAAAAAGTCTTCCAGGGTATGTTTAGCATACATTATATACACAATGTTTAAAAATTACAATATGAAAAACAGGCAATATCTGTTTCTGCAGAGTTTATTATCCTATTGATGAATTTCATCATCTCAGCACGTTTTTATTAATCTTGGTAAGAGTACTATTGTGAGTTTGTAGCTAAATGTTCTTAATCTTAATCAGAATCACGGCAATTGTTTGATTAACCCTCCTCCTCTTAAAATGCCATAGAAATGTTTAGAAAACAAGCAAAACTATTTGTATTGTTATAACAACAACACTGGAGGGGGAGGTCTCCTTATACAAATTTCTAAATAAACTATGAGCCCATTTGTCATTTCTTTCATTTAAGTTAGTGGTGCATTCGGGATCAGACGAGTCTTTACAGTGTCACATAATTGCCAATCTTGTTGCACCTGGACGACTTTCCATACATCTAATGTGGAGTAGGTACAGAGTTTTCCTTTTACCATTGTTTATACTCACATTATGAAAACACAGCAGATTGTGGTCCTCTACTTTCTCTTAACATTACCTACCCATGTAACAAGTGACTGGTTTCATGTACAAGAGGATACCGTTCCTAACTCATTACAATATAAGCTTGTGGTGTTGTTGAGTCCAAATAAGCATAACGTAGCTCATCCTCATTCAGCTGGGCCTCAACAAATGTGGGTAATTTTCATTCATGAACAGAACACAATTGTGCACTCACATCATCTCTGACTAGCTTCAATAACTATTCTACGGCAGGCACTGAAATAAACTACAATGTTTACCTGCCTTTTACATGTGGTGATGGCACAATAGTGCGAACATCATTCATGCAATATTGCCATGTGTCATAATGACTAGCTCACCCTGTAATGGGTATTTTGGGATATTACTGCGATGCCAGCTAGCATAGCACTACGGCAGAACCTTTGTTTTTGTGAGCAACGGGTCGACGACGGATGCTAACCACAGCTATCAAATCAGCTAATTTGTCGCTGAAGGAAACCTCCGCTGACCTCTTAAATGAAGAAATACATGTGTGCTCATTTTACAGTTTTCACTAAGCATGTATATGATAATGGACATTACAGTCAGTCACAAGCTGAGAAACCCAATAAGCTTATCATATCGTTAGCTAGGTAACTAGCTGCTTAGCATTTGCCTACAATAGCAGCAATGGAATTGACCGTAGCTGGATAACGTTAGCTAGCACAGCATCAGCTGTTGCGTCTGATTAGCCGCTACTAGCTACCGACACTGCTCAAGTTAGCACCTAGCAATACGAGAGCTGCAGAAAAAATATTTAGATGAGTGACATTTTGCTCTATGTAGAGCAACACATGTATCAGAAAACTTCGATATGAAGAACGAGTATTTCTGTGAACTGTTGGAATAATAATTCATTGGTTAGGCGACATAGATGAATGAGGTTTGTCAGTAGCATCGGCTAGCATTAAGCAGCTACTAGTCGGTAGCCCGATGCCTGTGCGCACTCACCAAGATGAGTAGCCCTGCTCCGCCATATCGCCGAAAACAGTGGGTTCCGCGACTGTGGCTAACACAGATTCAGGTCCCGGTGACAACCCGTTGGGACCTAGGAAAGGTTTTCTGCTTTTCCTTCACCAATCCGACGTCCTAGCAGTTACTTTTAGGTGACAACATGGTGATACATCCCGGCAGCAGCTAGTAATCACTAGCTGAATGTCTTGCAATTGAAACGGGAATGATGGTTTGCTATCGTTAGGTGGACAAGACAAAGCACCCCGAGAAAAAAACACTGATGTTATTTTGGTCGGTTTCGCTAATGTCCTGCCGTCACCCCAGCCGAGAAGGCTCGGTCTCCAACGATGCTACACCCACTGTAAATCCATATTCAGCGCGATGTATCCAGTATAAATGTTGAATAGTCCTCAAGTCTGCACCCCTAGCTGTTATGGAAGACGTTCAGCTTTGTTTTCTATGGCGAGAGTCACGGGGACGCGCAAAATCGCCCTGCTGTAGGTTTACAAGTAGGACGTGCACTGAAATGCTTTTGTGCACTGAAAACGCTCGCAATGGTTTCCTCTCGGCTGGCAGCATTGCAGCCTATCTATATACACCTACAACTAAAGCAGATAGCATTACGTCGATCATAAAATATTATTTATGCTCCAAAAATTAGGAAATGTAAAAACGCATAGTGGGAAACATTATGTTAAACACTGACACAAATTAAACACTGACAAAATGAAAATCATTATCAGACATTGATATTATTTAAATATAATATTTTTGAATATAGAGTGGGTTATAAAACAGTCTGAGATTAAACTGTCAGTGAAGACTAATCTATGAAAACTAAAAGATCCCGCTATATTTGTTTGATGTGTGAAACAAGGCTGCAGTAAAATATCAATTCAGTGATCAACAGACTAAGGAGCTTGTTTCATAAAGCATGTTTTACACATCTAGATAACCCTCTAAATATGTTTTTTTTAAGGAGACTAGTTTTCAGATTTACAGTCATTTGGATGTGTAAAACCTGCCTCTGGGGCCTAGATATTTTGAGATACAATGCAAAAAAATTAAGACCAAATACAACGAGTAAAAACAATTCCAAATGGCATGTTACAATAACTAACTGAAACATGTTAGGCCTATCTCCTTTTATTAAAAAAATGAATAATCTGTGTTGTGTGTAAGTGTTGTGGCGCCCCCTGTCTCTCACACGGTAATTGCAAAAAGTTGGGTGTAAGTTCTGCTGTTATTATTCCTCTCCATTTTGGTGTCGATTTATAAAAATGTTAGCGAGTAGCCATAATATCAGACAGAGACTGCAGAGTTCTTGTGATTTCATTCTGAAAGTATTACTAAAATGGGCACAAGCAATCACACATTTTGTTTAGTCTTTTTAAGGAGTTTGAGTCCTTGGGAGATTATATGCCCTTGCAAATGTTTGTTGTTAAAAAGCATATTCAGCTGCAATTCAGTCTTTGGATTTGAGTTTAAGTGTTGAGTAAGTAGTGGAAAATGATATGACATATTTGTAGTAAACTTACCAAGTCATCTTTTAAATACACAGGGCTGCATGGGGAACATTTTTTGTATATCTTGAATAGCTAGGTCTAAAAAATAATGGGTGAAATGTAGCGCTGTCTACCATTTACATCGTCAGTTGTAAACAACTGAACTGCTCTGGGGTACATGGAATTGAATGTAGTGGAATGAGTAAATCTGCCTGACAATAGGAAACTTTCATATTAGGCCTAAGCTGATGCCAGACAAGACAGTGCCTTTCCTGCAGATAAAGGTGGCTTTAGGGTTTAGAAAACGGTCAGTGGGATTCCCACTAGTCAAATAGTGTGGGGATTAAAAAGTCTGCAAAGAGCTGCTTTTCTTGCAGATTATGCACAATCTGTCCTCAGTAACAGAGACACATATTCACACGACACAAGAGCAGTATTAACTAAGAGCCTTATGAATTCAAGAGCAGTGATCAACAGCCTTCTACTTCAGGATCAGTTTGAAATGTGTTCATACCTCCTTCAAATCTTAATCAACTCCAACTAGAGGATGCGAAGAGATGAAACAGCATGAGATGGTGTCAATCAGTCTGAATAAAAATCCTCCAGAGTACTGCACTGCTGCTAAATGTATGAGGTTTTTAGAAGGAACCTTACAATAATGAGAATCCCATAACTATTTACTTTAATGCATATGATAATCATATAGATGGGGATATTTTATGGATTTATGTTGTGACTTCGTGGCAAAAGATCATCTGCAACAATTTAAGGAAAGGTATACAGGATAGATGTGAGACCAGCAATACTGGTAGTATTAGAGACCGCTGTACTGATGAGAAGACAGGAGGCAGAGCAGAGATGTTGAGATTTTCTTTGGGACTGACAGGGATGGACAGGATTAGGAGAAAGTATATAAGAGGGACCGCTCAGGTTGGACGTTTTGGGGACAAAGTGAGAGAATCCAGATTGAGACAGTTCAGACAACTGCAGAGGAGGGATAGTGAATACGCTGATAGACAGATGATGAAGATGGAGCAACTAAGCAGGAGGCAAAGAGGAAGAACAGAGGAGATTTATAAAAGTGGTGAAGGAGGACATGCAGGTAGAAGATGCAGGGGACAGAGTCCGATGGAAGCAGATGATTTACTGTGGCGACCCTCAAAGGGAGCAGCTGGAAGAAGTAGATTTTATGGACTTATGTGAATCTAGCCCACCTCTGCCCCTCCTATGGTAGCTGCAAAAATGCAGAAGGCCTTCACCAGAGCCAGTAGAGATGTTTCCATGACATGTCAAGTAAATATGAAGGAAGACACAATAACAAAAATGCAAATAATATTAATTTCCATAATCTAGTTTGGTGTGAATAAACAAGGCTAGATCCTGTCATGAGAAGGAGGAACATGGTTCTAATAATCAGAGTAAATGAAGTACAGCATCATTCCATTGATGTTTTACATCTACTATTGTGCTTTTTTATGGATGAGACAGAGGAATAACTGTGTGTCCTTTTGAGTCCACAATAACTGCAGAACATCCCTGCTTTCCTACTTGGACGAATAGATGTACAAATTGTACACATTATTGATATCATATTTTAAATTTCTTTTTTTTTTTAGGTACTAAAGTCTAAAAAATGATTTCCAGATTTTATTTTTATTAGTGTGGTATATGGGGAAAGGATTTTATTTGCTGCAACACAGTGATTGTTCATCAGGGGAATTGACAACATTTCTGAGTGGCAGCGTTCTACCCTATTCTCTGAAAACATGCACGGTTTTCACACTTTACTGGGTTATTTGGGAAAATGTTTTAAACAGCAGGGGTAAATAATTGCTTTGAGTGAGTTCATTCATAATGATTTTTCCATCTCCCACTTTGCAAGTAATCTTGAAAATGTAAACGTCATGCAAACAAAACTTTTTGCAAAAATGAATAGGTTTTTTGAGCTTCTCCAAATGTTCAAATGCAAAACTTCAAAATGTGCAAAAACTCACTCATGAAAACACAACTAGTATTTGTTTTGCTCAATGCAGGCTTTTTAGTTCAGGCATATTAAGTCTGGTCCACACTCAGATGTGTTTGCAGGTGACAGTAATTCACCTTAACACTGGATGCCACCAGCTATAACATGTAAAAAAGGAGAGGAGGAAGTTTGTTCTGACCTGTGCTAGAAACATGTCAGATTCCATGAGAGCGGATCTGCTCACTCACACATAAACAGCTCATTTTTTATGGTAAAGAAAACAGACACAGATAAAGATAAACTTTATAAACCTCTGAGGAGATATTCAATGTCCATCAGCTCAAGTTAAGACAAGAAAAAACAACAAAATTTGAACATGTAACCAGTGAATTATTCAGAGAAAAAGACCAACACTTGTGTGAAGACCATTTGTGGAAAAAGGTGCCATTTCATGCTCAAGATGAAATTCATAAAATAACACATAGCAGCAATAAGTAGTAAAATAAGTAGCAAGAGATACATAGTCTTGACAACAGAGCCTAAATTACTGATAGTTTATGCCATGGCTTAGACAAGTGAAATAGTTTCATAAGTGAAGTATTACAGGTTAGTCCAGTCCAGGTTTCATTTCAGATTCAGACAGGATGGATGTGCAGACTATGTATCTATATTATAAAAGCCAAGTGGCCTCTGTGTGTGTGTGTGTGTGTGTGTGTGTGTGTGTGTGTGTGTGTGTGTCTCCGGGGATTCACACACAACCTGGTGTGAGCTGCCTGCTGCAGTTTGGCATACTTATGTATTTTTGATCAAGGAAGAGACTAGTGAAATGGATGGATGGATGGATGGATGGATTGATGGATGGATGGATGGAGACCGACCAACCGACTGACCAACTGACCAACTGACCAATAGATAGATAGATAGATAGATAGATAGATAGATATTCATTAGGTTGAAATTTGGTGACTGTGTAAAATAAAAGACAAGAGTAACACATGAAAATATATGGATTATATACTGACAACATTTAATCTGCAGTTATTGATGACATAACAGCTACAGAAAGCGTTGATATAATTGCTGCTAAAATGTAGATAAGACTACGTTTATATTGGCTGATTGGTTTAGTATGCCTTAAATGCCCAGTGATAAGTGCAGGGTGTAGATATTATTAGGTAAACACATGACCTAGCCTGAACTATGTACTACATTTGCACAATAATGAGGCTCATTGCTACATTTTACAGCATAAAACATTAAAATAAGCTATTATAACACTATAATCTTAACACTGATTCTTCTTTATGTTTAATTCATATTATTCCAATACTTTCATCATTTATTTGTTTTGTTCCTAAGTGAATTAAAATCAAATACACATTCCAACACGTCATGTTCTTTGATTCTGTAACATACAGGTTTGACCACTAGATGTCAGCCTTTACTTTGAGTATTGTGGAGATGAGCATATGCCCAGAGGACCAGATCAAAACCTGACTATATTTATAGGCTTTATTTTACACTCTGTCTTCACAGTTAATTCTTTTCAGATTGTAGCTAGGTAACTGTCTGGTGTTGTTGGTTACATTTTATTATCCTAGTAAAACCCACACTAAAATAAACACTAAAACTCTGGCGTAAGTGCTAAATTTTAGTGTTTTGTAACATTATATATGATGTAGCTTTCCTTTTAGTAGCATATTTTATTTGTTTTATTGCTTGTAAAATAAACGTTTCCACTGCACTTTGTTTTGTTCTTGTTCTTTATTATCCTTGGACTTATATCATTGTAATCATTCATATCCTTTTATAAAAAAATTAAAGTTAGACGCAAAATGTATCATCATTATTATTTTTTTGTTCAAGCTTAAAACAGCACAACAGCATACAATAGGCATGGTGTTATAGCTAACATGCACAGCACTGACGAGAATATTAAAAGACAGAGGTATTATCTCAAAAACAGTTTGCTCCCTACCATCTGTAGTTAAAGAGCAGCTCATTAGAACAGGTGAGTACATTTCAGATGTTGTACATCCTGCACAGACCGCTCCTGTTAAATGCTTCATGTCTCGAGCTGCTTTAAAGCACCTGATTATACTTAACAACTGGTTAAACGGGGAGTCTGAGTAGACTGTCAGTATTGTTGTAGATGTACAGAGAGGGCCAACCTCCCGGTCATGTGGTTGAGACAAGAAAAAACTTTAATATACTGTTTCTGATTGCATGCTCCGTGCATTCGTGTCAAACATGATCATAATCTGATAACGTGAGATAACTGTTCCATAGCAAACATCTCATGCATTTCTGTATAAGCACTGTGAAACTTTTGAATGAAATTAATTACCGAAAGAATGCAGTGACAAATTAAATTACCTCCTCCAAAGGCTGTAGCTATTTTTATGAATTCTTTTAAATGTCACAAGTCACCAAATGTATTCTACACATTCCTCTTCTGAAATATGGACATTAAGCCTGAATTAGTTTGTGTCAAAATACAGTTTGCAATGTCCTTCTCACCTTGTTAAACACTCTATACAAAGTTGACCTTTCAAAAGACTATTTTTTTTCTGCATGATGCTTTTCTGCCACAGGATCACCAAGTGTTTAGAGACATGCCTGTCACTTGGGCAGGTATTATCCCTGATTGTGGATCACATCACCAAAACACCCCTGACACAGTTTCCATGCTTGTTCTAAAGGACACGTCTGAAAAAAAGGGAAGCAACTTTTACATTTTCCTGTACTTTACAATCTCCTTAGTGACAAATGGTGTTACTCTGTCTGCTGATCTCTTCAGCAAGGTAGTTTCACATAGAAACAACCTATCTTAAAGCAGAGGTGGCTTTTAAGACAAAACCGTCATGATGTAACTGTTAAGTGAATTTAAAGAGATAAAGTGTGGTGTTTAAGTGTGAGGTTGGCAGTTGAGACAGGAACTCAGCAACCTCCCTTTCCCCTTCCCCTCAAGCAGAGTCAGGGGGTGAATGGCTGTTTGAAGCTCTCCCCCTGGGCTCCAGGGTTCTGTGGGATCCGGGTGTGCTGACACTGTTAGCACGCCTGATATGAGAGCCTGATCAAAGCTGGCTCATTCTGCCTGACCGATTTCCACAGGATTAAGGATTAGGGAGACAGGAAACTGGGAGAGGCACAGAGACAATCTGAGAGAGACAAAAAGCAATAGTGAGGGTTATGGAGTGAAAGGGATGGAGGAGTATTGCAGGGCACCAATGGACCATAAGGTATTGGTGGACCAAAAAATTACTCATAAAGTGAAACAATTTGCTAATTTGCATTAAAATGGACATGTACATTTTTTTTAGGTAAAAATTTACTTCACTTTGTGGAATGTCTACGAAGTCAAATTCTGTTATAAATTCACCCAAATTATTCTTTTTGTGCTTCAATAGTGAACTCATGAAAAACAGACAGTTGGAGTAGAGCTGCATATAGTGAGGAAATATGACCCTTTTGTTCTTAAGTAGGTGAACAGCCTGACATTTTTTGGAAAAGGAATGTGAATCTGATTTAAAAGGGAATTAAAGAATAAAAGGACATCCTTTCTGGAAAACATCTCAGCTAAGTTAAGTAAGGACTGACCAGCTGTCTTATGATACTATTATCATTAAAGCAAGTATGTGAACTAAAGGCCAAATCCAATGTATTGTGTTCAATACAGATAAAATCCTTTATTACAACATACATAATGTTACACTCTAATATAATTGATAAATTCACCACAATTGAATGTTTAATCCAGTGAATTAAATACTGACAAATCCTCTTTAGATTCATACCAAATCTATATTACAACCTATATTCATTCATACTGTTTATACTGTATAAATAGTATGACAACATCTGTAACAGTATTAATCTGTACTGTCTCACTGCACTGAAATTACTTTCTCTAATCTGAATGCTGCTGAGATTTTTTTTTCCAGTGTGGTCTTAAATTGTACAGCTAGTTGTAAAAATACTCAAGCAGGATCTAGTAAGTTTAATCTAATGCAAAATCAGGGCCGTGTGATATAACAACGCAAATTATCTATATTATAAAAGCCAAGTGGCCTCTGTGTGCGTCTGTGTGTGTGTCCGGGGATTCACACAAAATCCGGAAAGTGTTGACTGCTGCAGTTTGGCATACTTACGTGTTTTTGGTCAAGGAACAGACTAGCGAAAATGGCAAGTTGATATGACCAGTATTTTAGGAGATATTAGTAATTTTGGAAAACAATAGCCTTACAATCATATTGCTATGGCCAGAAGGCTTTGATGGTGACTGCTGGACAAATGCGGTACAGCATGCACAAATACACAACAGCATAAAAATGACCACATCTAGAACCCATGGATCCCCACTGGTCAATGCGCTAGTATGGCCTTACAATCATATTGCTATGGCCAGAAGGCTTTGATGGTGACTGCTGGACAAATGCGGTACAGCATGCACAAATACACAACAGCATAAAAATGACCACATCTAGAACCCGTGGATCCCCACTGGTCAATGCGCTTAGTATGGCGATAAAAAATGTTTCGTATTATACTCTGTGTTTTCTGGAGTAATAAATCATTATTCTCATTCTTACATACTCTCACAACAATATCTGGATGATGCTTTGTGGATACAGATAGGAAATGTGCATGAAAGCAACACAAGCAAACACAGGGCAGTGTGAATGTAACACAGAATAAGATTACTCTGAAAAAGAGAAGGACTCAGTTGAGAGAAAACAAGGGGCTTGTATGTTGAAGACTGGCTACTGCTTACACATGGACATGGTACGAGTATGAAAAGTCTGACTACAAAACTTAAACCGTATCAAATTAAATTGCAGCCGGTCCCCACCACAGACATGAACACCACTAAGCTCCTTTACCACAATGTCAAGGATTAATGACCTTTTTGTATTTTATACTTTCAGAATTTATTACATGCTTAAATGAAAATTGCACAAAGGCTCTACATTTGTAGAGTAAGTCATGTTTTTATTTATCAGGTACATCATTTTACCATGAGGTCATTTTACAGAAAATGTGACATCCTGATAAGATCATTATCTGGACATGAAATTTCAGATATTGCAATAATTGCTTTGTAAGAGTCAGGATGCACTTCAGTGGTCAATTGCATGTATGAACCAGGAGATATTTCTCCATATGATGTTGACAGGTAGATTCAATCGTCACAGCTTTGACATTTGAAGGTGAAATGTCAACAACAGCTATTGAGCATAAATGGAAAGACTGACCCAGTTTACAGCAAAGCTCTTGAACATAACACCTTGTCTAAACAGGTACTTTCTTTGCTTTATTTTTTTTTTTTTTTTTGTCAGTATGCCCAACACAGTCTTGAAAGTGTCATCTTCTTTAGAGTCAGATCACCTATATTTGACTATTTGTCAGATGCAAATGTGATTTTTTTATGGCAGATGTCAGATTCTTTCAAACATACATGATTTTATTGTACTACTTTGTTACTTTTGTAAGACTTTAAGTTGTTCACTGTAATAGATTAAATGTCTGTCAAAGTGAATAATGGTATTCGCTGAATGGGTTAATAGCGTTAAAGAGATGTAGTGAGGAAGAAAGTGACAGGGAGAAAGAATGGGGACAATACACCACCTGCCTTCCAGACCAGATTAAAAGGACTGGATGAAAGATCAGGGAGGGGAGAGGAAAAGTTAGCCCATACCGCACCAGATGTGCACTTCAACTGGCTTACAGCTGATTAATTATCTCACAGTTTATGACACCAGGGTTTATGTCCAGACAATCACATTTCATTACACACCTTACACACCCTGCGAAATCTGATCTGGGGATTTTTTTGCTGTTGGACAGTGTGTGTGTGTGTGTATTTGTGTGTGTCAGGAGAAAGGGAGGCATCTCTTTACATGCTGGTGGCACCCATAATGACAAAGCGATAACTCACATCATGCTCCGTCTCTGTGATTATTCCTATATGTTCCTGTGTGCTCAAGTATGTGTTCTCTGTAGCGGCTGTTGATAAAACAGATTCTTTTGTTACTGTTGTTGTTCTCAGAATTTAACCAGAAGTGGAAGAAGCACATGAAAGGAACCACCCAATTACACCCAGTGGCATGCTGCCTCATTTGCCCAAGCCTCTATCAATTCTTGGTTATAGCCAATAGCAATAAAGGAAGTAGCCCCACTGTCACAGAAACAGTTGGCACGGAAACAGCACATTACACCATCGTCCAATCCCCCTCCCATTCTTCTGTCGTCATTTCTGCCCTTCCCTCCCCTCCCTTTCTCTCCTCTCCAGTCCCCTCCTCTTCTCTCTCTCCCTATCTTGTATGTTTTTTCAGTCATCAATGAAATTACAACCAATCTTGCTGCTGGCCTAACAAGTGTATAATACCTCAAGAAACACATCTGCTCACTGTATCACTTCTATTGTGGTTAGTAGGGCTTCTTAATGGCAAGTGTATATTTTATTATTACAGCATAAAATAAATATAGAGTGGATGGTGTGGCTGTAGCTGCTCCATCAGAGCCTGTTTTTCCCCCTCTCCCTGTTACTCTCATGATTTAATCCTGACCATTTCCCCCTTCTCTCTCTATCCCTGCTGACTCCTCCCTCCATTTCTGTTCTGCACTCCCTCTCTCTGCCTCTCTGTCTCTGACACACTCAAACACACGCACACATATATACACGCCCTCCACCCCCATCGCTGCAGTGTCTCAACTGCCTTGAAGCAAATAAGAGAGGATATAGAACACAGACGTTAATAAGACAGAGAAAGAGGGCACTGAAAAGACAGAGATGTACATGTTTGTGTGTGTGACCCTGTGAATATGAAGAAGATATGAAGATGAAGCAGCAGGACTAAAGGTGGATTGCACAGAGCCTTCTCTCTCTGCAAGGGCTTGTCTGCAGTATCCTTTGTAAATGGATGCTGGCTTGTGAACACGGTAAGCCTGACTACTCTCAGACACACGTACACACAGCGCTTTTTTTTTTTCGGTAATCACCCCAAGGCTGGCCTGCTTTGGACACAGAGAAGGAACGGGATGCTATTTCATTACAGCCATTCTGTGGAGGGAGAGAGTGTTTTCCTGATAAAATGGGGAAAGTGATGTTCAGAGATGGCACCAAGGCAGGCTGCCTGTCCAGTCCCCTCCTCCACCCTGCTAGCTCTGTGCCAATGGACGGTGCTATCTTGTGCTTGCAATTTGACTCATCATCTCCCTAGTGCATCCTTGCTTCTTACAGATGGCTTTTATCTTGAATGTGGTGCTTAATTCAAATAATTACACTATGTAGGACAAGTGGAGGATGCATCAAAGGTATGTGAGCATTTGCGTCTGTGGCTCTGTGGTGTATCCAGGCCGTAAGCTATGAAATGGAAATGAGAGAGTAAAAGCACCATCACACACGATCAGGTGTTCAGTACTTACGGCTGGCTTTACGAGACATTGAATGTGAATGTGCAGTGGGAGATGTACAAATCCCACAGAGCTCGGCACTGCAGGCACTGGGATAAGCAGACAAATTTGTGGTCCATCAGGAGAAAGGGAACATTTTAGGATTTAACAGAGGAGATTGTTGTCTGCTGTTCTGTGAGGAAATTTATATCGACACTGAAATAACAATCAGACCAGGATTTATTTGGTCTATTTGTGTCTGGCAGGCTGTGTCTGTTTCTAAATCTTAAAAAACGATAAGGGGGGAAGAGGGAGAGAGTGGAGCACGTTCATTACTCAGCAGCCAGAACAGGATGATTTGTGACATTTTCTGTCTCAACAATCCTTCATATGTTTGACAGAGCATTAGTGTGTTTTTTTTCTTTTTTTCAATGGGGTTTTGGGACCAGTTGTGTAGCATCAAGAGGGCATGTGTATTAGTGTGTACTGTATGTGTGTTTGTGTTTCAGGCTCAAGAGAGTGAGAGAGAGAGAGGGAGAGAAAATGAGAGAGAAGTAGTGCAGGGAGGGGTCGAGGGGCTGGGGGGTTTAACAGTAGGGAGGCAGATGGGGCAGAGGGGCGGAGGTTGATGCAGCAGAGAGCAGGAGAGAGAAAGAAGGAAAGAGAAGATTTGGAACAGATTGGATGACAGAGAGGGGGAAAGACTGATAATTTTTTATGGTGGTAGAAAGCCAGCGCATTTCAGAGCATGTGACACAGAAAGAATGTGTGTGTGTGTGTGTGTGTGTGTGTGTGTGTGTGTGTGTGTGTGTGTGATAGATCCATCGGCAGTGGCTCACACTGAGGCCTTCAGACATCTGTGAGCTAAAGCAAAAATGGTGGATAAATTGCATGAGTAGTGATGCAAACTGGTTCAGGGATATTACAATGATAGTTACCAATCTCCCAACAACCAGTGCCCAATTTGTTGGAAAGAAGAAAAAAGCAGATGGAGATCTCAACTCCTGTCATAGTTTGACGCTTATAGTTTGTGATGAGTCTTTAACGGTATAAGCTGATTGTGTTGTATCCAAATTACAAAAAAGTACATTCCTTGAATGGGAGGAGCCATTTTCCACATGTCAGTAAATGACTGTAAATGCAGAGTGAACTGATGTTATTAGAGTCAATCTAATATTGGTTTCATTAAAGCTTTAAATTGTCTGAGCTGCAAAACAAGTGGTAACTAGACTCTTACTTCTTCACGATCACAAGAGTGTCATGTTGCTGTCAGTTATCAGCAGGAAATGGACTGCAGGCAATATCTACCAAATCAGAATTAGTTGCACATCTTAGCGTCTTAGAGTCTTTGATCGTTTTGTCAAGTTGTGTTCGTGTTCTTCTCTCAAAATCTACTACTACATTCTCACTCACTGGGTGGTTTCACTGGTAAGACAAACCAAGGACTCATTCACTTGGACAAAAGCTCTAATGAGCCTTGCAATCTGAGCTGACATCTGAATCATCTTTTCATTTAAGCTGCAAAATGTTCCCTTCCTCTCAGCAACATGTTAAAGGCTGCAGATGGGTTTGGCTCTAAAATGATGGAGGAGGTCTAGTGTGAAGTATACAGGTTAATTGGCTTCTCCATCATGTTCCTCACACAAAACGTATCGAAATTGGACAAAAGTCTTTCACACAATGTTTGTACATAATGTGAAATGAGTGGGTTTTTCTAAGTGGAAAGCAAAAACCAGTAAACTCCACATCAAATGAAGCATAAAACTTGTAAACCTGCACTGCATCAACAGCCACAGATTTATTCTCTATTTTTTAAATGGTCGGTCATGGTATGCTGCCATTCATGTGACCTGTATGCATATAAAAACAAGAGCAATACTGTGACAAAACCTATGCTGAGTTGACCTCCTTCCATGTCTTCTGTTACTTGCTACATCCACACCGCCGGGTGACATAATGGCAGGGGACAGGAGGGACAGACTTGGTTTTAAAGTGACAGACGCTGTTAAGGTACCAGGTTTTGCACTGAGGAGGCCAATGTCCTGGTCCAGTGCAATTTTAGACATCTTTAGCCTCGCGGGTGAGTAGACCACCTACCTGGACAATTAAACACAAGTTTTTTACAGTTGAGAGTGAAGGAGATAAGTATAGTTCCCTGGGCAGTCTACTTAATACAATTACGAATCTAAAATTTCACTTAGCTGCTAGAGAAAGAGTCACAGAATTACCACGTAACTGGTGTACATTTGATTTTATCAGCTCTGAAAATTAGCATTAAATTTGAATTTTAAACGCACTAAAGTAATACAATAGTCTGTTCTGTAAATGTGTGTCCTTAAAAGACAGTTGCTTTGTCATTCTGTATGTTCATACAGGGCTTTGCTTGGATTCAGCTGGCTCAGCACTTGTGTTTGTTTTGGGTCTTTAATCCTTGCCAGGTACTGGGGCAGAGTGTCATCTCTAACAAACAGCTGTAAGACATTGTTTGGCAGCCATTACTTGTGGACAGGGACTAAAGACATTGAAGGTACTAATAAATTACTTAACGGTAAAGCATAAGCGAGGAAGGCTGTCAGGGGAATCAAACCAAAATCACAGGGCGGGGCTCTGTGAATGAGTGAGGCTTAGGTTATCTTTTTGATGTTACATAAAACAACATCAGCTCAATTCACTCCTCTCTTTCTCTTTGCTCTCCTTTCTAATCTTTGCTGGTAGTCAGACACAGGGGCCTGTCTGTTTTCCTGAGGCCGGCTAGTGAGAGGGCCTTCCTTGCAGCACTCAAATCTGAGGGGGCAGAGCAGAGGGGACTAACAGAGCAACTTTGTGTTCCATTGCACACACATAACAGCGGTCATATGACAACAAGGAGGTGGTGGAACGGGAGGGGGATGATGAGGGAGTGCTATAGCAGCCTACTACCCGCTGATGAGGGGAGTTGGTCTGTGTTGAAAGAAATGGACAGGGTCTGTGTACGTATGCCTCAATGCACACCGTGCTGAGTTGCAGCATGTATTTCTGCAGGTTTTTGGAATACAACAACGTCAAAGCTGATAGCAGAACAATTTGTTTGCTATAACAAGGATTAGCAGGAATGATTTTCCAACACTTCTCAGTGAAGTGTTGCTGGTGGTGCATGCCAGCTATCACCAGAAAAAAAACAAAAGTGTTGCTATTGTACTTTTCGCAAACCAAAGATGCATATGATCTAGAAATGTATATGAATAATTGATTAGTTGATTAGTGAAAACGAAAAGGACAGCACATACATTTTTTCAAGGGCTGACTTTTTATTTTGGGTGGGGGTGGGAGGAGATTTTTTTTACTACAAAGAGACACAGAATCGACCTTTATGGCTCTGTTTCTGTCTGCATTCTGCATATGTTGAACGTAGTCTGGAAAAAAAAATGTCTGAAGTATATTAACAAATGTAATGATATATTTGTGGTTAACCCACTCTTTAGATGGTCAGTATTTTTTATTATTATCATTTTGGTTTTGGTGGAGCACATATGTTACCAATGACCTCAAGACTAATTGACTAAATTGGTTTTGATTATTCATCTTTGAAAAGTAATTAAAATGCCCATCCCTACGATAATCACAGTGTTTGTCAGCCAAAAACACATTTCATACCATAGTTTTTAGATTGCTGTATGCCTACGAGAATAATAACAATAATTATCTCATTAAGTTTTTAATCCCTGCAATTGTACTTGTGATGACATATATTCTTTTTTTGAAATTGCTTTGTTTACACTGACTACATGTTGAGTATTGAGTTAAAATTCTATGAAATATGTTTTTTTGTTTGCTTTAATAGCACATGTTAATACTGAAAGATATCTTATTATGGTTGAACATTTTATTGCTAGATTGTTCTTAAATGCTTATCATATTCTGACTATGAAGAGTAGATCAAAACCACAAATAAGTGTCTTCAACTATCACTCAGTACAAAAAAACACTGACATTTATCATTCATATCAGCTGACAAGACCAACCCATCCTATAATGTGATGTAATGTAAATGTAATGTAAATGTGTATAAAATGTATTTTAATATTTTAATGTATTAAACTATCTTAGGAGGGAAAGAACTTGGTTAAGGCTAGGGACATTGGACCCTTCGAAAAATCTTAAAATGCCTGAGAAAAAAAAGGAGATTAAAACCAATTTGTTTAGTAATATTAAAACCAAACCACAGTCCATAACACATGACTTTTATTGCCTAAATCTGAAAAATCAGTTCCAGTCAAGATGGGAGCTAGATTTGTAAATCCAACATTGATCCCAAACATATGAAATGTATTTTTGGCTCCAGTATGCTAACATTATACACTTGCAGGGTGTTGAATGTCAATTACTTCTCCGATTTCTGTTTTGACTTGCAGGCCTCCTTTTTGCTTTGAACATAAAGCTTTTGCATTGAATATTAGAGTAAAATAGCAAGTATTGTGCTGCTGAAGAGAAGTCTGTGTTGATTTCCAGTTACGTGTTTCATGTTTAACACGCTGTATTGGTGCCTTCCTCTGCTTGAACAGGTGACATTTTCTCACATCTCATATTTTTTAATTATCTGTGCTCATATGTCCCTCTTCTCCAGACACATTCATCTGGTAAACACAGTACAGTAAAATGTTCTGGCAATTTTCTCAGGCTTGACAATTCAGGAAGATTACCTGTAAGTGGGAGACAGATCTTTTTAATTTATCATTTGCTGTAAATAGTGTGAAATTGTAACATATAGTTTATATATGATTCATTTATATAGTTCGGTGTATGTCTTAGTAGTCTATGGCCCTATATGTGTGATATTCTTGCATTTGCAGCAGTGTGAAATATTTTTCATTTTCCTGTTCTACTTATCAAATCACTCACTGCAGATAATGGCTGTGGGTTGTATAAGCCTGAACACGTCCGTTACCCACAATTTCCTTCTGTTACAAAGAGCAATCGGCAATCTGTATTATCTGGCATGACCCAAAGGAATATTATGTTCTGGTGAGCGTTTGAGTGTAGATTGGGATGCTTTTAGTGCTACACTAAACTGTTTTGATCACTGTGACACTGTACAAAACTCTTTACAAAACAATGAAAAGAAAAAAAAAAAAAACACTTTTATTTCTGGCCAAAAGACTGACACATGCACTCACAGCTGCATGTACACCAGTGCACACACTTCACTGTCCACCTTGTGCCATCTTATCCTTTCACATCAGACAGCCTACCCATAGCTCAGCCTGTGCACAAACATGCCATTGTCATCACTGGCTGGCCTTGTGACTCAGTGTGACCCGCTGGATTGAAGAAGGGGGAACACAGCCATTGAGATCAGGAACGTTAAACAGAGCATTATCACGAAAAAGCATCTAGCATACAGAGACCTCACCCCCAGCCTATCTCCACCCTCTAAACAGCCCACTGTTTTGGGGGAGTAGAAACAAGAACACTGCCCACCATTGTTTTCAATAATGAATGAGTAGTGTCCTCATGTGTACAGTATACAAGCATCTTTCTCTGAAGTCCCCACTGGGACAGCAATCAGGAAGTGATAACACGAAATGTTGAACAAACAATTGTGAGAACTAAAAATTATGCCCAGACTCGAAAATATGATGTTTGAATGACACATGTAGAGATATTTGTTCTTTCTAAGGCAGTCAGTAGACTTCTTAAAGATGGAATTATCTTCAAACTGTTTATTAGTCATACTGGAAATGATGTTCTGAGCCATGTTTACCTTCTCGACTACTGAATAAAACACCAGGCTTTAGGTAAATGAAGAGATAAAAGTCTAGACATCTTCAACATACTTAGGCAAAAGTCAAACGGGCTTTGTTATCGCTAAGTTCAACAAATAAGCCTCAGATGCTCATTTACCGTACACACAACATAGATTAAAATAGCTGAAAGAACTATTGCTTCACCTGGGACAAAAATAGATTCAGTGTATCCACCTAAAATAAGATTTTGCTATTAGACACCATTATAAAGAAACACCAGAAACAACTCACTGTATTTTAATCCTAATTTGGAATAGCTGCCACTGTAGTTTTTCAATGTTTAGATGGCTCATCAGGAATAGATACAATTTTCTAAAATAAAAAAAGGCCAAGCATGTTTATTCAGTTCTTTAAGGATCAAATGGTCTAGCATAAATAGGCACAAGCGATGAATGAAGATCGCTCTGTCTGCAACCTACATCTCATATGATTCTGACGTAGAATGGGCTGACCACAAAGCTCTGACTCATCACATAAAAGCCGACCATCTGATTTGGAATACTTCATTTATTTGCTTCAACTCGGACATGCAGTAAAGCAGCTTTACCATAGAATTTGTGACTTGTTAATAGAAACAACACAGTGTATATTTCAGAGACATCACATGATATGATGTTATCTGCTGAATCTGTGTTGCAACTGGCATTGGGGTGACATTGATCTATCGCTGGGCTGCTAGAAGCATGAAATTGACTGTCTGCTTTTTGTCCTAGATTCCACAGTGTTATAGTTATGGCATATTTACTCTATGAGAGCCACATAAAAAGCATTTACTCTAGTACTATACAGATTACTCACCTATAATTAAAAGCTGCCTTTTATTCTTTGGCAAGTAAGAAGCACATTAATTCAACACATTTAATTTTTGATTATGCATGTATTTTATTTCAATATCAATAAAGAAATCAATCAGTGATGAAAAACTGTTGATTCTAGTCAATGATCTTTTAATTGCAAATTGGGACAAAACATCTACCCCATTAGAAAGAAGATTCTTATTTTAAGCATGAAGTAACTTCATAAAAATTGTGTAGTAACAAGCATTATCAAGCTGATGGAGAGCCTTTTTTTAACCTTTTAACCTTTCTTTTTAATGTGTTTACACACAATCATTTAAGTTTGCCAAAAGAATTTTCAACAGATAAAGATCAGTATCTGTGACATGGTGAGACACACTGTACCTTATCAGGAAGTCTTGCTATATGTTAGCTGGCAGATGTACAAATTCATGGAAAATTTGCCAGACTGGTAACATGTCTTATGTGCTTTCAGGTAGCAGATCTGATCTAATACTCAGTTTACACTTGAGGCAGCAGGCCTGTGCAAAATGTATCTGGGCCACAAACAAGAAAGACAGATAATAATATTCATACATGTTTTTAATTGTGTTACATAACTAGATTTATCTCTCCTGAATATTCTGTCTGAGGTCTTGTCTTTAAAATATTTCATTTTTCCGCAAAGATTATTTAAATGTAATATACTTTTTTCAGATCAATGAAGCTAGTTTTTTTACCAACATGGTAGTGACACAAAAGTTCCCATTAAGCCTTTTGAGTGATAAGAAATGGTTTATCTGGTCATCTAACCTGATCTGGATCAGACCTGCAGACACTGAAAGGCTGCAAAAGTTAGGTTATGTCATGCATGGTGTGTAAATGGTAAAAATATGACAAACATGGGATGCAATTCAATTCAACACCAAATACAGCATCAAAAATGAGACTGTTCAGGCCATGCTCATTTTTCAAGCATATAAGCAAATGAAAACCATGCATTTTTCTGTGGGATCCTGTTAAAATATTTTCTTGGTATCTGAAGTCCAAAGTAGCTACAGTAAGCAAGTGTGTTTGAGCCTCCCTGGTCATTACAAGACTTCATCTGTGTCATGTGTAGCCCATTAAGATGTTGTGGTCCACATTTACTCCTTAGATTAAAGCCGCATGTCTTCAATCCATTAAAGACTTTCTTTAGAAATAAAAGCAAAAATTAAAGATAAATAGATTTTAAATGAATCTAATCATGGTTGCACTACAATCTAACTATAATTATAGCAGTATATCAGTCACAAACCAATAGCAAATTTTCTGGGGCGTTTTAAAGTTTCAAAACTGCTAGCTAGTCACAAGCCTATAAGGTCACAGTGTCTTACTAAAAGTCAAAAGCTGCCAGAACCCTTCTGCTTCTGATATTTAAAACCACAGGAAAACAGTCTCTATACTTTACTGTTTTGTTACTGAACAGCCAATGAGTATTTACGTTCAACCATAACCTGTCACAGGTGTCATTCTATTTTTAATGAGGCACACTAATATGACTTTAAAACCAGTATTTTCATAAAGCATGTCATCTGTTGTTTATAGTTTTTGCAGCTTCAGATGACATTCTGATAGTGCTTGTGTCAAATGTCAACAGTGTCATTGAAATTCTCAGAGAAAATGCTAACGTCCATGGAAATGCCATTAAACTTAGAGCAGATGTGTTGTGGTTAAAATCTGAGTGGATTCTTTGGAGCAGGTTGGAAGCTCTACAAACTTTTGAATATCTCTCTGATTTGTCACTACACACTGATCTACTCAACTGCATTTTCAGTATTTTATTTCATTGTCATGTAAATCAGTATTTGTGATGTTTCTCTTTAGCCTGATCTACCCCAGCACATTTCAAATCATTGCCCTGTGTGGAGCAATGCCAACAATCATGTCTATCCGAAAGAGGATTATTAGACCTCGACATCCGTTTACCAGATTTTCTGTTATATATGCCGTCATCAGGGATTAAAGCTTTCCGTGTCCCAAACCAACAAAATCAACTGTTGCTCAAACCTGCTTTTAGAGTTCTGTAAAACTTATAAAAATGCAATCTTCTCTGTGACCTTGTGGTGACTACATAAGCTGTAAATGACAACAGTACGTGAGGAGAGCATGCCTATTGATCACCTCAGATTTTCTTACTAATGCATTGCTTGTTCGCAGCCTCTGTGGCATCTCATAAATTAATAATGTCTCTTGCACAGCCTATTGTCTCACTTAGAGACCTTCTTTGTTTGGATAGACAGTCTGTCCCTGGACATTCACAAAGCTGCTTTTTCTTTCCTGTTGTTTTCTATACACACCATTGTCTTTCAAGCCACAGTTTGTTTTTTATATTGTTAGTCTTGACAGCCACAGAGCTCATCAATATCTGACAAAGGCAAAGGTTTGATCACTGTTTTCCATTTATTGCTTAATCTTGACATATTAGCAGGACTTAGAACAGATTTGGGGATTAGTTACCATTTAACTCCCGAGGGTTTAGCATTTTATTGGAAAAATCATTTTGTCAGATTCCACTAAGGCTCTGTCATTGAATACGGACACTGACCAGACAGTCTTTAGTCTTCACTAACCTCTTTTTGTCAGGCAGCCATGAGAAAGCCAGTCAGAGTCCAGAAGAAACCTTCCTTCAAGCCACAAAAACAGCTGCCTTTAGATAAGAAAACACAGTGCAGCTGATCATAAGGCATGTGAGATGTTTTCCTCTGTGTGCATTCACTGTACATTAATTTGCTTCAGGGTGCCTAACTAGTGAAATATGTTTTTATATAATGAAAATGTCCATCAGTATTACAGAGATTGCCTTGCGCTAGCTGCATTTATTTATATAATAGGTTTATGGCACAATGCAATCCACTGTAGTAACAATTAATAATGATGGTAAGACAATTTGTTCAGTAGGCCTAATAAGCCACCGGCCATATAGATCAGAATTGCTCTACACAGTCATCACACAGTCACATTTTTTGGACTACACGGTTTTCTCAGACATCACTATTAAATGTGAATGTTTACATGGTAAAGGCAGCACAAGTCATATTCTACATATGGGTGGCAGAAACTCCAAATTAATGGACAAGTTTATGTGTTTTCCCACGTTAAACTGTAAAGGAGACTTATTATAAAATGTGTAATGGCAACATATATTTTTTCCAAAGGTGTATAGATTTCCTTTGACTTAATGTGCATTGTAATAGGTAATATGGGCAGATGTTTTAATAAGGTAACTGGATACAGACAGAAACTGCTATCAGACTCTAAATTAACTATCTTGTTGTTGCAGATACTGTTTCAGAAATTATCCTTTACAGAGCAAAGCTCACCTAACCGGACATATTGGTTACAGCTGAGTGTTAAACATTAATGTTTTTTTTTTTCCACTTGCCAAGTTGGACAAGTGGGTCAGAAATTTACTTTCCCATTTTTACTTGTCCCCAAACAAAGTAATTTATTTATTAGTGTTATCAAACGACAAAAAACACCAAAGTTAATAGTACAACAACTCATTTGAGCTTCACCTCATAAACATCTGTAGGATCTTCTTTGTGAAAGTCCAGTCGGTGCCATGGATGTGTAATTCTCAACAAAGATGAAACAGGAGGGAGACGTCCCACTCCTTATGTACTTCCATCATCAACTCTGTAAAAAATCATTGTAATTTAATCTTTCCTCCTGCAAGCAAATCAGACAAGCACGTTTCTAGGTTTACTAGCATGACGTGGCATTTCATTTGCTTTGGGCAATCCTTATTGTTGAGGTTGCAGCTCCTCACACAAAGTCAAGGTAATGTGATATCAGCCAATTAAAGCAGCAGGAAGCAGAAATCACAGGAAAAACACCAGAATTTGAACATACAGACCAGCAGGTCTTTCCTTCTTCCATCTAAATCAAGACACATAATACAAAGTCTGATGATGTGCTTTCATACCGCTACAGAAAAATGAAGCCAAAATATCATGGTTCCAGGAGCTGCCCTGTTGCTTTTGGGATGATCCATAGAATATAGCAGTGAAAACTTGGCAAATAAACACGTGTACCACAAAACTGACTCCTTAAAATCTTCAAATCAAAACCTTTCATGATGGGGTACATTTTCGAGAGTGCGAAAATAGAAGTGGGAGACATCTAGTGTCCTTTCTGACCACCTGAATTACAATATATCATGAGGTAATTATAGAATTCTTTGCTAACTGATGCTAAAACACTAATGTGTACTGTGTCTACAATTGCCATTCAGTCTGTAATTACATCAGCTTTTGAAAATCCACTATAGGTCAACCTGTTTGTCTCCAGGATACTATAGCAGTCGTTAACCTGCTATGTTTCTGGCTTTAGTTAGTTAGCCTGTATATGGGTACTGGTTAAGTGGTCCATGAATGGAAATATACTTGGTTGCTGTTATTTGTCTTCCTGTTCCCAGCAGGTTTATTCTGTCTGAAACACCTAATCCAATCCACCATTCGATACTTCTTGAAATGCAAGCCTTGCAGCAGTGACACACACACCTGCATGCCTCATTCATAAACCATAACAAGGTAACTAAAAGAACACCTGCGCCTTTCACCTTTCCTTTACACTTTTCCTTTCCATTCATAAAACATATACGTTTCCTTTAATTGTTCTTTGTCTTAACAGTATCTCTGTGAGACAGATGGCTACCTCTGCACTCTACATCATTGCACCACTTCACTACTCTATCACCTGAACTTGCTCTATTATTCTGCTGACATTATATATGCGTTTTGATTTAAATCACTCTTTAGTAGCACACTGATGCATAATAGATTTAACACGCTTGTGCAACTTTATATAGCCACTATAGGGAGTGCTGTTCTATATATACTTAACAATGACTGAATGCAGTGACCTAGAAAATGAAGTTAGATATCAACATTCACCTGACGATGTGATGATCACCAAATCATCTGTTATTCCCTCTTTTGTGTATTTTTTTTTTAAATGACTCTGAATACTACCTGGATCCAAACAATAGTTATTTAACTAAAGATATTATGGCTCTCTCAAACTCTGTGGTATGTAAATGCAGAACTGATTCACTCAAACAATGCTTTGTTTTGTCATTAGAAGATTTCTACATTATATTTTTGTATCTTCTCAATATCTGTAGATAATATTGTAGATGTCTGTTAACATTAAGTTTTGTGCCTAACCACTTACATTTGTCTCATAAAAAATTACTATAACTCAGTCTAACGCGATTTGTCAAAAAGTAATTTAGACATTTTTTTGTAATCACATCATATTTATTAAAAGATCATTGCTGAAAACATGTGAAAAGACTGTGATTACATACTACTGAATGGTTGAGTTGTGTGGAACTGTTTTTCATAAAAAGTTCAGGGTTTTTGGCTAGGCTTGATGACTCACTTGAGCTAAATTCAACATGACCCCTCCCCAAATACTATACTGTTCTAAAGTAGAGCGTATTAGCATCAGTGGTTGACTTGATTGTGAGTCACTACCGTGCTTGTACAGCTGTCTTACTAGAACTGGATGCCAGATTCCAAAATGGCAATCACTTCCATCAGTTAAGGTGTTCACTGGTGGATAGGCCAAAACATTTCTGGCTTCCAGATTTGATGTTATATGCGGCCCTGTTCCCATGTGGACATACAAAAACTCCCATATTCTAAAAACTGACAAATATAATGCTCAATAACCTTTTTTCAATAGTATGTGACCAGTTATCAGTTTTATTTTTTGGGCCAGAGGAGATTCTTACACTGCACTACCACTACAGACCACTGGGAGAAGACAACCATGCTCACTAGCGACCACTGCTCTGAAGTGGATTCTGGCTCTGACACCTACAATGTATATAGCTGAACAAGTCCAACAAAGCTGCTAAACAGAGCAGTGATTTTTCAGGTCATAGCCGTCTTAGACACTTTAGAGATGTTGCATCTTTACTATGACTGAGTGGTTGCTGAGCCTTCATTGGACATGCCTCCGCATTTCCTAATTCTGAAATCTATACATTTGTTGATTTTTTCTTTTAAAATGATTTTAGTTTGGCTGGATAGTTAAAAAATCTCTCTATGGTGTGACAAACTCAAAACCGTTATTTATACTCAATCTACATAGAAGGTAACAGCATTTATGTTGCTTCAACAGTCACACTAGAAGACAGAACGTTATGTAACAGAAACATCCTTTGACTACTTCAACTTGTCTGTGATAGACACTGTGATTGTAATTATTTGCAGCATGGTAAATTAATAATGGGACGTAAGCACCAGGGAGAGCCGTGGAAGGAGAGCGATGGGGGAGAGCAATGGGGGAGAGCTTGTAGGTCATGTGCAGTCATAGTTGTGAAGGAAAAGCAGTAGAGTGACAGGTCTCCTCATCCTGGCTATCGTGTTGCCTCAGTCCTGCATGATACAACAAGATGCTGGCCTCCCTCTCAAATGCCCCCATGACTCTGGCCCCACTCACTTACTCTTAAAGAGACACACCCCTTGTTCTTACTAGAGCTCTGAGTGTGATCGCATGGCTGTATTTGCAACAGTGGAGGTTGGATGCGTAAGAGGTGTGTAGAGGATATGAGTTACCAGAGCAAGTAAGTACAAAAATGAATCCTTATTTAGTAAAGGAGATGATGCATGTAATTGTCAGGAGTTCTTTACTATTGGAAGGTTTCTAAGGGTTTGAAGTTACATATTTTCATGGTTATTATTTATTAGGAACTTTGTTAATTTCATACTGCTGTGCTGCACTCTAGTTACTAGGATGTAGGTAAGCAGCAGACCACACTTTCCTCTATACCATGCAACAGCATGGAGAATGCTCTTAATAAGAATTTAATGTGATAATAATATACAGTGATTTTGCGCTGCTGGCACACTGGTTCCTTACCAATTATCTAAAGTGTTGCAACTTCAAAAAGTGCCGAACTAGCAGTGCTACATATTTCTGAAATTGCAAACATTTCACACACAGCTTTAATGTGTTTCACAGGCTCTCAAAATCAGTGATGTGCATTAACCGGTTTGGCTGGCTATGCCATTTTGAGAGGGTAGTCAGGTGCCTGAAGCCTGGAAACAATGCTCGCCACTCTGTTTGTGTTGTGATGCTTTGTTATGGCTTTGTTCTGCTCTGTTTGTCCACTCAGTCTTTTGAGGAGTAGACCTCAATCACCAGGCTCTGAGAAACGCTCTCTCTATGCGCTCCTTCTATCTGACAGGTCTGCAGAGTATACTTTTGCCAACAAAACTAGGCCACAGTATGATTTCACATTTGTTACTTAGCCAATAGCATGCAGCCTGTTTCAATGTGCATCTATTTATCACAGAATCCCACAGGCATTCACTGCTCCAAATTTGTTTTTGCTTTAAATTTATCATAAACTACAAGAGGGTATTTTATTATAAAATGAAAAGGCTACCTCTTAAAGTGTTAACTTATCAAGACAGCAGCAAAGCAAAACCAGACATACTCATAAATATTTTTTTTATCGTTTCCATGATCTTACTGTAGAACCTGCAGGATAACAACACAGATGTTGGGGCTAAAAGAGGGATCTTTAAAGCTATATGAATGCTTGAGAAGCAGCTGTTGTAGTGATATTTTTCACTATGCTACTAACACTACATTTAACCTGATGAGAAAACTGCAGGCTACACAGCCAGAGGCACCGAGTTGTACTTTGAACAGAGAAAGACACCTTTGGTCACAAGGAAACATTCATTGTACTGGGCCAGTTCCCTCGTCAAATTGTGGAGTTTACTTTCCCGAGCTTGTTTCTGTGTGTATATTTGACCTTGATTGTGTGCGTAAAGAGTGTCTGTGTGTGCGCAGTGGTGTTAAATGGGTAGGCGTGGTCGACTGAGATCGACTTTGGCACAGAGTCTATGGTAACGCAGGACTGCAGATGGGGAAAGCAGGGGTGTGTGAATGTTAGGAGCAGAAAATTAAAAATGCAGTGTACACAGAATAAGTGAGGCAGGGCAATGGTTGTATAGAAGAAGGAGAGTAAGTGTGTTGCTTGCATTGCTGAAGAAAGGT
This sequence comes from Sphaeramia orbicularis, assembly GCF_902148855.1. NCBI lineage: Eukaryota > Metazoa > Chordata > Actinopteri > Kurtiformes > Apogonidae > Sphaeramia > Sphaeramia orbicularis. The sequence continues at coordinate 61,630,777 of NC_043968.1, forward strand.
AAATTATTTCATTTGATATTTTTTATTTTCTTTTGTTAACAGTCTTTCAAAATTAGGTTATAAGAAATTGACAATTCTTTCATGTCTAACTTGCATAAAAAAACATGGGTTAACTTAACACTGGTAATAAGAAGGAACTCAGTGGCACCTGTGAGGCTCACTTATTAATATATTACACATCATTTGTTTAATCTGTACACAAACAGAACTGTACAAGGTACACAGTGTGGTTATACTGTATGTGTAAAGGCTCATTGGTAAAGAAGCCTCAGACTAGTAATAAAACTCATGGATGGCAATGCACGAAGGTAACAATAAATAGTGACAGCAAGCAAACACATTAAAAACTGTAAAGCCACAAACTTCCAACAGAACTGCTTCTATTGTCAATAATATGATAACTGTCTCCCAGCTTCATACTTATGCCCAGACGTGGAAGTGGTATCTCGTGAAAGCAAAACGAGCTAAATGATTCCTTTAATGTAGCTGTTAATTATAGGACAGAAAGTGATGAAACCACTCTAATCTGTGTTGGACCTGCTATTCATGCCTGTCTTCTCTCTCATACTTTGGCAGACTCCGAGGCCTTCAGCTGTGTGGGAGATATCGCATCACAGAAGAAGTAGAAAAGATTTTATCAAGAAGATCAAGTGAAACAGGCCAAATATTGAGCTGAAGTTGATTGTTGCAGTAGCTAAACAAGGGAGAAGCAGTGCAAGAGCCATGTGGGAGGAGAGTGAAGTGGTTTTGCTGTTCACACACACAAAGTCCAAACACTTTCTCCACTGACAAACATTATACACTCCTCAGCCCCCCTCCGCAGCTTTTCCTCAGGGGGAGTCCCTGCTATGAACCCCAGCTCCCTTGGCTTCAGCAGGCAGTCCAACCTCAGTGCCAGGCGCCGTGTGGGCATCCCACAAGTCTGGGTTCTGCCCACACAGGACTCACAGACTGCCCCTGAACAAAAAGAATGAAATACTCCTGAGTCACTCCTCTGTGTGGTGGCTCCCTTTTCTAGAGTTAAATTGGTCTGCTGTGATTTTTTTGTCTGGCACCTCTATAGAAAGCTCCACACTGTAGTGAACACCCCCCTACAACTCTGCCATACCCCACTTGGAAACCAATTTATTATAATTTGGTTCCCCATCAAGCAGAAGCACGAGTTCGTTTGTGTTTAGCACGTGGTGGAGGACCATGGGATGCCGTCAGAGCTCGGAGGAGAAGGAGGCTGCTCGGCGCTCACGGCGAATTGACCGCCATTTGCGCTCAGAGAGTCAGCGGCAGCGGCGTGAAATTAAACTTCTGTTGTTGGGCACCAGCAACTCCGGCAAGAGCACCATCGTCAAACAGATGAAGATCATTCACAGCGGAGGCTTTAATCTGGAGGCCTGCAAGGAGTACAAGCCCCTCATCCTGTACAATGCCATCGACTCTCTCACACGCATTATCCGCGCCCTCACCACTCTCAAAATCGACTTTCACAATCCTGATCGCGCCTATGATGCTGTTCAGCTCTTTGCTCTCACAGGGCCAGCTGAGAGCAAGGGAGAGATCACACCAGAATTACTAGGGGTCATGAAACGTCTGTGGGCAGATTCAGGGGTCCAGGAGTGTTTTCAACGATCCAACGAGTACCACTTAGAGGACAACACTGCCTACTACCTGAACGACCTGGACCGTATCTCTGCACCTGAGTACATCCCTACTGTAGAGGACATCCTTCGATCCCGTGACATGACCACTGGCATTGTGGAGAATAAGTTCACCTTCAAGGAGCTCACTTTCAAGATGGTAGATGTGGGTGGACAGCGCTCAGAGCGAAAGAAGTGGATCCACTGTTTTGAGGGCGTGACTGCAATCATTTTCTGTGTCGAGTTAAGCGGTTATGACCTCAAACTTTATGAGGACAACCAGACGGTAAGACAAATGTTTTTCAAAGGTCCACACACCCATGTTCCATGTGTTTCATACGACTGAATCTAAGCACATACACTGTACAAATACAGGCATGACTGTAGCAACAAAACAAACATCAGAGGAAGAACAAGGCAGGTCACGACACAGTGAGCATGGATCTTACTGATTTTCTTTCTTCGTTTTCTCTCTACTTATGAAGGGGTGAGTTTCTCACTTCCCAACAGATTCATCTGTATGGTCAAAATGCATCAACTATGGAATTCCCAGCATATACAAGAAAATAGCATTTTTATTTCTCATTGGTTGTCACCACATCTTTTCTTCTCAACACTAGAAGTAAAGTCACCTGCAGTTTGTCAGTTATACTAATCTAGATATAATTACTGTATTCTTCTGAGAATACAAAATGAAAACAAATCTATGTTGCTGTGTCATTTCCTGCCTGTACTTTCCCGTCTATATTACAGCACAAATGCTTTCGGTACACAGATGCAGGGACTTTTTCTTTTGTTTAGTTCATTCATAATTTCTGCTGACAACAAATTTAGTCAGGTAGTGGTTTACCAGAAACTGTTAAAACTTATTTGTGGTGTACTCTCACGTCAATAAAGACATGGTGCTAAAATGGCTCAGGCTTAGATGCAAACGTGCAAAATTTCAATGTATAAGAAAACCACAACCCAAATGTATTGTATCTTTTGTGATGAAGGTTGGGGGGGTCTGAGGATGGAAATGCATTAGAAAGCACTGACTGCTAATCATTAAGCAACAATATCTCAGAATATGGACCAGCTATACTTTAGACTCTATTTTAAGTTTTATACAATGAGCCTGTATTTTGACATGGTATTGCATAAGGCAGGGTAATTATTAAATACTGTCTCTCCAGAATCCCCACAGGGTATCCCCAGCCATTCACTGTATTAATTTTATTCTCACCCTAAATTACATCCCATAATTCCTCTCCAGTTTATTCATTTTTGTTATGTCTGTAATAAACAATTTGAAGGGGTCTTATCCAAATTTTACAGGCCTTATCTGAGGTTCTTTGGCCGGGGGCAATAACAGACTGATTTAGCAGCAATGGATGAAATCTATTTACAGTATTGTGCCTTAATGTAGTAATAACCAAAGCTATTTCATATCAGCCTGAATCAAGACAGAGGTTTGTGCTTGTGTGTGTTATCTTTTGCTCATGGTTTTGGAATTTCAGGGATTTCCTATCCATAGTATATCCACATTCTTATCTCTGTGTTTTGGAATGGTTGGGTAGTTATTGTTTGTGCAAATACATTTACGATAATGTAAGGTTAACAGTATATACTGTACTATTTACTTTTTCACTCAAGACTAAGGGGGGCAGGGGTTTTTTTGAACATTTTTCCTAAAGAGATTTCACTATCATTTTTTTTGTTTGAAGTCTTTAGTATACAGAAAACTATCTCAGGATAGTACAAAGAAGTCTTTTCTCTGAGAAGTGAAGTGGCCTGATTATTCACGAGTTGCTCAGATAAAGTGTATGCTGAGTTTACACTGTGCCAGGTTAGAACATGAAATCAATTAGTTTTATAGGTTAAAAATAAAGTAAGAGGAGAAAATGCAGTATGGTGTTAATTGAGTTCACAGAATAAAGTGTGAGGTTGTACCTGTGAGAATTAGCAGATTGTGAAAGCACTGTGTTGCAAAGGGAGTTCACAGGTGCTAGGGAAAAAAAACAACTTTTATAATTCCACAATAGAGGAGAAAGAAGAAAGCAAGGGATCAAAAGTTCCCGATTAGAAAGAAGCCATGAAATTAACAGAGCAATCCTGTCTCAGAGTATGTTATGACATTACAGCTCTACATTATCAAAGAAGCACAGCTGTACAGCATCACATTCATTGGTTTGGGGTCATTGAGTTGAGGTAGCCTTTTTGTTCTTTAATGGCTGATATCTTGGACTGGGTTGGATGTATTTGACAAGCAAACAGTAAGAAAAAAATTGTGAAGGACTACCTACATTCACAGGTTTTTGCGCTAGCTAAGCTAACCTTAACATCATTAATACTCCACGCATGTCACTTAATCTAATAGGCCTTAAACATTTTATGTATCATAGAGTAGGCCTGGGCAATATGGCCAGAAGTGTTATCATGATAAACATGGTGATAGCAGTCATTATTGATATCATTTCCGTGGTAAATGTCAAGACCACATATGTATAGTGGTCTAAAAATATGGAAAGAAAATGATAGAAAAGATGTACCAAGACAAAAAGTACATAAAAGACACAAGATGAAAATGACTCAGAAGTCGTAGCAGCAAAAATATACTCTTGATTTCATGAATAAATTCTTATTTTGATTTTTTTTTTTTTAATCAAATCAAAAGAAAATTGTGTGAATGTGAGCTCTCATTCAATAAAATGAAAACACGTGGTTTAGCTAACCATGTTAATAAATTAAACCCTAAAGGCCAAAGCAAAATCACAACTGTATTTAATTATATGTATCACAGGATTAAATGCTCTAAATATTTATGTGCCGTAATAATATATGGTAGATTTTCTGAATATATTGGTGTATGAGTTATATTTTGTATTAATACAATATTATAACATTGTTGTACACCTACTCAAGGTCAAGGTCAAGGTTACTTTATTTATACCCGTAGGTAGATTTGTTTTGCTGTCTAGGTGACTGCCTTGGCATTACAACAACACTTAGATTAAACATGCAAGACAGGCACTTGATCACGCTTACAGACAGGACAAAAAGACAGGACAAAAAGTGCTCAGTGTTCCACCATTCATCTGTACAGCAGCATGGGTAAGTAAAAAAAAAATAAATAAATAAATAAGATCCAATAAATAAAAACAAGATGCAATAAAACACCATAAAAACCAGTAAAGATAAAATAGAAACAATCTGGGATAAAAACCAGGATAAGAACATAAAATTAAAAATTTAAAAATTTGAAGTCACAATAATAATAAATAGAGCAAAGAAATGGAATAAATAACTACTGAGCTACTGAGCTGGGGTTTCTACTATTATGTAGGGTTTTTTTTCCCTGACTTGAACCAGGAATCAAAGGACAAAATAGAATATAAATTCTTTAGCAATGATTTGTGGTATTGAGCTATACACACAAAATTTAAATGAATTGAAGAAAAAACTGTATTGCAAGAAATACCATGAATAATTTATTGTCCACACCTATTTCAGAGTATTTAAGATATGCAGTCTCTGCTGTTGGCTGTCTTTGAAAAACAGACTTGTACAGTGTTATTCTTTCAATTCTGAAGATTAACAAAAATTATCAAATGATTGCTTGTGCATTTTCTAAAGGCATGAAACTATTCATGGCAAGACACTATTAGAGCATGACTGAAGCCTGATGTAACCTACCACTGAGAAACAACAAATATTAGATTTCTCAAAATGATAGTGCAAAATTTTAATTGACCATAAATCAGTGGCACTAGTGGAACATTTACAAAATTGGTTTCTGTACGGGTGTATATAAGGTTGTAAGATACATTTAATTGTAGCCCTGTTACTGCCGGCTGATGGCTAATCACACTGAGTTTCTGCAATGGGGACAAACAAGCACATACACAAGGTTATGGATGTTGAATCAAGGCAGCCACTGGCAAACTACTGTAGTGGCTTGGTTGTGTTTTTCATGGTCAACTACCTGTTTCTCTTCATTGCACATTGTTAGAAAACCCACCTTTATGATGAATTCCAGTGTCTATGTGAATTATCTGTCTCTCTATCATCTCTGTTCATATTTTACTGCTAAGTCATATGTAGAGACAATATTCAAGAATGAGTAAAGCATAAGGTATATATGACAGCAATGTACACAATAAAGTGAGCATTTGGGGCTTCTTCACATAGCACACACAGATAAGAGTGTGAATTTTAAACTTAATCAAATGATGTAATCACATCATATACTTATACAATAACACTGCAACACTTATCTTATTGGATGAGATCCTGCAGTCATTTGTGGCATAATGTAGGCTCAAAAACCTCATGCACATTCATTAAATGGATGATGTCCTAGCATACAAATGGCACTGAGAATATGAGGCCACACCCTAATAGATCCAGAGGACTGTTAGGCAGACAGTCAACACATACGCTGCTGTTGAGGCACAGTTTACACTGTAGACGGAGGATAATGACATCTCCAGAAGGCTCCACGGTGCATTCCAGTGCACTGTCAGCTGACACAACACTCCTGAACAGCTGTTAACCTAACACACAGCCTAGTCTCTACATGCTCAATACATCTGCAATTTCAGAAAGGCAGAAAGGAAAAACAGTTTTTTGGATGTGATACAACAGAAGAATGATTTAGAATCATCACTTAGTACAATGTCTTTACAATTAGTTATTTGTCATGTCTCAAATATCACCATAACAGACAAAATACTGTACTGCTAAACATAAGATTGTCAATATATTTGAAAGTATCTACACAAGTTAAAATAATACATGACGGTACTGTATGAAAAATGTAAAAAAAAAAAAAAAAAACATCAGACAGAGATGCACTGCTAGTAGCTACACATCCACACAGCAATGCAAACTGTTGAAAGGGACCTCAGTTAAAATAAATACAGCTAGAAAATTATTTTTATGGTATTATAAGACAAATATTTTAGCCAAAAATACACAAGAGACGTATGCAGGAAAAACATAATATGCTGTGGCTGGAGGCCTCATGAAGGCATGACCTATGAAAGCAATTGCCCTATAGATTATTGACTTAAACCTCCCATGCAGTAACATGACACTAATTTGCAACAAAGCAGGTATACAGCCAATATAGCTGGCCAGTATAGTATGTATCGCAGTGGCATTGGCAATGTGTTAAACCTCACTTCTTATTCCCACATTGTTCTGAGAGCTACAATTTTAATTAGTTCAGGCTAATTTAATTAGTTTTACTAGCATTGGCAATTGCCGATTTCCTTCCGGCCAAACTAATATTTACTTTTTGTCACAGTAAAAATGCAGGTCAGCATAGAAAACCTTTTTCTCTCCATGTCAGCACAATATGAAGCTACATGCAAAAACACAAAAAGCCATGGCACAGCCGAGTTTCAGAACTACATGTCCAAGAACCATAGCAACATACTTTCCATGAGCATGTAAAGAGGTTCCGAGTACTATGTTCAAAAGGATTAATTAAGGAAGATGAAGGAATCATAGTTTTCAGCATTTATTCAACACATCTTTGAAGCCTCATTATGGATTGTGGAAAATGTATGTATGGTGATCACTGATTAAAGACTCCAGACAACATAAAACTGAACTGCCTGGTGTACATTCACTAAACTGTTTGTGTTACACTGAATGTCCTCATTAGACGGCTGTGTGTCTTTTAAATAACAATGGTTTATCGTGCCCAGTCATCATCTCAGTCATCTTACCCTTCAATGCTCTATGCAATGTCAAAGACAGGAAACAAACTTCGCTGCAGCAGAACAACACTCTGTTCAGTTTCAATGCACCAGCTCACACAAGACAGAAAATACACCATAATAATTACAGTACAACATTTACCCATCAACCCATTCCCTGATGCATTTTCCCTGTCCCATCCCTGTCTTCATAATGAATCGTTACCATGGCTACTGTTGCTTAGCAACAGGCCAGTCAGATGCTCCTAATCCTGCACTGCTGACAGTGAGCTGTGACTAGGGAAGAGAGGATGAGATGGGGAGTGGAGGGGAGAGGAAGGGTTGTACAACAAACAGTGGCACCAAGAGAATAGATATGAAATGTATATGTGCATGCATGCATGTTTTGTGCATGCATGTGTATGTGCATGTGTGGTACAGGTTTAGATGCCATAGCTGAGGTTGAACAACTGCAGTGAATATCTTTCTTAGAGTATGTGAGGTGAAAATAAAGTATGTAAAAAAAAAAAAAAGGGTGAGCTTAACGGTTTATGATGCCAAACATCAAGGCAGACACTGGCTGCAGCATCAGGTCATTGTATAACGATTTATTTATTCTTTTAAGTTTAGGAATATACTAAATGTGGAATTGATTGTATGTCCAATGAAAGAACCTTAAAAGATTGCTTAACGGTCTTTTCATGTTTCTCTTATACAAACTGACCAGCGTCTTTAAAATGTATTCAGGATTTGTTCTGTCTTGCTCAGCAACACCATTTTAAGTACTTAATGGATTATCAAAAGCACTATTATTGTGTCATTTAATTGTTTTGTAGATATGTTTTGAAAAGGAGATTTTCAGGAAATTAAACAAAACTTTTCAAGGACACAAAGAATTACATCATGCATTGGTCAGTATTTTCTTCACTAGTTTATATATGTTCTAGGGCTGTCAAAATTGGCGCATTCTATCATCTATCATCATGATTAATCTGATTAAAAATCTTTATGCAGTTGCCGTCGTGCATCCGCAAATGGGCAGTTGATCCAGTAGTGACAGGCAGCAGAACCAACCCATAAAGATAAAAGACACTAAACAGCAAGTTGGCCCTCTGGATAGTAAATATGAGGACAAAAAAAAACAAACAAGGTGGAACAATTGACCGAGATAAAATATTATGCACACTCTGCAGGAATTAGTTTTCTTTTCACTGAAGCACTTCCAGTTTAAAATACCACATTAACACGAAGCACACGTTAGTTGGGGATTCTGCTAGCACATCAGCTAACGTGTCACCCAGCTTGCGACAAACATGTTAAGTGCATATACAGTATATTCTCTTCTTTCTTGAGTCTGTTTGCTCATGCAAAATGAAACGTGATTAATATAGATAAAAAAATGAATGATATTTAATCATGATCATTCATCAAAATTAATCCACAACAACCCTGTAATTAATCGGATAACAAATTTTAATCATTTCACAGCACTAATATGTTTACATAAATTGCAGGAAATGTCTCAAAGGATGCATATTCTATATGCATATATTCTATTTAAATATATATTTTATTTAACCTTGTACTTAAGGGTCTTGATAACATTGCAAATCATAGACAAATGCTCCAATTCAGTCAGAAATTTAGCTTTCTGTGTATGTTTTCCCATTGAAAACCGAGTACTGCCAACCCACAGAATCATAAGCATTACTTATTAAAAAGATTGGAAAAGGAAGGCAAAAAGCCTGATTTAAGTAATTCTCAGGTACAGCAGAAAAACACAAAGATGAAAAAAATAATCTCAGTAGATAAGTGCAAACCAGCCCTTCTTGTAAGGCAGTGACATTTAAAATGAACCTTAATGAATTACAAAGGGGTGGCTGCACACATAAGTGATTTGTATTTATGGGAAACAAAGCAATGACACTGGGCTGAACTTCCTCATTAATAACTAAGCTTAATTAAGGCCTGTGCCTCTGGAGTACTCTGATGGAGGAGGTGAGGGGGAAAGCAGTTAGTGTGGGGATGTATATGTGTGTACAGGGAAGTTTTAAGAAAAAGAAGAGGCTCTGCTCCTACTGCTCCTGGTTGCTACTCTCCCTCTCTCTTCCTCCTGCCTTCCTTTTGTTCCCCATTTAAAAAAAATGTCCTGTAAGTACCTTATTGGCCAGGTGAAGAGACTGGAGGCTCCCAGGGCTCAGTTGGCTGTCTCCTGTCCTACTCACTTAGCGGCTCGACTCTTGTTTTGACACCCTGTAAGAAGAGGAGAGAGGTCAAACAGCATGTCAGTCTTTGTGTAGCGTACAATGTTTAAGGGACATATTTAGTCCTGAGAGATATATAGTTATACAGAGTTTAATGTTTCAATGTGATTAGGTAACAACATGTGAGAGACGAAAAGTGAAAAGGAAGAGGGCTAAAGAAAAAGTGGTTTAAACCCATCAATGCAGAACTCTGGTCTAACCAGTTCTGTAAACAATTCTGCAATTGTACTGACCAAAACCTCATTTTATTTTCCTCTCCCATACATGTCTCATTTAGAGCCTCAAAAATGTGTAAATTTTTTTAATAAAACATGAACAGAATGAAGGGAGGAACAGTATTGGTTCTATTGTCAAGATTCTTCAGATCTAAATTTATTTCCAGTACATTGTTGCCTGTTTTAATTCAATAATTTAGCTTTCAGGCATTACAATGTTCAGTTTAACTGGTTTGTTTTACATTTATCACAAACTGAAGTGTTTTTTTTTTTTCTTATAATTTTTATTTTTCACTTGGTGAACTATTTCCAAGAAATAATCAAAAATGATATTGTGCATTTTAATGACTTGCAAGATTTTTTTTTTTTTATATCTCAAGGTTATTTCCATGGCTAGTTTTTCATAACTCTAGCCTTTTCATCATTATCCAAAAATAGTACACTTACACCATTGAATAATCAGGGTTTACTTTGAAGCCTGCACTATGACTGTCTAATCCTTGCTATTCCCCCCTCTATATTTCTTCCTGCTGTGCAGATCTTGTGATTTGCTCAGAGCATCATGTTGTTTCTGTAACCTTTTAAACAGCAGCCTTGCATCTGACAACCTTCCAGTCACAAGCTACTGGCCAGTCGCCACATGCCAGCAGCTGCCATGATCAACTTCCTCTTTATTTCTTTTCTCTTATACATTCAACGTCACATGAGCACTAACGGTGAAGAAGCAAACACATACATGCACAGGCACAGACACGTGCACAGGCACAGACACGTAGATACACACAGACACACAGTTTTACTGCTCTCTGTTTAGACAATATATTTTAAATTAAAATATTCAAAACCCAACATGTCCATTTATCAGCACTCTCATAAGTCTTGTTTTGTTCAAAGCCCAATTACACCCCATCAGTTGTTATGGGCAACTGAAGAAACCTGAAAGTATTCACAACAGTTCAAACCGGAAAATTTCACTTTTCTTTTCAAGCAAATAACTCTAACCAATAAAAGAATAACTCAAATGTTGGTTAATTATTGTAAGAGTTAGCAACTAATCAATTCATTCATTCATAAATGAATTGTTGCAGCTCTGATGTATTTCATTCATGGCATCAGTTAAACATCCATAAACCTATAGGACTTGAGGAAAAAAGACATGTGATATATAATTCAGTCCTAACGGCAATACAGCAACAAGTTACTATGAAGAGAGAGGTGATGTACGACAGTAAATTCATTACAGCCCGGGCAGTTATATTGATAAGTCTCACTGGATGAGTGAATGTGTCATGACAAACTTTAAGGTTAGAGCCGTTTGTTTTCAGTGTAAACACATAGCCTGTCGGCAGTCTTTGTCCCTACATCCACATGATTCACAAATGTCATATACAGTTACATAATTCTCCACAGTGTTAGGAGAGGCCTCTGGAATGAGTTAAATTCCTGTTGCACATTACTGTTGAGCCTAGTGAGTAATGTTTTTGCAAACTTGGACTGAATGAGTGATTGTAAGAGAAGTAATCAGAGGTGATTGTAAGAGTTCAAACTCAGGTCTTCATTTGTCTGACTCTGTTGACATAACACAGAGCAGTACCTTTGGCTAGTCAGCTGGATAACTGTACTGTGTGCTGGTTGACTTTCAACCTCCACCTATTCTGTTTTCATTTTCATCCTGAAATCTTGTTGTGACCTTACATGGACTATTTTTTTCTCCTGGGTTTTGTCAAATCACATGATCCTGCTTCTGTGAATGAGGTCTGAATGTGTAATAAATTATTCTAGTTGTTGCTTCCAAGTATCTACAGTTTTTTCCAACCTGTAAAACCATGTCCACATGTTTTGATTTTTGAATATAATTTTCTGTCTTTTTCGCGTCCACACAGAGCCGTATGGCAGAGAGCTTGCGCCTGTTTGACTCCATCTGCAACAACAACTGGTTCACTAACACATCGCTCATCCTCTTCCTCAACAAGAAGGACCTGTTGGCTGAGAAGATCAAACGTATTCCTCTAACAGTGTGCTTCCCTGACTACAAAGGTCAAAACACCTATGAAGAGGCAGCTGTCTATGTGCAACGGCAGTTTGAGGACCTCAACCGCAACAAGGAGACCAAGGAGATCTATTCGCACTTCACCTGTGCCACTGACACCAGCAACATCCAGTTTGTGTTCGACGCTGTCACGGACGTGATCATCCAGAACAATCTCAAGTACATTGGGTTGTGCTAGGACCTGACATTGGGTTGGGGGGGTGGGGGGTAATGCGGGCTGCTTGCCAGCAGTTGGCCCGCCAACAGGCTGGATAAACATAAGGCATGTCAGTTTGCCTGATGGTTTATCTCCTTGAGGAGGTGCAACAGTGAACTGCAAAGGAATGAGGTAGAGATGTGGTCAGCATGGACAATACTGTAGATCCAACAAATGGAGACGGTCCATGGTCAAGATGGGAATTTACCCCAATATGTTTGCACTGAATATGAGTATGCAGAGACACCCAAACACATGCACACACAAACACACACAAATTTCTGTTTGCTCACACACAAGATCTCTGGATCAACAGTAAAGCACTTGTTTGACAAGGCAACACTGGAAATTTTAGACAGCTATCCCTACCTGCCTGCCAAACCAGAGACTGAGTAGTAGGTCTTTACTGGTGGTTTCCAGTTACTTTTGTCTCCTTTATTTTATTTGCCTGAGTCAATTAATGCTGCATTACAAGAAGAATTCTGACAAAATCAATGTTCTCTTTTGGATTTTCACCGTAACAATGGTAAACAGTGAGTGCACCTGATGTGATGTGGAGAGAGCCTGTATGCCTGGGAAAAAAAATAATTGTCAATAGACATGATGTCACAGGGCTTCTGCCTGAAAGAGGAAACTGCCACAGTCTAAAACCGAAGTGAATTTTTTTTTTTTCTACATACTATTTCTTTTCCCCCATAGTCAAATGTCTAATCTTATTCTTTTTCCCTCTGGTTTTCTTTGTTTTTGTGCTTAAAAAACAATTTCTCTAAAACCTGTCTTTTGTAGCAGGTCACTGACTTCTAGTACCATAAGAGTGTTATACTCAGCAGAGTCAAAAGTATTCTTAATGATCATTCCAGTTTCCATCAAGAGACAACAAAAACAGTGCCAAGATCAGATTGTAAATAAAAACAGATCCCATCCATTATGTTATTTTTTCTGTTTTTATGGACAAATACATTCAAACATGCATGATTTTGTTACTTTGGGATACTAATATATTTTATTTGGGATTATGTTTCTCTTTTCTTAGGTTTAAATAATATATTCCCAAAAATATATATAAAAGTCAAACACTGTGTACGATTGTACAGTTGTCAGAGAGGAATATATTGAAAAGAGTTATATCAATATAATAATGGTGATGATGATGTTATGATGAGAATAATGAAGATGACAATGATGATGATGATGATGATGATGATGATGATGATGACTGTGGTGATAATGACTTGTTGACAAGGAAAACAACGTTAGTATGAGATGATGTGGCTCAAAGGAGAACAAGACTGTAGAAAACATGAAAATGAAAAAGCAAACCTTCAATCTTCCTTGCATCATCTAAGTGGAAAATTGTTAAAGTCAGTCAGTATGATGTGTAAATATACTGTAAGGTACACTCTGTTCAAACAAATGAAAATAAAGGTTGAGTTGGCATACTATAAGTGACATACAGATAGAGTGTGAGAGAGAGAGAGAGAGAGAGCGAGAGAAAGAGAGAGAGGGAGAGAGAGAGAAGGAGGGAAAACCTGACTCCACTCCTCCTCTTACCCTTTCTTTTCAGTGAAGAGAGTGATTTGCAAACAACTCAGCTAAGGGCTTTAGGCTTGACTTTACAGGATGTCCACTTCAACAAAAGACAAAACAATTTAAAAAGAAATATAAAAAGGACAATAACTATGAATAAAACAATTTATGCAAATTTCTATGGTGTAGTAAATGTGTTTTTGGGTGGTGGTTGTGTCAAATGTGCTTTACATTTGTTTGAGATGTTCATAATTGATGACCTGCTCTGTGGTTTAAAAAGAAGTTGCAGCCCTTAAAACCACTAATCGTGCTGCATCAAAATATTTGCCACTTGGAATGGAACATACTGTCCAAAATCATCGCCTCTATCTTCAGTATCCAAGATCATGACATAATAAGTGTTTGTCCTCACCATACAATGTAGCCACTGGGGCAAGAATAATCTGAACATAAAGTATGCAATTAAAATATTCCTGAATGAACTTGGCCTATGTGTGAAGCGGGTACAGTGTACGTCCAGATTCCACTCTAATTAGTGTCTAAACCTTTCCTGACCAAAAATGTTTGCTGGAGCAGACACAGTTTAGCAATTAAAGAGTTAAATATACAAATTAGATTTAGTCTTAACTAAATTTTGGCAGTGACTGTGCTTTTGGCAAACTTTAACCACTGTATAAAAACTGAATAGGTGTTAGAAGAGCACTTAACATGCTCTAAAAATCTGGTTTTTCAGTAAAGACAAGAGTCCTCAGAATCTTCTGAGAAATATTCATGTTTGACAGGAAATGATGCAATGGCTTGAATCAAATCTGAATGGGCTCAAACAAGGTTCAGTATGATTGTAAAATCTGCAAAAATCCTCCTAAGAAATTTGCTCACTATTTATATTTGTGAGAAAAGTGAGCTAAGATCACAGTTAGTATGTGAACGATAAGATAAAGAATAAGTTTTGGCCGAGCTTTCACAGGTGAAAGAAGGACAATATCTTGAACAATGAAGTGCATACTATGTTTTCTCCTGTAGATTTTATTACATTAGTGTATATGTGTTTTACTTGTATGTGAAGTTCTATACACTCACATTTTACAGTTTTCGTTAAGAGGTTCACAAAGGATGACATACAATAAAACCAAAACTTTTCATATTAACCCTTATTTGACCCCATAAGCATGAAGCCAAAGCCATTCTAGTACCTGTGCAGCGCATTTAGTATTTTCCATGCGTTAGATGACTGTAATGTGGACGTGCACTGGTTTTGTGAATATGTCCTATACAAAACAGGAGCCACACATGTAGCATTTCTGCACTGTGTGGCTGATGAATTCATCTTTTTATTATATTTTAGCTCACTTTACATCACTGTCTGAAAAATGTCTTCTAGTCACACCGGTATTCTTTTGTGGATTGATTTAAGCAACAGTGGGAATTTGTTTGAGAGATGAACATAAATAAAATCCACTGCTGAGACAGGAGAGTTCTGCTGAAATCATGCCTTGTGACTGTCATGTGGTAGGACTGAGTACAAACAATAAAAAATGACTGAGTTACAGAATGGGGAAGATAGTTGTTACAAATGCTCACTATTCATTCATTCATTCAAACAAATCAAGATGAAGAGAAATCTTTGACACTAATGGCAAACTGGTCAGCAGTGTGAACAGAGATGTCATGTCCTGGGACCGAGGGCTGATCAGTCACAAGGTGATGCTGATGTTTAAATGATGTTATCATTAAATGGTACAACACTAGTTAGAGGTTCAGTGTGTGGTATTTAGCGACATCAAATGGTGAAGAAGCAGATTGCAACTCACTCAACCCCCCCTCCCCTCCCCCAAAGCTCCTTTGGTGGCCACAAAAAATGGAAAATCCCTGATTAAAGTTTGTGTTTGGTTTGGCCATAAGCTTAAGAAGATATTAACTCTGGCCCAAACTCAGATAATTTAGATGACAGTAATACATCTTAATGCAATATGTCACCTACTATAAACAAAAAAAGGAGAAGAAGCCCATTCTGACCTACTGAAAGATGACAGAGCAACAGGACGGACTCCGTGAGGCGACCTGCACAAACCACAGTTATAAAAGACTCATTCTAAAGTAACGAAAACACAACAGCCCTCATGCACGAACATTTGCATATTCATCAGTGGTACAAAGAGCTTGTGCATGAGAGCCACATCTGATACAGTTATTGCTTGTCACCTCATAAAACTGTGGCACATCACTCATATGAGGCATTTATGAACAAGTTTTATTAGTGTAATTGTTTTTTACCATGATTGTTCTCTTTGAAAACATAACTATCAATATTATATTATATTATATTCTTGCTTTAGACACCATTACATCCCACACACTGGATCTTTAGTACTACTAAGGTGCTCATAGTAAAATAACTCATGTAAACCAAAAAAAATCACTAAGAGCAATAAGAAAAACAGTAAGAATAATACATAAATACACCTAATGAATTTACACTTCTATTGCATTTATTGCATAACATAAGTGCTGTAGATTATACAGGTAATACTGCACATTTCTCATAAATCAAAAGTGTGATAAACAAGTCTATTTCATGTTTGTCCATTACTCAGATACTATAAGTGGAAATAAGATAGTACTATTTACTTCATCATTTTTGATATGTGTGTATAATTATACTTTTGAAATGATATCAGTGGTCCTAGTGCAGAAAGGTAGGGTTTGCTAGATTTTCATGACTTTAACCTCAGACAGGCTTTTTTTATGTTAGGTCCTGATCTTTCTATGTTTGAGATTTTAGAAATGTCAGAATAGTTACATCCATAGAAGATTCAAGCTGCTGCCAGCGTAACCTCACATTTGTCATCAGTATACAGACATCCAGGATCTAATAAGGCAAAACGAGTGGGAATATTTCTAAATATAAAAGGATAGTTCACAAACAACCATGGGCACAAATAGAAATACTTGGCTCCATGAGGACAGGTCTAGACAATAAATATCTATAATACATGGCGTGTTCCAAGGCCTCTGTCTATTTCTAGGCCTTGTGAATCAGAAAAAACAAAAAGCAAAGAGGACAGATGTTTGCCCTTGCCCCTAGCCTCTCTGCTGACCCCCTTCATGTTGTTGAGCACACAACTAGGTACTGCATATCCTGTGATTCCTTTGCTTCCCCTTGTCCTCAGCTCCCCTCTCTTTTATTCCCTCCAGTTGACTCCTTGCTGTGTTTCCTCAGTGACCTCCACCTTTCTACCTTCCTACTTATCCTCTCTGGACCTGCTCCGCTTTCATCTAAGCTTGTCTTTCTGCTCCTGCCTGCTCTTTGGCTGTAAATTGCCTGGTAAATAAAATACAAAATCCCAGCAGGTGGAAGAAAAAAAACACAAGTCTGACTTTCTTGGAAAAGTTTTAGTATCTGATTCTTGTCATATTTCTTTCTTTATCTGCTGTCAAATCTGCCATTCACATTTCCAAATCTAGTCCTCTGCTTCTGGCCAACAGGATCTTGTCTCTATCCTCATCCTCCAGGCCCCCCTTAGATCTTTCCACTGATGCTCACTGTCTCCTTTACTGACTGCTCTAACATGTGCTTAATGTCTCCCTCAACCCGTCCTAAATGAAGTCCTAAAAAAAAATCACATGAGCAGACTTAACTGGTGCCCTCTTGAACCCATTCCCTTCTCCGTCTCCCGGACCACAGCAGCTGATCTGCTTTACTTCCTGACTGATATCATCTACTTCTCCCTGACGTCTGGCTGTGAACCATCTGTCTTTGAGTCAGTTATGCCACTGTTCTCACAAAACCGCCTCTTGACCCATCTGATATCCATTACACACTGCGATCAAGCTTTTCTTTGACACTCCCTGCTACGTGCTGCCCGCAGTTTTAGAAAAATAAAAACTGGACTTCAGTGTCTAATGCAGCCATTATTAGTTCCATGAAAGAAAAATAAAACACATGCCAAACATTACATCATCTTAATTCAGAAAATATTTATTTTTCATTTTGGGCTTGCTTAAGGCCAAACCCTAAATAGTTATGACTTGATTGGCTAATAATAAGCAAATAACAAGTGATGGTTTTTACCTCAAAATTGCACACAACCAGTGGGAAAAGGCTTAGACATACCAGTACATGTCCTCAAATGCCTTAAAAGTTATCTGAATGACTTGTGAACAAAATAAATGTTTTTCATTCTTTTCATCAACTTTACACTAAATACATTCTGTAGTGTACAATGCATTAAACAGAAGTTTATGGTAATTTGTTGAGGGTCAACTAGTGTTCATGGCCTCATGGATGACTGAAAGTTTAGGCCTATTTTCATCATGACATTTTTGTTAGCAATGGTGATACAGGTAATTGTGATTGTTATTTTCCGTTTGTGGGACTAGTAGTGTACAGTATAAGCCAAATAATCGTTTAATTGTTTATCTTTCAGACTCTGTAAACAAAAATTGCAGATGTGACATAAATAACTCAAAGTTTCAGATATCGTGAAATTTAGTGACATCTAGTGGTACAGCTGCAGACTGGAGTCAAGTGAATAACCAATCTCCTATGGTGGCTGCAGAAACAAGAAAAGAAAAAAAACAAGAAAAGCACTCGGAGAGCGCAGACCTCGGCGAAGACAGATGTGTCCCGTCCCCCCCCGATCACCACCAAAATTTAATCATTTCTTCCTTGTGCCAGTATCAACATTTCATGAAAATTTCATGAAAATCCATCCATAACTTTTTGAGTTATCTTGCTAACAAACAAACAAACAAACACACACGCAAGCACACAAAGCAAAGTGATCACAATACCTCCTGGCGGAGGTAATAAGCACAAAAGGCACACAATAAGCTGCTCAACTTAAACAGTTGGTGGCAGTAATTCTCCACTAAGGTGGCATCATGGAAGCAGTGGTAAATAGAGATATTACATTTACAGTGGAAAGAAAAAGTTTGTGAACCCTTTAAGTTTGCCAATTTTCTGGATGAATTGGTGTAAAAATGTGATCTGATCTGCATCTAATTCACTAGTATTGACTTACAGAATGTGCTTAACCTAATGCCACACAGATAATTATATTTCATGTCTTTGTTGTGCAATTTGTGCCAAAACCTAGAAAATTTTTAATGGTTCCCATAATTTTCTTGCCACTATATGTAGGCTTCATCCAACTGCCTAAACAGAAGTGAATGGAAATAATCAGAATCAGCTCATATAACTGCAACCTAGTAATTATGTGTAACAATGTGCAAGTCTAATAGGTCTGCATGCCTTTGTGTGTAGACAAATATTTTTCAACTTATTATGATATTTGTCTTTTTCTGGCAATGCTGACCAGAAGTAATTTCTTTGTATCTTTAGCTGCCCTGAGGCCCACTCATCAGCCTCTGTGTTATTCCAGGAGACTACAGGCACTATAAAGTGACTGCTGGAAATCCTCCTCCTTGTAAAAATACATACACCTGTCTTCTTCATTGGGCCTCATTCTTTGTCCGTGATCTCTTATGGGTCTCAATTCTTTAATAAAAACAGCAGAGAAACCTCTAGCCTAAAAAGGTAAAAATTCATTTGTGCAGGCCTAAGGGTCTGGGTGTAATGAAAACAACAGACCTACAGCACCAGACCTTTGGTGATGTCTGTTAAGAGTGTTTTGAGTATCATAAAGCCAACACTCCTCTGGTGAAAAAAGGGGTATAAATGTGACTTATTTATGGATGAGACTTGATGGGATGAAAGGTGTACAACATGGTTATAGACACAGTCACTCCAACATTTACACATCAGTTCAAATTACCAAAAATAAAGCACATTTGTGTGGTTAACACTGAAAGCATAAATCTGTGCTGTGGAGTATTTCTAAAAGATTTCATTGTCATATTTTCTGGCAACAAGACAGTTCAGCATGAGAACAAGTAACCAAAATCTGACATTGACATTAATTGTTTCTAAACAAAAAAAACTAAACTATCAGCTACTCGCACTTACATTATGTTTATATTTTCTTCATTAGCTCATAGTACGGCTGAAAAAAAAAAAATACTGTGATTTCTCTGTAAAATGATAATGCTCCATTTATAATGGTATGTTCTGGCACACTACCTTTATCAAAAACTTGCAGTTCCTCTGATGTGAGTGTTTCACTGGGCCATTTTGCGATAACTGAAGTCTGAGGTCCCAGCTCAGTGCCATCTGGAGCAGAGCTGCACTGTTAAACTGATAAACAGAAAAACACAGAGACAAAAGAAGGTTTAATTCATAATATACAGTACCACAATCAGCACACAGACTGGGAACTGATGACTGGACTGCTGGAAAGCTTTCTCTTTAGTTAACTACAACTACTGCCCACAGATGGGAACAGTCCTATTCTCCATAGTCTCTCCACAAAAGACCTGTCCTGATAAACATCATACCTGAAATTTTCAACCTTCTTTTTTATAAAAATAAATAACCGCATCAAATGCACAGCTGCTGCCATTTCCTAATTTATCTCTATTTATCTTTATTTCCATGGTGACCCTCCATTTTCTGACCCCACCTGAAGACATAAATCATTTTGAGCATCTGTTAAGTCTTTTTGTTGTCATAAGTTCCATTACTTCACAAAGATCACAAAGATACTATTTCAGAGGAGTGATCCACCTATAATTAATAGGCTTACTGGCTTCTAAATTCTGGGCAATCTGCCCTCCTGCCACACTTTATTATACTGGCCAAAAAATGCTTCGAATGGTTTATCACCAACATGATTCAACCAAGCCTTTTTGATCATGTAAGCCTTGATGTATCCTTACCTAACAATGTAAAAAATGCAATTTATCATAAGTTCCAACAAAGAAAATTAAAAACTTAAATTTAGTTCCCATCCTTTATTTGCCTTTCATGATATATTCTGACATGCAGCAGATTAAAAAGTCTACACACCCCTGATAAAATGGTAGGCTTTGTAATGTAAAAAATTATAAGAGACAATTCACGTCAGAACTTTTTCTACCGTTATTGCAAAACCTATACAAATAAGGTGAAAGCAGGAATCTGTTTAAGTGTGTACACACCTGAACAAATACTTACATACATACTAACAGCACTCAGTCTTTGTGGATTAACAGTCTAGTTTATCTTGGAATATTTTGACATGGCAATATTTTCTCACTCATCCTTGTAAAAATGTTCTAGTGCTGCAGAATTTCAATTGGATTCAGAGTCTGGGCTCTGCATGGCCAGGCAATTCCAGAACAGTGATGTTCTTTTGCTGAGGACATTCCTTTGTTGATCTAGATGCATGCTTTGGGCCACTGTAGTGATTGAAGCTAAAATACTTCTGTATCTTCAGCTTCCCAGAAGATTTCTGAAAGTTTTGGCTGAAATTTGATGCTATTCTCAATACCCTCAGTATAATTTTGCAGGAACCAAAATCATGGCAAGAAAAAAAAAAAAGAAAATATACACCTTCTGCCACTATCTCCTCTTGATTAAAATAAAAACATAATTGCCCAGTCCACACAAATAGAGGCAGTTTTACAAATAGGTATTTTCCTCTATGTCTTCTAAAAAAAACTGCCCACACAACCTTAGTCTTATAAAATATCTCTGTACAGACAAGTAAGCAAAAACAACGATAAACCACCACAAATGCTCAGACAAACCATTGTCTGATGGACAATGCAGACCTTTGATAATAAAGATTGTAGGAGACCCAGAGGCTTTAGTTTGTCATGAAGCTGAGCCACAACAACAAGTTCCATTATAAACTTAACTTAATGCAAAGGTGTTGGTTCAGGTGTCTGACATGTGTTCTTTATATATTTACATTTTGGTACAATAGAAGTGCAAGACCATTGGTAAAAAATTTACTGGACATCAAAATTGCTGCAGAAAGCAGGAAAAAAATGCATTCTTACAAGAAAACACAAACACACAAAGTAGTTGAAGACTATTTTAAGGTATTGTACTTTCATTTTGTGTAACTGTATACTTTTACTTCTCTCTAAAATAAAATCATCTAGACTCTCATCTATAAATCAGTTATATACATTTCTTACCATCATCTGAGCCTGCAGCTTCATTGCCTCTATTTTCAGTTACTCTCCATGTTTCCATCCCAATTACTCATTTTTTACACATGAAAATCCCAAACTGTCCCACCCACATTTCCATTTCTCCATGCCAACCTCACTCAGATCACGCTCATCAGTAAACCACAGTTCAGTTCACTTCAAGTGCAATGCTGCTTATGCTGCTCATTTCTTAATTGACTCTGAAAAGGGGAGGCTGTGTGATTTACAATTATTTTACACATGGGCTATTGTTCCGTGTATTGTTTACATGCTTCAGTAAGAGATTACAGCCTTCACAACCCAGATTGTCAAGACAAGATGGCCTCACAGTCCCCCTGTTCCACATGCCATTTGCTTTGTGGCTATTTAACATGAAACATGAACATATCTTAGAACGTAATTTACAATTTAAGCTTTTGTAATTTTCTACATAGACAGTGCTATACCCAAATCATTTCATGTTTAATCAAATTACCTCAAAATAATTAAAACATGAGAAACGTGGCTTAAGGCAAGACTACTGATTCCAGTAATGACTTGATGATAATGAAGTTGCCATGTACAGACTGTATTTAATGGTACTTGATGGTACTTGACTCAGAGTCAAGGAATGGGGGACCCCACAGTGTGTTTATGCCACTATCGTTCAACAAAGAATTGCTAAATTTTGTAATAATGATTAGACAGTAAAAATATTTTTCTTTGACATGAGTTACTATGACAGTAAGGAGGCACTAGGATCATGTATTACTAGAATCAGAGTAGGAAAGACTGAGTTTATGTATGTAGTCTAATTTTTTTTCAGGAATTTAAAGTGCTGAGTGAAGTACAGAACATTTCATAATGGCTTTTTGATATAATGACATTCTGTAACATAGCTAAAAATAACATCTCTGCTGTTTAATGAGAAGCAAATTAACATTTTTTGAGGTTAGAAGTAGTACAGTGGGATTGTGTAATTTAATACTACAATTAGTACATTTTAAAAAGAGGGTATTTTTAAGGGTGTTAGCATTGTTTATTTTATTTTTTTTATTTATTTATTTATTTTTACTTTGGCCTTATCTACAATGCAGTTTGCATAATACATCTACATTCTGCAACTGGATCATTTTGCTGACTTCATATTTTCTAAGAATTAATGGGTGTGAGCTAACTACTAATTGAGGCATTACTTATACATGTCGAAATTCAACAGGTTTTTAAAATAACCCTAAACTAATTTAAAATAAGGATTAAATTATAATCTTACCTTTTAGTAGATACTTTAAGCAGCAGGCAGACATTTGTGGCCTTGCTGTTGTCTCTTCTGTCCTCTCTTGTCTTTACTGCATTAGCGTTAGCATCTTCCTACATTAGACTTCACTATTAAAATGTTTTCTTACAGATAAACACTATATCTACAGGACGAACTGCTTAAGAGTAACATTAAAAGGGGAATACATTTCCTTTTAACTAGCTCTATTCTTTATGGTTTTGGCACAACAACATTTTCCTCTGACCGCTTCCTCTAATTAGCTCAATATTTATTGACACTATTTTTTCCTGACCTTTGACACCGTTCCCATTAGCACTAGCATCAGCTGCTATCTCGGCATGTTATTTTTAGCGATAAAAGACATATATTTTAGGGGCTTTACTGCATCTTTACCTGATTGAGCTGTATAAATGTACCGACCTTAATATACTAGATGCATGTTTCACTGTTACAGGCAGAACATATTTTTAAAGGTTAGAGGTGAACTCTATTATAGGGAAATAATAAAGCCTGCATTTTACCCTAAGGCACACAACAACTAGCATTAGCATTCGCATTTAGCCTTAGCACACAATATTTGCTGTTGTTTTCTCTGTGATTACTGTTATTTGTTTCCCCTTCCTGTTTGGTTTGGGATAGCCATAACTACAGAATGTGCAGCATGATAGAGAAAAAGCAGAAGAGGTGTAAAAAATAATAATAATAATAATAATTTTTCACAATAGTATCATCAGATATTCTTACTATGGTTGAATATGGAGCAAAACAAATATCTGATTTGACTAGACACTTCCTGAACTCATGATTCATTGAGTTTGTGCCCAGGTCACCAATAAAAACCAACAGTGGTTTCCAATAGAGACAAATCTGTATTAATTACACTCTTTTCTTTGGCATATTCTTGCATATTCTTTATTATTATTATTATTATTATTATTATTATTATTATTATTATTATTATTATTATTATTATTATACATTCATGAAATAGTAAGAAATACAGTGGAAAAACACAGACAGGTAACAACTTTAAGCAAACATCTGATGGGAGGGATGTCTTCCAAAGCATCAATAGCTCCATTCATGGGCCATAAAGGGTCACTGAATGGTTTGATGAGTGTGAAAATGTTGTGAATCACATGCTATGACCTTCACAGTCACCAGGTCTCAAGTTATGAACACCTATAGGATGTTTTGGACTGATATGTTTGACAGCGCTATCCTCATTCATAATCACAGCTTTGAACTGTGTGTCAAATGGTGTTCATCTTCCCAGCAGATTTCACAGACTTGCTGCGTCACTGCCAAGCCACTTTGAAGCTGTTTGGAGGGAAATGGTGGAAAAACACCATAACAAGACATTTTACATCTGTGTTGGTTTTTCCATTTGAAAATAAGAAAAAAATATATAGATATCAATGTTTCATATATCACTAGATAATCATGCGTGGATTAAGCTATGAAGCAAAAACTGTAACTTGGCCAGAGATTCCTTGAACCCATGACTCCTTGGACAAATGCCCAGGACACCTGTCATGCATTTATGATATCAGACATCTTTCATTGGCAGTTTCCAAAAATGCTGTTTCATTGTATCTCTTTCATTGCTGTCCCAAATTTAAGGTTTAGAGTGTGATATGTAGTGACATGCAGTGATTACAGATTCCAGCGCTGTGCCTTCACCCTGATCCTGTCCCACAATGGCTGCAAAAAAACACTAAACTTCTTTGTAAGAGTCAATTTTGGTTTTGTCTGTTTTTTTCTGTTCAGATAAAGAGATGTAGTGTTAACTTTGGTCCACACGCAAACATAGCAGTGATGAGTCTTAACACTGGATACCACAATTCATAAAAAAGGACAAAAAAGATAAAGGGAAGTCCATTCTGATCTACTTTAGAAACATGGTGGACACTGTGATGGTGATCCATTCCCTCTCTTGAGGCAAATGAGAGCTTATTTGAAGGTTGAAAAAAAAAGATAAATTATTGTAACACAGCAACTCTTAATATTATGTGATATACTAATGAAAATATCATTATGAACAATCAAAATTCTATACATGTAAGGAGAGTTCTCTAAATCTATGTATATCTTCAGCTTTATCTTTCAAAACAATTTAAAATTAGGAAAACAAAATGCTTAGTTGCTGGCCAACAACACTTGAAAGATAGATCTTTGCTGCCTGAGTATGGGGTAATTCATGAAATAAAGAAAGGAACTGAAATATGGATTCCAGCTCAGCAGCTATTACAGTTTGACCCTCACATCACCCAATGCACAATTTTCTGCGGAGCTGTGCTAATGTGCCACCTTGTGGCTATTACATACTAGCATACATATGACTTACAATGTTTTACCTACCAAACAGAAAAATGTTTAGTTATTAAGTGTAAGATTTTGTTTGGCTCTTTTACAGAATATGTGTCTAATATTGCTTATCTAGACAGCATCCTTTTATGGTTAGTTCTTATTTCATTGCTGCTCTGATATCTTGATGTAAGTGTCAGCAGGAGAGAATTTATTCTAAATGTAATCAGATTCAAGGATGTTTTCCCCATCTAGCCTGGAATGCACAGGAGGACATGATTATCATAACAGTAAGATTGTGCAGTAACTCCAAAGCAATGGAGTAAATGAGTATACCTGCACTGTACTCGGCAAAATGTCTTCAGTGTTCTCCTGACGTTTCACTCTATGTTTAACCTGTGCACCCACTCCTGCACCCTGTACTTTGAAAACCACAGCCATAATGAGTTGTTTCCTCACTAATCACCTTCCCCCACATAAACATAACTGAAAAAGAAACTAGCTCGGCAGATGTCAAAGAAGCTTGAAGAAGAAACAGAAGAAGTTACTGAACTTTTTTTTCCTCAAGATTCAGTTCTCATACTAGTGCAACCCTATGTAATCAGAGGTAGGAGGCATTGGGGATCAGGGAAGCCTCACCTCTAATCATTACCTCAGGGCCCTTGTGCCAGTTCCAGATGATCACCCTAAAGCACTCCTTTCACCCGTGTCTACTACCCTATGACATCAGCAGCTCTGTTGGTGAAAACCCCTCAGTCTTTGTCTTGACTTGTGGTTACAATGCTCTTCTGTTACTGAATATGGAACTCTGCCCAGAGATGGTGTTGTGGTTACAACTCTTGAACTGGTGCACATGATTTTTGCTGGCCTGCAATTGAACTCTTTTTCTACAGTTCATTAAGTCAGTGGTCCTCAGTCTTTTTCTGAGGGGCCCACCTTTGGAGGACGAAAAAAATCTCCCCCTCAACCCCAGCAATATTGTAACAGTGAAGCAAATATAACTTTTATTGAAAGAAACATCAATATTGAAACAATACTTTTTGCTTTCCTTGAAAATTTTTTTGTTCCAATTAAAAAATAACTTAGATTTTTGTTTGAACAACACAGATAAATTCAACAAGACTGCTCCCTGAGACCACATTTTTCCAAATAAAAATAGGAAATGTGCAATTATCTTACAACTATGACAATAAAGTTACTTTTTTTAGAACAGCAAACAAATTTTGGTAACAAAGATATTTTATTGATTTGGTAAATGCTTTTTTCCTAAGTGGCTTACAAGGGAAGGATGAAGAATTATGCTATAAAAGAACTTTTGAAAAGAGACCACTAAAGAGACAATATCAGTGGCTGCAATGAGCTGGTTTACATCGCACATCTCAGGACATTAAAGTGCAAACTATGCAAAAACAGAAACGCTAAACATTTTTCTTTTCTAGTAAAATCGTTGTCCATCTCCAAACCTAAACTCTTTGTCTAAGCTGGACACAGATCACCATGGCGGTATATTTGTTTGTTGTACGTCCCTAAAATAAGTCCAGGGTGCTCCAACACTAAAACATTAGTTCTACCTGCAACATGTTATAACCTGAAGAAAGAAAAACACCCAGGAATGATCCCATGCCCTCCCTGGTAAGCCTTCATGCCTCCCCTGGGGGGCCTGCCCCACAGTTTGGGAAATTCTGCTTTAACTGAACAATAAATACATTTAAATATTCAGTCTGTGTTTTTTCTATGGGCAAAAATCTGCTTGCCAGGAATTTCCTTTTCTTACATTGTACTAACTCATGATGCATTTCCTGAAGATGGTTACCATGACCTTTTGACAGGCGTGTGATCAAAATGGTTTACAATGTTAATATGTTTTTCTAATCAGGTTGCCAACTGTTGTAGGACGATGCAGGAATTATAGAATAATGAATTACAGATAATACCAGTATACTGACTCTACACAACAGTCATGACACAATATCTGCAACGGGAAAAGAAAAAATACCCCCAAAAATAAAATGGTATGAATTATATTATATTTATATATTGGTTCATTGCGCTGTTGTACATAAGTTCATCATTTGTTTCTGCAGCTCTTCATGCATGGAGAAGTTTCCTTGCTATTTTCAATGTAACTTTGCATTTTTTTTTTTTTTTGCATTATCAGTGAACATTGAAATCTCAGTTTAGGTCAACAGATCAGGACACATGTAAATCAAATCAAATCAAATTTTATTTACAAAGTGCTAAATCATAACAAAAGTTATTTCATGATACTTTACATGTAGGGCCATTTGGAACCAGACTCTGAAGGCAATTTACAGAAACCCAACAGAATCCTACAGGCAGTGGCACAGAAAAGGTCCCCTGGGGCCCCAAGTAAAAATAATTAAATAAACAAATAAATAAAATTTATATATATATATATATATATATATATATATATATATATATATATATATATATATATATATATATATATATATATATATATATATATATATATATATATACAGGGTGTCCCATAAGTCTCCATACATAGGAAAAATAAACGTTTCTTGACATAAACCATTTTTATTTATATAATATGCTCTATATGACTGCCATTTTGTCGGGAACACATTTCAATGCGTGTCCTCCACTGCTGAAGAACTATAAAGAAGAAATATAAAGAAATACATGTTAGAACCATACGTATTATGTCTCCTATGTATGGAGACTTATGGGACACCCTGTATATATACACACACACACACACACACACACACACACAGGTGGGGGAGGGGCAATTTGGACTCAGGGGGCCCCTTCAGAGAATTTGAGACAGCTAGTTGTTACTGCAACTTCTCACTGCCGCTGTGTTGTGAACTTATTCTTTAGACTGTTTGTGTCAAGTCTGTTGGTCCTTTGGGGGCCCCTGCTGGCTTAGGGGCCCCAAGCAGCTGCCTGCCTTGCCTAATGGCAAGCAGCACCACTGCCTACAGGAACAAACACTAATAATTTGGTAACTCATATTACCTTCTCCATATACCAACTACTCCATCTCTCCACAGCATAAAATCTTCTTTTTTTTCAATCATAATGCTTTATACACAAACTGAAAATCCAAATAAAATCTTGTCCAAGTATGCTGTGGATTTTAATAAAAAAATAACAATGATTGTCGGCACAATGATGAAATTTCTCGATAGTCTGTTCCTGCATTGATATTTTCTTCAACCTATTGTTTTAAGGCATTACTAATACATGAAGTATTAGCACTAGTATTAGTGTTATTAGTATTGATTGTAAATCCTCCTTCAATGGGGTGTTGATTAAATGATTAAAGAGTGACATGAATTACGCTCAAAACTAATAAGTGATGGATGTATTTAGCTTTGTGTTCTGACTTTTAACTGTTTTTTTTTTTTTTTTTTTACTAAAATGTGGGCAAAGTACAATGTGAAGTATTTTGCACCAGTCATGAGACAAACACTGTCCACGAGTATTTTCCGTCCCGCCGTGCAGGTATGTTTTACTGGGCCCATCCATGGGCCCCTGAGCTGGGGCCTCTTGAATCATAATGTGAAAAGCTCATAAGAAACAACTGTGTCTGTGTTGACTACACAAAACTTAATCAGTGCTCTGTTTGCCAAAGACGGCTCTAGCATTTTCCCATAGTTTTATAGACTACAGATGGGGAATGAACTCCTACAAGAGATCAATTTCTCCCAGCAATCAGCAGTGTTTGTTTGTGGTCCTGCTGCTCTGAAATGTGCTCGTCTCTGAGGTGTGTTTGTGTTTTAAACATCAACAGACTCTAACCAGCTCTGCACTAGGGTATCAGGTGAACATAGGAGGAAACTGGGCCACACACATTCACACACACCTGAAAAAGACAACAAAAAACTTGACCTGCCTAGAGCTTTTGTGGCTGAAGTCTACTCATGGGGTTTAAAATCAGGGCTGAAATTACAATGTGACCAAGCTTTAATCCACACAGAGCACTGGCCTCATTCCAGTGATTGATTCTCATTCAAGTGAATATTGATTGTCCCCATTTAGAGATTTCGAGCAGCCATTTATAACAGTATCGGCCTGATAATTCCACTAACTCACTGCCTTATACCTTTCAGTAGAACGATGAAGAAGTAACAGCTTTGTCACTGTAATGGTCTGGTGTTTTTTCCTTCTTATTCTGCTTTCTAATGGGTCACAATGACAAAATAAACAGCTGCAAACCTATTACATTTATTCATTTATACATTCTTCCTAAATTTGTTGTCATACATTTACAATTAGAAATAGTTTTTGAATGTCACTCAGTAAAAAATCCATAATTACCTTTAAACATTTTACAATTCAAGAGGTCTGAGAGGCTTCTGTCTCTACCTCTTACTTGTCTGTAGAAAATGTACTCAGAGGCATGTTTAGAGTGGTAGGGGAATTAAATACCCGACTGACAGCTGTAATTACAAATCACTGATCAGATTCTGTCAGTTGCGACCTGCTCGTGACTACTGCTCTACTCCATGCCTCAAGATAGAAGCTCAGAAAAGCAGGTTTAATTTTTTTTCTCTTGATTTGGTCTCCTGGAGCTTTAACCCCTTCTTCAGTGTCTGTCCAAATATCAGGGTCCAATAACTATATTTAAAAAATGTATTCTAATATTATAAGACCTGATCATTTTATATGTTTGCTTGTTATGGTGGCTGTGATGATTCTACAGTAATGTTTTCAGTGCTGTGTGTTATAGTATATGCTTTGTTTTAATATGTTTACCACCATCAGGAATTAATGAGCCCTGAAATTAACTCCTTATGCATGACAAAAACAGTATTTCTAGGGAAAACAAATACAGATCTGAATAATGGTTTATTGCATTAGTTGCTTCTGTGCATCATAATGACATTACATATGACTCCATTCATCTCTGAAGCATATTGGTATCTGTTTCATACCTTTAACCAGGGGCAATGCATACATACTGAGTCCCAGTTACACTTTATCTATCAAGAATAAATCACAATATCATGATAATATCACGAAAAGAGGTAAAAAAAAAAAAAAAATTACTCCAACTTTATGGGCAACAGTGTACATTCCTTCTTACTAATTACGACCAACGTGTAACGCAATCTGTGCATATTATTAATTTTAAAGCATCTATTTAGCAACTAGCTTGGGAAAAAATCTGTCTTTCAATATACCACTATATGCTCTTTGCTACTCTACCTCATTAAGTGAAAAACTGCATTTCTTTGATCTACTATTAACTGAGCCATGGCATTCATGTTGATGCAACCATGCTATGGCTCAGGCACAATCCTTTATCATCTAAATACGTTTATTATTGTAAAGGTTTATCATTCACCTCAGTTCTCTCCTTGCTTCTGCTTTCTCTGCAGCCTCAGCTGTGACAGAGCACTATAACCTTGGACATGGATGTCAGCGTAATAATGATAGATAAAGCTGCAAAAGGCAATTTGCAGAGACATAGTTGGTGGTGAAGAGTGACGCAAATGTTGAGGAGGTACAGCTGGATGGCGTATAAATTTTTTGGTGGAAAATTTTATTTCTCCTTTAGAACAGTGCAGCATTGCACGTTTCTCTAAATGCATGAACCACTTCAGCTTGTTGAACTTAAATTAATACATTTCACACTGCACAACTTAGGGCACATTATAGTTGTTTTGGGAGATGATTCAGGGTAACTTTATTAATCCCAAGGGGACACTCATGTATCCTTCAGCTCAAGAAAAGAAAAATAAGACACAAAGTTAAAACAAGCAATGAGTCAGTAATCTATACAATATACTATATTTGGTTTAATCTTCAATTTATCTAGTATTGACCAAAATAAGGAGCCAAACTGGGTCACAGAGCTGTTAAAACTATGAATAAAGTAATAAAGTGAATGATATTTGAATTTAAATTTTGAGAAATGTTTAGTGGAGGGCTTGGAGGTAAATGACATTATTAGACAAAAATAACAGAAAATACAACAAAAACAGAAAAAATGCGACAAAACAACATAAAAAAGTGAAAAACAACATAAACTACACACAGACAAAAAAAACACTGTACATGTAAAAGATGTAACTCAAGCCATCATTTATTGAATTCGAGTCCAGAGGAAATATAACATTTCTCTGGATCATGAGCTGAAAAAGTATGGGAACCACTGGACTATTCAATTCAATTCAATTCAATTCAATTCAATTCAATTCAATTCAATTCAATTCAGTTCAATTCAATTCAGTTCAATTCAATTTTATTTGTATAGCCCTATATCGCAACAAGGTTGCCTCACAGGGCTAAGATGTTGCACATTCTGAAGCAGGATCTTCTGAAACATCAAATCCCGCAGCTCAGTGAGGTGAGAATTCCAGCTGAAGAAGAAGACGATGATCTGAACCGTCCATGAGGTCCTTCACCACAGTCCCCAGTGAGTCCTCTGTTATGCAAAGCCATTTAATTACAGCACTTAATTTCTCCATAAGGTTCTTAAATACAGCAGAGTACCCTATAATTAATGTGTTAGGGTTCCCCCCCCCACACACATGCTTTAGATGTAAATATGATAAGGCAGTAGTAGCTGAGCTGGTTTAAATAAAGCCATGGCTGAGCTGTTGTCAAACCTCATAGTGTTTTACGTTTACAAGCTCCAACCTGTCAGATAACATTATGGTCTGGCCTATATCATATAACATGGCATATAAAGCCATGCTCATGCAGCCTATCTTAAAGCTTATACAACATCTGAATCTGCATAAGTGCACTTGACATGAAGAGTAAAATACCATAAAAAACTATAACATCTGTTTGTTTAGGTTATTTTAAAATGTAGTTTTATTTGTTGATTTTTAGTCTTATTTTTTGGTTACCAAATCTTGAAACTGTAAATAAGATGGCTGCTGTCTAGCCACACTAAAGATTCTTTATTTTCTCTTTTATTTTAGCATATGACAGGGCATGCTTAATTAACAGTTAGGACGACATGATGTGCTTTACAGCCACACCTGCAGTTCATTCAGTGTTAATCTTTGGCAATGTTGAGGTTTGATAGCATTTTTTGTTCTCATATATATTGTTAAACAAATGCAAAAGAAAAATATGCCATTTAAAAAACATAAAGGCTGCATGTGGAAATTAATACCTTATGCATAGGAGTATGGAGTACTTCTTAACATTTTGTGTTGTCTTATAGAGACATCTAGTGGTAAATGGTAGTACTTTCTTTGCTTGCACTTTTTTTTTTAAATTTGAGAACCATGATTATACACAAATGTCTCTCTCTGAAGACTATAAAACATGAACCTTATTTCAGCTTCTTGTTGCTCAGTCAAACCCTGGCCTTGATAAACATAAACACTCAAATTTTGATATTATAGAAGAATATCTGAGTGAGGTTTGTGCATTTTTCTATTTCACCTTCGGTAAATAGAAAAACAATTTTTTGTTAGCTGAAATGTAAAAGCCACACTTAGAATGTTCACAAGATACGCCACTTGAGGGCAGTGCTTTTATGAGTTCCAGTAATATAACACGGTCTTATCAGGAAGTAGACAGAGCAGCACTGAGCTGTAAATGGGCTGAAGGAAAGAATGAACAGCAGGCTCTTATCAAGCAAAGAGTTATGCAGTTGGTCATTTTATGTTATATGTATGATATAATAATTGAAAAGTGTCAGTCATCTTACATAAGACAAGAATTTTCATGGTAAAAATTTGTTTCCATGTGAAGGGATCTAAAGACCTTTGAAAGGATGCTGGAGACATTTTAAGATGCTTAGGTTTTGATTGTGTTCACATATTAGTAAAAAAAAAAAAAAGATTAAACAAGTGCAGTATCAGCCACTCTGTTATAGTTTTGTTAATTCTATTGTGCCTTTTCTTTCATACATTGCTGGGCCACACATGTAGTATTTTGCTGGCCCACGCTCAGGATTGACTCGGGGAGACATTTACCATAGTATCATTTATGCCACTCAAAGATTATGCAATGTCACAATAAATGTCAAAAACCTTTATTTATGCCCAAAGTTGCATTGATTTTTGGCAAAGATCTTGTATTGATGATGTCAGAATACTGTGTAAAGTCTTCTCCAGGAGATTCCAAAGATTCTAAATGTGTTTAAGGCCTGGGTGATGTAATGTCATAAATGTCTCATGCTCCCTGAACCACTTCACAATTTTATCTTGATTAATTGTCATCATTGTCATCTTGGAATATGTCTGTGACATCAGGGAAGAAAAAAATCCACTGATGTCCAAATCTGGTCATCCATTCAAGTAGTCAGCTGACAATTTTTTGGACACATAACGTGAACTGAAGCATTTGAGACACAGGCTTGTACTGTAGGCACTAGGCATGATGGGTAAACACTTCATTCATTTGTCTCCTAACCTTGATGTGCACATCACTCTGGCACAGGGTCAGTTGATCTGGACTCATCAGACTACATGACCTTTTTCCTTTAAAACACAATCCAATCTGTAACTGATGACTGTTTGACAAATGAGAGGCTACTCACTGCATCAGTGAGGGTTCAAGAACTTGTTGCAGCTAAAACATATTAACCACTGCAGTAATTATCAAATGGAAGGATCTGACATTTACTGACTTTTTTATATGACCAGGAAGTGTGCTTCTACTACTTTTACCTTTGTTATGTCCTTTGTGGGCTTTTTAGTTAGGAGGATAATATGACTTCGGTCCACACACAGATATGGAAAGTGACATTAATGCACCTCAACACTAGATGTCACCAGCATTAAAAACCGGTACACATTGGTTCAAATTCTCCAATCATTGCCCTTGACCTTGGTGCTGATGAAGCTCTGGAGTTGGTCCCTAAGCATCTTCAATGACATGTCACTGATGTTAATGTGTGCTATGTGCTAATGCTAACACTAATGCTAATGCTAGGTACTGTGTGTATTAGGATGGGTAAAATGCAGAAAGTGAATTTACTTATGGGGTTAATCAAGCAAGTTAGACTTTAACCTTTTACCCTTCATAAAACAGAAGAGAAAAAGCGACTTCATAGAAGTAAACTGCCTCATCTGTAAATATAAACAACTTTTTCTGGGGTAACAGAAATACAATTAATTATGATTTTCAGGTGCTTATGGACTCATGAAAACATAAGTATGAATATTATGTTCCATTACCACAGCGTTTCCCAAACTGTGGGGCGGGCCCCGTAGGGGAGGCACGAAGGCTTGCCAGGGGGGCATGGGATCATTCCTGGGTGTTTATTTTTTTCTTCAGGTTAGAACATGTAGCAGGTAGAAATAATGTTCTAGCTCTGGAGCACGCTGGACTCATTTTAGGGATGTACAACAAACAAATCTACAGCCATGGTGATCTGTCACTAGACTAGACAAAGAGATTAGGATTGAAGAATGGACAAGGATTTGACTGGAAAAGACAAATGTCTGATGTTTCTGTTTTTCCACAGTTTGTACAGTTTGCACTTTAATGTTCTGAGATGTGCAATGTAAACAGGCTCACTGCAGCCACTGATATTATTAAAATGTTCATCTTTGTAATCAAAATTTGTTTGTTCTAAAAAAAAAAAAAAAGCAACTTTATTGTCATAGTTGTAACATAATGTCACATCTCCTATTTTTATTTGGAAAAATATTGTCTCAGGGAGCAGTCTTGTTGAGTTTATTTGTATTGTTCAAGCAAATGAAAGGGAATGAAAAGTACCAGCATGTGTCCACGTGTACCGTGTGAGATCTGTATGATGTCTTATATTTGTGCTTTGCATTATTCTGTGTTCTTTACTGCAAATTTTGAAGAAAAGGGTTCTGTGGCAGCGCACCAGTTGCGGCAGCCCAATGTCCCTAATCATTGATCGCAATCTTGTTTGATGTACTCTGTGCTGTATGTACTCTGTGCTGTCAAATGACAATAAATAGCAATTCATTCATTCATTCATTCAATTCATTCAAAAATCCAAATTATTTTTAATTTGAACAAAAAATCATTCAAGGAAAAAGCAAAAAGTATTGTTACAACATTGATGTTTCTTTCATTTAAAGTTATAATTGCACCATTGTAATAATGTTGTTGGGGTTAAGGTGGGCCTGGAGATTTTTCATCCTCCAAAGGGACTGAAAAAGATTGAGAACCACTGCATGACCACAATTAGATTGTCATATTTTACAAACTGAACCTTTAACACCTTCTTTAATCAGTGCACGTTCATTATGTAGTCGGTTTTCTCGTGCATGTCCAGTCACAGCAGCCTTGATCCTTCGCTATCAAAATTTAAACCAGAAAAAAAGTGGAAGTAATTCTGCAAAGCAGTTTAGACGAGTGAACAAACTTTCTCGTAGAGACGTGTGGATGCATCTCAAATATTTTTTCTCAAATCAACTCACACATGGTGGTATACTCAATGAAGTTTGTATTAAAGTTGGCATTAATTCACTCCAAAACAAAGCTAACCTCTGTCTCTATTCCCATTGATGTCTCTTCTTCAGTGAAGCTCATCTATCCTTATACCGCTGCAATACCAACAGCAGCTGCTATTACTGCTTTTAAATGGAGATGGACCAGTTCCTAGTATGACTAAAACATGCACAAATTGTCCATATTGATCAGTTAAGTTTTACTCTTGAATGTAATTCAAATAATTTTAACTGAGCTGCAGCTGAGTTCATCTGAAGGTCCATTGTTTTACAGGAACACATCTGCACCTATTTCCTGGTGGGTTGATTATTAACATCATTGTTTGTTAAAAGGTTACAGATTTTAACACATTTATATTCAAAACCACTATTCACAAATCACTAAGGTTTATTTGTGCTTCCACTTAAGATGCAGACTAAACACAATTTGGGAATTTGTAAAATAAAAACACTCTTTGTTTCTGGCCCTCTCTTCCTCCTCACCCACCCCATCCTTCCCATACTCACGCACTTATTTAAAGACACACCTCCACCTGTTTCAAGGACCAGAGGTGCAGGTACATGTGATCCAGGAGAGAGATCTGCAGCATTCCTGTTTACTGGACACTAAGAAATATGTCTTATGATTACTTTGGATTCTCCTATGTAAGGAGCAATGCAAAAGACAGCAGATCTACTGCGGCCCTCAACAATCCAGCAGATATATCTGTCATTGTGATCTATTTTGTGGTGGTCTTGGCTGTTGGAATATGGGTGAGTCCCTCACTTGACCATTGTTTTAATCCTTGTACGCTGTGAATAGTTAACTTCTCACTGGTTACGTCGAAGTGAAAGCTGTATATACTTACATTAAAATTTGCTTTAATTGAGTCAATCTATTATTGAGGAACATAATTGTTATATTCAGATGTATGAGGCAAAAGTTTTGTTTTTACAAAATCTGTTAAACTCTACCTTTGCTGCATTTCACTAAGAATTATGAAAGAATCGAATGGAACCAGGATTATTGTCATTACAAAACACAAGTAGTTCAGTGCAATGAGATTATGTTTACAATTCTGTAAAGTGCCCAATGTTAACAAAACAAAACCAAAAAAGAAAGAAAAAACCGTTAACAATATACAAATCTAAACAAAAGAGAACTGAGGGTTGTAAATGGGGAGCATGATGGTCTTGAAATTATGCAATCACAACCTCTTACACAACTGTTTCACAACTGTTTTATAGTGATAGTAGTGTTTTAGTATTTTATAGTCCTTCACCTTTAGAGGAGTTTAATCTATTTATTTTACTTTGTGCATTTGTAAGCACTACAATGTTTAACTTCTGATTATCTCCAGTGTGTGGGAGAAGCAGTTTGGCACCAATTAATGTGGAGATCTTCTAATATGTCCCATTTTCCTGTTACAGGCTATGGTTCGCACCAACAGAGCCACAGTTGGTGGCTTCTTTCTTGCAGGGAGGAGTATGGTCTGGTGGCCGGTGAGTGTCCAACTGCCCAGAATTAAGAAGAAAGCATTTACTACAATCTTAGCCAAGTCTGACTGATAAGTTTTTACTGACCTATGCAAATGTAAATGATATCATAAAAACAATGGCAGCTTTAATCTCCAAGAGCAAGGAACAACATATCACTTTCAGAATCTTTTAATCAAAATGTGTTGTCTAACATGACTGTTCACTCCACAGATCGGAGCGTCACTCTTTGCCAGCAACATTGGTAGTGGCCACTTTGTAGGAATCGCTGGTACAGCTGCAGCAGCTGGAATAGCTATTGGTGGATTCGAGTGGAATGTAGGTTGTCCCCTCTAGTGGTCCAGTTATACTATTATCACAAACAAAAATGTGATTTTAACTTGTGACACATATTATCTCTGTAGGGCAAACTGATAAATCTGCAGATTATCATGTGGGTTTGACCTTACAACAAGTGTAAAGAATAAAACACAACATAAGATCACTTTATCTTTACAAGGATCATTTAAGGAAATTATGTGACTGATAATTCTTTGTCCAATGTTTGTATGTTTGTGTGTTTCAGGCTCTTATTGTGGTTGTCATTCTAGGATGGCTCTTTGTACCCATCTACATAAAAGCTGGGGTAAATTCAACACAGACACAAATCACTGTGACACTGCTGTATGTTTCAATCATGAGGGTTTATTTATAGTATCTTTTAAAGTCTGTTTAAAGTTTAAATAAATCCTTAACCCATTAAAAATGGATCACCAAGTATACAAAATCAGGTATTAAAATCATGAAAAAAAAAATCAGCAGTAGTGATGACTTTACATGCAATTACTAGTTAGAGCATTGGAGATTTGGAGATCACATAAAGACAACATGTTAAGGCATTTATATCTAATGCTGATTCATTATTTTGCATGTGTTTAGGTGGTCACTATGCCCGAGTACCTGAAGAAAAGATTTGGAGGGCAGCGTATTCGCATCTACCTCTCTGTGCTCTCACTCTTCCTGTATGTTTTCACCAAGATCTCAGTAAGTTAAAGTGACAACAATGGCAATTATTTCAGTAAGAATTATGAAAGAATAGAATAGAACCAGGATTATTGTATGCCTGTCATGCCTTGAAACATGTAACATATTTGTCACATGACATATTTTGTCTTTTCTCCTGTCCTCTCCACTCAGGCAGATATGTTTTCTGGTGCCATATTTATCAACCAGGCACTTGGGCTGAATATCTACGTCGCTGTTATTGCACTGCTGTTGATAACTGCACTGTACACCGTCACAGGTCTGTCCTTAGGGATGTATTTGCTTCCTTTTCCACTGAACTTGCAGACATTTTACTTGTAAACCAGGTTGGGAAGTCTTATCTACTTTATGAATGGCATCAAGGCTGAGGTTAAAGTCTTTCCACATCTATTTGTAGTGATGTGTCTTGTTTATCAGCTGTGTGTTATTGTGGTTAATCACCCATGACTGATAAGCAAGAGCTGGCCTTCTGTTGCTCTTCTGTAATAATGCTTCCACACCTGAACTTTATGTCAATGGCAATAAAGACCAATTACATAACACTGAAGGCTTATATTGGGTAATAATATCAGTGGCATATGACAAATAAAACGTGACAAACATGAAACACATATACAGTTAACTGCAGTTGTTAATTATCCATAATCAAGCCTTATTTGCAGTTAAGCTTTATGTGCATTAGTGTACATAAATCATCACATCATCATCATAACCTTTAATGTTGGATTATATAGAGACAGAAGCCTAATTTATAATTAAGCGGAGGATATTTATATAGATAGTGATAGAATATAACATCAAAAATAAGAGAAACATGAGCTTTTAAATCCATAATGTATGATTTTCTAACACATTGTGTCTCAGGTGGATTAGCTGCAGTGATCTACACAGACACCTTACAGACCATCATCATGATTGTTGGATCATTCATCCTTATGGGCTTTGGTAATATGGTATTTTTATTTTTATCCTTTTATTATGTCACAGTAAAATCCTGCTTATGTCAAATTGTAAAGGTCAGTGTAAATTTAACAAACTTGCCCACATGTCCCCAGCTTTCCATGAGGTGGGAGGCTACGAAAACTTCCAGGAACTCTACATGAAAGCCATCCCCTCCATCACGGGTAACGCCAGCGCGAGCTGCTACGAGCCTCGAGCTGATTCCTTCCATATTTTCCGGGATGCGATTACAGGAGACCTGCCATGGCCTGGTTTGGTGTTTGGACTCACCATTCAGGCCACGTGGTACTGGTGCACTGATCAGGTCAGTCAAGCACAAGGGAATTTGCATGATAGCTGTGATTGATTTCTGCAACTACTTCCAATCAGACCAACAATTTGCAGTCATAAATCCATGCAACAGGCTCATTCAATTGATTTCCAAACATCTGTAGATGCATTTAGGGGCTTTTATCTTGTCTGTTGTTGCCTGATTACACATCAGTGCAAATTACCTCCTGCAAGAGGATATTCATGCTTTTACTTAAACCTTAATGCACCTCTAGAAACCAAGATAAGATTAGTACATGTTAGTTTTCTTACTGTCAACAAACCCTTGGGAAAAAACAAAACAGTAAACTGACTCTAATGTGTGTAAGGCTTGATATGCTATAGTAACTCATTTTAGCTCAGGGGTTACATACAGTCCAGTTTGATCTCAAGTGGGTTAGAACAGGATAAAAATAGCATAAAAACCTATAAATAAAGAGAACTCCAAATTTATCTCTTTGTTTTAGTGCAAAAAAAATTACAAACTATCCTTTCACAAAAATGTGGATTCTGAATAACCTGACGTTTCTTAAAAGATATAAGTACAATATTAACAATATTATGTGTCAACTGTGTACAGTGGTTCTCAACCAGGGGGTGCGGAGACACTCACCCAGGGGGGCAGAAGCACAAGACAGGGGGGCAACGAAAAATCACGGACTCAGTGGCTATTAGTACAAAGGAAATGCAGCAGATTCCCCCATGATTCCCCCAAATGCAAGTGGTTGGACTATTACATTGTTTCTAAATGGGGGTGGTACCCCCGCA
The DNA here is from genome assembly GCF_902148855.1 of Sphaeramia orbicularis. Lineage (NCBI taxonomy): Eukaryota > Metazoa > Chordata > Actinopteri > Kurtiformes > Apogonidae > Sphaeramia > Sphaeramia orbicularis. The sequence continues at coordinate 61,670,885 of NC_043968.1, forward strand.
TAAAGACCCCATGCAATATCCAATATAACAGAGGCACATACACCACATTCCAAGATAACCAAAGCCCATGCAACAGAGGCGGTTACAGCTGCTGATGGCATGGGGAATTCTTTCGGAAAATCAAAGTTTTTGCATCTATTTATTGTGGCATTGATGACTGCTGATGACGTAACAGGATTCAAAGAGTTGTCTCCAGTGGTGTAGTGGTCCCTGGAGAAGTGGATATACTCTCAATTTTTGCCTTTTTTTTTAAGTCATCCAGAAAAACTCCCTGTTTTAGAAACAGTGAAATGTAGGCTTAAGACTACTCTATTTAGTTTACTCAAAAACCCATCAGTAGTATTTTCTCACTATTATAAAAGGATCATGACTTGATCAGGAGCAGTTTGTTGGTATTACTGGTCACACAAGCAGCTGCATGAATGTCAGATGTATGTGTGTCTAATGTTGGCCTACTCACACAGTTTAACAATTGGCGACAATATCTCTTTTCTCTAAATGTGCAGTCATATGGTCAGTAGTTTAAAACAATGAGTCATTTGGAAACCACCTTTAAAATGACCTCAGAATTATGTATTCCATGAAAGTAGATTCTCTCAATATGTGTCAGTCACTTGAAAGACATTTATTCTGCCTTTCTCGTTCGCATTTCCAATAATCGCCTATCTTTCAAGAGACATGCAGTGACCTGTCAATCAACTGGGGTGGCACTGGAACCTGAGGCGTCCAATCAGGTTCCAGAGGTGACCAATAATAGTTAGCAATATTTTCCTCAGCATGACCCAGCCTACTCTGCCTCTGATTGGCTCGTCAGTCCTCATGCCTATAGTTAACCAATCTAATCAGTGAAGGCAGTGAGTACTAGCCAGTTAGAGGTAGAGTAGGGTGGGTCATGGCTTCACCACCCTAGGGGTAAAAATGGGCAATTTGACTCACAGATACTACTGAATGGTGTGCATCAGGGGGATTTATGAGTGGGTATATGCAAAAAAAAAAAAAAAAGGAAGTGGGTATATGCAATGCTGACTGAAAAATAAGTAGGTATACTCTGGACTACACCACTGGCTGTCTCATTTCATGGGGAAATGTTTCAACCCCTACCCCTTGCAACTCCGTTTCAAGGGGTTGTGCCAAGTGCAAGGGCCAAGGGGTAGGGGTAAGGGGGAGGGCCAAGGGGTGAATTGGGATTGGACAATAATATTGTTAACATTTTGGAGATTGGAGTTTCAAAATAAAATGACTAAAACGCCCTTGACTATTAATATCATCAGTATAATTTTTTCACTTTTTTGGCCAGATTATGGGACCTTTAGTGAGGTGGCTTTGGCCTGCAGGCCTTATGTTTGACACCCCTGTGCTATCAATCAATCAACCTTTATTTTTATAGCACTTTTCATCAATGAAATGTAGCACAGAGTTCTTTACATATAAAATCAGTGCACCCCACCACCACCACACACACATACATGTACACACACTAACACACACACACACACACCCTCACACGCACACACACACACACACACACACACCCCTCCACCCATGTACCTAATGTTAATACCCATAATTAATAAAACAAAAAGAAGCAGATAAAGACATAAAGGAAAGAAACAGGCTGAGCATGGGGGACCATTAAACAACAGAGAGGAGGCGCTATCACAGGGAGCCACCTGCACCAGGGGGCAGCCACCGCCCCCAGCAACCTGGCGCCACCATCATAAAGCCGCATCCTGACCGGTGAGGGGGGGCCAAAATGCCACTGCATCGCAGCGGCAGGGCCCCATACCCCACCGGGGTATCATCACCCCTGAGCTAGCGTCAAAGCCACTGGAGCCCATAGCTGCCCCCTGGCACGGAGGGGCCCCACTGATGAAACACTGGAGAATATAAATAAAAACATTAAAAAGATAAAAAGAAGCATTGGTTAAAAGAGTATAAATGTAATATAAAACATATATGTAAATATAATATAAATATAAAGCAATAAAAAGCTAAAACAGAAGCAGTGGTTAAAGGTCAAATTAAAAGTCAAATTAAAAACTAAGGGAGACAGGAATTAAAAACATAAGATAAAATAAAAGGGCATTATTTAAAAGCCAGATTAAAAAGGTGGGTCTATAACTGTAATTATTAACTCACCACTTTCTAGTAGTGTTGCAGTGAACAATGAATAAAGTATTGTCATTCATGCCAAGCACTAAAGTGATTCTGTGAACATCATCATGCTCCTGCAAAACACATGTAAATAATATTCATAGCTCAATGGTTCCCACAGTGTTCACAAAATCCAGGTTTGTCTATTTGCATCAAATTTGTTTTCTAAATTATTCACAAAACTGTATATTTTTAAGCTATCTGTATTTAGATTAGATGTTATTATCTTATGAACTAATATTCTACTCAGATACACTTCTGTAAAGATCTGCACTCTACATGTTTTGAGGTAGATAACAAGTATGTTGAAAATTCAACAGTAAAAGTGCTTGAAATGCACTTATGAAAGTCTACCTGTGATATTATTATAATGCTTAATCATAACTGAATATATTCATATTTAAGCGCTCTCTGTAATGTTGTAAGATTTCAAAGTGGAGCCAATTTGACAACTTTTGAGTAGTTCTTTTCTATAATATACTCATTTTATGTGGAAAAATCAGACTTATCTGAATCTCAAAATGCACTTGTATATTTAAATGCATTTCTTTCCCTTTAGGTCATTGTGCAGCGCTGCCTCTCTGCTAAGAATTTATCTCACGTTAAAGGTGGTTGTATCTTGTGTGGCTACCTGAAACTGCTGCCAATGTTTCTCATGGTTTTCCCTGGCATGATCAGCAGGATCCTCTATGCTGGTAAGGGTCTTGTGGAGCTTAAAGTTTGCTGAAATAAGTTCCCTCGATGATAAGTCTAACAAACATTACATTTTACTTGTTCTTATTCTAGATGTAGTGGCATGTGTGGATCCAGCTGAATGTGATTATTACTGTGGGGCCAGTGTGGGCTGCACCAACATTGCTTATCCCAAACTGGTGGTGGACCTTATGCCTAATGGTGGGTTGGAAAAGATGGTTGACCCAGTATTTTCAAGCAGCTCCTTCCTCTCTTCTTCGTAACTTTTCCATTTTTTTTATATTTAAGGTCTACGTGGTCTTATGCTGTCTGTGATGCTGGCCTCCCTCATGAGTTCCCTTACCTCCATTTTCAACAGTGCTAGTACACTCTTCACCATGGATATCTACACTAAGATCCGTCGCTCTGCAAGTGAGAGGGAACTCATGATTGCCGGCCGGTAAAGCTGCTATAATTTCTCTATAGTGTTAAAATCCATGCTCGCTACCTGTACTGAAATGGCTGATATTGTCCGTGGGTCTTTGTGTCCAGAGTGTTTATCTTGGTCCTGATTGGTGTGAGCATAGCGTGGATCCCTGTGGTGCAGTCAGCCCAGAGCGGTCAGCTCTTTGACTATATCCAGTCCATCACCAGCTACCTGACACCACCTGTGGCTGCCGTCTTCATGCTCGCCATCTTCTGCAAACGTGTGAATGAGTCTGTGAGTCTCATCTAGGCAAACTTCATATACTTCAAATGATTACCAAACACAAGTAACTGTATCTACTGTCTTTTGCAATGCTTGTGTGTTAGGTAGCTAATCATAAGGATCTTAGGTCATTGAAAGGTTAGAGGTCTTTGGCAACATGTTCTTATTTACTGCTTTCTCTAACTTCTTGTGTAACTCAGTGGATTGTGACAATAAAGCAGTTTGATAACACTTACAGCTACTTCAGAGGATGGTTGGATAAGTTTTAAAAAACCTTGAGTGGCATGAAATATCTAAAAGTCTTAATTTAAGGTACAGATTAATTTTCTTTAGACTGTAAACTAATGAGATCATGTCAACACAGAGCAGTAGTTTTACTATGAAATAAATCTTGTTTATTTGGCCATTTATTTAGTTAGATAGTAAGGAATTGAATTTACATCACTTTGTGACTCTGTCTGTGAAAAGTGCTCTATAAATAAAATTTACTTTACTTTACTTTACTTTACATCACGCACAGTATTTAAAATGATTTTAAAAGACTGACTGAAAGTGTTTCTTAAAAACCCCTTCAGTTGTGTTTCTCTGTCTATACTATTTCCTAATGTCAAATTATGTGGAAGTTTCTAGCAATGAGGTGCTGCTCCATCCAGTTTTATGTTGTTTTTTTTTTCTTTGTTATATCATCAAACGTGAAATATTTGGCTAACTCACCAATCATGATCCTAATCTGTGCTATCATGGCTAAGAAATCCTATCTGCTGAATACTTACAACAACTGTTGTAAGTATTAGGAGAAAGTCTGAGAGCTGATAGCATTGGCTCAAAGTGATACAAGCCAAAATATATATTGACATCAAGGTGAAACAGCCAACATAAGAAACATTCATCTTTAGTCAGAAAATGTTTCCCTCTAGTGTTTTTCTCTCAGTCCAACACAGCAGAAAAGTAGCTGTATTGCTGCACAAGTCTGTTTATGTTAATCCTCGACAGTTATCAGATTGAGTTCTTTGGTTAAGACCATTGTTATCATAGTAACATTCAATTAGCCTCTTAAACCCAGTTGCCTGACCAAGGAAAATAAGATTCTCACTTTGTGCAGTAATCTACACCTGGCTTTTCTGCCTCCGTCCATAATAATCTACATTATATAGCTTAAATGTCATCTAAAATTAATGTTTATTTGCAACATAGTATAGCAAACTATTACATGATCAAAAAAAAATTGATTTTAGAAAAAAAAAAAAGTCTCTGTTCTGAATGTCTGGGGTTGGCAGAAATTTGTGATGTTAAAATGGGGTCACGAGCCAAAAAAGGTTGGGAACCACTGCACTAGAAACACATGACCCAGGGTTTATCAGGTTAAAGTAACTGACTTAGTGTTGTTTCTTTGTGGTTTGATAATGTTGTGGAATGAAAAGAGTGAACTGTCAGCCTGAGGTCTGCACTCTCTAATTGACCTTCGAGTTATTTGTGTTTGTCTTTTTCTTATGATTTATTATGTCTACTTCATACAGCTGCAGTGGTTTTGTTGTTGGATCTGATGTAATCTCTTCTTCCTTGAGGGAGTGTTTATCTCAAATGATATGACGTGGTGTGTATTTTTCTAAATTTTTTCAGGGTGCGTTTTATGGCCTCATGATCGGGTTAGCCATCGGTTTGTCCAGGATGATCGCTGAGTTCGCCTTCGGCACAGGCAGCTGTGTGGCCCCCAGTAACTGTCCTACTATCATATGTGGAGTTCACTATCTCTACTTCTCTATCATCCTGTTCGTCATCTCCTGCATCGTCATCATAGGAATCTCTCTCATGACCAAACCCATCGATGACAAGCATGTACGTGACTGCTCAGATAAAGCACAGCTCCATCAGTCATTGATTTCCTAAACATGACAGTTCACTGGAACACAGTGCCATGAGAAACATTCATACTTTGCGTCATTACATGTTGTATTTTGTGTCTAGTTGTATCGGCTGTGCTGGAGCCTGAGAAACTCCGAAGAGAAGAGGTTTGACCTCGAAGATGATGACTGGAATGAAAATCGAGAGTCCAGTGAAATGGAAATAGATGGTAATTGGAGTAATGTTTCCTGATTGGTTTGGCTCTATCTTTGATCAATTTTATGCTGGCTTTCACAATATTAATTTAGAAAATAGCAAAAAAAAAAAAAAAAAAGCATTAAACCAACAAAGTGAATTAAAATGAGATACACGATCAATAAGATATTCAACTAATGAACAAAAGTGAATCAGCAAAATTAACAGAAATCAATCAAATTATCAACCAAATGAAAAAAAAAACAATTAGCAAAATAAAGAAATTGAAGCAAATAGTTGGCAAAATAATTAAAAATAAATAAATAGATAAATGAACATTGGCAAATTTCTTTATTATTTTTTTGTTTTAAAAATAGAGAAAATATTCATCAAAGTAACAAAATAATAGACAAATGACAGAAGTGAAGTGAATGTATTTTTTCCCATTTTGTTTAACACCAGGCCTGGTATAGGTAACTGGTTAATATTTTAATATTAGTGAAGTGAAGTGAAATGAGTAAAGGCAAAAAAAAACAAAAAACAACAACCAAGAAAATGAACAAACAAGCAAAATGATCAACACAACATGATTATGTGTGACTGTAAGACCTCAGTGAAATCACATGCGATGGAAGTGAGTGTAAAACCCTGAGTTGTGTTTACAGTTTAACAAAGTATGTGTTGAAACTGCCAAACTATGTGTAAAGCAGAGAATGTGGATGAATATACAGAGACCAATCTTGAAGAATCACTCTCAGTTTAAGCTTTCAGAAACCTGTAACGCACACACATATGCTTAGTCTGATCTGTACTGTGTTTTTTCTCTCAGAATCTGGTGAGGAGCCGGGCCTGTGTAAGAAGGCTCTGATGTGTTTCTGTGGTTTGGAGCAGAAAAACAACGCCCCTCAGCTGAGTGCAGAGGAGCAGGCAGAGCTGCAGAGGAAGCTCACAGACACCACTGAGACACCTCTGTGGAGAAACGTCGTCAACGCCAATGCCATCATCCTTCTGTGTGTGGCTGTTTTCTTCCATGGTTTTTATGGCTGAATGTGTCGGCCAACTCCAGCTGGTCCTGGATATTGTGTATTTAAGTGACAGCGTTTTATATGAATGTAATTAATAACCACATGAACATACCCATAAGTCACAGCATTAGATGCGACCCATGCACACCTTTCTACTCGATAACTTTACATCTCAGTGTAGTTTATGGTGACTGAACTCCTTCATACATTCTTCACATCTCTGTCTCAGGGCTACTGTTATACTCAAAACAATATGTATTTTTTTCATTTAGGATAAAGGGGATATGCTTGTTATTTTCTGTCGTATACAGGATAATGTTTGATGCTTAATGTCCATTTTGCACGTTTCAGACTGTGAGATGAACTTATGTAAAAGTAATCCCTGCAGGTCTAAACTTCAGACGCAGGATGCTTCATTAGACATGTTTACTTGTCTACTTAAGAGGAAACATCACTACAAATACTTAAACCACTGTAAGCAACACCTTATATTAAGGTACAAATATCCACCAATAACTAGTTGCATGTATTAGTTGCCTATTTTCATTTTATGAGTCATTACAAAACACTCATTAATGCCTTATTTTGCATGACCACATTCTAGAACTAGAAGGTCATTAATTAGCAGTTTTCCCCCAATAATCTCCAAACTTCTGCTTCTAGATATCAAGTGTAGTGGTTATTTTATCGATTAAAAATCCACCGAGAGGAGGCCATTGTGGCATAAGAGTATGCATGTGTTAAATAAGTGCTCTGTTTAGTCCATTTATGTCTTGATCTTCATCAATATTACAAATATACTCACTAATATAATGAAATGTCCCATTTACATCCAAATGTCCACATCGTAGCTGCTTTAAATGTGTTTATTTAGTGAAACAAAGGCTGCTACACTCAGTATGGGCTTTAAAACTGACACAAGATTATAATTTATGTTGTACAACTTTCCTACTTAGTATCAATAAGTAGTAACAGAGAGGTTACTGAGAGAAAAGGGTTTTTTGAAGAATAAAACATTAATAGGTGTTCTATGATGACTAATACATGACTATTTAATGGTGAATATGTCCACCTTAATGGAAATTATTATCCTATTTTCTATTCCAGTCATTGCATGTGTATTAAATACCTAAATGTTATTGACTTTGGTTGGCATTTTAGTATGTTTTGACATACACATGGATACACATGGTTTATTACTAATCGGCAAAAGTCCAATGTAGTGCCCCACAATAGCAGGAAAAGGTTGACATATTTACTGAACAGACACATCCTGCTGTAATTCTTCTGAGCTTGCTCATGATGGTCATTCTCATGTTGTGGAAAATGTCCTGTTTTCCTGGTATTTTGACACCAGGAGTGAATGTGTTAACCATACTGTAATTTATTAACACGATTTACTGTTCACTACTGTTTAGAAATATTCACATTCCTGTACTGTGTAATTGCTCTGACCACCATCAGTGCGGTTCATCCAGTGTTAACTGTGAGTTTACTGCCTTGTCTCTGTCTTTTGTTTGACTCCAGCTCTTCAAATAAAATGTGCACACACACATCTCAACAAACACTTCTGTAAATCACAATATTTATATTATTAGAAGTAAATTATAGAAAAGTGGAAGATAATGATGTGTTCGATTAACCAAGTCATCACTGCCCCTGAAAACTTCAAGTTTACATGTAAGTAAAAGTGAACTGAAATTGATTTATTTTTAACATCAGTGTGTTAATTTAAGATGCTTTCTCAAGTCAGAAAAATCTACATCTCCTGATAAACAAGCTAATAAATAATGTAAAACGTGTTATCCTGAAGCCTTGTTTTCTCATCTGATCTCAAAGTCCATGTGTGTCTTCGCTTCTTAAAATATTCACTCCTTTTGTTGCTTTAGAGGTTAATGAATAAAATAAAATCACAAAGTCAGGCGGCTGCCCTTATATGGGTTCCTGCTTATGACATAAACATTAGCTTACCAGTAAATGTACTTTTATTGGAATCTTTTTTTCCTGTCTGAAGTAAAGTACGACTGACCAGCCTGGATGATAACATTTATTAATTTATAAGTCATTCTCATCACAGTGTATTACCATATTCTTATCACTTCTCTATGTCTTCTGATTCATTTATGATTATTGCCTTGGGAATTTTTAATTGCACTTCTTTTTAACTAATTTTCTATAGGCTGCTTATCTTTCTTTTTATTGCAGTGGATCAGATGTCTGGCAGTGGATTTGCTGATCTGCAGTGACTAAGTGTAACAAACCCAAGTCAAAGGTCAACACTAAAGCGTGTCTCACCCTTTATTGTCAAAAGAGACATTTACATTTCACACTGGAACCCAAACAGTGGCACTAAACTCCTAGACCTTCTGTAATGAGCAATGAAGACACTAGAAATGTTTTAAATTCTTTAAAATCGCTACAAAGACTGAGTTCAGTGACTGAGTTTTTCTCTTGTGTGATCTTTTCATGCTTTGGTAATCCAGCAGTGGGCAGGATGAAGGACTCATAGCTGCAGATTCAGTTTCTCTGACTTACATGAGGTCAAATAAGGATGATTATGAATTATCATGAAATTTTTATTATTATGAAACAAACTGTAAAAAGGAATCTGCTGCATGTCCCTGTAAAAGTAAGGTTAGAGATGGAGATGAAAATGGAAATTCTGAATATCTGAGTTTACTGTACAACACCCTGAGGCTGTTATCGTGTCTCTTCTAATCTGCAAGCAAAACCTTAAGAATATGGCACATTTCATTTCAAGTTTCAGGCACAGAAAGTCAGCAAATGAAAGTAAATGAAAGCCCGTAAACCTTAGAATGACCAATAAAAGACAAACAAAAATAAATGTACCAATAAAAGATAGAAAAACATGTGAAGTAGAACTACCTAAAGCTAATATTACATTAAAATAACAAGCTAAAATAACAGATAATTTACATGAACATCAAAAATACGATGAACAAATAAATAACCAGCTACGGTAATAGTGATGTTGAAATCTTACCTAAACCACAACATTTTATAGCGTAGGTGAGACATCAGTTTAAGCATCTATCACCGTGGCAGAAATTATATGAAATATGATTCAAATAACTTATGAGTCAAATAACTTTACTCCAGACCCACTGTCCTCCAGAAACTAACATCTCGAAACCAACACAGTGACATGTGAGGCTATAACTTTACTGAATAACATTGTAAAACCCTGTAAATCTCAGTTCATGTACCACCTTTGACATAGTGAGATCTGTTATAGAACAAACTTTACATTTTGGTTGGGAAAAAAATGTTCCAAAGTTCATAACATAAATGTACAGACAGTTGATAACACTGCCCCCAAGTGGCACACAAGCTTCACTACATAGAACAAAATACTACATAATGTAGCAACACTGCACGTTTTTTATATTTTGTATAAAATGATGAGGAAGTTGTGCACTTTTCCTTTTCATTTTAATTCAGATCAAGACCCAAAAGAGAATTTAGCATTTCCCTAGAAGGACAACTCACAAGAATTATAAAATATAATGAAGTGCCATATCTACTAGTTCATTTCCAGACTCTTCCACCACCAAACACTGTTGAGTAAATGCCGTTTGTATCACTTTGGTGAAGCTAATGTCTATAAACCCCTTGTATTTTTGATGCCATGTAATGTAATGTTACCTCACCCAGAGACTGATCACGTTGACAGATTCAGGTTTGGAAGATGAGAGACAGAGTCTGATGCACAACATATAAGCTGAACACACAAGTGCTGTTGTCAATAATAAATAGAGATCTGTTTTGGCTCATCCAAATCAAGTCAAAACTGTCACAGTTTAATTGGAGCAGTGAATCAACAAACAATGAACACAATAACATAACATAGTAATTGTACGTCTAAATAATTGTTATAGTTAAACTCACCTGTTAAACTTCATACTTTCACCGTTAAACTTCATTCTTTTACTTTGTAATGTCACTAATGACAGTATTTCTATTTTCATCACTTTGTCACTTTCTTTGACTCTGAAGGTTGTTCCTGTGAGTGACTCATTACCAAGGTTATCATAGGTTGGATTTTTCATTATGGCTTAGTTTTATTTAGTTTTGTCTTTTTTTTTCTCTAATTCAGTCAGTTTCAATATGTTTTTAGAGCAGGTTTGCTAGTTTTTATTAGTTTTCTTTTTTTCCTAAATGCTTAGTTTTAGTTTAGTTTTAGTTTTTCATATCTTTTGTCTTCTTCACCGTCGTATTCACATAAATCCCATACAGGACTCTGCTGCTTTCTCCCAACTTTAGTCTCCATGTTACCAGGTGAAGTGGGGAAGAAGCCGACTCTAAACGACAAGTGAGGAGAAGTGACGGACCGTGAAGTGCCGTATGATGCCACTACCTGAAACTGTTTGAGCAAAATAAATCGGTTTCATATCAATCCGACATTGACAAAGATAAAAACAAAGGGAATTTTATCCATATTTTTTGTACATTGTCGTTAGTTTTGTAAGCACACAATACAGTTTCAGTTAGTTGTTGTTTTTCCTTTTAATTGTAGTTTTTATTTATTTCACTTAACGAAAAAATATTTTTAATTCCAGTTTTAATCATTTTGTTAGGTTTTGTTAACGATAATAACCTTGCTCACTACGCCCTTTAGTGGTCACATAAATCCCCAGCCCTTTGGGCTGAGTATATTTAGCGCATATCTCTCCAATTTAATCCAGACCTCTCTAACATAACATCAGAACTCTTTATTCTAATGGATTAGATTAGATTTATATAGCGCTTTTCTATGAACGGATACCCAAAGCACGTACATAGGATCCATTATTCATTCACTCTCACATTCTCCCTCTGGTGGTGGTAAACTACATATATATCCACAGCTGCCCTGGGGCAGGCTGAAGGAGCTGTGGCTGCCAATCTGTGCCTACGGCCCCTCTGACCACCACCAAACATTCATATGCATTCATACACCAGTGTGAGTAGCAGCCCTGGAGGCAAGGAGGGTAAGGTGTCTTGCCCAAGGACACAACAGCACATGGACAGAGTGGGATTCGAACCGCCAACCCTTCGGTTATTGGATGACCCACTCTACCATCTGAGCCATCTATAATGATAATTTCAGGTAAGTGTTACAAATATTTTAAAGTAGATTTATGTGCCCATTAAACACTGAACACACAGACTGTTCTCTTCACTCTGCCTCATTGCTAAAAAAAAAAAAAAAAAAGTAATACCTGTTTTTGTTGAAAGACATGTGCAGCAGGAAATGCCGAATGGTCTGCATAGGACAAGACTATTTTCTCATCATCTACAAATATTTAAGCCTTGAACAATAGTTTACCTTTTGACACAGCAGCAGGAAATAAAGAGGAAACAATACATAGTTCTCGGATCATAACTTCATTATAAAACTGAGTTAATGGTCCAGTGACTTTACTCCACATGTCTGTACATGTGTTTCTTTCAAATACATGAGGAGGTGTTGTTTTGGTCCAAAGAAGAGCTAATATTGATATTGTATCTGTATTATTTTTCCAAAGGCTTTTCAAAACACGGTGTAAATCAAGCTTTGATTGGCATCAGAATCTTTTATATTTTAATTCATTTGTTTATATTATTTTTGACATGAAATACTGTTGCTTTATTACCCCCATAGAGAAATTCAGTCTCCGCATTTTACACATTCTAATACACAAACACACTGCCTAGCATTAGCATTAGCATATAGCACAGACATTGGGAGCAGTGCTGGCACTGAAGGAGCTCATGGACCAACTCCAGATCTTCATCAGTATTGTGGTCAGGGGCAACGACAGGACAATTAACCAAAATGTATCTGTTATTAACTGCTTATTTACTAAGCAATTTTTATTTGTAAAAAAAAAACAAAAAAACAATGGGTTTGACTTATTTGTACATATTTGTTTCTGGGTGGTTAACCACTTGTTTTCTACATTCTTCATTTGTTCCTCAAGAATAAGTAAGCACATCCTGTTACTTAATACAGGCTGCTATTGTGCTAATAATGAGGTGAGTACATGATATTCTTCCTCAAACTTCAGACTTTCATGACATCTCAGTTTAACAGAACAAAAATCAAATGACACTTCCAGTGGGATAAAGGCAACTGTAATGTTTGACACGGGACAGTAAAGACAAACAAAGGAAACAAAGGAGCACACAGACACAGGTGAAGCACATTAGGTAATAAACAAAGGGAGCAGGAAGCAAGTCTGAAAAATAAAAATATAGGCTAAGTAATCTCAAAATAAAACATGAAACACAGAATGAACACCAGTGTATCACAAGTGTGTCCAAAGTGACAGAGCCGGACGAGACAAAATGAACCAGTGGTTACTATAAAATCCCCATAGAGTGACCTGTCTGATCATCATAGTCTCTGTTTAACGCTGTGACTTATTGCTCCGTTTCCTCTCATTACATGATGCATTCAATGCCCACATTATGTAAACGTAACCCTCTTACACTGATTGAAATTCAGAATCACTTCATGTTTCTCCACTTTGATCTGAGGATTATTTATTGGTCAGCATCAACGTTTTGAGCCGACACCAAACTTACCAATCCTGATTATGCAACGTCATCACTGTATGCACAGCTCTGCACAGAGGAAGATCAGGATGCTGCCTTCAAGTTTCTTGGCAGATTTATAGAAACTCAGCAGTACAAAGCCTAACGCTGACGGATAAAGAAGTGGAATGAATACAAATGAAACCTCTGTAATGTTATGTTGTGCTATTTTTGCTTTGAGGCTGTGCATGTGACGTGAATAACAAAATATGTTGAGAGCTGAATAGGATGGATCTGTTTTCCCAACGGCAGCCTGATAGAAAAATTAATTTGTGTGGGTAATTTATGCTTTGCTTTCCCCTCTCTGATGTACTGCACTCTGTAGATTAGATCTATTTGCACCAATTTCCTGTATTTCCTGTGTGCCTGGCTGGGGTTCTGACCCTATGTATGTTCCTGCTTTTTTTATGTGTGTATTAATATGATTTACAGCCCTCTTGCTCAAAAGGCTGTTTTGTGTAAATATGCATGTGCGTATTAGTTTGAATGCATATGTGGGGGGTGGGGGGTGGTGAGTATTGTTAAGGTTCCTCATTGGCTGAAATATTTTCTCTCGCAACTAGAAAATGTGATCCTGCCTGCAGAGGCACTGCAGTGTGCTCTGCAGCGAGAGAGAGTGAACGAGAGAGAAAGAAATAGAGAAGGAGAGAGAGAGGGAGAGAGAGAGAGAAAGGAGGAGGGGGTGGGCAGGCAAAACAAGCCACATACATAAGGAGACAGCCAGAAGCACAGGGAGATAGAGAGGTGGAGGGAGTGTGTGTGTATGTGTGTGTGCATGTATGTGTGATAACACTGCGCATGTGTGACGGTGAGGTGCACTGACTGGAGCAGACGGAGGAGGAGAAAGAGCAGCATGAACGGCAGCTGAGACAAGAAGAGAGATAACAGCAGAAGGGGAAAGGGAAGGAGAAGAAAATAAAACTGAAACTCACTGGACAGACGCTCAGGTACGGCACAGAATAAGCTGATTCATTAGACTGGTTTATAAGAAGAAGGGGAGGTTAAAGAGTGATGGAGAGGAGGGAGATACCAGAGGGAAACAATCCAAAAGGAGAAGGAGATAAAGTGGTGGAGTGAAGGACAAAGGTACCAGAGAAGAAAGGAGAAGAAGAGGAACAAGCGATGAGACATGACGCATCCACCTTCTAACAGCAGCTTCCTCCATCTTACATCTCCTCCATCTTTACCTCCCTTCACCGCTGCTTGTTGTTCATCCTGTTAGAATCAGATGGACAGGAGAGTGAGACATCCCACTGAACAAAGAGACTGAGCTTTTGATTTACCCTCACAGAAACAACATCGGCAAAGGCAACAAATACTGGAACAGCAACGAGGAGGCGAAAAAGCACTGGAACAAGCTGAGCGCACTGGCAGACAGGTGAGGATGAGAAAAGGCTTAAATCTGTGTGATCTGCATGATTCAGATCTGTGAGGTGTGGCTCATTCTTTCCTCTTCTACGTCTTTTGTGTGGGGATGAAAAGGATAAAGGTGGTCTTTTTCCTTTTGCTTTGTTACATGAAGCTGGCGTTTACATGGTTGTTGCATCATGGTCGTCCATTTTGCAGACACACACACAGATGCATGAATGGAGACACACACAGTTTCACACACCTGCGCACATAGACTTATCTGCATCAGCCACAAACAATGGTTAGAATACATGAATCAGCCGTGACGATGTTTGGGTGTAGATGGTATCTTATGGGTGGTTATGACATTTGACAGACCTCTGCACACTCAGCGAGGGGGGGCGGATAGGGACAGAGCAAGAACAGTCTGTTCTGTAGGTGTCAGCAGCACTAAGGCATCTACATATTGGCCATACATTGGCGCTGCAGTGAGAGTGCTGTACACCATGCTGTGATTGCATAACTGCTTCGCCTTAATGCACCCCTCCCACATTCAACCAGGGCACTAAAGCCACTCATCTAACTGCCTAAATATTTTGTACACCTCACCTTTAATTCACCGCTGAGCCCCTCTAAAGCTGCAACATCCAAATTTCAACAATCTACCTTTAATGCGAGACAGGCCCCCTAAAAAAATCATTCATCTTAATCATTGCTGCCTCTGTTGTTATTGAAGAGCTGGACATTTGCTGAACATTTCCCTCATAAATCTTCGATGAGGTCTGTGTCAGGCGGAGTGATGATGGGTAGTGCTTTTATTTTTCAGCCTGTGTGCTGCTCTGCCATGTTGCTGTGGGAGCTACACGGATGAGAACAAAGACCACTTGGCTGTAATGAATTGAGAAGCAAAATGGCCGATGTCTGCCATGAATGACAGTGGGCTGAATTATTAAAAACAACTCCCCTTCAGTAAGCACATTCGGCCCATGTGAATAACACAAACACCAGGCTGCCATCTTACAGACGTATATGGGAACATAACACACAAACATGGCCTAACAGACAAACTGGAAATGTGTAATGACTGTACATCTGATATGATGCTATAAATAGCTTCATATGAGCAACGTAATCCAGGGAAAATGTCCAGATGCTTATAAATCTCTCCTTTTTATTATTGTCAGGGTGTAGGTATCAAGCCTGGCAACAACCTGCCCATATATGTGTAGGCTCATACAGTCCAACACCAGTGGACAGCATCAAATCCAAAAAGAAAATATTGTACAAAAATACAATCTTGGTATTAAAAACTTGATTTTAGTATCCCAAAAATGGCAAAAACGCAAGAAAACATATAAAAAAACATTTAATGTACATAAAATGGAAATTTAAAAAAAACAATCCGTAGTCTGTAATTATCCCACTTTTATGCAATTCCAGATGTAAGAAACCACATATCACTGAGATAAATAATCCAGCAACTAACACATGTAAACTGTGCATGATGCAAGTATCAAGCTGAATATTATATAATTTCCACATACAGTACAAAAAAAAACCTTAAGCATCAGACATACAGTAAATCTGGGGATTTGTCCACAAATCACGCAAAGGTCGCCAGATGTTATGTAATCCAAACACAACATAATATCCCACACAGGTCAGCGGACAGAGGTGGTGATGCTTTTTGCCAGCATAGGCATGAATGTGGACACAAATCTCAACATAGCTGGCATGCCTGACATACTGCTGGTATGTGGTGTAGGGGCACACAGAGAGAGAGAGAGACAGAGACATTTTCTGTCGTCTGCAGGTCAGCAGACTGATAGATAGATAGATAGATAGATAGATAGATAGATAGATAGATAGATAGATAGATAGATAGATAGATAGATAGATAGATAGATAGATAGATAGATAGATAGATAGATAGATAGATAGATAGATAGATAGATAGATAGATAGGTAGATGAGAGACAGACCGATTCTCACTGACAGACATGGAGACAGACAGGCTACTGGTCTCTGACTCTATGACTCATTCAGTACATGGTGCCCTTCTCCTGCTCTCCGATCTGCACAGGTGGAATTTATCCAGCGTGATTATAAACCAGGACAGAGCTGTGTGAGCATGAGTGTGTGCAAAACAGACAAACAAAGATAGTGGGAGAGTGGGAAGTGAGAAATGTTCTGGACATTTGCAGCGACGTGTGTTTATTTTTTATGCTTTCAGGTGTGTGTGTGTATGTGTGTGTCGACTTTATCAATCTGATATAAACACGCTATGATAAAAATGTTCATCTCAGTGGCTCAGATCTGTTTTTATCTCTTTGTTTGTGTGTTTGCTGGTATGTAAAGGGTGGCGCCACGTACGTGATGGGGAGTTGTCTGAGGGTTAGAATGTTCTCGGATGCGTGTGGTTTCATAGTGTGTATGTAGCTCAGTGTGTGTTTAATGGTATGAGGAATTTGCTGCTGAGAAAGACTCATCAGACATCTCTGTGGTCAGCTCTCCTCCTCTTCCTCTTCTGGCTTGTGATGACAAGGTCAAATGCCTGCCATGATTTCATTAGAGTAATAATTCCTCTGCAGGGAGAGCACCCAGAGCTATAAACACACACACACAAAGTCAGGACTGTGGGAGTGCTGCAGCAGTTTGCATTGTGATAATATGGTAGTTGGGTCGGAGATGAGCTCCTTATATAACTGGAGAGGGCTCCGTCGATTAGGAGGAGGCTGCGCCAAAGCTGGTCCATCAGCAGGCTGCCTCCATCAGTTATCAGCCCTTTTCATTTCTCTCTGTCACCAAATTAGAGGGTAATTTTAGCTGCTTCATCTCCCCCAGGCTTAAAAGGCTCCTCATGTAGTCTGGAAGCTTTATCAACTTGACCCCTGCCACAATCAGACAGATGTATTTTCACAAAACAAACTATTTATACCCACAGAATGTGTCTAGACATGGTATCTGTGACAGTGAGGCTGATTAGCCAAGTTTACTTTAGATTAAAATTATCAGTTAATATAATAGTGTGAAATCAGGTCTAAGGCCACACTCTCACACCACAAATGCATTTGAGGGACTGTGAACATCGATAAAATATACTAACTGTCAAGACTGGCCAAAAGGTGTGGTATTCGTTATATACTGTACAACTTTCTCTGGAATGTCTTTCTGTAGTATAGTCAGATTCCACAAAATTAAACAGATTCTACAAAATTAAACTGTTCCATTTAATTAAAAATCTAGTGATAAATGTGATATGACCACACAATGATTTTAGTAGCAAGACATAGGGTGTCTAACTGCAGAATCTTAACATAAGAATCATAATGTTTTCATTTGTAAGACTTGCCATCATCTTAGAATGAACTGTTATATATGAACAGAGGGAGGAGGTTCTTCTTCCACACCATGTTTAAATTCATAGACTGTATGTATTTAATGAAGAGAATAACTGTAACATCATCCACTGGTTTCTGAACTGCAGGTTTGAAACCAGCAGATGTTCTGGCTGGTACAATGTTGACTCTTTGGATCTGGAAGAAACCATATTTGGACAAAATGGGTGGAGTTATGGGGGTCGGAGGTGAGCCAATGCTAAATGCTAGCTTACTGAAGGGGAAAACAGGAACCTTCATCAAGCATCATCTAACAAACTCACTTTACAGTCTCATTAGTGGAACCTGCAAATCAAAATTACAGTTGAGTCTGTCAGGAAAGAATGTGTTTTATTAAATAAACGGTAACTCCAAAGTCCACCCCAGCAGGTCATTTACACCTGTCAATCAAAGCCTGACACAGCAGACATCTACACTGTCTCTTTCACCTGAAATCTGACTAATGGATTGATGATTTAAAGATGAACCACAAGATCACTAATTAGTTTCAAAATAAAGAAAAGGAGACCAGAGTGACACCAGAAAAACAAAACAGACACAGTATTTTTGGAGATGTTCATTGTTAGTCTATAGGAGCCAATCCCAGTGGTCAGGGGTATCACATTTTAAGATATTTCCACATTGGCTTCTTTTTGGAGTCAAAGTCCTGCCCCTTGGTTTCACCACACATTCCTATAGTACTCTGGACAGATTTCATTTCTCTCTTCTTTCTCCCATTTGGATAACATCAACATGTGAGGGGGCTTTACTGTCACCTACCATGTGTAAATGTGGCTCAACACTACTGTCCACTTAATCAGAAATGAAGAAACCCTGACTATAATGAAGGCCGCTGTAGGAGATGGTTAGATGAGGGGTACTGGGTTCGTTGCAAGGTGAAACCTCATGAGATGCTGGTAAATATCATACAATGAACCTTTAAAATTTCCTCAGATATTACTGTTAACTGCTATCTATTAAAGTTTTTTTTTTTTTGTACACATTCTCATTTTTCATCAGTAGGAGCTTTTCCATTGACCCTCAAATTGTGCGAATATAACTTGCACATAAAAATGTACGTAATAGAAAAACAACAATTTTGCCAAAACTCTCGTTTTCCGATTAAAAGTTTTTGCGCTGGCAAGAGGTGGTTTTTCGGGCATAGTGCAATTGGTATATCACGCAAAACTGCAATGGAAAGACCTTTGTCCGCAAATAGAGTCACATGAATAAAATAAACAGATGTTGATGGACGTTACAACAAGCAAAGAAGAAGAGTTTTAAAAGAAACATGGTGGACACACCAGGAAACCCAATCATTTTTTCAGTTTAGTACAGGACGAGGGGTAATATATAATAATAATGAATATATCTGTAAATCAACACAATATTTATGTTCGTTGCCATGTTAATGGAATAATTTCTCGTGATAATAAATAAACAAATCATCACATATGTGAGTTAATGGAAAAACCGACATTACGCACTTCTGTTTTTTCGACATTTAGTAAATATCGGTAAAGTTTTGCACATATCTCCAATGGAAAAGTGACTAGTGACTACTTGTCACTCCATCATATTCACACAATGATGTATAAATAAGTGATTGAAAACTTGAGCTCTGTTTCTTTGGATAATTATAGTTAAAGTAGTTACAGTCAGGACACTGAAAATAATGTGGCATCAGTAAAAACTATCTTCATGCCAAATGCGTTGTACCTTTACCTTTATTGCAAATATGCAACATACCCAAATCTCTATCTATTTTATGTGCTATGGTCAAATTAATGACCTCCACTTAATTTAGCCTCTACTTCAAAGCAAAAACACAATTTTTTTAAAAAATATACTTGTATATAAATTCAGGCCTTAAGGGGTTAAGAAATTCCTGCAGAAATAAAATGAACACCACCCCCTCTATTTCATCACACTACTAGGAAAGTACATCGCCCTGTCTTATCATATGTGTATGACTGTATATTGCATATGGAGAAAGTGATAAAAAAAAGGAAGCTATTTTTAGGAAAAGTGTTGCAGTGCTGAAAGATAACAGTTGGTGAGACAGTGAGTGATTCTCACTAAGAGCTCTGTGTTTGAGTGTTCAAATCTGTCAGCGGATTAATTCAAGAAAGGATAAAAAGGAGAAACAAATGTCTGCCTGCTTGCCCAATATGGCTCAGTACGTCACGTGGAGGTGGGGGAGGACATAATGGGCTAAAGCATTTCCTCCTGTGAGGTGCATCTCTCTCATTCAGTGTGAATCTTCAGCAGAGGTTGGGGGCAGGAAACCACTGAGAAGTGCATAGATAAACAAACCATAAATAGGAACAGGGACCAGCGTTGTGTCCTCTCCTCTCTTTCTCTCTCTCTCTCTCTCTCTCTCTCTCACTCGTCTTCACCATGTAGGTCACCTCCTCTGCACATTTTTTTTTTCCCTCTAATGATTCATCAGTGTACTGAGAGCTGCACACAGAATGAATGACGTGTCATCCTCCCTCTTCGACTGTTCAGCAGCTATTGTGTTCTTCAAACTAAAAATGTGGATCTATGCACTTGTTTTTGTGTGAACCCACACACAGAATGACACACGGCCTCCGTGCAGCTTGTACCACGCATGTTACAGTCAAAACTGACGCAATATAAATGAGTGAGTGTTGACAGGAAGCAGAAAAAAAGAATGAAACGAGAGCACCTGCTTCAACCAGACCAGCTACAGACATCTGACTTTGACTTATCTGTCAGTTACATTTGGGCAGGTTAATCACAGACATCATATGGCTTTTAAATGTAAGCATCTGAATGTTTGTGTAAATCAATAATCCTTTGTTAGCTTTTCACAAAAACCTCCAAGACAATCATGAACAAATACTTATAGAACAGAGCACCATATTCTGCATCTGCTGTGAATATAAAGTAGAAGAAAATGGACTATAAAGTGAAAGATGACAAATCCTGAATTTAGAATGTAAGAGCTTAGTTCTAAAAGGATCTTAAGTAAAAAATACTGTGAAAACATGACAGCAGCTATTAAAAAAGAGCTAAATATTTGACCCATTTGTGTGGATGTTGGGGTTTTTTTTCTGTCTCATGTTAGGTCTCATATTAAGCAATTTTATGTCTATGTTTATATGGCTTTTTTCTATGTCTCTATGGCTCATTATGATTGTATTTCCATCTATCAACTGAAATTATAAACGAAGTTCAGCTACTGCACATGTCGTGTTCGTACTGTAATTATTACACCTAAATCTTGTAGCACAATACGTTTGGTCAAACGACAAGTATGTTTTCTTGGAACAAGAAACAACATGAAAATGATCTCACTCTGAAAGAAACACTGCTGGGCCGAGGCCAAGATGTAAGAGGAAATAAACGAAAGATATTTGTCCAAGTGAGTCGTGCTGCCAGCCAAGAACATCAGATAAACATAAAAATATGATATCAATGCAGCAACAGTAGAGGGAACGCTTTGGGTCTGTCCAGTTTTTTCTTCAGTGTTTTCACTGTGACCATGGAAAAACATCAGGAAGTAACGTACCATGTTCTTGTAATAGAAATATCTGAGGTAAACTGATGAAATCTACAAATATGAGTACAAATAAAAGGCACTTTTTGTTTCCACATTATTTGTGATGAAACATAGGAAAAAATACATTTAATTTATTTTTACTATCAAATATACTGATAAAAAAAGAATCAAATCTTCATATTGGAAAATACTGAGTTTCAAAAAACAAGACTGTCATTCATCTTTTTCACAAATTAATTGATCAATAGTTGCTGTTCCATGCTTTTGATTTGTGCTAAATCTTAAATGGTTGCAAGATACATTTTGAAAAGGATTAGCTAAAATTATTGAGTTGTTCCTTTAATCCTTTCACTACATTTAAATAATGTAATATGTAACTTTTCAGTGGCATTAGATGAAACCCATGTAGTTTAATAAATAACAGTAGTCGTAGATGCTTGTCATCACATTCAGTTAATGATATGCTTTGCTGAAAAAGTCACTTTCCTCTGTTTATATAAATCCCTTTAAAATGACATGGAGCTATCATGAATAGCTACATGGTCAGTAAATTAGCAATGGGCAAGTACCTGATTTTAATTGAAAGCGCAAAATGCAGATGATATTTTAATAAAAGGTATTAAATCACTTAACAAAGGTTAAACATAGAGGAAAAAATTTATCTGGATGTTGCCACAAGTATAGTTATTGGTCTTTAAGGTTTAATAAAGAATGAAGAGAAAAGTGCTGACTTATATCTCTTCTCTTTATAAATAAATATATTTTAAATGTCTGTCTAAATGGGTACAGGCAATCAAATCTGGTAACAATCATGGTAATCATCACTGTTTTCTTGCTTTTTCTGTGTGTAAGAACTATATGGAAGCAGTGTGTGATATATGGGGTTTCTGATATCTGATGTTCAAATGCATTTTTTTTTCTCTTGTCACAGATCACGGACCAAAGGAAACCTGAGGAAACATAAGCCCCTGAAAACGGGAGACAAGCACAGAGGCATCCTTCAGACTGTTATCACTCCTTCGGCCGGTTGGGAAGACTGTCTGAAAGTCACCCCCCCCCATCCACTCCCACTTCTGAGGAATCCAGGAGCTTCTGGAACAGCAGAGTCATTCCAGCAGTTTTCTGGAGCTTTATAGGACACCTTCCAAAAAAAGACCTCCTCCTCCCTTCTTATCAAGAAGGCACAGAGAGGGTCACGCCAGGTCATCGGACCACACCGGACCAAGAGCATACGGAGAGAAACCAGAGCTTATTCTTTCTTTCTCACGCACTCCGGTCAAAGCTTAACACACCCCTTAGCCAAAAACAGGAAGTTAAGTAGACTTTTAAGCAAGAAACAAATGTTAAGGTTAGCTTGAGAAGGCGAGAGTTTCCCCTGGCAGGCAACAGGATACAGTTTGAGACAATACCTCTTGGACTTCTCTGAACTGGCTGTACTTAATCCCAACACTTTGTGAATGCAGAAACCTGTAGTGTGTGTCTATCTGTGTGTATGAGATTATTTATTGGTATTATAACTAAAAGGGAACTATTTGTGATAAAATATTAACTGATCCTGTGTGTAAATATACATAAATCAAAGACAGCACAGAAGTGAGTCTAAAAAACAAAAACTACCTTCAAGTAGTCAACACTGGTCACATACTTAAAGCTTGACTGTTATATTAGTGACAGAATAACTGGTGCAGGTTTTAGGCCTTCATAAGGCCTAAGGCTGACAGAAGTCCCCAACATGGACACAACCATCCGTCCCCATGTCCCCTCCAATGGCTGACTTCAGAAAAAGAGACACATCTTGTCCCCTTGAACCAGGCAGGGGTATTCAGCACTGAGTAGAGCCACTTCCACCTCCAACAATCGTGCGAATGTCCTGCCTCAGGCGCCAGGCTGTCACCATCCCCATGGACACCGTCAAGATCATCCAGTCGGAGAAGTTCCCCAGAGAGTGCCCCGTGCCCGTCACCCAGCCGCGCTATGCACCACCCCCCAGAGTGGCGTGGGACGGTGGAGGTGAGGGTGAAATCATCGTCAACCAGGCCTGCAGTGACCTGACCCTGGACATAACCAGGTCCCCCCGGCCTATGATGTCCCCTCCGGCCCCCGTGACGCGCAGGGAGCAGAGCTTCCTGGCGCAGCGCAAACCCAGTGCCAACGAAATCTGCTACCACCAGTTCCACTACAAGATGGAGGACGTGATAGTCAACCAGTACGTACTGCGCTCTTCCTCCACATCTTCCTCCACTTCCTCCTCCTCCTCCTCCTCGGGACCCGTCATGCCCTGCGAGCCCCTGGACTGCCCCACCTGTGGTCACACTTACAACTTTGCCGGGAAGCGTCCACGCATCCTCTCCTGCCTGCACTCGGTGTGTGAGGAGTGCCTGCAGATCCTCTACGAGTCCTGTCCTAAATACAAGTTCATCTCCTGCCCCACATGCCGGCGTGAGACGGTGCTGTTCACTGACTATGGCCTGGCTGCTCTGGCCATCAACACCAGCATCCTCAGCCGCTTGCCCTCTGACCCCAACGGGCCCGTGCAGTGGGGCGGGGACGCCGACCGCAGCTGCTACCAGACTGTGCGCCAGTACTGCCAGTCAGCCTGCACCTGCCAGATTGCCAACCCCTTGTCCTCCTGCGGCATCATGTAGACAAGGGGACGCTGCAGAGA
Source organism: Sphaeramia orbicularis (assembly GCF_902148855.1). Classification (NCBI taxonomy): domain Eukaryota; kingdom Metazoa; phylum Chordata; class Actinopteri; order Kurtiformes; family Apogonidae; genus Sphaeramia; species Sphaeramia orbicularis. The sequence continues at coordinate 61,694,982 of NC_043968.1, forward strand.
TGACTCGATGCTGCCCCCTGTCCACTCTGTCCGTCTATAAGCTGTCCCCTCTCTGCCAAGCCCCCTCCTCTCTCACATACAGTAAATAAACCCCTCCACAGATGTTATTCTAATAGCACAGATGGATGCTGTGTGGGACTAAATGGACGCTGGTGGTTAAATAAACAGTAAATAAATGTATTTTATGTATGGACTGGAATCCTATTCACCCTCTCTCGTTTGGTTGGACGTGTTTGTCATTGACATCTCTTTACATGGGAATGCCAGGGGAGGTCTATCCCCCCAACCTAGGTGAATAAAGATTAAATAAATTATGAGAAGTAACTCTGTGTGGCCTCAACTTGTTTTGAATAGATATATATTTACAGCCCTAATAGGAAAAAGGTTATTTTGAAGTGAAAACATAATTAAGTTGTTCTTTTATGGTGGCCCTGAGGACCAAAACATGGCATTTATGGAAAGGGTGGGACAACAGTTCTCCCAGACACTTTTTCAGAAATTTGATTGTCTGTCTGAAATGTTCTAGTGTTTTCAGGGCTACTGTATTATTTTTTTAATTAAATTAAAAATTTAGTTTTATGAGTAATTTTTTTTTTTCTTTTACAAACTATTGTATATATATTAAATGCACCTGTGTACTTGTGCGTTTGAGTATTTATACAGAAAATACACCACTTAATAAATAATTTAGTAAAACATGAAAATGAATAAATTAAAACAAGAAAACTAAGTGGCCATGAATTAAGTAAAATGCGTGAAAGAAATTATTAAAAGTGGCTTCAGTACATATTTTTCATCTCCATGTCCACAAGAGGGCTCCACCATAAATACCACCTCAGGAAATGCAGACAACCATAAAATCATTTAATCTATAATAATCTCTGAAGTGCTTCAATTAATTTACCTCATCGTCAGGAAAAATAATCAGTTGATTAATTGATGAGTGAGTCAGCAGCAGTTCTATTAATCTGAAGTGTTAAATCAGGAAGAAATGCCAAATATCTGATGCTTTTGATTAATTTCAATATCATTACCTGGATGGATTTGGTCTAGTTGCTGAACCACAGAACTCTGCAGTAAAAACATCTCTATTTTTATTTCAAATGATTTTGTTATATGAAGAAAAATCCCAATATTTGATGTGTTAAGGCCTGTTGCGAGAGGACATGAATGAAATAATGAAACAGATTCCAGACAGAACACATTGCTTTATTATTATTGTCATCATGCAGTATATTGTGGATTCATGCCATTGTTGAGCAGCTTTAACAAGAGGAAGATTAACAGATACACATTTTGGCATTTTCTCATCAAGCAATGTGTTTTTATGAATAAAATATTACATCAAATAAAAATAACCATACATTTATCAAATTCCTCACTCCACTTTCACAGGAAATAGTGTGATTTATCAGTATAAATAATGCAGACATGTGGAAAATAGACAATAAATAAACTTGGCTGTGTAATCTACATACAGACTGTGAATTTCTCCAGACATCATGAAGAATCACAGTGGAGTCCATTTATGAAAGCAGAGTTTTCCTTCTCCTTCTGAACAGCTGGCTCAAACGCCGTCGAGTGGAGTTTCTCTCAGATGGCTGCATCTGTTGGCTTTATAGATAAAAAATTCATCACACAGAGCTGAAAAAAGCCTCAGCAGAAGTCTGGAGGCAGTTTGCAAGCTAAGCACAGAGTGTTCAAGAGGAACAGATGCACAGAATGAGCTCCCACCACTGCCTCTGCATCTACTGTGCATTATCTCTGGACTACTGCATCACTGTGGATGGCTGCCATGATGGAGCACAACACACATTCCCTCTAAGCATCGTATGAGGTTCATAACATTGTGTTAAACAGTTTCTCACCTTTTTCCAGAATCCTCTCTTCTCAAAGGCCCAATTTTAAACCTCCAGTTCCGACCGAGTGTGCTTGTAGTTTTATTCCTTTTCTCCTTCTTAGTTTCCTGAAAAGACACATTGAAAAATACAGCATGTGCACCAAAATAACTGGAAATTAAACGGTGTTGTATTTGACTGTATTTACCTGTAAGTCCTGGTTTTCCTCTGCTGTTTCCAATAGGTCATCTGTACTCATATGCTGCCCTCTACAGTCTGCTTTTAACCTTCCTGCAACAATCACACAAACATAAGCTCTATGAATACCTTTTCAATGTGCCAATAAATGTTTCTATGTTAAATTTTAAAAATCATATATGATAACTTACTTAAATGCAGTGTTGTAAGATTAGTGTCTGAAGCAGATCTTTGACGCATATGTCGATTAGGGTACTCTTTATGCTGCAGGGCGTCACTGGAGTTTTGAACCACTTCTGTGCTTTCAAGCTTTGGGCAATAAATGGTCTCCTCCTCAGCTTCTGCATCCCCCTGACAGGTGTCAACAGTCTGGGAGAGAATCTAGTGACGGGGAAGTTTAATTCATATTAGCCCCGAAGCAGTGAGAAGACATGTTGTCAACACCAACTTGTCTCGTGTGTCATGTTTATAACATGACCTATTGTGTCAGTTTCTTACAAGCATGTGATTCATCATTGTCTTTGCACGACTCACCTGCATTTCCTGATGCTCTTGCAAGGCCTCCATCTCCGTCTGCAAGACGCGGTTGTGCATTTGTTTCCTGGCAATTTCTTCCAACATTTGGCAGACCTGCTCCAGGTACATGAGACCTGGACTCAGTTCTGTGTTCTGTTCTCCAGCAAAGTCCTGCATAGATCATTCAACAACAAAATGGTGCATTTTATTGTAAACAAAAAAAGTTAGAAACTTTGGTATTAGTGACAATTACAAGTAGAAAAGGTGATGTAGTCATTTGTAATTAATCTGATTAATAGTGGAAAACTGAAAGTTATTACATTTGCAATTAAATAAACTTGGAAAAAAGTATCAGGGTTATATTCATAAGAAGCTTAAACCAAACAAACAGGTACAGCAAGTGTCTTTATCGTCCTACTGTTATACTGTTTATAATGAAATCAGATACAATAGAAAGGGATTTCATTTCTTCAAACAGGTAGCACAGAACAAAGCAACTAAAAAAGATTCACACCCCTAAGAGAACAATGTGGCCAAAGAAATAAATGCAATAAATAGTCATTGGAAAACCAGCTCACAGGAACAAGACTTATGCCTGTGCATTACAAAACATCATTTAATTTATGATGCAGAGGATGCTATTTCTTTTTATTTTATTTTATTTTTATTTTTTTCATTTTTTTTTGGGGGGGGGGGGTCAATTTTTTCCAATTATTTACTTTATATTTCTATCCCTGATTGACAATCCAACATTTCAACAAAGTGCATGCAATTCAGCATTGGTTTTTATGGTGGAAAAGGTGGTAAAAGTGTAGACATTGTAGCACTTAATTACATTTTTTTATATTAATTAATTAAATAAATAAATGTAATTAATTTATACTTATTATTGTAACAGTGGCTCCTGAGGAGACTTTATCTATTTGCTTACTCTATTTATATATAATATACTATGTGTACTGCTGATAAAGTTTGGGAATCACAGATCTAGACTGTGATAAGTTATTGACTAAAGATAATAAGGTGGTTAAAAAACAAAAAACAAACAAAAAAAAAACTACATCACTTTATATATCACTTTTATTTACACAAGAAATTAGGAATATAGAGCCCCTGATGTGAAAACAAACAACAAAAAACCTTAGGTGTACCCATCTATCCAGATTTATATGTTAATTGCTGTTGTTTCCTCTGAAATTTTATTTTCTATTCAGCAGGGGTTACTGACTTACTGCAAACATAGTCTTCTTACAGAAGGAGATTAAATTGAAAGAACTGGTCTCTTCAAATACATTCAAAATCTATCTAAATTAATATGAAAAGGATAAATCAGGATGTAGATGCTTTTCTAATTGATTGAATGGGGTTCTGCTTTGAGATGCTTTTAAGGAACACTGTTGTTATACTTTTTGTACCTTTTAAATTATTGATGGTGTTTTAAATGTACGTTCTTAGTTTAGTGATTTATGTATGGTTTTAGGACTGACTTTTATTGTGTTTTATGTGTATTTTTAGTGTGGATGTATGTAAGATTTAATGTACACTGTATAAAAGAGTGTCTAAAAACAAGATAAAAAATGTACTCAAGAACAATTGAAATATCTGTCCATGCAGCAAGATAATTTCATTTGACAAGATTTCTTCAATTAAGATTGTTAAATCTACAAATAAGCATGTCTACAGATGTATGAACACTTGAAATAAGAAATTAACTGTTAAAACAAGATAAATTATCGAACACCTCTAAATCTAAGTTTTTTTTGTTTGTTTGTTTTTATCTTGGTAAGAACTAAATAATTTTGCAGTGTATGGCTGTGAGTTCTTTTTTGTGTAACTTCTGTCTTGGCCAGGACACTCTTGAAAAAAGATTTTTAATCTCAATGAGCATTTATCTGGTTAAATAAGTTTGTTTGTTTGTTTTTTTTACACATTTACTTGAATTGCACAGTGGAAGCTGTTACTGTCACAGCGAGTGACATGAACAATCATATTTTTATCTGATATGTTATGAGTGGTGTAATGTCATCACACAGGTTATAGTCATTTACAGTCATATTAGATGCATAATGCTGCTTTTAACTTAAGCTCAATAATAACATGTTTAGTGTCTGCAGATGTTTAAGTGACTAATTGTGTGGTGTTTAATGTCAATCCCTACTGCCATGAAGTGGTTAAATCATGAACAAAATAATGAAAGTATAATTACATATCAAAGTTTTACAATAGGATAATTAAGCGTGATTGACATTAATGTTTCTGCCCTGTGATTCATTCTTCAGAGCTCTATAGTCTTCATTCAGCAAAAGGAAAGTCATACACGCACACACCCAGGGATTAAAAAAAAACATAGAGAACTTAATTAAGTCACAGAGGTACGGTTTATCCAGTTGTTTCAACATCTGATTAACATATTAAGCTCACTTAAGCCACAGCAAATGTGAAATATAGTGAGTCCTTGTATCGTTATTGATGAAACTGAACCTTGTAATGAAGTTAAAACGTTTCCATTGCTTACAATAGGAGACAACATTACTGTTACATTTACACAATAAGACAGGCTGCTCGTCTTAACGTCTCCATCCATTCTTCTCGTGCCTGTGGGCGTAAATTCACCTGGGCAGACTGGTTTGTGATCCCTCGCACCACAGTCGGACTCATGAGCATGAAAGAGATCCTGTGTGACTAATGACATGCCTGGCCTACTTTAGATGCGACAGTGACTTTGTGATCGTGTGTTGCAACCCTCTAACTTGTGTGTAGTAAAATAAAGGCCTTGTCAAACTTCTGAGACTTTTCCTCGACTCTTCCCTTTCATATTTACAAGCCGCTGATGTGCAAGACCATACACGTTACTGTGAAACTTATGTCACAGTGAAACCGGTCCCGCCAAACAAAACGCCTCTCTCCTCCCAAATGGAAATCAGACACAGTTTACAAATGTCTGTCTTTTATCTGGTTTTCCAAAAAAATGGGTTCATCTTTTAACAGATTGTTGGAAACATATCTTACCTCTGCTATTGCCTGAGTGGGGAGTTTCCCAAAAGTCATGGACTGTGGTCGTCTGTGTGTCTCTGACATCTGTTTGACCAGAACTGATGGGCTGACCGTCCTCCTCAGGCTAAAACTATCTGACCTATGACCTCTCACTACATCAGATATGTGCCTCTTGGGTAGCACAGAAGCTCGAGGCCTTCTCCTGAGCACCTCGTCCACTGTCAGAGTCTTGTTGTTTTCCTTTTTGGATTCAGTCCTCTGCAAAGCTTGTTCTAGTTTTAGGTGTAAAGCTGTTGATCCCTGCTGTTGCGAGAGGCAAGAGGAGGAAGAAGGATGAAGAGTTGCAGGAGAGGATAAAACAGGAGACTGTGATGTTGATGCTGAGGTGAGTCCGTCCTCTTTTTCTGCTGTAAAAGTGTCACTTTCTGCTGAGAGTAAGCCAGATGTTACTGGGAAAGACATGTCCGAACTGGGAGTCTCCACTCCAGAGTCCACTGATTCTGAGCGCAGGTTCGTCTCCATATCAGAGGAAGATAAAGGGGAGTCTTCATCATTATTTTCAAGCCACTCTGAGTCTGGTGCTCCCTCAGATACCCAAGCTTCCATAAGGTTTCCAAAGCTCCTGTACAGATTCATCTCCAAAGCCTCGTGCTGTGTCCTCCATGCCACGCCGCTGAAGACTGAAGACGCTGGGTTCAGACGGCCCACACAGTCATTAGAGCTGAACTGGTGATGTAGAATTCTAAACATCCCCTGTGATCCGCCTCCACTCCTTCACCACACCTCCCCATCATCATCCCTCCTGTCACCCTGCAGAGCTGCATGTTCATACCTGCTTTTTCCTTCCACAGTACTGGGAAAAGACGGTGACTCAGCTCCAACGTATTTGAGATGTTTGATTTGTCCTCATACCGGTTAAGAAACTCAAAACATACAGGGACAAGTTGTGAAATAGACACAAACTATACACTTTACCTGCTTTATTTACAGATAATACTGTGAGATCTGCTTTAGTGAGTAGATTTTCTTATCACAACCAAAGCAAAACCATAAAAATGTTCTCTAACTGAATCTACTTTACCTTACCCCTTTCATGTATGAATGTGAGAAAACATGTAATATGTTAAAATCAGACATACAATATTAGAATATGTGTGTGAACAGACAAACTGTAACAAGAAGCTGAAACACAAGGCGCTATTTTGTCACTTCAACAAATCAAGATACACATGAGCCTTGTAGGAATGTGTAGAATAGACATTCCTGTCTGCTGATAGGATCTACATTCCCCAGGTGAACGATGACGGCTCAGGTCATCAGTCACAATCACGGCAACAAAAAGCAAAAGCTGTTTTGTCAAACACTGCACGAAGTCACTGTAAGTCTGTTGTTGTTGCTTAAGAGATATGTTTCCTATTAAATCTGTTTTTCAACAAACATATTCATGACTGTGATGTCTTTGCATGTGGCAGAGCTACACTGTTTGCAGCTTTAATCACTGATAATGAAGTCTTCAGCAGTGGTTCCCGAGCTTTCTTTGGCTTGAAATAACACCCTTGTGTCATCTGCAAGACTATGCCATGAACTGACATAATATCTACGTTTTGGGTCTCTTCCGCCGTCAAAACAATGTTGAATAAATCAGTCTCAGGAAGATAACGTCAGCTTAAATCACTTCCAACAAGTGATGTAATTCAACTGTCACCAATAAACACACAATTCAGTAACACATCAAAACATGTCTCTGAAAGCTTCGCCTTCTACATTTTTATTTTATTATTATTATTTTTTTTTTGTATTCTTTAATCTATTATGTAGTTTTTTATTTATCTTTTTGTCATTTTCACATGCTTTTTGTTTTGTTACATCTTAACAATTGACTCTTCTCCTTTATAATTCATCCAACATTTATAAACTTCAAGAACACACCTGTGTGCTTTAACCCATAAAGACCCAAACAGACACTGACAAGAAAAATCATCTACTGATCTAAAATGTTCAGTGACTCCCGATACATTAATCCCATCAGTCCATGTAAATAATTGGTGTTAAATGCAGTTTGTCATCTTTTCAAGGTCATCAGATTTGACCCATTTAGATGTTCAGAGACTCCACAGTGAACACACCATCATCTTCTACAACACTGATTCACCAGTAAAACCCATGGAGTTGGATCAGTGACAGTGGATGGAGACACCTCAGTTCAGTTAGCGATATATTTTGATGAAAAAGTGACTTTTTCCTCATTTGATCCAATAACCTTTGAATTTACTCTGAGCTTTTATGAACATCTAAATCAGGGGTTCTCACAGTGGGTGTCGTGAGATGATTTTCTGAAACCTCTTTATGTGACCCCTGAGATAGTTATGGCAGATTGAGAGCATTTATGTTACATTTGTAGGGAGGAAAGTCACTCTGAGATGCTCTAGAGTCATTACACATGAAGTCATTGTATAGGACACATGTTCCACTGACTGCACAAAATGAATGAGCTAAGACTGTCAAACAGGTAAAGCATTGTTCAACCTACAGGTTGAACTAATGTCACAATAATAAAAATAGACATAAACAGGTCAATAACCATTGTAAAACAGGCACATTAACCTAAATAAACATTAACACAAACCCCTCCCCCATGGGCATTTTAGCCCATTTTGGGGGGTGTTGAAGCACCCTTAAATTGATTCCCAGCACCCCTAAAATATTTTAAGGTTGCTGAAATTTTTCTTTTTTCTTATTTACTTTATGCCCATTTTTAACATGCTAGAAAAATGTCAAAACCAACAGTACATGATTGAAACATAACATTATAACAACAAAAATACAGCACCCCCCCCCCCCCCCCCCCACACACACACACACACACCAATTTAGTCTCAAAAATGGTTTGATCCACTCCATCCCTCCTCCCTTTCCCTGACTTGGACTCTGAGCTCCACCTGTACAGAGCAGTGCGCAGGTGGTGCCTTCTGGAGTTGGGTACAGTAGTGGTGGAAGTACCTGGTTTAAACCAGGATATTGGTTTACTCCTGCCACTTAATACCAACACATTATCATCGCCAGTCCCTAGATTCAGGAAAGAGTGTAAGATCAACTTGTGTAAGCTCATTTTCCACAGCAACCAAATATTCTATTACAATTATGTTGTAAGTTCAATAAATGTACCAGTTTATACCTCTTATTAGATATCAAACTCATTGTTTGGTTATTTGCCTTTTGGTTAAAGCACATAAAGAGAGGAGAGCAGAGAGACACTTGACATATACACTGGTCTACAGTTTTTTTTTTAGAAATTATCTGCCTCGGAGATTAAAGGTGCTAAATGTTACGTATTTTAATCAGATTAATTGGAAAACAAATGACAAAAGTGCTGGTTTGCTGATGTTTTGACGATATATGATAAAGTGTTATTCCACATACAGACCTGATCAAAATCTTAAGACCAGTTGAAAAATAGCTAGAATTTACCTTTTGCACATTTGGATCTTACTGAGGTTTTAAGTAGAGCTACAATATACAAAAGCAAGAAGGGGGAGTGAGAAAAAAAGCACTTTGAAAAAGTAATTTATTGAAAACAACAAGTAAACTGAAATAGGCTGTTTATCAGCTGATCAAAAGTTTAAGACCATCGCTCAAAAAATTACAAAAAACTCTCCAAACCAGAACAAAACATTTTGTCAGTAGGACTCAGTAATGAGTAGCTCCACCGTTCTTGTTCATCACTTCAAAAATTCCTTTGGGCATGCTTGATGCGAGTGTTTCCAGGAGGCTGGTGGGAACATTGCTCCAAGTGGTGAAGATGGCTTCATGAAGGGCATCAACTGTCTGGAACTGATGGCCATTTTTATAAACTTCCCTTGCCATCCATCCCCAAATGTTCTCTATGGGATTTAAATCAGGGGAACATGCGGGATGGTCCGAAAGAGTGATGTTATTCTCCCTGAAGAAGTCCTTCGTCAAGCGAGCATTGTGAACTGCAGCGTTGTCCTGTTTTTAAACCCAGCTGTTACCACACAGACGAGGGCCCTCAGTCATGAGGGATTCCCGCTGCAACATCTGCACGTAACCAGCCGCCGTTTGACGACCCTGCACCACCTGAAGCTCCAGTGTTCCACTGAATGAAAAAGCACCCCAGATCATGATGGACCCCCCTCCACTGTGCCGGGTAGAAAACATCTCAGGTGGGATCTCCTTGTCATGCCAGTAACGTTGGAAGCCATCTGGACCGTCAAGGTTAAATTTTTTCTCATCAGAGAATAAAACTTTTTTCCACCTTTCAGTGTCCCATGTTTGATGCTCCCTGGCAAAGTCTAAACGGGCAGTTTTGTGGCGTTGTAGGAGACGAAGTCTTTGAATTTGTTTTTTGTTTTTGAAACCCTTTTCCCGCAGATGCCGTCTGATGGTTATTGCGCTGCAGTCGGCACCAGTAAGGGCCTTAATTTGGGTCGAGGACCGCCCTGTGTCTTGACGGACAGTCAATCGGATCCTCCGGCTCAGCGCAGGTGTAATTTTTTTGGGTCTACCACTTGACTTTTTTGTTCCATAATGCTCAGGATCTGTCAAAAAATTTAGAATGACTGTCTTACTGCGTCCAACCTCAGCAGCAATGGCATGCTGCGAGAGGCCTTGCTTATGCAGCTCAACGATCCGACCACGTTCAAGAAGAGAAAGCTTCTCAGCTTTAGCCATCAGGAGGGCATGACTGTCTGAATGCCCGACAGAAAATGAGAATTTTGAGCAGATTTTGGCTTTTATAGCCTGCGGTCTTAAACTTTTGATCAGCTGATAAACAGCCTATTTCAGTTTACTTGTTGTTTTCAATAAATTACTTTTTCAAAGTGCTTTTTGTCTCACTCCCCCTTCTTGCTTTTGTATATTGTAGCTCTACTTAAAACCTCAGTAAGATCCAAATGTGCAAAAGGTAAATTCTAGCTATTTTTCAACTGGTCTTAAGATTTTGATCAGGTCTGTATATATTGGTTTATGTACACTTATACAACAGATTTATAAATGTTCCACTGATAGAACCTGTAAAGCAGTGGTTCCCAACCTTTTCTGGCTCATGACCCCATTTTAACATGACAAATTTCTGGCAACCCCAGACATTCTAAACGAAGACTTTTGCTGGAGATTTTTGCTAAAATTAATTTGTTTTTGATCATGTAATAGTTTGCTATACTATGTTGTGAATAAATATTAATTTTAGGTGACATTTAGTCTATATAATGTGTATTATTATGGATGGAGGCAGAAAAGCCAGGTGTAGATTACTGCACAGTGATAATTTTATTTTCCTTGGTCAGGATATGTACAGTCAGTCCAGCTTGGATTTACAAGGCTGACAATTAATACTGAACAAACAAGAACTCAAACTATGAATTATGAAAGTGCTGCAGCATCATAAACCGGCCACAATGAACATTTGACAGATAAACAGTACCACAGTGCTTCAGTTTCAGCTTCAGTTTATCGTGTCTTATGTATTGGGATTGTCTCTCTGAACTCACCATATATTTTTTATCAGTGAGGTTTTTTTTTTGTTTGGTTGGGGGTTTTTTTCAATTACTAGAAATTTCAGGCGACCCCATTTGGGGTCCCGACTCAAAGGTTGAAAAACACTGCTGTAAAGTGAATGTATTGTCATGTGCAGACAGTGTTTGAAGCAGACCTGGTAGCTCTGAGACTAATATTCCTCTGGAGTTAAACCCATTCTCTTCTAGATGTATATGTTGAGGAGCTGCTGTATCAAAATGGAGGATTGTCTTCCACCAGAAATAAAGGTTGGGGTATATTTCTTTTATGATTCCAATCCATTCCTCTTTTACTGTGGCTCAGCAATTAAATCACTTTTATCAAATTTGATGGTTTAGTCACAAAGTTTCTCATACCCACAATAGGTTATGCTTTTCTTTCACAAATGTGGGAATGATGGTCCAAAATTGTGTTAAAATGTACAAAACAGTGAAATTTCTCTTGCCTGGACAGCCAGCACTCTGGGTGCTCAGTACCCCTAAACCTCTAATCCTAGAATGACCCCTGCCCTCCCCCCTTGAACCCCTGCACATAACACACAATATGTAGCAGCCCTTGGCATCAATGAAATGACGTAGAGTTTGACTGGTACAAATCTTTATTTCATCATCGAGCACTGGGAAACTAAAACACAAACATTTGTACATAAGTTATTTTGCAAAGTTTATTTAGGTTACATTTTCTTTAAAAGCACAGACATTATTACAGACAAACAAGACATATTACTCATAATTAAAATTGTAATTTAATACACATATTTCAAACAAAAGAACAAACAAAAGAACAAAGCATGCCACTACAATTAATTACCACATACCTTGCTCCGCCTGCCAAGGGTGCAAACTCCTCACTCATCCAGTGGTATGCAAACCAAACTGCGCTTTGACAAAAAAAAAACAACAAACATTCCACAAGACTATCTGCTTGATATTTGTTCAAAATAATACGTCAAACAAATCAAACTCAAATGTTCTTTCTGCTCACCTCACTTCTCTGTTCAGCACAGTCCTGCTCTGTCTGCTCTGTGTAGCAACCCAAATGCATGTGGCAAAACAGGTGTGTGGCAACCAGCCTCATTATGTTCCAAAACAGGTGTGGCAACAATAAAACAAAATGGAAAGAAAATCAAACAGAAACAAAAAACAAAAACAAAAAAAGAAAAATCTAAAATAATAAACCCATCAACCGGCCACTAACACAATACAATGAGTAAAATGTGCAGTATCCACAATGAAATGCAGCAAGTTATCTGGAGTGAGTCCTGTGTGCGTTTTTTTGTTTGTTTGTTTGTTTGTTTGTTTGTTTGTTTTTTTCTTCAGTCACTTCGGGGATAGTGGGGTCGTCCGTGTCTGGCACTGGTATTTTGGGGGTCGTGAGTTTAAAAGATCGGAAACCCCTGATCTACATGATCAGTAAATGGAATATGGGAAAATACATGATTTTCACTGACAAATATATTGCAGAGGATTGAAGTTATAACAAATGGTGATGAATCACTTGGGAAAGACACACACACACACACACACACACACACACAAAAACATTTGGAAATTATGATTTAAAAAAAAAAAAAAAGGTGTGGGTCTTTAAGGGTTAATGTAGGATCTGCGTCATAGCAACAACGCAAATGTTTTATTTTATTTTATTTCTCTTATAACTGTAAATAACTTTAGGGGCTCAGGACACTGTCATACGTGTGTCTGTATTATGAGAAGTGTTGCATTCACTGAACAGCAGGTTGTTGCATTGCAGTGCAGTGCGGTGGCTGAAGTCCTGTGACACTGGAGGAAGTGTTGGTGTTCCAGACTGACTGTGCAAAGCCCACAGTCCACCACCACCCTCTGCTGCATTACATATCACTGCACATGACTATTATCATTAACAATCCTTTGTGTTCTCGCGTCAGTTTCTTGTTACTAAGCTCCGATGCATCCGCTCACTGTTTGATTCTCTGAGGCAACAGGTGAGTCCGTCCAGGTCAACTCTGCACACTCCACCGGGATGGATATGGAAAAATACGCCCCCAAATTCAGCAAAGTGTTGGTGACACCGGATCCACATTACATACCAGGGTGAGTACATGTCTGGGTTTCACTGTTGTTTTATACACAAACAACAAGACAACTTCGGATTCACCTTATGAAAAACAATATTATTATTACTGTGGTTTTAGTGAAGCAGAAGCACATCCTTAAAAATTAAAAGTACTATTATCATCTAGAAATACTCAAATTTAAGCAATTCAAGTAAAAGAACCAACAAAACAAAAAACACACTATTTGCCGAAACTTACAAAATAAACATGTTAAGGCATTATGACGTGAAATGAAATGGCAAGGGCTTAAACAACATGAAAATCGCAAAGTCAAATTCAATGTAAATGATATAAATGATATATAAATTAAAAAAAAAAAAAAAAAAAAAAACAATATTAAAAAAACTATGCTGTTAATTTTGTGTTTTGCCAGTCACAACAGAAATGAAACAAAATGAAATACTGAGTTAAAGACATAAAAACAGAATAAAAAGACATAAAAGAGCTGAAATATAGATGTAGTCAATCAAAAAAGTATATTCAGTCAAGAACATTTTGTTTATTTTAAGTGTTCATTGTGTGGTAAAATGATCCCTGTCTGTGTTTTACTATTGGGGGATGTTTTTGATTCTTTTTACTGATGCATTCATTTTTATGTAGTATTCAATGCTGTAGATGTTGTGTTTTTTAAGGTCTGTACAACTTATGCTGGTAATCTATAAAAAATAAAAATCAGGATTAAATTGGTTCAATTGAGTTTTTAGGCTGCATTGTTATTTTACACGTGTTATGGGATGATGAAAGAAATGAAATCATGCTTCATCACATTAGAGAAATCCAAGTGTCCTGTTGCTCAAATATAATAAACATTAAATTATTTTTAATACAATACAATACAATACAATACAATACAATAGATACTTTAATCATCCCAGTGGGAAATTCACAATAGTTACATTATTCATAGAATAGTCATGGTCATATGTAGAACTACAGGGAAAGCCAAATCATCATTATCTGATATTATACCAAATATTATGAGACAATACTGTAGTGCAGTGAGGTAGGTTTAACAGTAAATATATGTCTAACACTTATTAACTTTGATAACAGCATACATTCACTGTGGCATTGTTTCCATAAGTTTTTGCATTGTCACAACATTCAGTTCAATTTATGGACATGTAACGTTGCTGATCCTAGACCTGTCCCAAATGAACCGACTCCAGATCATAACACTACCCCCATAGGCTTGTACTGTGGGTACTAGGCATGATAGGTAATGCTTCATCCAGCATTGGAACACAGTGTAATCTTTATGGTTTCTATCAAACTGAAGGTGGTTTAAGAAATGAGAACATATTCACTGCATCAGTTAAAGAGTCAAATAACCTGTTTACAGCTGAAACCTATGAATTCCTGCAGTAATTATCCAGTTGGAAGGATCTGAAATATCTGCTTAGTCATGTGGTAACTTTTTTTGTTTAGTTGTTTGGTTGTTTGCTTATTTTCTAATTAGAACAGGCCAAAAAATAATATTTTTTCTTAATATGGCATCTGTTATTGTTCCTTAATATTACTGCAGCACCATAACCTTAACTATAATGTCCCTCTGGTTACAGCTATGGAGGTTATTGTCCCCAGCTGAAGTACAATATGGGGAAGTCATATGGGAAGCTCACTGCAGAGCTGCTGAGGAGTCCGGAGGTGAACCACTCACCTCAGCTGGTCCTCCAAACAGGTCACCCCCACTTTGCAGAGCCTGACACAGGAAGAGTGCTCCCTGATAGTAACATAAGGACAATGGTGCCAGGATACACAGGTCAGTATTATCGCACAAAACAGATTTGGAATATGTGTGTTATAAGACATTTAACTGAGCTATGAATATATGGAAGCATCATACGCATACTTAAAGTGCTTCATTATTAAATATGAGTAGCATTTGTCATTTATTGAACAGTGTTGAAGGAAAGTAAAAGAGAATTAGAATGAATGACATGCGTATTGGTGTCTGATGTCACATCCATATTAATCTCTAGTCCAGTAGAAAACCTTCCAATCATCTTTGAAAAATAGTAATGTGTAATAAAAAAAATACATAATAAATGAAATAAGTAATAATCTAAACAAACTGCAGATCTCATGACCACTTTAAGTCTAACTAGCTGTTCATTTGAAAGCACTTCACAGTATTTTTTAAACTGTTAAACAATGGAATTTTCATTTCTTTGACAAATGCAAAGAAAAAAAAACTCTTTTAACTGTTTCATACCTAACTTCATGTTTATACCCCAGCAGAAGAAATGTGTGTTAATGGACCTGTCTTAAATGTTGCTGGCTTATGTTTTAGGTTTCATTCCCAAAAAGATGAACTACTTTGCCTGCAGCTACAGTGAAACATGTCGTAAAGCTCTGTCTGAGTTTTACCAGGACCATTACGACACCATTCAACGCAGATCAGCAAGACTGCCCGTTATTTTCAACCACACCAACGTCCAGCCCGAGGTAACATCTCCATCTTATAAACCTAAGTGCCCTACATCTGTCTGTCAGACATTCTCACATGCTGACACGGCCTCTGAATAGGTTCACTCTTGTTTAATTATCCATGTTGGAGTGTCGGTTCGCTGTAAGATAATACACCTGAGAGGTGAGGCCGGTTAGCTTTCCAGGACGACAAACTGAAGATTCACCAACAATATCTCTGAGATTCACGTTCATTTTATGTTTAAAATCAAAACCAGATTTCTTAGTCCACATATAACATTTCACAAGCACAACATTATACTGAAATGTACATTAAACCTGTGTTATTTGATATTTTTGACTGTTATGTTGGTGTGTTTTTTTATGTCACACATTTTAACCCAAAAAAACTCAGTGCTACTTTTGTGGCACTTCCAAAATAGTCTTTTCTCTATATTTAACTTTTCTTAAGTGATTTATCACCATTTACTATAACATTGTCCTCTATATTTTGTTTCTTTTTCAGTTTAAATCATGTATTTTCCTATATTTAATTCAATGACCATGCAAATGTTCATAAAACCTCAGATTAAAGTTGAGGCTTATTAAATCAGAAACAGAGAAAACTAAAGAAAAAGTGACTTTTTCAGTCAAATCTATCATTAACTGAACATAAACCCAGTGTGTCCATCCACTGTCCGTTGATCCAACTCCATGGGTTTTACTGATGAATCAATGTTGTAGAAGATGACAGGCTTTCCATGTTCACTATGGAGCCTCTGAAGGTCCAAATGGGTCAAATCTGATGACCATGTGGTACTGATTTTTAAACTTATATGTAAAGCACTTTGTGCTACAGCCTTAATGTATGAAAAGTGCTATATAAATAAAGATTGACTGATTGATTGACCATGGAAAGATGACAAACTGGATTTTATACCAATTATTTACATGTATTGATAGGATTAATGGATCAACAGGTATTACGTGGAACGTGGATGTTTGGGTCTTTATGGGTTAAAGTATTTTTCTGTTTTCTTTGGGCTCAGAGACCAACACCTCCTCTGACGGCCATCAACGACGTGGTCCGCTACCAGCCTGTAGTCCCTTTCACCCCCCCTGAAAAGCCATATTCCATGGATGATAATAACCCTCAGAAGTACTTTGTCTCAGGTAAAACACAGAGGCTTTAAACATATCCTATACAGTATATTTACTGTATGCTACAGCTGCAACTGGAAACATGCAAGAGTCCATTGAGGAACTTCAATAAGTTTTGTATCAGTTGCAAAAGCCATTTTAGAAGTTCAAGGGGTTGTATACAGTGGTGGCTGGTGAAATTATTTTTTGGTGGAGCACAGTATCCAAGTCAGTTTTCAGCTGCACTATAACCACATATCATCACTAGGATACACCAAAGTACATGCACCACTATTTTAAACTATTAATTTTAATTATAAGAAAAATGTAAATTTCACCCGTCTATCTTTCAAATATGTACATTTTTCTGTGACTGTTAATAACGTCAGGCATGTCCCTGACAAGTGTCTTTTCCACCGATAGTATGGACAATTCATTTAGACTAGGGGTGTAGGTAGTATGGGTGATTGCATGGCATTAAAAAAAAAAAAAAAACAGAAAATCCACATAAGGGCTGAAGCATATCTATGATACCACACATTACAGGAATTGAACCCCTGCCTCCTGCATTGAAGCCATTTGTGTTACCCACTGAACTATCCAACCACTTCTCCACAGCTCAGTAGTATTACTTATGGACCTATTCACTGATTCCATTTCTGAAGAAGGTTTTGATTCTTTTTAGGATGTGACATTTACTCCTGTGGGTGGGGCCAAGGCTCTCCTGTCTCTTGTAATGGAGGGGGTCTACTGTGCATGAGCCATTCATAACATCAGTCCATTATGGTAAACGGAGAGCCTTGGGCGCAGATTTTTGTGCCCGAAACGGAAAACACAAGACGAGTGCTCAGTAAATGACTGAAAACATTTTTAAACTACACTTAAATGCAAATTATATATGCTCAGGGGCTGTATCATGTACATCTTATTTATCTAAATTTTAAAGTTTTTGTTAAATTATTTTATGTAATTCCTATTGTCTTTGTCTTCATGTGAGACAGGTGGTGCAGCGTCCTAGCACCCTCTATTGACGAGCCGCCACTGGTTATATGTAATATTTATATTTCAAGGAGGAAGTCACATATCAGAACACACATAGGGCTATGAAAACCACCAACAAATCAACCTGATGTTTCCACAGACTGTATCACTCACTGAATAAAGTATACTGAACAAAAATATAAACGCACCACTTTTGTTTTTGCTCCCATTTTTCATGAGCTGAACTCAAAGATCTAAAACTTTTTCTGTTTACACACAAGGTTTATTTCTCTCAAATATTGTTCACAAATCTGTCTAAATTTGTGTTAGTGAACATTTCTTCTTTGCTGAGATAATCCATCCACCTCACAGGTGTGGCATATCAAGATGCTGATTAGACAGCATGATTTTTGCACAGGTGTGCCTTAGGCTGGCCACAATAAAAGGCCACTCCAAAATGTGCAGTTTTATCACACAGCACAATACCACAGATGTCACAAATTTTGAGGGAATATGCAATTGGCATGCTGACTTCAGGAATCTCCACCAGAGCTTTTGCCTGTGAATTGAATGTTCATTTCTCTACCATAAGCCATCTCCAAAGCTGTTTCAGAGAATTCATGAAGAAGACTGTGCGAGGAAAATGGTGGTCACACCAAATACTGACTGGTTTTCTGACCCCCCTGGACCACCCAATACAGTAAAACTGCACATTTTAGAGTGGCCTTTTATTGTGGTCAGCCTAAGTCACACCTGTGCAATAATCCTGCTGTCTAATCAGCATCTTGATATCCCACACCTGTGAGATGGATGGATTATCTCAGCAAAGGACAAAGGAGAAGTGCTCACTAACACAGATTTAGACAAATTTATGAACAATACTTGAGAGAAATAGGCCTTTTGTGTACATAGAAAAAGTTTTAGATCTTTGAGTTCAGCTCATGAAAAATGGGAGCAAAAACAAAAGTGGTGCGTTTATATTTTTGTTCAGTGTATAAAGCCGACTGTTTACGCACATCTGTATTATGGTGTCATCAAGTTTTGTTCCCCAAACTAAAATTTATAGCTACGTATTTTCACAAGTATTCAAAATAACACTGTCTTATAATCTTCATGTGCTGCATCAGCTGATAGTTTACATTTTAGCTCTGTTAGCTTAAGTCTGTTTTTAGACAGGAAGAACCACAGTAAAACCACAAATCCCCTCCTTTTTCTGTACAGTGTGTGTTGTCAATAGTTGCACTAAAAATCTGTTTGGAATTGTCCAAATAAGGTCAGAACTGTCACAGTTTAGTCTGAACTGTGGATCAACAAATGGTGAACTTAGCAAAGATAATAACATCCCATAATATACATACCTTCATGAGCCTCAATATCAAACTCACCCATGTAGAAGAAACGCTACCATTTCAGCATCAAACTCCACTCTTTTCATTTGAAGCTGTGTCCAGTGGTGAGAACAACAGTGCTTTTATCTCTTTTATACATATCAGCTGTGACTGAACCAGCCTAGTCATTTAGACATTTCACTGAACCATAACTCAATAAAGAACTTGACACTTTCATTCAAGTCATGTTTACTGATGTGTATTCACTACTTAGTAGTGAAATTGCCTCAAGTAAAGTTAGATGTTAATATTAGATTAATATATGGTAATTGTACCATTACTTAGTCTAAATTATGGATTTCTCTGAATTAGAACATTGCTTTTAACATTTGATATAATGTAATGAAGCAAGTCAAGAATCAGTGTAACACAGCCCTATTTGTTTTGAGACATTTTTAGACAGGACTATTTAAGAACTATTGACTATTGGTCTTGGTAATTTTGGCAGCTTCACAAAATGTACTTAATTTTTAGCTTTTGTGTTACATTAACAAATAATAGATGTTAATGATGTTTACAGAAGCATTTAAGCCACAAAACAAAACCCTTTGTACCCTTTCTTCATAGTATTTAGCAAAGAAAACAATGTTCCACCACAATTTTTAGGATGAACAGTCATTTAATGTTTTACAAGTGACCAAGAAAGATCCCAATTTGCAAGAGAAAGCTTTAAGATGGAAGTTTGACTGTAAAAAGAGGCTATTTTTAAATCATTTATATTCATTGTAGTGTAAAAGATAATGCTTACTGTACCTTAGATTTGTTTCTCATTGGTAAATGTGAGAAATAGATAGCTGTTTACTGATTGATGTCTTTAGGATTTACAGGACATGTGCCAAAGTCCCGCTTCCTTTTTGGGAAAGGTTACCCCATCACAACTAACCAGGCGCTGATCCAGTTTGGGAGTCGGCTGCGGAACAAACCCCCATCCCGGGACATGGTAGAGCGGAGGGATAACACCACGGCCCCCTTCCCAGCCATCTACCCACAGAACCGTGGCGTGGTGCCGTCGTTTGCTGGACACATTCCAGGTCTGTCATAATAATAATGTCTGTGACATAATAACTCAACAGATCCAGATTAATTATTACTGACAAGAAACAGGAGTAAACATCTAGTCCTTGGATTTCTAACTTTTTGCAATCTTGCAGGATATAAATTCATGTATGGGCATACCTTTGGTCAACTTTCCCAGAATGCACTGGAAAAAAGTGGCATCAGACGGACTCTTGAAGCAAGGGCGTAAAGGATGGCACACAGACCTCAGTACAGAAAAAGCACTGGAAAAACTGGAAACAGTCAAATCTGTCAAGTTATATAAATAATATATACAGTATTTGGCTCAAAAACTAACATGTATGTACATTTTGCACAAGTGAAAAGAAGATGTGACGATGTTAAGTCTTTATTGTTGGAGCTGATTGTCATGGGGCATTAGAGGAAGCATTCAGAGGTTGAGAACAAAATGAAACAAACTTCACATCATTGCAGTACATTAAACATATCCCTAAGTAATCTCATTTTCATTGCCCCTTCTTACCTTGCTACCAGCTTATCAAAATATATACCTGACACTCATTGAAATTCCTGAAACAACCACCAGATGGCTTATATTCTGCAGCTAAACACACTTCACTGAGAAACATACCACTGTACTGTATGAACCAAACCATTTCTAACACTTACTGTAAAATCCAAGTGCCATAAAAACCTCCAAAAACATCACTCGACAGCTAGAAAACATTTACAGGAAGTAACAAATACAGCAGCACCTACTGTGTTTTGTCATCTCATGCACTTAACAGTAAATCCATGCTGGGGATCTGTTAAAAACAAAACTGGAAATACTGGATTTGAAACATCACTGACAATCCACTACAAGAGGCTGGTGTGTGACCTATTTGGCACAAGTTAAAATGTATTGCTTTCTTTTCTGTTTTGTTTTTTTTTTAAATACCAGTTATGATGAACATCAGCATGAGAAATGGAAAGTTCTGCACCACCAAAATGTCCCACAGTCTACAGCAGGTCACTATGCACATTTTACAGTCCTAAAGGAGAAACAAAGGACATTTACAGTGTATAAGCACCTCTTCATGGTTAGGACAAATCCAAACAGAGGCTTTGGGTTTCATTGTTCAAGCAGGTCCAACATCAGAGCATCAGGGTTTAGTTTCTGTTTTCCAACCTGCGGTCCACAGACCACAGGGGGCTTGTCTGCTCTGAGGTTAGATTTACACATGTACATCATCAGAATCACTTAAAAAGAAAAAAGAAAATAAAGAAAAACAAAAAAAACTTGATCTTCACTCAAAAATGGTGTGATCTCTCAATCCCTAAACCCCCAAAACACACAGATTATTTGGTTTTAGCAGATAGCGGCTGACAGCTAATATTAGGCATGTCAAGTGGACCTGCTGACTTTGAGGTAAAACAATAGATAAAAAGATATGAAAAATGCACCTTGATATATCTAGTTTTTGAGGTTAGTTTTGACTTGTACTTTCTACAGTGTGTAGCCTGTAAAGATAATGATTTTTGTGGTGTCTTCCAAATTAAATACTGTCTTTCCTTAGTGATTTATTACTTTGATATTACCCAATGTGTTTTGGTTTTTCTAGTGAAAATCAGGTTTTTAATGCTCAGTTTATTACATCAAAACAAATAAAACTGAAGAAAAAGTCCCTTTTTTCAACAAAATTGATCATTAACTGAACTGAGGTGTCTACAACCACTGTCATTGATCAGACTACATGTGTTTTATTAGTGAATTTATTTTGCAGAAGATGAGTTTCCACATTCACTGTGGAGCCTCTGAATGTCCAAATGGTTCATATCTGATGTTGATGAAAAGCTGAGAACCTGCATTTTACCTGAATTATTTACATGTATTAATATAATTAGTGGTGGAACAGTTATTAAATATTTTTGATGTGTAGGTGCTTTTGGTCTTTAAGGGTTTAACAGTTCTTGAAATGAAACAAAAAGAAGGCGGACTTTAATATTTCTACTAGTTTATACTACATGATTTCTAAGACATTTCTTCTTCCTTTGCTTCAATGCCTCTGGGTTCTTCCTTAGACAAAATGTCATGTTTTCCATTCCATTGAGTATATTTCCTCCAGAATTTCATCCAAAGTTTAGTCACATTGCATTGTTTCTTGTGATGACATTTTTACATGATTTTAAAGGTATATACATTCTCCTTTTCCTCTTCTATCCTTAAATATTAATCTGAGATACACAATTCAAACACAAATCAAAGGTTCCTGGAAACTTGTAGTTAAAAAGTTTCTCTAATGTCTGACTAGTACTGTTCCAAAATGTCCTCACATTTAACCAAAAGATATGAGAGTGACTGGCATCCATGTGCCCACAGTCTCCAGCATGATTTTGAGGTTCGTTTGCTGTTTGGTTTAATAAATGGATATTTATTGCTTAATTTATTACTCCGCCCACTGAAGGGAAGGCAAGGGGTATTGTTTTTGGTTCGGTTTGATTGTTTCTTGCTTTTCTTTGTTAACACTCTAGCAGCAAAACTATTGGTTGAATTCATACCAAACTGGGTTTATAGATTGCCAGAGACTAAGAATAGATGTGGCTACATTTTGGGAAAAGTAGATCAAAATAAAAAAAAAAAAATTATGAATTTTTAAAAAAAAATTTCTCTCATTTAATTATAATGGGTGAAATTTCTAATGTCTATAAAAACATCAATTTTGTTTCAGTTTACTTCAAACTTGGCAATTGATATGCTGACATCACCACATGCACAGACATGATGACATCAGCTGGATCGATGCCAAAATAAGCTACAACATGTGTGAGGGGTGGGGTTTGTTGTGCCTGGCACCACTTGTTAATTTAGGTATTTAGTAGTTTGGCTCTAATGTTTAATTCAACATTTATCTACAGTAGGCTATAATAAAGTTAAAAATAGTTGTGATAATGTTTGCAATTACAAATCCACTAAGTTTTGACCTCTATTTATTATTTCAGTCAAATGTAAGAGTAAACACTATTAAGGTTATTTATTTTTGTATAACATATACTAACTACTTGTGTTTAGGCCTTACATATTCAACACTCATGTTATTGTGAGTACGTGTTTGCATTTGTGATATCCTCAATGATGATGGATCTGGTTGCACTGTTATTCAGTAAAAGGAGATGTGTCAATAAACTTACGCTGATAAGAAACAAAATTAATACTGTATATTGTTCATTTGTAGTAGAATTTTGCAGCAACAGAGCTACTTCTCTACTATTTTGGACTGAAGGTGGTGCTTAAAAAGCATCACACTTTTACCTTTTCCCTCTAATCTCATCAAACAACTAATATTAAAAGGAAGTGACACTAGTTCACAGTTTAATTCTAAGTAAAAATGACAAGTTAATTCACCCAATCCCCCAAAAAGGTTATTGCTGCCGTGATAACAGTCAGTTTCTGTAGAATATAAAGGTGTAAACTACCCACTGGCATAAAAATGACTCATAACTGACCTTTTCACTGCAGACATTTTGAGTTTACATGGCAGAACAGTAACAGGTGTAATTACTTCACAACAGGCAGGAATGTGCTACAGTTCCAGGGTTTTGTTTTGTGCATCCTGGTTTTCTGGGACAGTTTAATGGAACAGATTCATCATTAATGTTATTGGGTTCACCAGTGTTTTTCCTGCTGAGACAACACAAAAGGCTCGCTCTGAAAACGATCTTTTTGTGGTTTGTTGAGAGAAAGAGACCCGTTTTAGAGACAGTAGGAACCTGTTGATTACATTATTTTAGGCCTTATGTATTTATTTATTTTATTGTATTTTTCTGCTGAATTGACCTGAACAGGATTAACTGGTTTGATAATTGGCTCTGCTTTTACAGTGAATAAGCTATGATATACCCGTAATTTAAAGCAAATTAAAGTAAATAAGCACATAGACACCTATAGTATGTGAAATCTGACTATGCCAAGATCAGAATCTGTCTTTGTGAAACTGGACGCTGAATCGGATTTGGAAATGATGCTTGAGCTCATACATGTTTACTGACTGATAACTGCATGTGGAGTTAAATCTTCTCCACAATTAGTACAAAAAGGACTGCATGACATCTGGACTGCAAGTCGTACCTTCATAAAAAGCCTGTGCATCTCAAATTTGTATAATTTGTCACATATATGTGTATCTATTATTCACAAAAAGTATCAAACTACATCTTAAAAGTCTGTTTTTTTGTGGTAGAAGAATTTTTGTGCTTCATCACAGTCTTCGAGGACAGCCTTGAGTGGATAAATAACAAGTTTGCAGATAGAACATTTTACGATCAAATCTGAGCATAATGATGAGCGAGGGAGGCTGTTGACGTGAACTCTTGTCATTGTGTGCTTTGTGATCAGGGCAGCAGCGTGTGGAAGCGTTATATTTGGAAAGAAGAAGAATGTTATCATGCAGTTCTGACATCTTGTCGCTACAGTAAAATGTCTCCGCTCTGTCCTCCACACTTAGAGGTTTTGTTTTATCAGTCCTGGCTTTTATCAGCCTGAGCTCCTCCTAGCGTCATTGACCTGATGGACTGAGCCAACAGTCCCAGCTGTGATCGGTCCAAGTGAAGCCACTGTGACGGTCGTTTGTTGTACCTGAGATAGAACAATGAAAAAGGTCATTAGGAAAGAGTTGTGGTGTTTTCATTGTTCACTACTGGCTTTTAGGAGCAGTGGATGAGTATTCAGGTTTATTCATCTGGGTTTTAATAAAAATACCAATAGCACCTCATCAAAATAGAAGTTCTGCAGTCCTTGTGCAGTAAAACTTGTCAGCGTTATGATGTTTTTAGTAGGGCTGTCAAATGTCATCATGATTAATATGATTAATTAATGCAATTAACCCATCTGCAGCACAGAATGACTCTGACCACCTCTGCCAATGCATTTCGGCAGCTTGTCTAAGTAGAGTTAGCATCACACATGTGCAAATGGGCAGTTGATCTGGTAGTGACAGGCAGCAGAACCAACCCATAAAGATGGAAGATGCTAAACAGTACATTCGCCCTCTGGATGGAAATATGAGGACAAAAAAATCCAAGACAGAACAGTCGACCAACATAAAGTATTATGCACACTCTGCAGAAAAGAGTTTTTTTTTTTCACCGAAGCACTTCCATCTTAAAATACCACATTAACACAGAGCATACGCTGGTCGGGGATTCTGCTAGCACTTCAGCTAATGTGTCACCCAGCTTGCGACAAACACGTTAAGTGCATATATATTTCCTTGTTCCTTGAGTCTCTTTGCTCATGCAAAATGAAGTGTGAATATAGACCAAAAATTAATTATATTTAATCACGATTAATTGAAATTAATCCACAGCAACCCTGTGATTAATCTGATTAAAAATTTTAATAATTTGACAGCACTAGACTTTATAGGTTTTTTTTTGGGGTTGTTTTATAAAGTTTATTGAGCTTAAAAATTAGGAGAATTTTTTAAACCCACAATGGAAAGTTTCATCCTTCACTGTGTCATAAACATTCAACATTGTTATGTTGTTTCCACTGGAGGACAGTGGAGGCTGGTTCATTGGGTGTACCCCCCTTAAGAATAGGTGTTTAAACATATTAATTTTAGCAAAAATGTCTCTGAAATAAAATATATGTTCCAAGTGCAATGATCCTATGATATATAGCTCATGTCATCATTTACTGAAGTTGTTTTTACCTGTGTTTATTAAATATGTATGAAAATGTCCTCTTCCTGCTCATGGAGTCCAAGATGATTATCTGTTTTAGCAGGTGACATGAAGCTGTTTTCTCATTGGAGAATAAAAGAACCACTTTGTGCCCTGTAGCCAATCAGAATTGTTTTTTGTTTGTCCTGTCCTTATGTAATTGGATAATTTTCTCTGGGTTGCCATGTGGCTTTAAGTGATATCCAGGGACTTTCAGGACTCCAGAATGAACATAAAGCAGATGGTTAACCTCATCCAAATATCACAGGTAGGAAAGTTTAGTCGTCTTCAGTCAGTTTCACTACAATTTAGTCTCCTCCAACTCTTGGTTTTTCTCAGGGATACTAGTTTAATAGATTATGAGAAAAAAACACTACTTGGCTATTTAATGATGTAGTCATATATGGCTCTATTTGGAACATTAAAAATGTGACTGCACAGAAATGTACAACTGTGTTCACATTGTCTTGCACCCCCCAGCTTTGTTTAGCACCAGTCATCACTGGTGGAGGAAGTACCTAAAACTTTCAGATAAATGTAGTGGAGTAAAAGGATTTTCCTTTGAAATGTATTCCAATCGAATCCAACTTTATTTATAAAGCACTTTAAAACAACCACAGTGGACCAAAGTGCTGTACAGATGACTAAAAGCACAATAAAAAATAATAAAAGCATTAAAAAAACATTAAAATCAAATAAAAATAGATAAATAAAACAAGTCAAAATATAAAAACAGAAACAAAATATCAACATTGCACGAGTGTCACCAGTGTATTAGAAAAGACGCATAAAGATGCATGAAATGGAAACAGTAACAAAACAGCGCAGTTTTTGGGTAAAAGTTGCTGGTTCTTACCTTCTGGTTTGAGCTCCAGTTCGACTCTGAGACACTGTGTCTGTACTAGTGGACGAATCAGCAGCTCCAAACAGTTTGGCCCAGCGCATCCCCCCCTGACCAGGACTGACCTGGACATCTGTGTCCCTCTGCTCCATCCTCTCGTCCTGCCTGCTGTCCATACTTATCTGGGACCAGTTATCTCCATTATTCTGGCTGCAGTCCTCACCTTCCACCACACCATCCAGAAGGGACGACTCTGCAGGCAACCACCCAACAGAAGGAGCTGAGAACGGACTCCTGTTGGCATACGTCTCTTGTCCGTCCTGCTGGAGGTCTCTCGGACTTTGAGGCCCAGGAGACCTTTGACAGTGAGGACCTATGTGGAGGGAGCTCTTGGTCTGCTGGGTGCTGTGGGCCTTCCTGTCAGCCTGCAGGAGAGGCCAGCTGGTCACTAACAGGGCTGAGCAGGGCGGAGGTGGACAAACACCCGTCTCCTCAGGACACAGCTGTCTGTTACGTAACATTCGAGGCTCCAGTAGCAAGTTGAGGTCGAATGGCAGCACAGAAAGAGGCTGAAGCAGAAGCAGCAACTCCTGAAACAAGGGCTGACACCGGCCCAGCGACATGGACAGGAAGCCCCAGGAGTGGTAGTATGTCGTTATGATGTCTGGAAAGACAGCATTGAATGCAAAAGGAATTCTAATGATACAATAATTCTAACAAAGTATGACAGTCATTTCATCTTAATCACTGACACTTACGGTATATTCACCAGTAACCCTTTCATGCATGAATTATCATAAAATTGATTCTCTGCCATAAGGGTAGCATCCTACTATAATGGACATTCTGTGTCCAACGCGTTTCCGATGTGAGTCCGATCGATGTCCTGATGTTGCAGCACAGGAGGGCGTATGGGTGCAATGCTGCTGTTGCACCACGGGAGGGCGCTATCGTACAATGGCACCACGGGTACAATGCCGCTAGTATGATAAATTTAGGAAAACTTAATGTAAATGTAGTTAATATTCATTAATAATCAGACAATCGGAGTAATTTTGGTTTCGTTGCTCTGCATGTAGACCAAAATTAATTAGGAGTAATTATTGCAAATATTATGGTTTTAAGTGAAATTTGGAAAACACCATGCATGAAAGGGTTAATCAGAGAATTAATAATGACCCAGATCTCACAATAAAATGAAGATTATATAGGAGTTCAATGGTAGTTTTTTAGACACTACTTCCCCTTTTGTTTTGTTTTTTACACAATGTACAATTAAAATGCACAATAATTTCCTTATTTACCATCAATAACCTGAAATTAGAAGGTTAATGACTGTTAAAATACCAGAATAAGGAATCACTTATAATGATAAATAAAAAGCCAAAACACCTGTTGAATACTAAGATATGCATGTTATTATACAATTAGTAAATGGTGAATATATTTATCTTCATATAAAGTGTTACTACTGTTATTGTTGAAAAAAAAAAACACATAAGGGTATGCTGCCAGTTTTAAGTAAACATTACAGACTATGAGAACACTAATATAATGTTTATTTATCTACAAGAACTTTGAAAAAAATAACCCTCATAACATTTTTAGGGATATGTAAACAAAACTGTGGCCATTTCATGTGAATTTCACATAAACCTGACTCACCTTTTTGACTCTGAAGATGACTGAGCCAGAATTCCAAAGCTCTTAGGCTAAAAGACAGTAAATAGTCATCAGGTTAGTTTTGTTTGTGCATTATTTAGTATGTTTTAGTCTCCTCACAGTATTTTGAAGACAGCTATTATCCCACCACTATTCTGAATATGACAGTGTTGTGACTTTATCAGGCATCATGTAAACAGCATACTCTGTTGGGATAGTCTGAGTACGCCTTTTCACAAATGTAACATTTTATGACTCTGGTTATAAAAAGATTCTTTGGATTTGTATACGGTGCATTTGGAAAATGTGCATCTTACAGCATGTTATGGCCCATGGCCCCTGTTTATAGTCAGTTAGTCAAGACTAAGATCCTCTCTGGTAGTGATAAATTAAAATAAAAGAAAAGTCTGCATTTCTTAGTCAGACAGAGAAATACATTAAACATTATGACAGAGGATATGAACCAGTTTATGGATATGAGAATATATTGCAGATCTAACCTTCTCTAGAAAGTGTTTGAAGGAACAAAAGATGAAGGCTGAGTTCAGACAGTGGAACATATGTTAAAAGTGGACAAGCCTGAAAATAATACTATTTTAGGAGTATGCACAGCTGCATATATTTAGGAATATTAGTGGAATATCCATTTTGTTAGCCATGTAAACAACTAAACAGGAATTCTGCCTTTTTTAGAATAAGGCTAAAGAACTGACTGATTTGCGTACATACATAGTCAGTAATTCATGACACCGGTCTACATGTAAAAGGCTTCCAGAATAAAAGTAGTGAAACTTTACCAAGTTTGAGTCACAAGTAAAGAAGTTTCCAAGCTCTTGGGTCAAAACGTGAAATTCTGAGAATTAATGAGAGAATGGGTTTTACTCAAAAGGAATGTTTGTGTCAGAGCTACTAGATCTACTTTAATTTCTGCACATTACAATACATCCACTTTACAGGTTTGAGTGGAAGATGTAGAAATCTGTTGTAAAAATGTACATAAACCATTGTATATGTGTAATAACATTTTATCATATACATTGAAAACATCAGCTTAACAGCACTCTTGCCAGTTGTTTTCCAATTCTTCTTATTAAAGTATGTAAGATTTAGCACATTTTGTCTCTGCGACAGTTAATTTCTAAAAAAAAAATTAAAACAAAAATGTAGGCCAGCATTATCCTTGGTCCAAATTTATCCAAATTCTGATTCTGCATACATATTTTTATGGGTGAGAATAGAGAAACTGTAACTTTATCAGTGAAGCCCAAACGTTATTATGTTTACTGAATAAATTGATGAACTTTTCAAAACACTGTCTTTGGAGTCAGAATCCATGTGTTATTTTCTGATTTCCATTCTTACTTCAGCAGACCCATGATGAAGGCTCTCAGTCTCATACAGTGGCTGGTGAGCTGAGGACACTGTCTGATTTTAGTGACGAGGCTGTGAAGGACTCTGGTGGATGGACCTGCAGCAAATGCAAATGCAAAAACAGTTCAGACAATAGATCTCCATCATCCCAAAAGTCAAAATATCCAGCTCTGGATGTCAACCTGACTGGGACATACTCAATATTCTTTACATCTGAATCAAAATTTGGTAATACCTATCCTAGTAGAGACCTCCACAACCCTCCAGGAGTGATTACGACGCTGCCCGATGATCAGATCCAGTTTGTGATCCCGAAGACCGTCCTCTAAAATATTCTGTATCGTGGGACACAAATGCTCCAGCACCAGACCAGCAATTGTGGGACTTCGAGAACTATTACCCAACCGCATCTGGAACCCAGATTAGATATCACTCTTAATCACAAACCGCTTCCTGCTGACACAACTAATGTGACTGAAGACACAAAATCTAATTTCATGTCAGCACTTTTCCACTGAAACTTCAGGCTCTGCCAAGTCATACCTTTTCTTCAGGATCTCGGCTGCTGCCAAAATGAGCCATGATCAAATCCACTGCCCTGCTAACAGCCCGCAGCAAACCTAAAATTATCAGACCAGAAAGGAAATTATACAGTAGAAGAAGAATGTTGGGGCCAGTAGATAATATTGTCAAAATACTCATCGAATGAAAATGCTGTGTAGTTTGATTTCTGAACTTCAAAATAAAGAGAAAAATACCCTGAAATTGCAACTATTTATTTATTTATGTATTTACTTTGGAAAATTCTTTAAAATTTTTATTTGCATTACAGATAGGGTTGGAATAATCTACTGTATTTACAGAAAATGAGACTTGAAGGAGTCCGTGATGGAAAAATGAAGAGGATTTTTACCCCACAAACTGGGTCAATGCAAAGAATTGTGGGAGAACCCTTTCATGGCTGATTATCATATTGCAGAAATGCAAATGTGAATGAGAGAAGTGAAGATGAAAGACTCCTCCATTTCACCAGTTATCCTGAATGACTTGCATTTCCCTGTTTGTCTTATTCATATCATACTGACTAGTCTCTGCAAATGTCACAGTAAATTGTTTATGCATGTTGATGCTGCCTGCAGTGCTGCACCACACTGACTTTCCACTGCTGCTGCTGCAAACATCTATACAGCTAATTACCCATCTCAGGGGGCTCATGTTACATAATTAAATTTGCACTATATGGCCCTTATGGTAGCAGTGAAATAAAATGATCATGTGTATCATAAATCTTTTTTTTTTTTTTTTTTTTTAAGTACAGTCTCTCTCATTCTTTTTCGTTCTTGTCAGAGCTCATAGTCGAACACACATAGGCTACAGAGCAGAAGGCTCAGCCAATCCTGTGCAGGGAGAGTTAAAAATAGGTCATGTTTGAGAGGAAGCCCCTTCAGGGTATTGAAGGCACTGCTGCAGCACACTGAGTCTTTATTGCTGCTCTTCACAACCGCTTATCACTGGATAAACAATCCAATCAGGAAGGAATCCACTTCCAATTCATTCACATTTCAGTCTAAATTACACTCAGACTATTATCTCTGTTTTTTTCTCACAGTTACACTATTGTAATGAGCTTCAACAGCCAAAAATCCAAACGATGATGAATTGTATAAAATGCAGTAATTTTACACTGTCTGCCCATTTGTTTGAAGACTGATTTTAGCATTTCACATGTTTTTTTCCTTTATTGCCTCACCCAAAAATAGATCTAAACTGTCCTTGTAGCAGCCTGTGAATAGTCTGACATCCACAGGCAGCAGGATGATGATTGTCTCCTTTCAGAATTCAAAAACAAAGAGCAAACACATTTTTTCACTGTCAGGGTTCATCAGCTGTGAAATAACTCCATTCTACATCAGTTTTGTGTTTAAAATCACTTATTTTAATTGAAAGGCTTTCTTTTAATGGCATTTATAAAAATAACTTCTTATATGTCCTCAGTCATGAAGTTGCACTGTCATTATTTTTTTGTATTTTCTTCATCCATTGTTTCAAGTTTGATTCCTGTTTTATTCCCATGGGCACTGCAAGTCATGATTATTTTCATTATTGATTAATTTGTCAATTTCTTGATTAATTGATGAGTGGCTTCAATTGAGTTGTTGAAGATGTTTGGTTTGCTGTTATCAAGGACTAAGGAAAACAGAAAATATAAAGCATAAAAGAAGCTAGACTTGGAAAATCATTATCTATTTTTCCATAAAACGTTACTTAAACCAATCCACTGATCAAAAGAACTGATTTATTTAATAGATGAGAATAAATTAATCAAATGATCATTGCCAAGTCTGACAACTGTAGATGGTATTATGCTCTTCTTACTAATATCATTAACACAGAGTTGTCCATGAAGTTGGAATAAAATATTTTTTTTACCTGTTCTCATGAAATGATTGTGACAGTGTGATGGATTCTTGATAGATACAGTGTGATTGGAATGCAGTATGTAATCATTGTGATAACTGATGTGTAGAAATGGGAATCGGTTGGTAGGTAGGTTTAAGTGTAAAAAAGAGGAATGTGTCTGAAAACAAAATTATTCCAACTTTATGGCCATCAGTGTATGTTCCACCTCATGCTTCACACAGTCTGTTGGATCTGAAGTCGTTAATTACCTCTTCGCTGCAGGTGACTGATAGACATGGACTCGTATGATGTATCAGGCGAGAGGCAGAACTCCGTGGGCGGCCTGTCACTCAGGATCAGAGATTCACTGTGCTGACTCTGACTCTGCTTCCCACTGAATCCAGCAGAGTCCTGGATTTGCAGCCCAGAAGCAGCCAGAGAGAACAGGGAGCTCAATGAGGAGAGCGGAGCGACAGATGAGAGGGCAGCTGTGAAGCTACTGTGAAAAAAGCCAGAGTCGGTCACAGGTGCGGCTCGATAATGTGGCAGTTTATTTTGAGTTTGTTCAGGTGTGGGCGGGGTGAGGGACACCTGCAGGTTGGGCTGATGGGTGTCAGCTGTTAGGGTTAAAGTGGGTGGTGTGTGAGAGAATGCTGAAAGGTGGGGACTGTCGGTCTGGGAGTGACTGGGTGATTTATTTAGTTCAGTGTGTGGATGACTCTGCTCAGGGGTCAGGTGAATCAGGTTCTGGTAGGTGGGGATCTTAACCAGACCACACGGATTTGGTGCTGAGAGCAGATTTTTGCCTGAGTATGGGCTTGTTTTGTCTTGGTCCACTTTGACGTTTGGGTTGGAGTGTGATGGACTCATGCGGGTCTGGCCTCTGCTGGACTGGCTCCATGTGCGTCGGTAGCTGAAGCACTCTGGGCTGGGTGAACAGGTCGAGCATGTGTCAGAGCTGGAAGGAGCCTCCAGGAAGATGGGAAACTGGCTGCCCATCGGAGAGAGCTGAAGATTAGAAAAGCACTGACTTCTTTTGCCTTTAAACTTGAAGCTCGGCTGGGAGCTAACAGCTTTGTTGCTTTTTTGGTTCATGTACTGCTCCAGAAGACAGCCCAGGTGCTGGGCCTGGGACGGAGGCTCCCCCGGTGGGATCAAAACAAACGGCTGGATGGGTAGTGAGGTCGGCCTCTGGGCTTTACTGTAGCGCATAACTGGAGTTTCCAGTGAGCATGCTCCTACAAGGGAGGTAAAGGATGAGATAATGAACAGGAATAACAGGAATACACTACAATGTCTGCTTTATCATGGCATGATTAATTGCATTTTTGGGATGAGGCTAATGACGTTCATTTTGTCTTCTGTTTGTGTAATTATACTTTTCTTTTTTTCTTTTGTTCAGACAACGTATAGTTTTTAGATATTACCTGGTTGACAGTTTCGACTGTGACTCCAGTCTCCTTCAGAAGCGTCATCCAACGTGCTGCTGATGTGTCATTTATCAGCTCGTTGGCTCAATGGACCAATCAGAGCCCATCGAGCCGACCATGCCTCCTCTGCCTCAGGTGGTCTCTTGAGGAGGGAATCCCAGGTGTGCGAGAGGGTGTACGCCCCCTCGTCCCGGTTGATGGTGCCGCTCACCCACTTCCTGATCTCTATTGCCTCCTTGATCCAACGTTTGAGTTTGTTTGTTTCAGATGGTATGATTGTGCCCTTATCCCAGTCCATGACGGGCTCTGATTGGTCCGTCAAGCCGACCAGCTGATACATGACACGTCAGCAGCACGTCGGATGACGCTTCTGAGGAAGACTGGAGTCACAGTCAGAACTGTCAAGCAGGTAACATCTAAAAACTATACCTTGTCTGAACAAAAGGAAAAAAAAGAAATGTATAATTGCATTTTTGGGATTTTCAATTTTCGGCTTGTATTTTGTTCTCCTACTTATAAACTTGGTTGGAATCATGATGTTACAGACATGTGACAGTATAAACGTGTCTGCCTGTAGGGATTATTTATTGATAGAGTAGTTTTTTTTAATACTCTCAAAGACACTGATATCAGAATGTATTTTTCTGTAGAAACCTCATTAAATAGCAATGAATAGGACTATAACATTACTGTTTGTTCATTAACACTAAGTAGAAATGGATATTGCCTCTCTGTGTTCTTATCAGACATGCTGTAGTCTGACAGTCTGCATCAGGGACAGTTAATATTTAGCAGTCACAATTAAAACTACTGGGGCCATATTTTTGGGCAAACTCACAAATCCAACTACCACACAAGGTTAGGGCAGGCACATAATGCTGATGGTGGTAATGAATGGCAACCCTGTGAAATCTAATATGAGGTTTATATGACATGTCTTGACTTACGTGTCTAAAAATAGCTAAACTAAGGCTGTATTTCCAGAAAAAGTCAAACAAACTAGAAAAATGCAAATTAAGTGCACTCCCATAAACTGGTTTGGAGTGAAGAAATTAGGATGCATTATGTTGTTACCATTAACATTAATAAACAGAACAGAACAATAGGTTTCTGTTGCTGATTTCCATGTAATTCAGTTTCATCATCATACCATCCAACCTGCTGCACTACTACACATATTTTAATGCTATGTAGGAAAATTCTGGGAGATACTGGGAAGGTTTACTACATCAAACATATTTGATAAAAATGTTACCATCTCCCACTATATGTGCATCTACTCTCTACAAAGACCAAAACACCCTAAACAAGTGTATGTTCTCTCATATACTGATATCGCCGTGCACATTTTCTCATGAGATTCTTTCGCTGACTCCCTCCACTGGGATATAGATAATCTTGCAAGCAATTCTTTGTGTCGGTGCTGAGGACCTATGACCTCTTTAGAAGTTATAGATTTTCACTGACTTGTTGCTTCAGAGAAGGAATTGAAAAATCAGGATGCATGTAAACATGCAGGATGGTGAAATTATTGTTTACATAAAACCTTCAAGCCTCTATTGGAAGAATGAAAAATTGAAAAACATCAAAAGAATATTAGGTTTGCTCTTTTCTCTTTTGAGAATTCAAAAGAGAGTAATTACTGTGTCATGATGTACACTGTTACTGTGAAATAAAATTACTGGAATAGACGATTTTGGTCATGTTGTCCTCCCTACTACTCCTCTACCGCCTTACCCTTTTCAGTGGGATCCATACTGCTTTGCTCCTGGTCCAACATCACAGATGGCTGTGTGGACGCCATGCTCATGCCTTGGCATTTGCTGCTATGTGGGCTACGCTGACTGGGGCACAGCGAACAGGCCACGTGGGAGACGTTATGGACGCTTTCTGTGTGTTTCTTCCTGTAGAGGGCTTTCTCAGTCGAGATGTTGGCAAGCTGATCATCATCATCGTTTTGAAACTGGGAGCAGTCAAACCCAGAGCTGCAATGAGCTGAGGAGAACCTCCTTTCCTTATGTTGATCCTCTCTCTCCTGATGGTGAAACGCGAAACATATAAGTACTTAGGTTTAAAGTAATACATTTGATTTTCCATTTTCTCATTTGTAACAAATGTTATTTTAATGGTCCAGAAGGCAATCAGACTGTAGATGTGTATTTACAAATAAATTGTATCTTGTGAGTTCTGAATCCTCCTCAGTATCACTAAGAAACTGAACATGGTGATCAATATTGTTAAATCAAATAAAAAAAACTAATTCTATTTATATGGAGCCAAATCATAATAAAAGTTATCACGACACTTTAAATTTAGAGCTGGTCAAGACCAGAATCTTAATAAGCCAATTCACAGACACCCAACAAAATCCTCCTGTCCTGCAGCATATGTGCAATTTTCTTCAGAGCAATTTGTGCCTTCATTTCTAATAAGATCACAAAAGTGTTCCCAATCTTCCAGTGTGAAAAATCTATGAAAAAAACAAACAAACTCAAAATTCTCTATTGGATCTAGATCTGGACCATCTTCTAGGAGGTCTGAGAAATGTCAGAGACCTACCTTGTATAAAAGGTTCAAGATGAAATATATCGTAGTTTTTGAGTTACACATGGATCTGATTGCAATATACTTGTAGGATGATAAATGAAATACACACAAATACTTTGCACAGTGAACTCATGTAAATGCATGAGTTTGCTAGTTTCTAATGTCAGTAGTTACAGACACTGATAAACAAGTCTTCTCTAGAGGGTTTTTGTTCTGCCTCAGTCATTCTTTCAACCTTTAATTAAATCTCAAGGAATCATTGAGGGCCTGGCCTCATTTTCAGTGTTAATGTATGTTTTCTAGGTGTTCCAGGCAAATGCAGTGAAGAGACTAAACGCTGTTTTTCCCAAATTCAGAATTTGCTTGGGGCATTTTGATTGTCTGACTGTCACCATCTCAATATAGAAGTTCTCTGTTGACATTTAAGGCTTTGTCACATCTTACAATAAGAGGTAAGTTTGGGGATTCCATGAGCTACCATTTGATCGCATTCTTTCTGGTTTAAATTAAATGTGTAGATGATCCTCCTCTAGGAGATTCTCCTTTATATTTCTCATTTCGCTCTTGAATGTTCTACCTGCCTTCAGCACTTCGTTTTCTAGATTTTGTTGCAGTAAACACTGCAGTTTCCCCATGGTGGGATCAATAAAGTCATATCTTATCTTTCGCTTTGTGTTTTCTGTTTGTATTCACTCTAAAATCACCAAATAACGGTAAAAATAATAACCTTCAGTTTGTCTTTCTGTTGTCTATCTGTGTCAGACTGAGGTGGGGGGCTGCTCCTGCTCTGACCCTCTGGGCAGCTGGTGAGACTGGACCAGGCCGGGCTGGGAGACTGAGAGGACAGGTCACATGTCACTAGTTTGTAGTACTTCTGGTTGGTCCCGATGGCAAGCGTCGCCTGGCTTTGAAGGCATGCAGTCAGGTCTGAGACCTCCAGAGAGGACAGACCTGGAGGCACAGGCTCCAGGGAGTAAAGATTGCAGTTGGAGTCGAGGCCCTGAGGAGACCAGGAAGGGATAGCATCGTCTTTCAGGGGAGAGTGGGCAGAGACATCATCATGTTTGAGGTCAGTCGGAGTCTGAGGAACAGGATGGAGGTTGAGGAACACAGATCCTTCAGCTGACGGTTCCATTGCAGGGCTGCTGAGATCATGAGGTGTGGCAGGGTTGTTGCTTCTGTTGTACATGGTGCAGAAGTTAACCAGGACTCCGTCAGAACTGTTGCAGGAAGAGTCGCTGTTGGAGAACAGCTCTGGGGAACATTTGTGTTGGCTGTGGATGAGGCAGGACATATTATCCTTCAGTCTGGCTGAAACCTGCTCCCCACAAGCTATTATGCCAGATCTCATTGGAAAGCACTGGCACTTGGTTTGTAGTGAGTCAAGCTGGTTTGGCTGGTTTGAAAGCCATTCTTGGTCAGGCTCAGAACTAAATATTGTCCCTTCATTTTCCCATTCACTGTCCATGTCACCAATAAAATCTCTTGAACCATTATTGACAGGCCAGTTTGAGTTACCGTGCAACACAAAAGAGGAGTCCTCATGATATCTGTGTAGATTATCCCCATCACTGTCCTCATCCTCCTCTTCCTCGTCCATTTCTGTATTGGGAAGGAATGAGTTGTGTGAGCGCAGACTCACTTTACCCTCGCAGCTTTCCTTCTTCATTTGGGAGCTGTTCTCCTCCGGTGAAGATGAGTCGTACCTGCCGCTGCTATCACTCGTCCCCTCATCTTCAGTTCGGTCTTCAGTGAGACTGCTGTAGCTGCTGGAGAAATGTCTTTTCCCTCCATTGAAGGCATGCTCTCGGTTCAGTGAGTCTTGTTCCGGGAGGGAAACGGCTCGGGTCAGTCCCACCGAGCACAGACGGCTGGGCCTCTTCGCTGAGCCGCATAAGGCCTGGACGGGAAGGCGCCAAGTGGGAAGCTGAACAACAGGGAAGTGGCACGCAATCAAGGTGTCACCTGAAAGACTGGATGCTCCGATCATGGTCATACATGTAGGTGGATGA
Organism: Sphaeramia orbicularis; assembly: GCF_902148855.1. Lineage (NCBI taxonomy): Eukaryota > Metazoa > Chordata > Actinopteri > Kurtiformes > Apogonidae > Sphaeramia > Sphaeramia orbicularis. The sequence goes on from NC_043968.1 coordinate 61,733,056, forward strand.
TGGTGACTGACTCCATGTTTAGAGAGTTCAATACTGAAAGAGGAAGAGAGAATTTTAATACATTAGATTAGAGAGGCTTCAGAGACCAATGAACATGTTTTGAATTCAGTATAAATGACTGAGAGATAAAAAATACAAGTGGGCAAATAGTGATCTTATACTAAATGCCTGAATTTATGTATAAATATATTTTTAAAAAATTATTTATGTATTTGCTATCAAGCTGTTGCTTAATTAGTAGAGATTGTTCATTTGACTATAGCACATAAAACAAATATAAATATGATGCAAACATACAGGCATAATGGTTCATAGTAATGAAAAAGTAATGACACTGATTTTTTTTTTTTTTGGTCTCATGAGATGGAGATGGTTTTGTTGATGCCACAAAAATATTTTCAGTGTCCTGACTAGGTACGCATCAAATATGCTTGAACAAGCATTTGGGGAAATGTATACGTTATCTCAGCTGATTCCATAATGGAAATATTTTTGTGCAAATTTGCGACAGTCAGCGTTAAGGGGTTAAAATGTATGAGTATAATACGAAATGAAATACTATTCAATTTCATATGGCAGCATCACAGAAAAATAAAAAAGACACCAGATAATATATCACATATCTAAAGCCATGCAGCAGAAAAAGAACCAAACAAAAAGAAAACAGGGATCATCAGCAGTTAAAATAAAATAAAAACAGTTAAATGACAGGAATAGAGAAATAAACCCTGTTTATCTTTTCTCTTATCTGTTATTATGAGTTACATATTTGCATAACCTGAACTCAGCCCTCACCATCGAATATCTGATGTTCCCTCTTCTTCTTCTAATGTGTCCTGATTTGTTTTCTGTATGTTATATGATGAGTTTTTCTTTTAACAAACCACTGCAAACATCAGCCCAATTTCTCAGATTCAGTTTGTGTGTTTTCTGCTTGAAAACAGATCAAGCTTTCAGTTCAAGTTGTCAAAGGTGATGAAAAATGCATCAAATCCCCTCTGTGAGAATATACTTAGGAGGGAAAAAACATTGAAAAGAGATAACAGATGAACTACTTCTTTCATTAAGACCCATTTGAACTAGTTTCACTGAAATGAAAATATTTTGCACATTTGAGCCTTAAAGACATGGTGCACACATCAATGAAAGTTGAATAAATCATGTTTGTATTAATCTCCCTGCGGCCCTGCTCCTTGATTTTCCACAGTTTTCTGGCATCTGTGTTGTTTATTATTCAGGTCTCATCACATGCAAAGATTAAAGAGCAAACACTATCTATATATACAGTAGGTGTCAAAGTTATCGAGCTGTCTCGCTAAGTGAGACAGACTCGGAGCCACAGGGACCCAATTATGGACTTAGATACTTCATATGTATATAAAGATCTACTGAATACACAATATAAGTTACCAGGGGAGATTTGATTTTCTTCTTTAACCTTTATTTGACCGAATTGACTTCATACAACAACAGAGAGAGCGCAACACAACCAAGGATTCAGGTACATGAAAATCAAATATCAAAGACTTCTTTTAGACTGAATATTTATTTGAGTGTCCTGCATTATTTCTAGCATCCAGCTCATATGGACTTACAAGTCACTTTAACATGGCTGCCCTATGATAAATAATAGTTTCTAAATTTACATGAAAGATCATCTTGCTGCCTGACATCTTCGATAAATCTTCCCAGAAACAACAGCTGCATATTAAAAAGCCATCAGACAACCAAAACAAATGAGGATTCTTCATTTGGCTCTTTTATAACAGACACTTTATTCCAAAGTGCAGCAGAAGACAAAATGAAATCTATCTCACAAAGAACACAAAGATATTTTTCTTTAGGAATGTCTTGAGTACATAAGACATTTGCATTCTCTATGATTTTTAAAATGAATGTAACTTGTAAGTTTGAGCTTTAAACTAATTTCTTCTTTTCACTGCTCCATGTGAATCTTTTGTTGTTTTTAGTATTTATATCACATTCCAAATTATTCATGAAAGTAAAATTCAAAGGAACCTCTTGTGATCAAGGATAATTGTATGCACGACTGCAGTTAAAGATCTTTTTGTCAGTCTTTCCTCTGGCAACTGCACAAGGCTGTTCCACAATCTCACTATTTCACCTCTTTGTGATACAAGACATGGTTCTCATTCTATATGTCCTTCAACAGTGTGCTTAGCAGTAAATTTATGCACTCCAGTAAAGCACCTTGCTCCCTGATTCTGGACAGCATTACTGTCAGGGGCATCTTCAAAACCTCACACCCCTGCAGCATAAAATGAATATGAACCTACCTACAGAATTATAGAATAGTGAAAATAGTGGGGAAAAATGAAATGTAAATATCACAAAACTTTCAGCCAGATGCAAATCAATTATATGTGTCACATCAGACCTGCTGCCAAAGAAAAAGGTGATTTTGCAACTGATTCCAAGCAAATGGAACAACAGGATTAGACATTTTTTTGCAGCTCAATACAAGGTTTCCAGGGACAAATAACATGAAGACTTGGTACCAAAGACAGGAACTTCATACTGTTTAGGCCATGGATGTCAAAGTCATTGTAGTTCAGGGGCCACATGCAGCTCAATCTGATCTCACCAGTAAAATAACAAATGACAACTCCGTATTTTCTCATGTGTTCTCAAAAGACAACTACTTAATTAGGGCTGTCAAAATTATCACATTAACGTGGATTAGTCCATCATTATGATTAATCCGATTAAAAATTTTAACGCAATCAATCCATCTATAGCGCAGAATGGCTCTGAATGACTCTGAACATCTCTGCCAATGCAGTTCAGGCAGTTTGTCCAAGAAGAGTTAATGCTGTGCATGAACAAATGGGCAGTTGATCTGGTAGTGTCAGGCAGCAGAACCAACCCATAAAGATGGAAGACACTAAACAGCACACTGACCCTCTGGATGGTAATATGAGGACAAAAAAAACCCAAAACAGAACAGTCAACTGACATAAAGTATTATGCACACTCTGCAGGAAGGAGTTTTCTTTTCACCAAAGCACTTCCAGCTTAAAATACCACATTAGCATGCGTTAGTCAGGGATTCTGCTAGCATTTTGGCTAATGCGTCACCCAGCTTGCGACAAACACATTAAGTGCATATATATTCCCTTCTTTCTTGAGTCTGTTCGCTCATGCAAAATGAAACACAATTAATATAGATGAAAAATGAATGATATTTAATCATGATTAATTGAAATGAATCCACAGCAACCCTGTGATTAATCTGATTTTAAAATTGTAATCATTTGTCAGCACTATATTTAGTAAATATTTGTCTGCGTCATTTTTGCACTTTACAAATTCATCCTGTGGGCCTAACTGGACCCTTTGGTGGGCCGGTTTTGGTTTGCAGGCCTTATGTTTGGCCAACCGGTATAGACTGTGATGTAGTCGATGACAGAGAAGCAGAGCTGAAATAGCTGTATAAAATAAAAAATATGGTAGTGTTTAAGTCTGAGAGCGTATGAGGCAGATCTTCCAACTGAAGCAGTGAGAGAGAGAGAAGTGTTTGAGTAAAGGCATCCGTAAAATACTATAAGGAGACACTAAGACCTGAAGTCCAACTGCAGGCTTATCCTGTCAGACTGTGTTCTCTCACTTTCCACCACCAGTCCTCCAGTTAAAGTCCTACTGTGTCGTCTTGCTCTGGCCCTCAGGAAAGCCTACTCTCTATAATTCAATCAGCCATTAACAAACTCCTCCTCTCTCAGGCTGAATGGGCCAACCACAGCCTCTCACAGCTACTCAGCTGCTCTGTAACTAGGGCAGCTGCACTGCAGAGACACCTCAGTACGGGTAAATACATTTTTCTGTACTCAAGTCGAAGAGTTCTGAGATGATCATGTAGTTTTTCCTGATTTTCATGACATTATACAGACAACACCTAGAATAACTAACATTCACCTGTTTGCATAGAGACAAAGAGATGAAAAGTTGCAAATATATAATAAAAAAACCTCATACTTGATCATATAAAATAAATTGAGAAAACATCTGTGTTTCTTTTATAGGCTTAAAATTTTCCTCTTAATTATCATGTTGCAACAATTAAAACAAAATTACAAACATGTACAATACTAAACACATCAGCCACATGCTCAAATGTAGTATTACCCTATTATTCCACCGTGAGAATTCAAAATACCATGAACAGTCATCCTATGAATCTTCTTAATCTACTGTATCAACAATTCAACAATTCAGTTCATGTAGAAAAAGCTTAATCTTTCTTATTTAAGCCTAAAACATACATATCACGAGTGAAATGTGTGTGCAGAGCCTCAGTTTGTCTTGTAAAGTACATCAAACAAAGATTTTATCAGTTAGTAGTTCAGATATGTGAGGAGATATTTGAGGAAGACGTTTTGACTCAAAATAGAAAATCTAAAAACCTCTTTGTGCTCTGTGATGAAAAACTATGCAGTGAGACACTGTTTCTAAATAATTCATACCTGTTATAGCTGAAATGAACTGAAATTATTGGATTTATCAGAGAGGTTCTGCTAGAGACCGATATTAGCATATGTGGAGGCAGTAATTTGCATTCAGTTGTTACTACATTTGATCAGTATATATTATAACTGATTTGGATAACATTCTTAAAATCCGTTATTAAAAAAAAAAAAACGTTGACAATTCCAGCCTCTTCATGTACGAGAGATTTTAGAAGGGTTATGATCCACTACCTGTGCATTTAGGTTATATGGCAGCATATAAAATACACTATATTTATAGGCCTCCCTACATGATCTAATTACACTGAGCTTTATGCCCACATGCATATAAAAGTAGCCAGCAGGCAGAATAAGCTCTGTTATTCCTGAAAATCACTATCCCATTTGGCACTTAATTGCATAACTCTATAGCTAAAGCCAGTTTATGGATTATGGCTTTTGCCGTAAGGACAATGTCTGGTCCTAAAGAAAGATATGTCTTGATCTGAGGGGTTCATGAAATAAAAATGTAACCTGATTTAGACAAGGACACCAGGCGGATAAGTGTAATGTGATGAGTGAAAAGGTTCATAAAAATAGCATCAGTAAGAAGCAGATACAGAAAACAAACAGCAAATTAGTTTAGCTTTTCATTGAACCACATACTAACCAGTTTGTTGTCAATTATCAGGATTAATGTCTTAGGTAATGTGATATAAGATAGACTATGATCCTCCAGGGGGCTACTTTGCACTGAATCTGGACTCGTCCTGTCTACATTTGTTTTCAATAGTTCAACAGTTCAATACCACAGGAGGAAAAGTAGGCCAATGTGACTGACTAGATGTCTGCAGAGGACTAACAATAACAACTGCAACATGGGTACGACGCCTGAGTGTTTTCCGGACTGGAAGGCCCAGACAGAATGTATGCCTGAAAGAACCATGTCCTTTGGAGCACGCTGAGAGATTTGGCATTAACTGAACTATTTCACTGGAAATGTCAGATCAACTCAGTCACTTCACATGAGAGATGGTACTGTAGGTCCGTGGAGGCAAAGCACAGCACAGCCCAGACCGACGCTGTTTGTTGCCACAGACTCAGTAATGAGCATCAGTTCGGTTAAAGCACATCATTACTGCTTACACTGACATCTGGTCATGTGCAGAAAAGTTGGAGTAAAAAGTTATTAGATGTAAACTCTTCGAATAAAGGACATGCTGTGTTTATGTATGTGAGAGAGTTTGATTTCATAACAACATGCAATATTTATTAACCCTGTCATTCATAGTGATCACCACAGTGGACAGCTGTTCAAAAGTCTTCTCTTATATGGATTTTGTTGTTTTAGTTCCATATCAGCCAACACAGTGGACGCTTATGTATCGTCCCATCATCCCATACACTGCAATTTATACCATTACTGTAAATTTGCTGTTTTAGATAAACCTGATCTGCACTAACATACTTGATTGTCGAGAAAAAAAAAAAAAAAAGCTAATTGTTATTAAACTGTAATTAACACAAAAAGTTTTGTTGTTGTTGTTGTTGTTGTTTTTTCTTTTTGTTTTTTTTTTTTTTTTTGTTTTTTTTTTTTGGTGGTGGGGGGGGGGATTATCTCCATGCAGGTATTGTTAAAATGTGAGAAAACATCAGATTAGCAGCAATAAAAATGTTTTTATCTCATAGTTTTCACACAATATATCAGTAAATACATGTTTCTTTGCTTCTAAAATCAAACACATGATGTCCAGCTGAGTGGACATTTTTGTAACTCCATGAAAAATAGGTTCATTTAAAAAGATTAAATCACTTTTTTTTTTTTTTATGCCTACAGAGGAATAAAAACACAGGGGGAAAAAAATCTTGATAAAGGTTCTCATAATTCATGCATGAAAGGGTTAAAGAGGGTGAAACAGGGCAACTTGCAAGAAAACAAGCAATTTTAGTGTGCACACGTCAGACACAGGATTCCCCTCTTGCAAATACACGAACACACCATAAAAAGTAACACAGGAGCAGATTAGAATAAAATGCAACTAATATCTGAACAAAGCCCACATAAAAAAAAAAAAAAAAACAAGCGCCCATGCATTTGCGACCACCCTCTGCAGCGCATCTCTGTTTAACATCCTATTATTAACACCTTACTTGAACACAGCCTCAGTTGCAGCAGATCTCCATCCTCCTCCTGCAGGTGACTTTGTTTTCCGAGCTTCTCAGAAATATGCGGTAAGATCCGAAGGCATGAAAGTATTCTTATGAAACAAATGTTCTTAAATTCATGCTGATGCTCGGTGCATGCGGTAGACGCCAAAAGCCGCCATTAAAAGCTTATTCTTTGCATCTCTGTCATCTCACATCTTAAGTTTGATCACATGCACGATCTGGATTATTTATAACTACAACATCTGGGTAACATGAAACCGGTCCGACATGGAGATCCGGACAGGCACAGCGGTCCACACGCCTCAGCATCAGCACCGCTCACACCGGAGGAGGCTCTGCGTCACCAAGCGCTCAGCCAATGAGAGGAGAGAACGCGCCTGTCACTCAAAGCATCAGACACCTGGAAGCAGAGTTCACTTTGAGAGGTTGTGCAAAAATAACAGGAATGATAAAAATAAACCCCATGAATACACAGCCTTTATGATGACAGGAATCCTAACATCATGGCAGTTTAAGCTGAGTCAAAAACATCTCACTGTTCCTGAATAAGCTTCATTTTAATCCTAATCACAAATACAGAGGTGCAAAACAATCTGACAAAAAAAAAAACTGCTGCTTTTCTCTATAACTACCACATGTTTATTCAGCATATTCCTCAGTGTAATAGGCATATTCTTCATCACTGTATTGACATGATCAGGTCTCAACCGTCTTTAAGCAGTAATTTTAGCTCTGTCATCATCATCAAATATTTCACAGTTATAGATTAAAGCTTTAACCCTTTCATGCATAAATTATGAGAACCTTAATGGGTCAAAACACAGTAATGTCCTGTCAGAGAGCGAACTTTAATTGATTGCCATTCCAACATTTATTTCAATATAAAGTAGCTCCTTGTTTTGGACAATCCCTTATGGTCCAACTAAAGCAAAAATGAATTTAAAAGTAAAAATGTGGATCAAATTGTCTATAAAATGTCCCATCAGAGATTTTGATTACCGTTTTTTGACCCTAATCAAGACATTTTTCTTGAGTGTTTTTATTCCTCTCTGGGCATGACAAAAACAATGCAATTGAAAAAAAAAATTTTTTATGAACCTATTTTTCATGGAGTTGCAAAAATATCCACTCAGCTGGACATTATGCATTTAATTTTTGAAGCAAAGAAGCATGCATTTACTGATACACTGTGTGAAAACTATGAAATAATTTTTTTAATGCTGCTAATCTGGTGTTTTGTCACATTTTAACATACTCTAATATCAGTTATTACTCACTTTATGGAGATAATATGCAAAAAAAAAAAAAAAAAGCTTTTTGTTTAAGAAAAATGGCTAATTACAGTCTATTAGCAATAACAAGCAACTGATTTACACTCAAACATGTTACTGCAGATCAGATTTATCAAGAACAACAAAGTTACAGTAATAGTATGAATTGTAGTGTATGGGATGATGTATTAGCGTCCACTTTGTTGGCTGATATGGAACTGAAACAATAAAATCCATGAATATACAAGAGAACAGCTGTAGAATAACTGTCTACTGTAGTGACCAGTATGCATGAAAGGGTTAATGAGCTGCTGCCGCATTCATTTTAGTAAACTTGACCAACCTCGCCCTCTAGTGGTAATAATGGGAAACTCTGACCGGATCTGCACTGAAGGATGTGTGTGCAAACAGTGATGAAAGAAAAGTAAAAATAGTCATTGTCTGTTCAAATGGTTCCTGTGAGTGTTTTATTATATACTGATGCTGTCTCTCAGAGAATAGACTTTAAAATTCTCTTGCTAACATATAAAGCACTGAATGGTTTAGGCCCAAAATACATCAGAGACCCTCTGGTCCAGTATGAACCATCCAGACCACTCAGGTCATCTGGTGCAGGTCTACTCTGTGTTCCCAAAGTCAGAACTAAACATGGAGAATCAACATTCAGTTTCTATGCTCCGTATATCTGGAACAAACTACCAGAAAATATCAGGTCTGCTGAGAGTCTGAGTTCTTTTAAGTCCAGGTTAAAGACTCACCTGTTCACTGCTGCCTTTGACTAACAGGCTTTTGACTTTTTAAATGTTACATTCTACTTCAAAATTCTGCACTGCAACTCTTACTTTAAAATGTGTGTGTTTTTATATTTTTGGATTTTATGTGTTGTTTTCTTGCTTGCTGTTTGTAATCACCTTTTACATGTTTCTTTTATAATGTTTTAAATGTGTTTCTTTTTCCCTGTCGTTGTATTTCAATGTCCTGTGTGAAGCACCTTGGATTGCCTTGCTGCTGAAATGTGCTCTACAAATAAACTTGCCTTGTATATATTTATAGTTTAGTGCAATATTAACTATGCAGTAGTTAAAATTATCTGCTGTTGTAAAGTTTTATCTACAACAATGCATCGTATTCTTCTATCTCACCAGGCAAAGAAGGCTAAGTACCAGGACATAGTGGAAGAGGTGACCCTCGCGGGGTGGCATGCCACCCTCTACCCAATCGAGGTCGGCGCTCGGGGTTTTCCCGCCACATCTATGCGCAGTTTTCTGCAGAAGATTGGGCTTAATCCCAAGCAACTGCAGAAGGCCATCAGGGAGATAGCCACAGTAGCCGAAACCAGTTCTAGGTGGCTGTGGCTGTCAAGGGATCGTAGCTGGACCCCTTCTGCAGGTGAAGGCTAACTCAGCCTTTGCTGCCCCACTCAGGAGAGGTGTACAGGTTAAGGGGCGAAACACCTGTGACCCTGAGATACCTGCTGAGGATGCAGAAGGGGTCCCTTGGAACACCGCTACACACCGCCAGCTCGAACCACAACATCCTTAGTTGCTACTCCAGTCTTCGCTTGTAGCAAAGCACCTTCGGTGTTTACTTTATCTTATCTTACAAGATCATCATACATTTAACCCTAACTAAATGTATCCCAAGCATTAAATAAATTGAAGATACATGTCTTTTATTGTAGGGAACAGGAAGGGTATAAAAGACTTTTAAAAATAACTAAAGTCGTCTAACAAATGTGGAATAAAAAGTAGAATATTTGCCTCTGGGATCCACTGGTGTAGAGGTGTATAGGGGAAATAAAAACACAAGTATTTCAACTTTTACTTAATTTGTACAGTATAAATATATTTCATATCTTAGGCACATTTCTCTTTTTATCCCTATTTCTACACATTAATAAATACATACTGAATCCCGGTTACATTTTATTTATCTGGAATAAATCCCATCGTCACAATCATTTCATTAGAAGAGGTAAAAATGACTTACTTCAACTTTATGAGTAACGGTGTGCATCGATGGCCAAAAAACAAAACCTCCTATCTGCAAATTTTTAGATTTTGAGTTTTCACATTAAATGGTGAGAACAAGGATGACTCCACATTTTCAGTCTATCTGCAAGATAATCCCACCCTTTCTTATGACATGAAGGTCACCTGACAACAACAACAAAGACCATTCTATAATAAAACTAAATGGTTTTTTTTGTTTCCTGAAAAAAGTGATTTTTTCAGATAGGAGGTTTTGTATTCTGGCCATCGATATATGTATGTATACATTATACATGTTGTATTTTAGCACTGTATCTTTAATAAACTGATCATCTGACAGTATCATCCACATGGTGGCACAGTAATTGTATGTTCCCTTAAGTTATTTTATATAACAGAACAGCACCCCTTGATATCCAACAGAGTGATACCTGTGTATGAAATGTAGTGTGATTGAAGACAGCTGTATATTTGAACAAGAAGATTTGTTTTACTTGTTTACCAGCTCACTTAAACCCCAAACATTAAACAGCAATGGACAGTTTTGACAGTTTTGAGCTGTCTCAAGACTTTTCCTCCATATTTTTTCTCCACATTTTCACTAACCTTAACCCATAAAGACCCAAACCTCCACCAGCAACCAAAACCATCTACTGATCTAAAATATTTAATCACTATTGATCCACTAATCCTATTAATACATGTAAATAATTGGTGTAAAATACAGTTTGTCATCTTTTCATGGTCATCAGATATGACCCATTTAGACATTCAGAGACTCAGTAGTGAATGTGGAAACACTGTCATCTTCTACAACATTGATTCACCAATAAAACCCATGGAGTTGGATCAATGACAGTGGATGGACACAGTTGTTCTTATGTTTAGTTTTTGAAAGTTTTGCTGAAAAGGTCACTTGTTCTTTATTTCTTTCTGTTTCTGATATAATAGCCCTCAACTTTAATCTGCGCTTTAATGAACATTTACATGATCAGCAAATTAAATGTAGAAAAATATTGGATTTACATATAAAAAAAAACAAACATAAAATACAGAGGTTGATATTATTATAAATGTTGATAAATCCCTTAAAAAAAAGGTTCAGTATCGAGAAAAAAAAATATTTTGGAAGTGCCACAAAAGTAGGAGTGGGTCTTTATGGGTTAAACAGTATTTTACTCAGTCACAGATATCCTCACAGTGTATGTTTCATTTGTATAATTGTTTGTTATTTTCTACATTTTTAGGTAATATTCTAATAGATTTATGTGGATATCAACATTTTTGTAATCTTGCCTTTAGTAGCAAGATAAATATTGCCCCCTCATGTTACACGGATGTGAATGAAAACAATTTTTCATAATTTTGTCATTTTTATTTTTATCATATATTGAAAGAGCAGCATGAACTGTGAGGAAGGTTTTTAATTTTTTCTTTTAAAAAAGTGTTACAATCAAAACAAACAACATTTAGGTGGCATGTAATATGTTGAATAAAAGTGAATATATTTGAATATTTACATTGTTTACAATTGTACAGTATGAATAAATAATACATAAACAAATAAACACAGAGCACCTCTAAACCTTTGGATAAGTAAATATATTTTCTTATTAGAAGCACCTTGAGGTTCATACATCCTGTCCAAAAGGTCAATCAGATGTTCTCGATTGAGGAACTTGTTGTTCATGTGCTTCCGACCTTTACAACCTTGTTTTGTTGTACTTTACAGCCAGATCAGATTAGTGGAGGTGATTAACTGATCACACATCTTCACTGAAAATCAGAATTTCAGAGCAGGGATTTGGAAACAGGTAACTTTGGCCCATGATGCATTTGTTCGTTTGTAGACAGGCATCCATGTAGAGTTGTGTTTTTCATCTTCAGACAGATTTCCAGAAGGAACAGACATTTTTCCTGTAAAGATAAGGAGCAGTTTTATTGCACTTCATTACCCTCCGACTTTGGATATGCCATGTAAAACACACGTGGACACAACACAACGAACTAGAATCCTTTAGGTGTTAACAGAATATTTCAGACTTTTTTTTTTGCAGGTTCAAAAGCCTTAAAAGAAAACAAAATATAAAAAATACTTTCCCACTTCCCTGCACACATTAGGGATCAGAAGGTAAATTTCTCAAGTTCAAAACCAAATGATTAGTAATTTCTAAGATGTTCTGCTGTACCTGCAGAATTTCGTGCCACATTCTGAGTGATCCCTGCAGCTGGAACCGACAGGCTTCATGCTGTTCCATCGCCACAGCAGTGACCGCTTCGTCCGCTGGATCAGACCACTGATGTTTTCAGGTAGTGGGACTGAATCCACCTGTGAGGGCAAACATAGAAGAGCTCAGATGAGGATGATAATCAGGATGTACAGCAGTGATAGAAGACAAACTCTGTATCTGTATGAGCAGCACAAAGACAAACACTTTACTTACTTGAATGGCGCAGATTAAAACCACACAAATGGAGAGGACAACAATCTTCTGCTGAAGAGTCTTCATGTTGGTTTCACGTCAAGCTCCAAAAACACGCTGGTCTGTGGTAGGACTAGTGTGCTGTCTCATACCTCTTGTATTAAAGCTTTTAAATTAGGCTGGGGAGGAGTTATGATCTAACAGATATCAAATATTAATCTTCCTCTAACCACAGCTTTATTGACTTGGCAGAGAAGCTCAGATTGAACCAAGTGAAGCAAACCTCGTCGTGCACTGGTACTTATCACTTTAATAATGACAATAAGAGACAAAGGTTATCTGCAGGGGTCCAAAGTACACCTAAAGTCAGTAATTAAGGGCAATTCCACGTTGCAAGATCTGACCCTCAGATTTTAAGTGCATAGATGTGTCACAGTCAGGCGAGCAAAATTAGAGAAAACTCAAGACACATCAATTGCAGTTTCAGATCCTCATTTTTTAACAAAATCAACCATGCAATGAGTATAAGCTGCAAATATATGGTACATGTGTTACATAAAAGCATCTGCATGTAGAAACCGCCTTTCCTGAAGCCTTAAAAATACGTCTGGTAGTGTGGTTTTTTCAGATTTTATTTTCCAATCAATTTAATCATAATTTTCATCAATGATTTATTTATTAAAAAAATAAAATAAAAGGTTTTAAGGGGGATTTGGATAAAGCCAAATGTGGGTGAATGCAAATTACAAGCTTTAATGTTAGCTTTAAATGGTCTTCAGTGACATTAAATGCATCCCTCTCTCTTTCTTCTTCCATGTCATCTATTGATTACATGGAAATTATAAGCTTTGACAGATCTATTAAACACTTTGCCAAACCTAGTTTCACGGGCTAGAATTGGTCTGATCATGGATCTGTAATGGTTAGCAGAGTAAAACACAACAGTAGTCATGTTTATGTACACTGTAGTCCATAAAAGTGGAGTTACATATTCATACCTCTTCTTATGAAATGATTGTGACACTGATTTGTTTTTGATTAAGTGTAACTGGGACTCAGTATGTAATTTTGGCTCCTGGTCAAATGTGATTACTGATGTGTATAAATAGGAATAAAAAGAGGAATGTGTTATTCCAATTTAGGGACAAATGTGTATATTAGCATTTGAACTGTTCGCTTGGTACAGCGTTCCTACAGGTTTCTACAAGTTAAAGACCTTTTTAAGACTACTTAAAACAGAATTTAATACCCATTTCAAGGCCATAGTGGCAAAAATTTGTGCTTTCTACAATTTAGGAAAATGTATTCTTCTTGCACAGAAAAACTGAAAACACGTTCCCCACCAGTTGTGTCATCCAGGTGGAGAATGATCTTTTCTCCAACCAGGCATTATTTAATATGCACTTCCTCATGCTTACTTTTCACTTGCTAGTCCCTTAAAGTTCCCCAAGTCAGCTTTCTCAGGCGACTAATGGCTGCACGTGTGTTGGGCTGAATGTCCTGTGATCATTTCTGCAAAGTTAGCCATAACTGGTTCCTAATTTCACTACAAAGTGTCAGGTTGGAACAAGTGGAACTTAGACTAATGTTACTTTCTTTGCAGCTTGGACATTTGCCAGACACATTTACACATAATACAGCGATCAAATTTATGGCAACATAACTTAAGACCATATCAAATTTAAGAACTTTTAAAGACTTTTTTAAGGTATCAAATGCAGATTTGTAAATTCAAGACTTTTAAGACTTTCTAATACCTTGTGGGAACCCTGTTGGTAACTAGTAACATGTAAACAAAAATATGTATGTAATTGTATGCATGTAATTAAAAAGAATCTGTTTAGTGATGACTTAAATAGAAGGACAGTAGAGGGGTTGCTGACCCAGGTTAAACACATGTTCCTGCTGAAAAAGTCTGGGAACCTCTGAACTAGATGATTCATAATGAGACTGAGGGTGTTTCGTTTCCATCAGGTCAAACTATTAACACACACTAAGTTTCAACACCTACATCAGACCCACCTCTAATATTAGTCATTGAACAGTAATTACTTTCCTGATAACTGCACAGAGATGATACAGTATAGTGAACCCTATATAAAATGTCTGATAAAATGAAACATGGCAAAATGATATGTAACACAATTTAAAAATACAATTCAGACAATATGGAACACAATAACTTTATTGATATGTAGTAGTATATGACATCACGTGCAAATTGTTAGATATCTGACCTATTGAGTGTGTGAACAGCCATATGTATGTATAGGTTGTTGTGAAAAGAAATATCTTTGTTACATATGGCAACAACAAAACTTCATAAAACCTGTCAGTAATGTCTGTACAGCAGAAACAGTGGTTACATAAGCTCCAAAAATGGCATCATAGTGGTATTTTGTGTTGTTCTGGTCAACATATCGATTTAAATTTTTTACAAATTAATAAAAATGTACAAATTGACAAGACATTATGATCTGATAATTTGTTGTTTTTAAGTGCAAAATGTCCTACTCTTACACTGGAGTATCTCCAGTAAATGACTAAAATAGGTTTTATTTGGCAGACGTGTCACTTGGTCAAAGGTGTTGATATGTTCGTAAGAATAGGAGTTACATTTTAGAACAAAATCAGCAGAATTTAAACAATCAGTAACTTGTGGCAAAAAAAAAAAAAAAAAAAAAGCAACAGACAGAAACCTTCCCTTTACACTGCTATGGCCCGGTTGGCATCTGATGTATTTACAGTACAGAACTACAACGTCATGTTTGGCATGTTCAGTTAAATTGTACACTAATATTGCCCCAACGGCAACACAGTAAAAGCCTCTACACTGACATGATTTAGCTCAATATAGTCACACTTTCAGGTAAGCAGACTGATTCAGAGAAAAACATCAAATGTGACATTCTTTTAAAAAATGATTCTAAAAATCAACATGACTTAAAAAGCCTTTAGGTCTGGGTTTTAGGAATAGCATTCATTATTCAGTTTCCTTCATTTTAACACACTTATTGTTCTTGCCTATATAAAAGAGTGAAAAATTGATTTTTATATCATTGCTAAATAGAAATATCTTTTCTTAAATTACTTTACCTGAAGTTTAACATTTGGCTTTCTCCCTTAACCTTCTCCTTAAATACTCTCTTACACCTGCAGGATCCAGTCTCACTCAAAGCAGCAATTTCACAAAAATATGAGCAATGGTCAAAAACGTTAATATTTTTGTGTTTGTGAAAAGAAGTTGATACTTGGGGTTAATAGTAAAAGCTGCAGATGTAATGAATACTTGAAATGGTACATTTTACAGTAGACATGGTATTCTCTTTCCTGTTTGGTGCTATGATGAGAGCAGGGGCTGTCGTTCAGCTGCAGTACTCTGAAAGATAAAACCATACACACAGATTTAAAGCCACAGAACATGTCAACACAAAATAATTCTCTTTGAAAAGAAAAATCCAATAAATCTGACACAAACTCACCAAAGCTAATCTTAATAAACATTTTTTCATAGAAACATATTAAACAACTAAATGTGAGACACTGCTGATTGGGGAAAAACTCACACAAATTTATCCCCAGACTCTAATTCCCCTCATGTTTTTATAAAAAGACAACTTTGCCAAACTTTCTACATCAGTAAGTATTGTATATTCAGCTTGTTTATATCTCCAGACGTCCAATCTATGTCTTACCTCAGGGACCTTCTGTCGACACATGAGGAACATGAACAACACTCCCATGATGATGCCGAGACCGATCAGCATGAACGGGATGTTCACCACCACATTCTGCTTGACCATGACCGTCCGCAGTTTCACGGCTGAGGCGTCGTCAATGAGGACACTCTAAGAAGAGAGCAGAGAAATATTAGAGATAGATATTCATACGTAAGTAAATAAATCTGCCTTGGACAAATTAAATCTTCAATCTCATCTCATACAGTTCAGTAGTGCAAAATTTCTTTAATGTTTCTAGGTTGAATATGACACTAGAAGCAGGACTAACTTTTAGAGTTTTTGTATAAAATAGACAAAAGGTAAAGGATAGCTTTAAATTTCAGTTTGTCACGAGATAATTAGTTTAACTGATTGTAGTATTGCAGATTTTAAGCTTCAGTCAGAGCCAGGTTGAGGGTTAAGTCAAAACTTTGCGACACTAACCAATGGTATCATAGGCTCTGCACATGCCATTACTATTAACAGAATTTAGCTTTAATATGTGAAAATACAAAAAAAAAGACATTTAAAATGAAACGGGGCATGCTTAGTCTGTTACAAACCTGCTTAGTCTGTTATGTGGCTGAAATTACCTTCATATTCATTTCAATATATTTAAATAAATAACACTTTGTACCAGCACCATTTTTTTTGTTTGCTTTTTTTTAGTAGTAAGCTAATTAATACATATAACTCCCTAGCATTTCAAGTATGAGACCTTTTAGTTAACATTCTATTATGTTTTTACTTTAACTACTGACAGAAATGATGGCATTATGATTCCGGTTGATCTCAATCAAAATGCAATGCGATACCTTCAGCACAACATATTTGAACCTTTTATTTGGAATTTGTCTTTGTCAGAGCTGAGAAAACAGCACAATCGAACTTAAAATACAAAAACATTAAGTGCACTAATGTAGGTTATGATGTGCTCTCAGTATTATTTTAACAATCAAGACTATGATTTCAGGGTTGGCTTCATGTGCACTCCCAGCCTACATAGAACTTTTAAAAACTGGATCAGGTCACATATGAGTGCTTATGATCATCAGTTCTGTGGTAGAGCTGTGTGGATCACTGTCAAGTCCACCTGCCTTTAATTAAAGTAGACAATTGTTTGTTTTACTCCCAGTTTCATTGTTTCCTTCCATAAATACAGTCACGGTGCTGCATGTTGTAACCCTCAGTTCCGCTCGAGAAGGCGGGTTTTGGTGGGAAAGTGATGCTGATGCAACATCTCTATTGTTTTCAGGTTCCACATTTTACAAAAGACCCAGTATTCATGTGATTTTTGAATCCTCGTTATTAGGCACAAGGACAATTAATATATGAAAATATGGAAACAACTGCATGAACACCTCTACGCATATTATGACAGGGAACAGATGTTTGTGTGAAGGGCATACCTCATTGAGATAAACCACAGGAAAAACTACTGTCCTTACGTTCTCTGCTTGGCTGTAAGAAAAAGAATATTATTCAGTATATTCTTGTTGCCATTATTGGTAATATAAACCTTGGCTCATGAAATAAAATTTAAATATTGAACAGGTGATGCTTTCTTCAATTTCATGACTAATGTGTCTTTCATACATGTACTTCATGTGAATACGTGGCATTATCTTGTTTGTATTGTTCCGCCAAAATGTCAAGTAGATACATAACAAGTGAGCCATGACTGTCCAAAAGTCAATTCATCATGATGATGGTGGCATACCAGTAATTACTTTACAGTTATCCTACTGGCAGCCCTTTCCTGATGCACATACAGCTATTATAATGTCACGAGGGTGTAAGAGGGTTTTAAAAATAGGTGCAGTACTTGAATCCAGTTGCAAGACAAAACATTACCTGAATCTGGGTATTTTCTCTATAAAGACATTGACCTGGAGGCGCTTGGCTGCTTGCAGGACGATTCCTGTTAGCTGCAAAACAGAATTATGGCATTTTAATATTTAATTTTAAATATAAATAACTGTAATGAAAATGTGACATCTTTTTGTTCTAATGTATGTAATTTAACAAAATATAACCAAAGAAAAGGGAAGACTTATTTAAAGAAGAGTTGTTTTTGTTTTTTCTACACAGAGAACTTATATGAAATGTGAATATATTAAATGTCATGTTTTACCATTGTTGATTTTTCAGACATGATATACAAATGTGCTTAATTGTTTGTTTGTTTTTTCTTTTACTCTATTGTAAAGTATTTTCCCAAATGAAGAAATAAAATTACAAAAAATAAATAAATAAATAACTGCAATGACACACTAATCAACACATTCACAACTAATACCAAAAGTCAAAACACTAAGTACATTGTTCAAGATGACACCGCAAAACACTTCTGTTTTTCATGAACTGACGAATCACAACTGAAAGCTGCAGTGTGCACGGTTTGCTTTGCCCCGGTGCAAACCCATTGACAGGATTTACGACAGCGATCAAAGAACTGCACAGGGGAACAGAGCACAGTGTTTAAACAGACCAAACAGGAGCTAGTTTAGTGAATTTAAGGGAAAGACACGGTTGTAAATGAAATTCAGTGATTTTGTATGAAACAGAGCATACAATTCACAAGCTACAAGTTGCTGTCAATGCATGTTTTAATACATTTTAAAGCAATGATTTAGTGAAATACTATTGCATCCAAAGATATTTTACATATGTTTTTCTCAACCTAAAAAAAAAAAAAAAAAAAAGAGAAATTAGTGACTAAATTCACTGTGAAATATGATAACACTTGTATATGTAATAAATATAACACAAATCAAATATTGAAACATCCTATATTACATTTAAAAACAAATAAACTGTAGCGAGGATTGGTGAAAGTAGGTTTTTAGACATATTTTACTAGAAGAGTGTTGGCCTGTAAGTAAGACTGCAACTGAACTTATAAGGCATTTAGAATATTTTATGTTTGAAGTTAGAAACACTAACCACTGCATTACAATTAGTGTCATAACACATCTGATAAGACATTACCATTATGATTGATTTATTAGCTTTTATTTTTACACCTGTACTGTAATATTTTTTTTTACAGAATCTTGCAATTTCATTTACATGTTGCTTTTTTTTGCACATTTCTTGGAATATTTTGCACTTTTTATACAATCAAAATGTGCATATGAACCAAAACAAAACACATTATACAGTTAAGTAACTAAATAATGCATCACAAACTAATTATACTTGGACTCTAGTGCATTTACAGGTAGTTTAATCCAGTATTACCAGGGTTAAAATGCAACCACAAGAAATCATCCTCAGTTTTCAAAGAAACATCAGGCCACATATTGGGTATCTGGAATTTGGAAGCAGTTTTTCACTCTGGTCTCCTTGATAACAGATTAACCACAGGCTCACCTATTAATACACTTGATAAGACACAAAGCTTATCTTGCAGTGGCAGGTCTGTACCAAGCACTTAACATGTTAATATTTCACCATAGTTTGTGAAAGAAAACTCGTGGACAGGAGCTGTCACTGGAGGAGTTTGCCATCTGGTGGTCAGGAATAATGTACCTGAAGTTGAAGTGTTTGTCGTATTTTATCAACTTTTTAAATAACTGTGCATCTTGAAAATGAGGACAGAGCAAAAAACAAACAGAAGAACATGCAGTGTGTAAGTGTCAATGTTGAGATTTCCTACCGGATTGATATCAATGGTGGTTTGATGCTCCTCCTTCTTAGGATTCATGCCAAAAACATCCTTTACAAACTTCTCGTCAGCTTGGTAGAAGTGTGGTGACGACATTATGATGGGAGCTCCTAAACACATAAAACAGATTCAGAGTGAGCAGAGTGGATGATGATGATGATGATAATAATAATAAAGCTTCCTGAAGAACATCCTCTTATTCAACACAGTTAAAAATATTTTATTTTGCTGAATTCACTTACCTTGTTTACATGCACTGACATTAAGCAAACCAGAGCCCAGGCAGTTTCCAGCAGGGACACAGAAACCTGCATTATCTGGGTTCACAGTCAGATTTGCAAACACTTTGCTGGGAGGAGTAAAGCGATATCCAGGAATCCCTTTCACTGTCACGTCCTCCTCATACACAGCATATAGAGATCTGGGAAGAGTTGGAGGAATGTCAGCAAGGATAAATCCATTTTGAGGTTCAAAACAAAAAGGAACCACAATGATTATTGTAGACGAGTAAAGTTTTCCAATGGTTCTTTTGGTTTTCAGGGTGCTTTGGGCTCTATTCAACCTACAGTTAAGGAAGACTTAGTTGTGTGGATGTGGAGTCTGGAGGCTCTGCTGCAAGAATATCTTATGTTTTTCAATGAAAAATAAATAATTTAGCACCTCTTTGGTCTATGGTTATTATCGTGTGTATATGAAAAAAATCTGTAGAAGCATCTAAAAGCTTAAAAACAAAATTTGATGAAATGCACTGAGGTCCACCTTCCACTCCTCAATATGGCATTATGTTACATTAGTCTTTTCACCAGGGCTGAAGTAAGAAATTACATTATTCTTGTTACACTAACAAATTTGAAGTTTCTGCTTACTTACTAAATTTCATGTTTACTTGTGTTATTTTACTTAATTTGATTATTTTCATTTGCTTCTTATTGTGCAACAAAAGCGATGAACCATACACTGTAAGCAGATATTTACAGTATTGAAAAAAGCTGAAAGCTGGTGTTTTTAAGCAGCATTTAGTAAATACTTGATACTGACCTCATTTAAAAGGCTAATACTGGTCAGCTGGGCTAAATAGGTATCCCTAATCCCAAATCCAGACCAGAATAATACCTGGGGAAAGGTTTAGCTGGACTTTCTTGGAATGATTAAGAGAGAGCAATTTCACTAAACAAACTGAGCTTGAAGCCACTGAGAATTCATAACCACATGGAGCCGATTGAATTACCTACAATGAAACATGCTCAAACTAAGCAACATTAAAACTGACTGGGGAAGTCAAAACAGTTTGTGTATTTGTCATTTTTGTCGTTAGCTGCTTAAAACACAGTCTTCTAGTATCACTCACCTGCACAGGTCAGAGGAAAACATGTAAAGTGTTTCATTTTTGGTGACGACTGGATGGAAAAATGCTCCGTTGGTTCCATTAATCATGTTGCATTCATCAGACGTCCACCAATCCAACGAGCTGCAGACAAAAAAATGTACATTTTTGTATATGTTCACGATATTACTTTATAATAGTGTTTTTACAGAACAATTACGTTTTCAAAAAGACATGAAAAAAGAACAAAGCTGTTTGCAAAGCTGTGACATGTGACTGACAGTAAGCTTGTTTCGAGTTCATCAGAAAACAAAAAGAGGGAGCTCCTAAACTACATACAGTGGTACCTCTAATAAAAACTAGGAGTGAAAGCTGGATCTCTAATAACGGCCTGGGGTGTGGTCCACAAGAAAAAATAAAGGCCAGTTCCCTTACACCAGGGGTGTCAAACTCATTTCAGTTCAGGGGCCACATTCAGCCTAATATGATCTAAAGTGGGCCAGACCAGTAAAATAATATAAATAGTAGGATAACAACTTATAAATAATGTCAAATCCAAAGTTTTCTCTATGTTTTTGAGTGGAAAAAACTAAAATTCCATTATGAAAATGTTTTCACCTTCGAACCATACCTGAACATAACATGAACAAATATGAACAACCAGAAAATTCTTAAGAAAAAAAGTGCAATGTTAACAATATTATGCCTAAGTTTATCATTTATACATGTGCATCACAACTTAAAGATTTAGTAACAGGTGGAATATTGTTAAAATTCCACATACTTCTCTTAAGACATTTCAGATTGTTCATATTTGTTCAGGTTATTCCTATTTTTCGTAAAAAGATAGTCTGTAAGTGTAACTTTTTTTTCTAATTTTACTTTTTTTTTACACTAAAACAAAGAGGAAAATTTGCAGTTTTCAATATTTATAGGTTATTAAAATAATATTTTACTAGTCTGATCCACTTTATATTGAATTGACCTAAAATGATTTTAACATCCTTGATTATTAATATCTTCAGTGTAATTTTTGTATTTCACAAATTCATCCTAGGGGCCAGATTGGACCTTTTGTCGTGCCGGTTTTGGCCCCTGGGCCGCATGTTTGACACCTGTGCCTTACACAAAAATAATGAGCATACATGTGTAGCATCTGTCAAACATTTTGTTTCCAGTTAAGCACACTTCTGTTGTGTTTAATTAAGGAAGTCAGTGATATAACATGATAACATGTCTAGGGTGAACCCCACCTTTGCTCATAGGTAGCTGGGAGTGGCTCCAGCACCCCCACAAGGAAGAAGTGGTTCAAAAATTAATGGCATGGATGGATATAATGGAGACATTTTTAAGCTATTTCAACACTTTTATTATAGTTCATTCATCTGAAGTGTTGTCAGTCACTGCAGGTGTGTTAATATTCTAATTACCAGAACACTAGATGGTTTTAAACAGTTAAAGTGTGGAGTTTGTACTGAAAGCACAATACACTGCTTTTAACAACACAAACAGGTGTCCTGACCACTATTAGAGAAATGATGGTGATTAACAAAGCAGATCACTTTGATAATCATTGCATAAACATAATAACCAGGAACAATATTGTCGACTGCAACATGATAAGAGCTGGAAGTAGCAATGGAAAAATATTTTAGTGCTTCCTTAATGTTATCAAGTAGCACAAGACAAGCCTTGATCATTTCCTGCCAGACACTGATACAATCACTCATTGTGTGTGACTGGATTTAAGGAGGAGATCATTTGTTAAACTGGTTTGTTCTGGAGGTGAGAGACTTATTTACCTATTACCGTTCCATGTGTCCACTCTGGCAAAGTCTTTTGAGCTTCCCTGGCCAGTGAAGAAAACATACTTTCCATCATTGGAACCATTGTTCTGTTGGGAAAAAAAAATAAAGAGCAGATAAAAGTTATTAATATCTGTCAAATCAATAAAAGAAAACAAGACAAAAAAAAACAAAAAGGATAAAGGAAGGAAAATGTAAAAGTATTATACAATTTAAAAAAGATAAGATTTCTATTGATTGGTTTTCTGATTAAATAAGGTTTCTGGGGAATTTTCTGGAGTTGTTTGTAAAATATCAGGTATATGAACCATTCAGGCAATGCAGAGTACATATATGTACCTTATAGAAGAGTCCGAAAACATCATCCAGACCAGGCTGAAACAGGCTGAGGGCTTTGAGCAGGCCATCCTCATATCCCCACAGCAGCTCTCTAACTGTTCTGGTGATGAACAAACCTTCTCCTTGGGATCTCATGTAAGATGAGATGACACTGGCTGCTAAAGCATTATC
Source organism: Sphaeramia orbicularis (assembly GCF_902148855.1). Taxonomy (NCBI): domain Eukaryota; kingdom Metazoa; phylum Chordata; class Actinopteri; order Kurtiformes; family Apogonidae; genus Sphaeramia; species Sphaeramia orbicularis. Next base: position 61,756,401 of record NC_043968.1, read on the forward strand.
CTTGAACTTCTCCATCACCGTCTGTCACGAGAAAGAACAGGTGAGATCTTGTTAAAGATAGAAATAGCTGATCCTTGATGTCCACAGTTTAATAAGAGTAAAATTAAATAGTGTCTCATGAAGTAAAAAAAAAAAAAATCTGAAAGGAGATAAAAACTAGCACTACCTGAATGAGTTGAACGAAGAGGACCTGATTAAATTAAACCTTATTTCTGTTATTCTATGAGTTTAGTAACTAAAAGTAGAATTTCTCTGATGTCTCTTTAATGACAACCAAAATAATCTAATCTGAGATCCCTGAATGTGTAGTTAATACAAGACTTAACTGTTGTAGTTTTGCACTATTTACTTTTAGATCAGTGATTATTGATTCACTGTGATAAGTTGCTTTTACTCTTTTGTTTGCCATACATTTGCTGTCACTAATGAGCACCTGACTCCTTTATATATGTACATTTAGTGTTTTTGACTCTGTGAACTGTCCACTAATAATTTTTTTCTTTAATAATCTCAGTTGACCTTGCTACACAACTCCAATGTTTACTGTACTCTGTAAGACTGTAGTGAAATTGCATGTTTGAATTTATAAATATTGAACTTACTGTGCAAAAGTCTTAGGCCAACACTAGGTTTGTTGGTATACTAAAGTTAGAACGGCCCACACATATGCATTACTGTATTAACCCTTTAAGTGCCAAAGTCGCAGTATTGCAACAAGCAACATAACTAAATGAAACAGACAGCTTTTTGAAATCTTGATATCAAAATTGAATATTAACACAAAAAAAACCTCTGGCGCCTAAAGCGTTAAGATACAATCTGAATATATGAGAAGCATACGACTAGTATAAGAATAAATACTTTAAAAATATGTTAATATGTTAATATGTTAAATATGAAATCAAATGAACAAAAACAGAACTTGTATTTTCAATACATAACGCCTATAATCTTTGATTCTACCAGCGAATGTCTGGCTCACCATGGCAGGGATGTTAACGGTCCTGATGAGGTCTGTCTCCGGGCCTCGTGACATGTTTCGTTGGAATATGTAAGTCTTAGGGTTGACGGCAGCCACTTTAGTGCCATTTTCCTGGAAGTTCACATCCTCCATGGGCCGATACTCCCTGTATATGAGAAAAACAAAAACATGACATTAAGCATGGTCACGCTGAAATGATCTTAAAACATAACAAGAAAAGCACTCAGAGAGTGCAGACCTCCGCCAAGGCAGATCAGTGGGCCCCCGTGGCCCCCCCTGCCCCCACCCCCAATCACCACCAAAATTTAATCATTTCTTCCTTGCGCCAATATAAACATTTCCTGAAAATTTCATGAAAATCCATCCATAACTTTCTGAGTTATCTTGCTAACAAACAAACAAACACGCACGCACACACACACACAAAGCAAAGCGATCACAATACCTCCTGGCGGAGGTAACTAAATAGGACCAATGGCCTTGTAGCTTACCGGCCAAATTAAAAGCTTTGGGAAACGTATCCAGATGCCATTTATTATCACCCAGTTATGTGTATTTATTATATTACAGAAATAGCCCATGTTTTGGTCATATTCCAATCAGATCTGTAAAAAATTTAAATTCCAACTTGATATCATTGATATTTACTGATTTATTGGATCAATCCACTTCTTATCTCTTATAATGGGGAAATTTCTAAAAGTCGCACCAAATCCAGAATCAGATCTGAACTGAAATAATTTCAATACCTTGTGTTGACATCATCATAAAGAAGCTGTATACCAAGTTTGAAGTCAATCAGAACTGTAGTTTCGGAGAAGAAGACGATTGAAATGTTTTCCCCATAAGAGACCATGTTAAATATTCCATAAGTTCCCGGATCCAGAAGAAGATCCCGATCAGCATGTGGCCATTATGTTTTGGTCATCTCCCCATCAGGGCTGGACTGTAGAAATTTCAACTTGATATCATTTATATTTACTGAGTTATTGCATCGATCCACTTCCTATCTCTTTTCATGGGGACATTTTTCAAAGTCGCACCAAATCCAGAATCAGAACCGGATCCAAATAATTTCACTAACCTTTGTTGACATCATCATAAAGAAGCTGTATACCAAGTTTGAAGTCAATCGGAATTGTAGTTTTGGAGAAGAAGACGATTGAAATTTTTGTAATGGACGACAGACGACGACAGACGATGACGATGGACGCCGCATGACAACAATAGCTTACAGCCTGTTGGCCGGTAAAAAGGGGTGTCAAATGTTCAAAGTGGGGGGAGAAATATATGAAACAACAAAAATAGGATAGGAATAACCAATTTTATACAACTTAATTACATTTTCATGAACATCTCAGCTAACATGGACTGAACAAAAATATAAACGCACGAAAATAAAATGGTGAGTTAAAATGGATTTTCATGAAATATACTCAGTTTTATGATTTATTTGTGAAGTGACAGATTTGTTTTGCTCAAATGTAGTGGTCCAGTTTCACTCGGCCACCTCCAGTGAGTATATTAAAAGGTTGAATTTTTCCACCCATAAGAGTCATGGAGCATGACAGAGTGGTGGTCAATCTGCGTGACTAGTACACAGACACTCCTTACAGTCTGGGCAAAAAAAGGGCACACCAAACTGTGCACTTTTGTCACTCATCAACATGCCACAGATGTCACAAATAATGAGGAAGCGTGCCACTGGCATGCTCAATGCTGGGTTGTCTGTTACAGCAGTGGCAGCACGACTGAATGTGCATCATTCCAGGCCACATTTGACAACATGGTGATGTCCATGCACTGTTGGTGTACTGCTCTGTGAGGCTAATGGTGGACACACTCGTTATTAACATCTGTGAACTCGGACCATTGACCCCCATTGTGTTCCCAATGCCGTAACTCCTGGACTATTTCTTTTCAACTGCGTGTAATGCTCGCAAATTAAAGTCCATTTGTTAGGGAAAATATGCTGTTATTGTTGGCTATATACTCTATTTCATAACATACAAATAAATCAAAATATATTTTTCGTGCGTTTATATTTTTATACAGTTTCAGCTCCTCGGGCTGCAAAAAATAATGCTGATTCTGTATGATGGAACTGAAAGTTAATTTTTGACAAGCAAAGAAAAAAAATCCTATTTCTAAAGGTCAATCTATAAACATCTATATGCACCCGATGATCTCCATGATGCAAACTGAAACATAAAGGTGTAAAGGTTGTTAGGAAAACGTACATAATAGTATGTTCCATTACATAACTTGCTTCAAACCAATCCAGTTCAACCAAATATGATGATTTTGCATTGTTTCCATGGGTGTATTCATGTTAACTTTCTCAGGTACAAAATTTTGAAGGGATGCAGTCTCTTCAAGAATTTCACATATGCGGTAAAATGTGTTCTAACCCAGAAAGGAGAAAATAGCAGAGAGACAAACTGGCAGCTCTTCAAATCTACTGTTCCTTTTATTGCTGTGAGAGCAAAGGATAAATAAGCAGAGACAGAGCTGCACTAATGTCTCTGCATTTGTACAGTCTGGAGCTGTAATTTAAAAAAATAGTCCTGCTAAAATGTGCATGAAATGGCTTAAAGATCTGAGTGAAACTAGCTAAAATGAGATTTACAATCCACAGCAAACTGCTTTATTCCTTTCAGCAGCAGGTTGTAGGTTTTTGTAATAAACTGCCCTGCAGATGCACTGCGGACATGTTATTTATGTAATGTACAATGAAGTGGTTAAGTTCCATCTTCCTTTTACACTGTTGTTTCATATGCACCTCTAATGCATTTTGTGTGGTTTGTGTTTCTTTTCAGTGGTTCTCTGCATCAGCTGACTGGTTGCTTTCATTTTCTGAGCAGTGACTGTGCATCTGCATCTTGATTTACTCCCCAAACATCAACATCTCAAACAAGCTGGCAAATATTAACACTTTATTAATTACTGGTATTGATTCCATTTATCTGTCAAAATATTTATTGATTATTCAGTCCTGCATGATTTTGTGTGTGGAAATTAAGACAGGCCTATGCAACCTTTCATACTCAAACCAACTATTTTATTCCCTCAAAGTCTAAAATAGTGTAAAGGTAGAAATATGTGTATATGTGGCTCAGGTGAGAAACTGCTCCACTGTTTAATGGTTGTTTAATTTGGAGTGAGTAGACACATGCATTTGAAGTCACTGATTTATGATGGACAGCTTTGAAAATAATTACTGTACCACTGTGATGTGCTGTTGGACTGTGTTTTCTGTATCTTCTTTTGCTGATCTTGGTGGATTCACTGCATTTCCTTCCAGAGGTTGTTCTAAATGGTTGGTAAATGACTGTTCAGTCACCAGTAACTCAGTGCACTCCTCCTCATGAAGCCTTAAAGCCTCCACCACTTCTTCACCTGGCTGAGATATGACTCCTGTCCTTAACTTACACATGTTGCTGTTGAACAAAATATCATTGCTGAAGGGTTGATAAATTGAGTTAAATCATCTGTATCTACCAACAGGGCCAGTTCTAGCCTGTCATAATAGGGTGGGCTGGTTGAAATAACAGGTGGGCAACTTGGTTGGTATGTACAGATGATAGCGAAGCTGAATAGTGTCCTAAAGGCTGACAATTTGAATGGGCTCTATGCACAGCCCCACTACTTTCTGAACTTTAGGTGGCTCCTTTATTTCCTGTCTTTCATTATTGGACACACTGATGAATCCAGGTGTGTCTGACCACAGTAGTCACAACAAGAAGTAGCAGACACACCTGGATTCATCAGTGTGTCCAATAATGAAAGACAGGAAATAAAGGAGTCACCTGAAGTTCAGGAAGTTGTAGGGTTGTGCATTGAGCCCACTGCAGTCCTGATGGCACTGAAAAGAAGTGGTTTGGGGGTTTATTTAAGAAAAAGAATCACTTTATTGATCCCCAAAGAGAAATTCAATTGTGGGGCAGCTCATCTGTGTTCATTTACTCTTTATCTTTTGTATAATCCATCAACAGTCTGGAAAACATAGCAGGGTTCATGAAGAAAAAGTCATAAGATGGATTGGACAACGTGGAGCAAATTTTTGATTCCCATCCTTACACCTGCCAACTCCCACCAAAAACACAGAGTTCAGTCTTTTTTCTGACTCACTCACCTGTATGTATAAGGTCCGATTTCCACCACAGCTGGCCTGTCGCCATTCAGCATCTCCAGGGGGTTGGTCAGATTGAAGAAGTAAAACTGCATGTAGATGGGAGCGGGGGGGTTCTCAAAAGCATCAAAGGCCTCTGTGCCATTCTTCAAAACTACTTCCTATGAGGGACAAAGGGCACTGGGTTACTTAGCCCATACAGCTCAGAAAAATATGTGACTTCAGGAATAATCTGATGCTGATTAAGCTTTTCTTCCCATCATATGACAAACGGCTCTGTTGCACAAGCTTGCTGCTGCCAGTGGTCACAAAGTAAATATACTCAGTTACTATGTACTTAAAACCACTTAGAGGTGCTCAAAACATAGTTACACATATTTTGTGCTACTTTATCTTTGCAAAGCCACTAGACCTATATTTTAGAGGGAATTAATGCTTTATATTTGACACTTGAACTTGCTAGTTAAAGTGAACAGCATTATATTAGTGTTCTAACTCATGATAATATCTCATTTTGCATCATATTGAATATATAGAAGATATTAACACAATGCAAAATAATACATTGACAGAATATATGATATATATATATCACTGAAACACCTGCAGAATTAAAATAGGGCCATCAGCTTGCCAAAATAGTAAATTACACAGTCAATACTTAGATAACATATTAGTTTCTTTTAAACGATTTAAAAGTTGTTTTCGTCTTTTGTGTGCAAATATCAGTACTGTTTTTTTTTTTATGAATTTTTTCACCTGCTATTTTGTTTTCACTACAGCAAGCTAAAAATAATATATTTCGTTGTTTGTGTAGCCTTTCTGGATGCATACCATATATTAAAAAAAAAAAAAAATCTTAATATAACACTGAAGTATACCACAGACAGGATAAGGAGAGATTTCTTTCTTTCTTTTTTTTTTCTTACTAATTCTAATATAAAAAATACAAGAATTAGTAAGAAAAAAAGGTACATAAGCAAATATACCTCAAGTCAACTCATCAAACTGTTAGGATATGGATGATTGTAATCATTTTCCAATAAGCCGTGTAAAAATAACATACTTAGAGGTCAATAAACATTTAGCCAGCCGTTATTAACCTGAGGAGATATAGCATACCACAAAAGGAAGGTCCTCAATTCACCCCCAATCTAAACATAACCTCTATTCATAACAGGCTAACAGCTAAACGCTACTAGCTAAACGTTAGCTGTCACCTACTGTAAACCAGCTAACTATCACTAGCACGGTTGGAGATCAGGTTTCGTTTACCTTTTCAACCTCACCCTGCAGGAAATGTGGAAACACGTTAGACAGGACCAAAGAAATGCCCAAAATGAGCATTAAAATAGAAAATATTCCGGTGCTGTAAATACAGCATGATTTCAGTAGCATGGTGACACAGCAGATCGATCTGTAACAGCAGCAGTGACTGGGACTGACTGCGGACAAGTTACTGTGAGCCCAGTGTTTATCAGCCCTGTTTGTTTTGATGGTCGAGAATTTGCTCAATGATAATTTCATACACACTGAAATAGATCTCTGTTACCACTTCCGCTTTCCTCGAAAGCCGATCACTTCCGTGAGTACTCAACCATGACCAAGATACGCTACAGTGCTTTTTGCTGAATAAACAAGCGGTTTAATATATATCCTGTTAACAGAAAGAAGTATACAGCGTCCTACATCATTATTTGTGGGGGAAAAAAATACGTTTTTTAAATTAATTCGCTGCGACATAAATCCTGGGGCGGAGACTATCTTGAGACAGTTTAATCTTTGTTTGTTGATCACATGACAGTGGCGTCATTAGCCTGTATAGCAAACATGCTTATGAGCCATCTCCCAAATGCGTATTAATATTTTACACAACATACATCCCACCAACCTGTATTTTTCAAAATATTTAGATATTGATACGAACATTTTGTAAACAAGACTCAGAAACCCCGCCCCCCAAAGGGGTGGAAAGGGGTATTGTTTTAGGTTCAGTTCGTTTGTTTCTTTGTTTCTTTGTTAACACTGTAGCAGCAAAACCACTGGTTGAATTCGTACCAGATTTGGTCTGTAGATTGCCAGCGAACCAGAATAGATCTCATTACATTTTGAGAACAGTAGGTCAAAGTTCACACTGATTTTTTAAATTATTTTGTTTTTCCCCCATTTACTTATAATGGGTGAAATTTCAAATGTCTATAGCAGCAAAACTATTGATTGAATTTATACCAAATTGGGTTTATATACTGCCAGTGACCCAGAAAAGATGTCATTTACATTTTAGGAATAGTAGGTTCAAGTTAAAACATTTTTTTATGAATTTTTAAAATCTTTTTTTTCCTCCTATTTACTTATAATGAGTGAAATTTCACATGACTATAAAAACATCAGTTTTGTTTCAATTTACTTCAAACTTGGCACAAATATAGAGGCAGTTGATATGCTGACATCACCACATGCATAGACATGATGACATCAGCTGGATCCATGCCAAAATAACCTACAATAATGTGCAGGGCTGGACTGAGACTCATTTTCAGCCCTGGAGGTTTATGCCTCAGACCGGCCCACTTTAGATCACGACCGATTATTATTTTTAAAATCATGCAATTATAACCTTACATGCTCTCTTCATCTGTCTCATTTGTGCCTAGTGGTTCAGGGTTGTGCTGCTGAGCTGCTCCTCTGTCATCAGTAGACTCTGCTCTCCCTTTCACACTTCCTCCAGTTTCTCTAGACTCGCCTGCACCTGTATCACAATAAATAATATCTACAGTCATTTTGACTTACTTAATCAATAAAGATATTTACATTGGCAAAATATGCAGGTTTATTTGATATTACTTTATGCTATAGCCTTTCAGTTGTGGGCTTTGTGTATTTACTGTCTCACTTTTAATGATAAAAATTAAAATAGGCCAGTACTACCGTTTGGGTATAGAAAGTGGTTTTACTGGAACTAATGCTTGTTCACACAGTCTGTTCCAACAGCTCACCTTTTCCTTCCATACTGACAGGAACAATCCCCTCATCACTACTGGCTCCGGGCTCTGCTTCTGACACTAAAGCACATTTTAAAAATGCTCATAATTCTCAGCACAAATCTAATATTTTGCAAAGCCTTGGTGTCAGTTTCATTCATATAGTGCTGAATCATCTAGCATCTCAGAGCACCTTTCATATTGAACAGGCCTACACCATAGTCTTCATTGGAGCCTATTTATTCTAATAATCTTCCCTCTCTGAGCAGTCCTACCTGCCCACTCTGGACTTGTGGGCTCATGGCTGGTGTCTGCTGCTGGATGTTCTTTCTGACTCTGAGGAGCTACAAGACAAAGTTTCCCAGTTCTGTGGCCTTGCATCATTCTATTATTTAAAATGCATAACATTATGTTACACGCCACAATGCCACACAATTCACTGACCCGATAATTAACTAGCTTGAAAGGTGGTTTACCCGGTTCATCGTTCTTATTAGTTTCCAACCGGGAGGTCGTTTTTGTGAAAAAGTTGCAGATTTTGGCACATTTGGCTGCGTTTGCTTCCAGAGCTTTCCTCTTTTTAATTCTTGCCTTCTCCACGCCACCCTTGCTCTTTTTATTATCCATGTTTCAAACAGCAAACACAGCTGACCATCCACAGCCTACAGAGCACAGATGGTATATGCTCCACAGCTACAGATTAGAGCTACTGACCGTATGCAATGACATGTTACGCCAGGTCATGGTGTGTCTGCAAAAAAAGAGGAAGAAAACAAACAGTTTGCTAGCAGAGGGGGTGGGGCCCAGGAACAGCGGCTGCAGATTACGTGATCAACTCAGCGCTATGACTGAACACTGGCCCCCAAAAAATAAATAAATAAAATATTAAATACATATTTAAAGTGAACTCCGGCCCTCGCGGCCCAAATATTATACCGGCCCACCGGGAATTGTCCCGGTCCTCCTGATTAGCCAGTCTGGGCCTGCTTACTATAGTACTTAAATCTTGGATTTCCATTTTCTTCTGCTTCTCCCATTGCCCATTAGGTTATCAAATGCAAGGCTGCCGTGGCATGGGAACCCAACAAGCCTGTGGTGATGGAAGAGGTTGAGGCAGCCCCTCCCCAGGATGGTGAGGTTTGGATCAAGGTGAAGAAGCGTAAAGATGCACACAATAGAACCACCGATGATGAATGACTTTTGATTTCAAGTGAACAAACACAACTAATCTTACGTTTTGCAGCCTGTATGATCATGTCATGTTGACTTGTTTTGTGTCCAGATTGTGGCGACTTCAGCGTGCCGTTCAGAAATGCACCACCTTTTTGAGAATATGCATAAAGACGGCTTCCCAGTCGTCCTCGGCCACGAGGCAGCAGGCCTCATAGAAGGCATTGGACCTGGGGTCACCGAGTTTCAGCCAGGTCAGATTGTGTACTTGAGAATTCTGCTTATGAGCTTACACTGCCCAAGTGACATGCCATGAACCGTGGTAGTAGTACAGGAAGAGTAGACACACATGTTTCCAGAGCGACTTAGTTTTTGTATCGTTCTGCCCACACACAAATGATGACATCCACAAACATCCTGAACACAATAAAACAAGAGAAAAAACAACATGCAGGCTGAGGCCAGGGTTTCAGCAGGTAAATGCATCACCACACACTGATTCAGCAGTCAGATATTTTGTGTTTTGTTAAATCTCTATATTAACAGAGCTACAACTGACTTAAAACTGAGTTCACTGTCATTTTGCAGCATTAATGTTTGTCTTTCAGGAGACAAGGTGATTCCTTTGTTCCTTTCCCAGTGTAAAGAATGTTGTTTCTGTAAACATGCCAAGACCAATGTCTGTGAGGAAGCACGGTCAGTCCAAAACTTCACTTCACCCTCCTTGCCTCCAGTGCTCAAAGACACAAGAAAAAGATAAAGTTTGTGCGGTTTATTGCAGTTACAGTTTGAGACAGAGGGGTCATTTTGGGTTTTGTGGGAGGGCCTGGTCTGGGGTCTGGGTTCTGGTCCTGGTCTCCCTCACAGGTCCATTGCTGACATCTCCTCCGGTGTCGTTTACACTCACATCTAGAAATATCAAGACAGAATCATTTGAAATGAAAGAAGAAATCAAACAATATATTGAGCAAAATGACAATGGCGAGGTGAACCCAACAGTCGTGTGGGATACCCTTAAAGCAGTGGTTCGAGGAAAAATTATATCTAAAACAACTTGGTTGAAAAAAATTAAAATGAAAACATATGAAGATTGTTCTGAAAAGCTTAAAGACTCGGAGCCGCAATTTCTAAAGACAAAAAAATCAGAAATCCAACAAAAAATTCAAGATACTAAGAGATGCATTAATAACATGCTAGAGGAAGAAATGGAAAAAAAATATGTTTATTTTAGACAGAACTATTATGAAATGGGACCAAGATCAACAAAACTTTTGGCTAAAAGGTTAAGAAAACAACAGGCATTAAATACAATCTATAAGATTAAGGATCCAGAAACTAACGTAGTAACCCATAAGAAATTGAAAATATTTTCAAAACTTATTATGAAAAACTTTATACACAACCTCTTTCTGCAAACACTGAAGAACAGAGGAAGTTTCTGCAATTATTAGACCTCCTATCAGTTGGCACAAATCAAAATAATACATTAACAGCTGAGATCTCAAAGGAGGAAGTATTAAAAGCCATAAATGCATTAAAAAATAGTAAATCGCCAGGAAGCGATGGTTTTCCAACTGAATGGTACAAAATACTTAAGAACGAATCAATAACAATTTTTTGTAAGTGCTTAAATTGGACCCTAAAAGAAAACAAAATGCCAGCTTCATGGTCAGAAGCAATAATATCAGTCATTCCCAAAACAGATAAAAATAAGGAATTCTGCTCTAATTATTGGCCAATTTCAGTATTAAATATTGACTATAAAATATATACATCAATAATTTCCAAAAGGCTAAATACATTTGTATCAGAATTAATTGACGAAGAGCAGACTGGGTTTATAAGTGGACGACAGACACATGATAACATTAGGAAAACTATACACATAACAGAGAGGGCACAGAGAGAGAAAAGGAGCAGTCTTGCTGAGTACAGATGCTGAAAAGGCATTCGACTGTGCTAATTGGAATTTTCTGTACCTCATTCTAGAAAAAATGGGTTTCAATAATAAATCTATAGGAATGATTAAAACATTGTATTGTCAGCCAACTGCCAGAATAAAAATAAATGGAAGTCTTACAGATAGAATTAATTTACAAAGGTCAACTAGGCAGGGATGTGGGCTTTCACCAATGCTCTTCTCAATTTTTATTGAACCACTGGCACAAGCAGTACAACAAAATCAGGAAATAAAAGGAGTTCTTATAAATGGAGTAGAACATAAGATGGGGCTTTTTGCTGATGACGTGATTGCATACCTCGAACAACCAAATACATCACTATCTAAATTGATGAAACTTTTAGAACAATTTGGATACTTATCTGGATACAAAATAAATATTTCAAAAACTCAAATTTTAAAATCTAACTATATACCCTCTCAAGATATTAAAGAATCCTACAAATTTAATTGAAAAATGAAATCAATCAAATACTCGGGAGTAGAAATTACACAAGATTTTCTAGATATCAATAATAAAAATTATTTGAAGGTTCAAGACAATATACAAAAAGACATAAAAAGGTGGACCACTTCGCCCTTGGATTTTAGTTCCAGAGTTGAAATAGTAAAAATTAACATTCTACCTAGATTTCTCTTTTGATTTCAAGCCCTACCAGTAGAGGTTACTCAAACTCAATTTAGAATGTGGGATAGAATAATATCAAGGTTTATTTGGGAGAGCAAGAGACCTAGGGTGAGGTATGGAACTCTCCAGCTACCCAAAGAGATGGGAGGGATGGCGTTACCAAAGTTAAAAGAATACTATCAAGCTGCACAATTAAAATATATATATATTGTTGGTGTAATCCATGTTACTGTGGTAAGTGGAAAGATATTGAAATTGGAACACTGGAACAGCCTATCCAAAACTTTCTTGGAGAAAAAGATACTTATGAAAAAAATAAAATTAATTTAGACTTAATAACTAAACATACATTTAATATTTGGTTTGGAATGCTGCGTACACATAAAGTCCAAAGACATGCAACAAAACTAAAATGGATAGCATATGATAGTAAATTTATGCCATCCAGAATTGACCAAAACTATAAATACTGGGTAACCAAGGGAGTTACAGCTTGGTGTGTTCTGGAAAATAATGGGAGGCTGGAGAGTTTCCAAACTTTGGCACAAAAATATCAATTTGAAAAACATGATTTTTTCCGTTATCTTCAAATGAGAGACTATTATAAAGGGGAAATACAGGTGGCACCCTCCATGGAAGAGAGCAGTGTGGTTCAAATCATGACTAAAACATATAAAGATAGTAATATTAGGATAATCTCAGCACTATATAAAGCCTTAATAAATCTCAATAAGCAAACAACTTACTATGTAAAAGTGAAATGGGAAAGAGAATCTGACATAGAAATTGATGATATAGATTGGCCAAGCATGTGGAAATTACATCATACAACTACTAGCTCTCGGACATGGAGGGAATTTCCCTGGAAAAACCTTATAAGATTTTTTATTACACCCAAGTTTAAAAGTAAACAGTTCCAGAGGCATCAGGAATGTTGGAGAGAATGCGGGGAGATGGATGTTGACCATTCTCATGTTTTTTGGAAATGTTTAAAACTTTCAGAATATTGGGAAATGATCTACAATGTCCTATGTCAAGTATTAGGATACACAATTCCAAAGAAACCTGAAATTCTTTTTTTATGCAACTTTGGTGATGACACTATATGTGAATACAATAAATATTTGGTAAAGGTGATGTTGATAGCTGCAAAAAAATGTATAACAAGGAATTGGGGGAAGATGAACGTACCATCAAAGGATCAATGGATAACTACGATCAAAGACATATTTCTAATGGAAAAACTAACACACAGATTGAGACTACAAGAACCACAAATGAACAAAAAGTGGAAAAAATGGACATTATATAAGCAAAATAATTGATAAGACTATGCTACCCAGACTTATGTATGTTGTTGTGTTTTCTTTTTGTTGTTGTTCTTTTAAAACAGTGGTTCTTAACCTGGGTTCGATCGAACCCTAGGGGTTCGGTGAGTCAGTCTCAGGGGTTCGGCGGAGGTCAAGACACACACTCGACTCATTAGTCAGGTGTGTGTGTCGGGCTAGGTCCATGTATGTAAACAAACTGCTTCGGAGACTCTTTCTCTGATTGACATCCAATATATGCGGTGTATTGTTGTTGCTTATACCACTACAACACATCCGGAAGTGTTTATAATCTCTTCCACTCGTCTGACGATGAATTATTTGAGTATTTTCCACATCGTTGTTATGACTTTTGCTACTTCCTGTTAACCACGGAGGCAGCCATGTGTAGCGTTTGTTTAAATTTTTCGGTCACCGCACTGGTCAGTTACAATCATGTGACAACCGACGCACCATCACGGATGGAGAAATCGTATTACGCTAAAACTGAGCTAGTGCCGTAATAAAACAACGATCACAAAAATACTGAAGGAGTATAACGAGAGCTTTTTTTTTAATACATTACATGTAATTATCTTTTTTTTATATGTCAAAATTGCGTGGTTCGGAAAGTTCGGAGTGAGATGAAACGAAAACCGGGTTGACCTGACGGCCCTCTCATACATATACACAACAGCAGAAGTCACACTGATTTGCAGTAAACATTCATTATTATTTTAGCCTGATGGAAATTAGGTGATGGGTGTGTGTTAAAATGTTAAAAATAATAAATAGCATAAATACAATAAGTTCATTATTGGGATACATAAGGTTAAAAATTAAAACCATTTCAGTGTGGTTGTATTAAAAAAGGTCATGTCTTTGTGAAAAGGTATGTAATTTGTTGTAAGTTCATCCACTGTATCGGTTTTGTTCTTTGAGCACAGTGATGTTAATGCACGGTTCATTTTGTGCACCAGTAAAACATATGCCTGTGTCTTGAATTTGAAAAAATCATATTATATTTTTTAATAAAGAAGGGTTCGGTGAATGCGCATATGAAACTGGTGGGGTTCAGTACCTCCAACAAGGTTAAGAACCACTGTTTTAAAACTAATAAAATATAAGTTAAAAAAAAAAAAAAAGACAATCATTTAACACTGTTTGGATGAGGAAGAGGGATTTCAGGGTGGGATTTTGTAAATGTGGGTCTTCAGGAGACAGGAAGTGGATTTGTACCGACCTCTGGATCTACTGGTTCTGATGGAAAACGACCGCTGATGGATGAACGGCTCCATCAGACATTTCCTCCTTCACAGACGATCTGCATCGCTGTCTTTCCTGCAACACAGTCAAACTAAGACCCAGGTTCTCCACTGTGACACCCACTGCCACAACAACACAAATGTACAACTGGAGTGGACATTCCTGATCAGATGCAGAAAAATGCATACAGACCAAAATGTTGACTTACATGTTGAGACAATGTCTTTTTACCATTGATGATCCAGACCAGTGTCTATTGTGTCTCTTCATATTTTCTTGTTCTGCTGCCGAAAACACAAAACCAAACAAAAACAAGACAGTTGTAGATGAAATCACATTGCACTTGAGCTTTGGATTTAATATTAAATAATAGATCTGACTGAAAACTGGAAAAAAGGTGTCTAAAAACAAGATAAAAAAACAAAATCTGAGGAAAAAGGTACTCAAATAAAATGAAATTATCTGTCCATGCAGCAAGATAATTTCACTTGACAAGATTTCTTGAATTAAGATTGTTAAATCTCGAAATAGGCATGTCTACGGATGTATTTAGAAGGTTTAATAAGCATAACATGCTGGTTTTAAAATGAGATTACTTCAAATGTAACTTTTTACAGCCTCAAATTAAGTGAAATATACTAAATATAAGCTGAGTGAGCTGGCTATAAGAATTTAAGTCTTAAAATAAGAGGAACAACTAGGAAAAAAAAAATAGTTATAATAAGCATTTGATTAAGCTGAAACTGAGCACTTCAACCAGAAATCAAACCCAAGTATACTGTACTGGAGTCCAAGGCCTTACCTACTGAGCTAAGCAGGTCTTGTGTAGAACCAAATAGTTTGCAGTGAACACATGGCATGACATCTATCTATCTATCTATCTATCTATCTATCTATCTATCTATCTATCTATCTATCTATCTATCTATCTATCTATCTATCTATCTATCTATCTATCTATCTCTCTCTCTCTCTCTCTCTCTCTCTCTCTCTCTCTCTCTATGTGTGTGTGTGTGTATGTATATACAGGGTGGGGAAGAAAAATTTACAATGAACATTTAGTTGTTTTTTCTCAGCAGGCACTACGTCAATTGTTTTGAAACCAAACATATATTGATGTCATAATCATACCTAACACTATTGTCCATACTTTTTCAGAAACTTTTGCCCATATGAGTAATCAGGAAAGCAAACGTCAAAGAGTGTGTGATTTGCTGAATGCACTCGTCACACCAAAGGAGATTTCAAAAATAGTTGGAGTGTCCATAAAGACTGTTTATAATGGAAAGAAGAGAATGACTATGAGCAAAACTATTACGAGAAAGTCTGAAAGATACTATTAAAGAAGAATGGGAGAAGTTGTCACCCGAATAGTTGAGGAACACTTGTGCAAGTTTCAGGAAGTGTGTGAAGGCAGTTATTGAGAAAGAAGGAGGACACATAGAATAAAAACATTTTCTATTATGTCAATTTTCTTGTGGCAAATAAATTCTCATGACTTTCAATAAACTAATTGGTCATACACTGTCTTTCAATCCCTGCCTCAAAATATTGTAAAATTTGCTTCCCCACCCTGTATATATATATATATATATATATATATATATATATATATATATATATATATATATATATATATATATATATATATATATATATATATATATATTTTTTTTTTTTTTTTTTTTTTTTTTTTTTTTTTGTGTGTGTGTGTGTGGGGGGGTGTTGTTTGTTTTTAATGTTTTATTATTCATTTATTTAAAACAAAAATATATATTTTTTACATTTTGTTTGTACTTTTTTTTGTTTGTTTTTTGACTTAATTTCTATTTCTAGTTTTGTTTTTTGTTTTCTAAATCAAAATCAAATCAAACTTTATTTATATCATGCCAAATCTTAACAAAAGTGATCTCATGACATTTTACATATAGAGTTGGTCGAAACCAGACTCTAAGCCAATTTACAGAAACCCAACAGAATCCTCCAGGAGCAAACACTAGTGAGTGGTGACAGTGGAAGGAAAAACTCCTGGAGGATGGACATCTGCCTTGACCAGTTGGGGTTAAAGAGAGAGAGTAAAGGAGAAGAGAGAGAGCGACAGAGATTGAGAGAGACTGGGGGAGAGGGGGAGAAGGGAGGAAGGAGGGGACACACGTAGATGCAGTTGATGCACAGATAACTGAACTAGAACTGTCAACAGTAGATCAGCTGGTGTTGGTAGAATTACTAGAAACCAAAACAAAGGTCCATGACTGTTAATACTACTACTGCAAATACTAGTACTAACAGTGGATATACTACTACTGCAAATACTAGTACTAACAGTGGATATACTACTACTGCAAATACTAGTACTAACAGTGGATATACTACTACTGCAAATACAAGTACTAACAGTGGATATAATACTACTGCAAATACAAGTACTAACAGTGGATAAACTACTACTACAAATACAAGTACTAACAGTGGATATACTACTACTGCAAATACAAGTACTAACAGTGGATATGCTACTACCACAAATACAAGTACTAACAGTGGATATACTACTACCGCAAATACAAGTACTAACAGTGGATATACTACTGCTGCAAATACAAGTACTAACAGTGGATATACTACTACTGCAAATACAAGTACTAACAGTGGATATACTACTACTGCAAATACTAGTACTAACAGTGGATATACTACTACTGCAAATACAAGTACTAACAGTGGATATAATACTACTGCAAATACAAGTACTAACAGTGGATATACTACTACTACAAATACAAGTACTAACAGTGGATATACTACTACTGCAAATACAAGTACTAACAGTGGATATGCTACTACCACAAATACAAGTACTAACAGTGGATATACTACTACCGCAAATACAAGTACTAACAGTGGATATACTACTGCTGCAAATACAAGTACTAACAGTGGATATACTACTGCTGCAAATACTAGTACTAACAGTGGATATACTACTACTGCAAATACAAGTACTAACAGTGGATATACTACTACTGCAAATACAAGTACTAACAGTGGATATACTACTACTGCAAATACAAGTACTAACAGTGGATATACTACTACTGCAAATACAAGTACTAACAGTGGATATACTACTACTGCAAATACAAGTACTAACAGTGGATATACTACTACTACAAATACAAGTACTAACAGTGGATATACTACTGCTGCAAATACTAGTACTAACAGTGGATATACTACTACTACAAATACAAGTACTAACAGTGGATATACTACTACTACAAATACAAGTACTAACAGTGGATATACTACTACTGCAAATACAAGTACTAACAGTGGATATACTACTACTGCAAATACAAGTACTAACAGTGGATATACTACTACTGCAAATACAAGTACTAACAGTGGATATACTACTGCCGCAAATACAAGTACTAACAGTGGATATACTACTACTACAAATACAAGTACTAACAGTGGATATACTACTACCGCAAATACAAGTACTAACAGTGGATATACTACTACTGCAAATACAAGTACTAACAGTGGATATACTACTACTACAAATACAAGTACTAACAGTGGATATACTACTGCCGCAAATACAAGTACTAACAGTGGATATACTACTACTACAAATACAAGTACTAAAAGTGGATATACTACTACTACATATACAAATACTAAAAGTGGATATACTACTGCTGCAAATACAAGTACTAACAGTGGATATACTACTACTGCAAATACAAGTACTAACAGTGGATATACTACTACTGCAAATACAAGTACTAACAGTGGATATACTACTACTGCAAATACAAGTACTAACAGTGGATATACTACTGCTGCAAATACTAGTACTAACAGTGGATATACTACTACTACAAATACAAGTACTAACAGTGGATATACTACTACTACAAATACAAGTACTAACAGTGGATATACTACTACTGCAAATACAAGTACTAACAGTGAATATACTACTACTGCAAATACAAGTACTAACAGTGGATATATTACTGCTGCAAATACAAGTACTAACAGTGGATATACTACTACTGCAAATACAAGTACTAACAGTGCATATACTACTACTGCAAATACAAGTACTAAAAGTGGATATACTACTACTACACATACAAGTACTAAAAGTGGATATACTACTACTACATATACAAGTACTAACAGTGGATATACTACTACTACATATACAAGTACTAACAGTGGATATACTACTATTACAACACAGCACAAATAATAGAACCCTCTACCATCTATGGAACTATATAATAAACACTATCATAACTACGGTATATGTATAAGTGTTTGATGATGATGAAGGCAGGAGAGAGGAAGGACCACAGCAGCAGGTCCAGAGATGATCCAGGGAAAACCTTTGATGATCCTGGAAAACCTGTGATGATCCTGGGAAAACCTGTGATGATCCTGGAAAACCTGTGATGATCCTGGAAAACCTGTGATGATCCTGGGAAAACCTGTGATGATCCTGGAAAACCTGTGATGATCCGGGAAAACCTGTGAGGCGATAAAGCACAGAGAATCTGGGGAAGAAGTCAAGTCAGTAACATGTATTCACTGGGGCGTAAATAGAAGAGAAAAAAATTGGGAGAGAAAAGGTCAGGGAGAAAGAGGAGCAAAGAGGAGGTCAGAGAGGAGGAGGAGCAGAGCAGAGCTCAGTGTATCCAGATGAGTCTCCATCAGTCTAAGCCTATAGCAGCAGAACTAAGAGCAGCCTGAGCCGCCCTAACTATAGGATTCATCAAAAAGGAACGTTTTTAACCTACTCTTAAACATACAGAGGGGGTCTGCCTCCCGGACCGAGGCAGGGAGGTGGTTCCACAATCGTGGGGTTTGATAGCTGAAGGCCCTGGCCCCCGTCCTACTTTTGGAGATTCTAGGGACCACCAGTAAGCCTGCATGTTGAGAACGTAGTGCTCTGCTGCTTTGTAAGTGAGGAGGAGTATTTATTTTGAAGTCTATCCGAGCTTTTACTGGGAGCCAGTGCAGAGAAGCCAACACAGGAGAAATATGGAAATATTTACTTTTAATTTCTTTTTTTTTTTTGTTTTACAAAATGTTTTTGCATGCTTTTTCTTTTCTTTTCTTTTCTTTTCTTAATTATTAGTAAAATTGACATTTTTTAAACCTTTTTTTACCTCTTTGTTTTTTGTTTTAATCTTTTTTCTAATTTTTAATAAAACTGTCTTTTTTTTTCCCCGAGGACACGTTGGAGAGACTATGTCTCTCGGCTGGCCTGGGAACGCCTCGGGGTCCCCCGGAAGAGCTGGAGGAGGTGTCTGGGGAGAGGGAAGTCTGGGCATCCCTGTTACCCCCGCGACCCGGCCCCGGATAAGCGGTGGATAATGGATGGATGGATGGATGTCTTTTTTTTATATATATTTTTTGTTTGTTTGTTTGTTTTTTTCTTTTTTTCCTATTTATTTTTAACCCCCCCCCCCATCGGAGGACAACTTTATTTTTAATTACAGCATTTAAAAAAAAAAAAAAAGCTTTCGTTTTTTTCTTTATATTTAAAGAGTTTTTTTTTCTCGTTTTGTTAGTTTTTTCTTTTTTGTTTGTTTGTCTTTTTCTTACCTGCTAGCATTTTTTCTGCATTTTTTTTTCTTTTTTTTACTTTTTAGTAAAATTGTCATTTTTTCCCCCCTTTACTTTTACCCACCACCACCCCCCTCTTTAGAGAACAACTTTATTTTTAGTTGCAGCATTTTTTAAAATTTGCTTTTGTTTATTTATTTAAGGAAATATTTTTTCTTTTTCTTTTCTTTGCATCTTGTTTTTTCTTTTCTTCCTTTTTTTTTTACCTGCCAGTAGTTTTTTGTTTTGTTTTTTTTTTTGTAAAGTTGTCTTTTTTATTTATTTTTTTGTATTTTACTCACCACCCCTCTTTGGAGAACAACTTTATTTTTAGTTCCAGCATTTTACAAAAAAAAAAAATTCTGTGTTTTTTTTTTTTTTTTTTTTTTAAGAAAATGTTTTTTTGTTTATTTGTTTCTTCTGTTTTTTTTTTTTTTTACCCACAAGCAGTCTTTTTTTTTTTTTTTTTTTTTTAATTTTTGGATGTTTTTTGGCGGATTTTTCTTTTTTTTTTTTTTTAAACATAAAATAAAATATAATAATAATAATAAAATATTCTTTTTTTAAACTTTTTTGTTTGTTTTTCTTTCTTTCTTTTTTTCTGTTTACTTTTACCCGCCACCACTCTCCCACTTCGGAGGACAACTTTATTTTTAGTTACAGCATCTTTTTTATTTATTTTTTTTTTTTTTAAAGAAAATTTGCTTTCTGTTCTAATTAATTTTTTTTTTTACCACCCAGTCAGTTTTTTAAAAACATTTTTTGTTTATTTTTATGCTCATCTTTTTTTTTGTACTTTTTTTTTTCTTTTTTTCTATTTACTTATATCCACCACCACCTCTTCGGAGGAAAACTTTATTTTTAGTTACAGCATTTTTTAAAAGAAACTTTTTTTTTTTTTTTTTTTTTTATCTTTGTTATAAATGTTTTTGTTTAGTCAAAGCATGTTTTTATTTTGTTTTTATGGGTTTTTTAAAGAAAATGTTTTTGTTTACTTTTTTGTTTGTTTCTTCATTGTTTGTTTTTGTTTCTTTTTTTCTTCTTTTTTCTTTTTTTTTTCTTTTTTTTTTTTTTTTTTTTTTTACTTTTTAGTAAAGTTGTCTCTTTTTTTTGTGTGTTTTTTCTTTCTTTATTTCTATTTACTTTTACCTGCCACCACCACCCCTCTTCGGAGGACAACTTTATTTTTATTTTCTAAAGAAAATTTGTTTTGTTTTTAATTCTTTTTTGTTTACCCCTAGGCAGTTGTTTTTTTTTTTTTTACAACTTTCTTATTTTATTTATGTTTATTTATTTATTTTTACTATTTTTTTTTCTATTTACTTTTATCTGCCACCACCACCCCTCTTCAGAGGACAACTTTATTTGTAGTTACAACATTTAAAAACAATTTTTTAAAATGTTTTTGTATATATTTTTAATTTAGTTACAGCAATTTTTTATGGGTTTGTTTAAGGAAATTTTTTTGTTTGTTTTTGGGTTTTTTTTTGCTTTTTATTTTTATTTTTTGTTTGTTTTTGTGTGTTTGTTTGTTTGTTTTTTATCCGCCAGCACATTTTTTACAATTTTGATGATTTCTTTCTTTTTTTTCTTTTTTTTTTTTTTTTTTTTTACTTTTTTTTTTTTTTTTTTTTCTTTCTTTACTTTTACCAGCCACCACCCCCCCTCCTTGGAGGACAACTTTATTTTTTTGTTACAGCATTTTTTTTATTTTTTATTTTTTTTGGTCATTTAAAAAAAAAAAATCTTTTCTTTTTTTTTAAAGAAATGTTTTGTTCTTTTTTTTGTTTTATTTTCCTTTTTTACTACGGAGTCCCTAAAGGGACATCAGAGAAAAACTTTTTGGGGTATGCACGAGATACTATCTCGTGGGCGCGCGAAAATATCTCATGAGCACGAGAAACTTTCTCGTGCGCACGAGATGCTAACTCATGAGCACGAGAACTTTTCTCGTGCGCGCTAGAAATTATTTCATGAGCACGAAAAGCTTAACTCATGTGCACAAAAGCTATCTGGTGAGCACGAGATATCTCATATGCACAGAAGTAGCTTGTTTGACATTTTTCTGAGTTCCTATTTAATGGATATAAAGGAACTGGTCAGGTTCTATTTTCATCTGGGCCTTCCATATAAAGATATCGCTGCTTTGCTCGCAAGTCGTCATCACTATATTGTTTCAGATCGACATTTGAAGAGGATTTTGAGGAGTTGTGGTCTGTTTCGGCGCAAGGGTTACACTGATTTAGAGCAGGCTGTCACTTTCATTTTTGAACAGATACAAACATCTGGCCAGCTTCACGGATACAGGTGGATGTTCACTAAATGCAAGGAGAATGGGTTAAAAGTCAGGAAAGAAGACGTTCGTTTAATTTTAAAAGAACTTGACCCAAGAAACGTTGAGCTCAGAGCAGCCAGGAGGCTCCATCGCCGACGCTATTTCGCAAGAGGGCCGAATTATATTTGGCATTTGGACTCATATGACAAGCTGAAGCCATTTGGCATCTGCATCAACGGCTGCATTGATGGCTTTTCTCGGAAAATAATCTGGCTCAATGCATTTACAACAAGCAGTGATCCCAAAATTATTGGAGGCTACTACATGGAGGCAGTAGAGAAATCAGGTGGTTGTCCAAGGATTGTCAGGGGTGACCGGGGCACAGAGAACGTTAGAGTTAGAGACTTTCAGCGTTTTCTACGCCGCAATATACATGATGGCTCTGCAATCGACAGCTACATAGAAGGGGCAAGCTCGGCCAATCAGAGAATAGAAAGTTGGTGGGGCTTCCTCAGGAAGGAATCACTTGAGTTCTACATTTGTCTTTTTGTGGATCTTAAAGACCGTGGTTTGTTCGACGGTGGATGTTTGGACAGAAGTCTTATTCAGTTCTGCTTCATGAGTATCATCCAGGTAAGCTATGGGCTGAATTTATGTTTTTGTCATTTTTAAACCTGTTTCCATTGTGTCATGCACGCCAGAAATCAATCGATTATTATTTTCCGGACCATTTTGTTAGTACAAAGATAAACTCTTCAATTCAAGATGCACGTCCTGACGCACACCTGGAAACAGCAATACTCCTACTGTCTTTCTGCTATACCTTGCTGTGGAAGTGATTGATTCGTTCTTACTTGGTTCTCCAGAAGATTATCTGAGACCACGTGAGAGTCAGTATATTCTGAGACAGGAGATGAAACCAGTGACGCGGTGTAGGTCTGAGTCCAGACGCTCCGATGACGGCCCATCTGAGTGTGCTTTGATTTTCTTAATAATGCAGATGATCAGATCCAGCTCAGACCTCCAAGATTTTTTTCGTTGGTCCCAAATTTGGGATTAACCCTTAAGGTGTTTATAGGCGGTAGTGCATTATTTGTGCGGCATGGGGTTCTTTGAGGGGGTCGAATACAAATTTTCAAGACGGAGTGAATGACTGAAATAAAGTGTTTTATTAACGGAAAAATAAACTTGAAACAAATCTGCAGAGATAATGCACAGTCCACAGGGACAAGGATCAGGCTGATGGATGTGCTTGTCGGACTGTTAGTGTTTTTAACGTTCACGTCCCTCTATTATTCTTGTGTGTTTTATCATTATACCTTCTACTTCAAATGTATTCATCTGATGTCTTATTATGACTCCTAATTTCTAACATTACGGGTCAATTTTCCCGCGGTAATGTGTGATTTCAGCACCGCGGACAGCGCACGATCCCTAATGCAGAAAACGCGCATTCACAAAAGGCTTAATGTAAAAATAGGTTAACGTAGTTTAATGTCCGAAAAGAGCATCTATAATCACCAAATTATGGTGGATGTCTCTAATGCTGGGATAGGCTGGGGTCGTACGAACCCATTGTTCGTAAGAAGCTTTGTGACTGAGGCTGAAGGGTTAATACGTTTTCAGTCCGGTGGTTCGGTGTGTTTACATTTTGGTTGAGTTTTGCGCACACGGCCCTGCAGTTTCGTGCCCGGAGTGTCTGGACTCAGACCGGACTCCGAGTCACTGGTTCCATCTCCTACCTCAGAATGAACTGATCCACATCTGATCTCAGAGACGCAGGTGAGAACGGCCCAAACACCTCCACAGGTGTACAGCCGAGATCACAGCAGCTCTGTTGCTATCAGCAGGCATTTGCAGAATTGAAAGGGCAATGTGCGCCTGAAGAGGAAAAGCTGGGGCTGTGTAACATATGTTGCAGTGTACAGCAGTATATTAATTTAAATATAGAATACATAACATTGTAAAAAAAGATAATTTATGTAGCACCTTTCACAGCTTTAAATCCCAGAGTATTTTACAGTTACTGACAAAAGTACCATAGTTTTGCTCCTTTACTTATCATGACTTGAAATGCAGATATGAGAATAACAGATCATTTTAGTAACTTAATTTCTTATTTTTCATACCTGCTTTTGTTTACAGGATGAGCTAGATGAGACTGCCGATGTGTGGGATTCACATGTCAACAGCCCATCAAAGAATGACAGAGTACCCAGTGGTCAGCCAAGAATCATGTACATGTTCCCAGAACTCTATACAACGAATGACTGCATTACTCCAGTGGAAACAGCTGATACACAGCAGTGTAAGACAAACTGCACATTTCGACCCACAGTGCCATGTGACACAGACATCAACGACCTCTGCAACATTCTGATGGTTGAGTCACAGGTGCATCTTCCAGCTGATGCTTACCAAGCATTGGATTTATACCTGCATTTGAGGAATGAAATCAGATCTGCTCTCTAAATTGAGATAAAATTGTACATCTGTCCATCAAAACATCTAATGAGCTTTGAACAATTTTGCTGGTAGGAAAGGGTGATAACATGCTGCTGTTTGTACACTTACTGTGCCAGCAACAGCGTTACATGGTAAAAAAACTGACAAAAGAACATTGTGTAAGTGGTTACATGTCAAGATTTGATTTAATGCCTACATTTTAGGGGACTGCATTTTTGTATTTGGTTTTGTTAGTATTGTGAGTAACTTTGTTCTGGAAGTAAGCACATAAATGTGTAATCCATATTTAGTATGTGATTGTTGTCTTTGATTTACTTAGATTTATTTATAAAAAGAGAAAAAAAAATAAGAACAAAGAAAAAGACAACACGTTATGAGTGATAAAAATTTTTATTTAACATAATTCTGCTCTTGACAGTTATTTTTACTATATTTTCCCACATGAAGCTCAAATAAAAAAGGCATGGGTGAACACTTTAAATGTTATTTGCAAGCAGGTATAATGATTTGTCAAAACCTTGCATGCACCTTTCTGAAAATAACAGTAGCATAAAATGTCCATGAATAAGAACTGTAAAGAGTGTCTTTTTGCTCTTTAGAATAAACAAGCAAAAAAAATTTTTTTCAAACTTCGCACTTTATGCTAACTTTATGCTTGTTAACAGAAGCTCTCAACAAAATTGAACAACAGTCAAATGCCAGAAACTTGTAATATATGAATGTTACTACTAAATAAAGGATGTTTAGTGAACAAATAATGACAACAGCCTCATCTACTGTTGCACACTAGGGTCTGTGTGAAGGCATCAGCTAAATGCTGCATGTTTTTTTTGCCCCATGTTTTTAAATGAATATGAGGGATTTATCAAATTTGTGTTGTTAAAGTGCCAATGAGAGACAGGAGGGTGTAAGATTCCCTACATCCATTACAAAATATCCATTGCAAAGCAATCACCAGACAGGATGTTATCAAACTCTGCACGAAACTCCGGGTATGAGCTATATGTGCATGGTAACTCCAGAACTGCTCCACATGTGTGTGCTACAGGCCTGCGATTTAAGCCACACAATCTATTGAAAGTAACTTCAATACTGTCTTTGCAAAGCACATTGGAGCCTGTGCAAAAGCGTAAGAAAGTCTCCAGTTTTCTTTGGTCAGCGCTTCTCACATACCTTTGCAGGTGGTTAAGCGCTGACTGCTCTTGTGAATTTAAGTGTCCTGTTGATGGCTTTATCATCTGGGCGACTTTCTTGTTGGTTGGCCTCTTGGATTCATAAAGCTCCAGTATGTTGTCTTTGGTTATGAGTGTTGCCACAGCATTGTGAATAGTGGTGTGAAAACAGTCAATAATGAACTTTGGCTCTTGAAGAAGAGCTTTGTGTGCCATTGTTAAAATTTTAGCCCGGAAGTTGTCTTGAGAGGGCAGACAGTGTGAGCCCATTCTTGAGAAGAGGTCGAGTAAGTTCTCCTCATCATTTTCATCCATGTTGCCCTGTAGTGCTTTTTCAACAGATGCTCGCTCAGCTGCTCAAAGAAATCTGGAAAATGACATCATCAAGAGTCCTTCTTCTACTGAACTAACTCCCTGGCAACAGGCCAGAACAAAAGCTAGTGACAGCCTGACTGGTATGATTTTGTGGTCCAAGTATCCTTTTAACCAAACTCGTCCAATAGCTTGCCATTCCTTCTCAGAATAGTCAGGTCGTAGTCTTGGTACTCGTTCATCTTCCCCCTCGCACTGTTCCAAGAACTGTTCCCAGAAAGCAGAGTATACCTCTCTTGACACACCATCACTGTCCACAGCTTTCTCATTTAGTAACTTCACTTTTAGTTCAACATTCAGCACCTTTGGCTCCAAGAAGGCATTAATGACATCATGAACTATGTTTGCTCGTCTTATTTCCACATGGTAGAATTCCTGTTCTGTTGATCCAACAGGACTGTTTGTCGACACAGGTGTAGCATTCAGTGTAGAATGCTGCAAATGTAAGAGATTAATTAGACATTATTTAAATCCATTATGTGGTTGACAAATCAATGACCAAAAGTTACTGTATAAGTGATTTACCATGAATAAATGATGATAATTTAGTGATTATAGATTTCCATAGATTATACATATATATTTTTGTGTTTTATATCTCAGTTAAGTTAAAGTTAAGTTATCTAAAGACATCAGCTTGGACTATGATGTGATGGCCAAAATTGTTTTGGACATTTTAGAGAACAAATAATGGATAAGAAAGGCTCTTCAATTTCTTCTATAATGGCTATAACTACCTGATTACTGTTGAGGTCATGTGGATTCCAGGGAAGAGTGGAGTCTTGATCATCAACTTCATCAGAAAACATGGGTCCAAACTGTACCTCAGAGTCCTCCAAAGGTGCAAGGACAGGGAAATGTGACTTGACACTTAACCACTGGTCTGCATCTTGATTTGGCACAGGCACTGAAAAATTGTCTTCTGATCCATGCTTGTTCATGGAATCAGTATTATGAATGGCAGTTTCATCAGAAGGTGGTGAATGCACATTCTCTGTGTTACTCATCTCAGGATGGAATGCCCTTGATTGCCTTCTTGGCTCTCCTCTCTGTAGGTCATAAGACAAACATATAAAAACATATACTTTATTATTCATTCATTCATTATCTTAATTTTTAAATGTATTACCTAAGCTATTATTTATCAAGAATGGTCCACATCACTTTTCTTATACTTGTGGAGCAAATGTGCTAAATAAAACATATTTCAACGACCAAAAGGAAGTAATAGATTAATATAATTTTATGAAGACAGATTATAGGAAATTGTGACTAAAGTTAAGCAGGATGACTAAGGTGTTTGTATAATCTTTAAGGAAAGCACATGTATTTTTCACTTAATCACTTTGACAATTTACATATTGTCAACATACCTGCCGATAATGTGAATGTGGGAAATATTTACATCTGCTATATGTGCCGCTGCATTGCCAGTGCCAGAGTAAATAACAGGTCACGTGTCAATAGTAATAACGTTAAACATTATATAATTGCTGACCACGATGAAAGACCTTATCAGTGTAACTGGGCAGAGCTGAAGCCATCAGCCTAACTGTATGCATCTTCCATTGTTTATTTTAGTGTAACGTTTAATTGTGTTTGTTTGCAGCCTATGTTGGGGGCATGCAGTCCCCGGGTGTAAAACCACAGCTTCCTCTACACACAGCAGAAAAATCATAAACAAGTTACACTTTAAAACCGGAATTTGCCATAGGACTATGTCTAATAATTTTTCAAAAAATGTTTGAGTACTGATTTAATAATTTAAAAATATATATAGCAGAAGATTTAAGTTACCTTGTGTGTTCTCTCTTCCGTGGGCTCAAATTCCGAGGATGTGTCAGACAGTACAATAGACTCCTCTTCATCCCTTGCCTTTGAGCAAACGTAGACGCGTAGCATCCGTAGTTTAGTCTGCTCGTACAGCTGATGCACTGTTCTTTCACGGGGCACTGGCCTGTGAGCAAAATCACGAATGTCAAACTCAAAGTCTTCCACCGCTCCTTTGGAAGAGAGTCCGTTTTGGAAAAAAAAGCCTTTGCCTGTTTCCAGCAGGGCACCCATGGTGATAGTTTTCTGGACGGACAGGTGCCGTGTTCCACCTCCATTTCTTGTTCTGACCTGGTGATAATCACCTTTGTCATAGTGGAGCCATCCCATTTCAACCCGCCGGGTGTCCTTAGTTCCATTTTTTCTGCCATCACTGGGTCCAGCTGTATCACTGCTTTTCCGTTGTCCTCCAAATCTGTCTCTTACTCTCTGCATTAGAGCGGACTTTGATGTCTTTATTATATCGGACTTTTCGTTTGTCACATCTCTTTGCTGACAAAATGCTCTGAGTGCCAGGCGGTCCCCGAATCTTTCTATGTACTGTCCTAACTCCTCATCACTCATAACATTTATGACGACGATGTTGATCTGGAAAAAACATTTTACTGTTAAAAATTAAGCCAAGTCTAAAGTTTGAGCTATGAGGCTAACAAAGTCTTGCTCAGATTTTGAGGCTAAAGTGAACATGGACCATTATATGAGCTGACAGCAGTAGAATTTACCTGATCATCTTTTAGTTGATTTATGACACTGTCGGGTATGTTTCTCCCTTTCAGGAAACCGAATAAATCCATACCCTCTGCTGCCATTATACCAAGTTGAGCCCCTGAATTGAGGAGCCCATTCACCTGGTATCAAGGCAATCCTGGCGGTCACCTGCAGCTTCTCACGCGACATATTTTCTCGTGCGCATGAGAGAGTTTCTCGTGCTCATGAGATAGTATCTCACACGCATGAGAAAGTTTCTCGTGCTCATGAGATAGTATCTCGCGCGCACGAGAAAGTTTCTCGTGCTCATTAAATAGCATTTCGCGCGCACGAGAAAATTTCTCGTGCTCATGAGAAATTTTCGCGCGCGCACGAGATAGTATCTCGTTGCATACCAAAAAATGTTTTTTTCATATGTCCCTTTACAGGCTCCGTATTTTTCCTTTTTAGCAAAATTGTCTTTTTTGTGTGTCTTTTTTTTTTCTATTTACTTATACCTGCCACCACCACCACCTCTCTTCGGAGGACAACTTTTTTTTAGTTACAGCATTTTTTTA
Organism: Sphaeramia orbicularis; assembly: GCF_902148855.1. Classification (NCBI taxonomy): domain Eukaryota; kingdom Metazoa; phylum Chordata; class Actinopteri; order Kurtiformes; family Apogonidae; genus Sphaeramia; species Sphaeramia orbicularis. Next base: position 61,785,832 of record NC_043968.1, read on the forward strand.
ATTTAAATTATTTTTTTACTCTCCAGGCAGTTTTGTTAAATTAATTAATTTATTTATGTATTTATTTATTCACATTTTTTTTGTATTTTTGTTTCGGGTTTTTGTTTTTTAATGTTTTTTCTTTTACTTTTTAGTAAAATTGTGTGTGTGGGGGGGGTTTATCACTTTTTTTTCTATTTACTTATACCCGCCGCCACCCCCCTCTTTGGAGGACAACTTTATTTTTAGTTATAATATTTTTTTAATTTACATGTTTTTTTACACAGACACACACACACACACACACACACCCCGGCAGTTTTTATTTATTCATTTATTTTACATTTATTTATTTATTTGTTTGTTTGTTTGTATTTTTGTTTGGGTTTTTTAAAATGTTTTTTCTTTTATTTTTTGGTAAAATTGTCTTTTTTTTTTTTTTTTTTTTAACTTTTTTTTTGTTTTTATTTACATATACCCGCCACCACCACCCCTCTTCGGAGGACAACTTTATTTTTAGTTAAAGCATTTTTTAAATTTTTATTTTCTAAAGAAAATTTGTTTTCTTTTTAATTTTTTTTGTTTACCCCTAGGAAGTTTTTTTACAACTTTTTGTTTGTTTGTTTATTTATGTTGTTTTGTTTTTTTTTTAAATGTGTGCATTGTGGATTGGGTGGCAGTCGACGGCAGGGAGCCCGACAACCCGATCCCCGGACACAGAGTCTAGCCCTTGGGACATGGAATGTCACCTCGCTGGGAGGGAAGGAGCTGGAGCTTGTGAGGGAGGTTGAGAGATACCGTCTAGATGTAGTTGGGCTCACCTCCACACACAGTTTGGGCTCTGGAACCCAACCCCTCGAAAGGGGCTGGACTCTCCACTTCTCTGGCATTGCCCGTGGTGAGAGGCGGTGGGCTGGTGTGGGCTTGCTCATAGCCCCTCAGCTCAGCTGCCATGTGTTGGAGTTCACCCCGGTGAACGAGAGGGTTGCGTCCCTGCGCCTTCAGGTCAGGGACAGGTGCCTCACTGTTGTCTCGGCCTATGGGCCGAACAGCAGTGCAGAGTACCCGGCCTTCTTGGAGTCCCTGGGAGGGGTGCTGGATGGTGCTCCGACTGGGGACTCCATTGTTCTCCCGGGTGATTTCAGTGCCCACGTGGGCAGCGACAGTGAGACCTGGAGGGGGGTGATGGGGAGGAACGGCCTCCCTGATCTAAACCCGAGTGGTGTTCTATTATTGGACTTCGGTGCTAGTCACAGTTTGTCCATAACGAACACCATGTTCGAACACAGGGATGTCCATAAGTGCACTTGGCACCAGGACACACTAGGCCGGAGGTCGATGATCGACTTCATTGTTGTATCATCAGACCTCCGACCGCGTGTTTTGGACACTCAGGTGAAGAGAGGGGCAGAGCTGTTAACCGATCACCACCTGGTGGTGAGTTGGATCCGCTGGCAAGGGAGGAAACCGGACCGACTCGGCAGGCCCAAACGTGTTGTGAGGGTCTGTTGGGAACGTCTGGCAGAACCCGATGTCAGTGCGGTCTTCAACTCCCACCTCCGGGAGAGCTTCTCCCAGATCCCGGGGGAGGCTGGGGACATTGAGTCCGAGTGGACCATGTTCTCCACCTCCACTGCTGAAGCGGCTGCTCGGAGCTGTGGTCGCAAGGTCTCCGGTGCCTGTCGTGGCGGCAATCCCCAAACCCGGTGGTGGACCCCGGAAGTAAGGGATGCCGTCAAGCTGAAGAAGGAGTCTTATCGAGCCTTGTTGGTCCATGGGACTCCCGAGGCAGCTGATGGGTACCGGAAGGCCAAGCGTGCTGCAGCCCGAGCGGTTGTGGAGGCAAAAACTCGGGTCTGGGTGGAGTTTGGGGAGGCCATGGAGGAGGACTATCGGTCGGCCTCGAGGAAATTCTGGCAAACCATCCGGCGCCTCAGAAGGGGAAAGCAGTGCGACACCAACACTGTTTACAGTGGAAGTGGGGAGCTGCTGACCTCGACTGGGGATGTTGTTGGATGGTGGAAGGAATACTTCGAGGATCTCCTCAATCCCGCTATCATGTCTTCCATGGAGGAAGCAGAGGCTGAGGTCTCAGAGGTGGACTTGTCCATCACCCAAGCTGAAGTCACCGAGGTGGTTGGCAAGCTCCTCGGTGGCAGGGCACCGGGGGTGGATGAGATTCGCCCTGAGTACCTTAAGTCTCTGGATGTGCAGGGACTGTCTTGGTTGACACGTCTCTGTAACATCACGTGGCAGTCGGGGACAGTACCTCTGGATTGGCAGACCGGGGTGGTGGTCCCCCTTTTTAAGAAGAGGGACCGGAGGATGTGCTCCAACTATAGGGGGATCACACTCCTCAGCCTCCCGGGGAAAGTCTATTCCAGGGTACTGGAGAGGAGGATCCGACCGATAGTCGAACCTCGGATCCAGGAGGAACAATGCGGTTTTCGTCCCGGTCGCGGAACACTGGACCAGCGCTATACTCTCCATCAGGTGCTCGAGGGTTCATGGGAGTTCGCCCAACCAGTCCACATGTGTTTTGTGGATCTGGAGGAGGCATTCGACCGTGTCCCTCGTGGTATCCTGTGGGGGGTGCTTCGGGAGTATGGGGTCCGGGGCCCTTTGCTAAGGGCAGTTCAGTCCTTGTATGACCAAAGCAGGAGCCTGGTTCGCATTGCTGGCAGTAAGTGAGACCTGTTCCAGGTGGACATTGGACTCTGGCAGGGCTGCCCTTTATCACCGGTTCTGTTCATAATTTTTATGGACAGAATTTCTAGGCGCAGCCAGGGGCCGGAGGGGGCCCGGTTTGGGGACCACAGGATTTCATCTCTGCTTTTCGCAGATGATGTTGTCCTGTTGGCCTCATCGAACCTGGACCTTCAGCGTGCCCTGGGGCGGTTTGCAGCCGAGTGTGAAGCGAGCGGGATGAGGATCAGCACCTCCAAATCCAAGGCCATGGTTCTCGACCGGAAAAAGGTGGTTTGCCCTCTCCGGGTCGGTGGGGAGTCTTTGCCTCAAGTGGAGGAGTTTAAGTATCTTGGGGTCTTGTTCACGAGTGAGGGAAGGATGGAGTGTGAGATTGACAGACGGATTGGTGCAGCGTCTGCAGTGATGCAGTCGCTGTGCTGGTCTGTCGTGGTTAAGAAGGAGCTGAGCCGAGAGGCGAAGCTCTCGATTTACTGATCAATCTACGTTCCTACCCTCACCTATGGTCATGAGCTTTGGGTCATGACCGAAAGGACAAGATCCCGGATACAAGCGGTCAAAATGAGTTTCCTCTGCAGGGTGGCTGGGCGCACCCTTAGGGATAGGGTGAGGAGCTCAGTCACCAGGGAGGAGCTCGGAGTAGAGCCGCTGCTCCTCCGCGTCGAGAGGGGCCAGCTGAGGTGGCTCGGGCATCTGTTTCGGATGCCTCCGGGACGCCTCCCTGGGGAGGTGTTCCGGGCATGTCCCATCGGGAGGAGACCTCAGGGAAGACCCAGGACACGTTGAAGAGACTATGTCTCTCGGCTGGCCTGGGAACGCCTCGGGGTCCCCCCGGAAGAGCTGGAGGAGGTGTCTAGGGAGAGGGAAGTCTGGGCATCCCTGCTTAGACTGTTGCCCCCGCGACCCGGCCCCGGACAAGTGGAAGAAAATGGATGGATGGATGGATGGATGGATTTATGGATTTATATTTATTTATTATTTATACATGCTACCACCACCCCTCTTCGGAGAAGTGGGTTTTTTTTTTTGTTTTTCTTTTTATTGTTTTTATTTATTTATTTTTTTTTTTCCTTTTTTTGTTTTGTTTTTTTCCACCCCCAGGAAGTGTTTTTTTTTTTTTTTTTTTTTTTTTTTTATTTAAAGAATTTTTTTTGTTTGTTTTTTTTATCCCACAGGCAGTTTTTTTTTTTTTTTTTTTTTTATGATGTTTTTTTGTTTTTACTTTTTTTGTTTGTTTTTCTTTTTTTTTATTTATTTTTTTTTATTTACATATACCCGCCACCACCACCCCTCTTCGGAGGACAACTTTATTGTTAGTTATAGCATTTTTTTTTTTTTTTTTTTTTTTACTCCCTGGGCAGGTTTTTTTGTTTTATTTTATGTTTTTTTTAGTGTTGTTTTTTATTGTTTCTTTTTATTGTTTTTATTTTTATTATTTTTTTTACTTTTTTTGTTTGTTTTTTTTTCACCCCCAGGAAGTGTTTTTTTTTTATTTTATTTTCTTATTTAAATAATTTTTTTTGTTTGTTTTTTTATGATGTTTTTTTTTTTTTTTACTTTTTTTGTTTGTTTTTACATGTTTGTTTTTATTTTATTTTTTTATTTTATTTTATTTTTTTTTTTATTTACATATACCCGCTTCCACCCCCCCCTCTTCGGGGGACAACTTTATTGTTAGTTACAGCATTTTTTTTTTATTTATTTTTCTACTCCCTGGGCAGGTTTTTTTGTTATATTTTATATTTTTTTTAGCTTTGTTTTTTGTTGTTTCTTTTTATTGTTTTTTTTTTTTTTTTTTTTACTTTTTTTTGGGGGGTTTTTTTTTGTTGTTTTTTTTTCCACCCCCAGGAAGTGTTTTTTTTTTTTTTTTTTTTTTTTTTTTTTTATTTAAAGAATTTTTTTGTCTGTTTTTTTATCCCACAGGAAGTTATTTTTTTTTTTATATATATATATATATATTTTTTTTTTATGATGTTTTTTTTTTTTTTTTACTTTTTTTGTTTGTTTTTACAAATTTTTTTTTTTTTTTTAAATTTACATATACCCGCCACCACCACCCCTCTTCGGAGGACAACTTAATTGTTAGTTACAGCATTTTTTTTTTTTATTTTTTTAATTTATTTTTTTTTATTTTTTTTTTACTCCCTGGGCAGGTTTTTTTGTTTTATTTTATATTTTTTTTAGCTTTGTTTTTTGTTGTTTCTTTTTATTGTTTTTCTTTTTATTTTTTTTAACTTTTTTTTTGTTTTTGTTTTTTTTTCCACCCCCAGGAAGTGCTTTTTTTTTTATTTTAATTTTTTATTTAAAGAAGTTTTTTTTGCTTGTTTTTTTAATCCCACAGGCAGTTTTTTTTTTTTTTTTTACTTTTTTTTATGATTTTTTTTTTTTTACTCTTTTTTAACATGTTTTTTTTTTTTTTGTTGTTGTTTTTATTTATTTATTTATTTTTTATTTACATATACCCGCCACCACCCCTCTTCGGATGACAACTTTATTGTTAGTTACAGCATTTTTTTTAATTGTTTTTTTTACTCCCTGGGCAGGTTTTTTTGTTTTATTTTATGTTTTTTTTAGTGTTTTATTTATTGTTTCTTTTTATTGTTTTATTTTTGTTTTTTTTTTTTCTTTTTTTGTTTGTTTATACATGTATTTTTTTTTTTTTTTAAATTTACATATACCCGCCACCACCCCCCCTCTTCGGAGGACAACTTAATTGTTAGTTACAGCATTTTTTTTTTATTTTTTTAATTTATTTTTTTTTATTTTTTTTTTTCTCCCTGGGCAGGTTTTTTTGTTTTTTTTTATATTTTTTTTAGCTTTGTTTTTTGTTGTTTCTTTTTATTGTTTTTCTTTTTTTTTTTTTTAACTTTTTTTTTGTTTTTGTTTTTTTTCCACCCCCAGGAAGTGCTTTTTTTTATTTTAATTTTTTATTTAAAGAAGTTTTTTTTGCTTGTTTTTTTAATCCCACAGGCAGTTTTTTTTTTTTTTTTTTTACTTTTTTTTATGATTTTTTTTTTTTCTCTTTTTTAACATGTTTTTTTTTTTGTTTTGTTTTTATTTATTTATTTATTTTTTATTTACATATACCCGCCACCACCCCTCTTCGGATGACAACTTTATTGTCAGTTACAGCATTTTTTTTTTATTGTTTTTTTTACTCCCTGGGCAGGTTTTTTTGTTTTATTTTATGTTTTTTTTAGTGTTTTATTTATTGTTTCTTTTTATTGTTTTTATTTTTGTTTTTTTTTTACTTTTTTTGTTTGTTTTTACAATTTTTTTTTTTTTTTTAAATTTACATATACCCGCCACCACCCCCCCTCTTCGGAGGACAACTTAATTGTTAGTTACAGCATTTTTTTTTTATTTTTTTTTTACTCCCTGGGCAGGTTTTTTTGTTTTATTTTATATTTTTTTTAGCTTTGTTTTTTGTTGTTTCTTTTTATTGTTTTTCTTTTTAATTTTTTTTAACTTTTTTTTTGTTTTTGTTTTTTTTTCCACCCCCAGGAAGTGCTTTTTTTTATTTTAATTTTTTATTTAAAGAAGTTTTTTTTGCTTGTTTTTTTAATCCCACAGGCAGTTTTTTTTTTTTTTTTTTTTTTTACTTTTTTTTATGATTTTTTTTTTTTTTACTCTTTTTTAACTTTTTTTTTTTTTTTTTGTTTTTGTTTTTTTTTTTTTTTTTTATTTTTTATTTACATATACCCACCACCACCACCCCTCTTCGGATGACAACTTTATTGTTAGTTACAGCATTTTTTTTTATGGTTTTTTTACTCCCTGGGCAGGTTTTTTTGTTTTATTTTATGTTTTTTTTAGTGTTTTATTTATTGTTTCTTTTTATTGTTTTTATTTTTGTTTTTTTTTTACTTTTTTTGTTGTTTTTTTTTCCACCCCCGGGAAGTGTTTCTTTTATTTTATTTTTTTATTTAAAGAATTTTTTTTGTTTGTTTGTTTTATCCCACAGGCAGTTTTTTTTTTTTTTTTTTTTAACTTTTTTTTATGATTTTTTTTTTTTTTTTCCTTTTTTTTTTTTTTTTTTTACATGTTTTGTTTTTTTTTATTTTTTATTTACATATGCCCGCCACCACCACCCCTCTTCGGAGGACAACTTTATTGTTAGATAACAGTGTTTTTTTTTTTGTTGTTGTTGTTTTTTTTTACTCCCTGGGCAGGGTTTTTTTGTTTTATTTTATGTTTTTTTGGTGTTGTTTTTTATTGTTTCTTTTTATTGTTTTTATTTATTTTTTTTTTTTTTACTTTTTTTGTTTGTTTGTTTTTCCACCCCCAGGAAGTGTTTTTTTAATTTAATTTTTTTATTTAAAGAAATTTTTTTGTTTGTTTTTTTTTATGATGGTTTTTTTTTTACTTTTTTTGTTTGTTTTTACATGTTTGTTTTTTGTTTTTGTTTTTTTTATTTTTTTTATTTTTTTACATATACCCGCCACCACCCCCCCTCTTCGGGGGACAACTTTATTGTTAGTTACAGCATTTTTTTTTTAATTTTTTTTTTTTTTTTTACTCCCTGGGCAGGTTTTTTTGTTTTATTTATATTGTTTTTAGTTTTGTTTTTTGTTGTTTCTTTTTATTGTTTTTTTTTTTTTTTTTTTTTTTTTTTTTTTTTTTTTACTTTTTTTTGTTTGTTTGTTTGTTTTCCACCCCCAGGAAGTGTTTTTTTAAACTTTTTTTATGATGTTTTTTTTTTTTAATTTTTTTGTTTGTTTTTACATTTTTGTTTGTTTTGTTTTTAATTTTTTTTAATTTTTTTTATTTACATATACCCTCCACCACCCCCCCTCTTCGGAGGACAACTTTATTGTTAGTTACAGCATTTTTTTTTTATTATTTTTTTTTATTATTTA